>NC_085114.1:15676750-16307500 GCF_030269925.1 Bombyx mori | reverse complement strand
TAACCTAACCTAACCTAACCTAACCTAACCTAACCTAACCTAACCTAACCTAACCTAACCTAACCTAACCTAACCTAACCTAACCTAACCTAACCTAACCTAACCTAACCTAACCTAACCTAACCTAACCTAACCTAACCTAACCTAACCTAACCTAACCTAACCTAACCTAACCTAACCTAACCTAACCTAACCTAACCTAACCTAACCTAACCTAACCTAACCTAACCTAACCTAACCTAACCTAACCTAACCTAACCTAACCTAACCTAACCTAACCTAACCTAACCTAACCTAACCTAACCTAACCTAACCTAACCTAACCTAACCTAACCTAACCTAACCTAACCTAACCTAACCTAACCTAACCTAACCTAACCTAACCTAACCTAACCTAACCTAACCTAACCTAACCTAACCTAACCTAACCTAACCTAACCTAACCTAACCTAACCTAACCTAACCTAACCTAACCTAACCTAACCTAACCTAACCTAACCTAACCTAACCTAACCTAACCTAACCTAACCTAACCTAACCTAACCTAACCTAACCTAACCTAACCTAACCTAACCTAACCTAACCTAACCTAACCTAACCTAACCTAACCTAACCTAACCTAACCTAACCTAACCTAACCTAACCTAACCTAACCTAACCTAACCTAACCTAACCTAACCTAACCTAACCTAACCTAACCTAACCTAACCTAACCTAACCTAACCTAACCTAACCTAACCTAACCTAACCTAACCTAACCTAACCTAACCTAACCTAACCTAACCTAACCTAACCTAACCTAACCTAACCTAACCTAACCTAACCTAACCTAACCTAACCTAACCTAACCTAACCTAACCTAACCTAACCTAACCTAACCTAACCTAACCTAACCTAACCTAACCTAACCTAACCTAACCTAACCTAACCTAACCTAACCTAACCTAACCTAACCTAACCTAACCTAACCTAACCTAACCTAACCTAACCTAACCTAACCTAACCTAACCTAACCTAACCTAACCTAACCTAACCTAACCTAACCTAACCTAACCTAACCTAACCTAACCTAACCTAACCTAACCTAACCTAACCTAACCTAACCTAACCTAACCTAACCTAACCTAACCTAACCTAACCTAACCTAACCTAACCTAACCTAACCTAACCTAACCTAACCTAACCTAACCTAACCTAACCTAACCTAACCTAACCTAACCTAACCTAACCTAACCTAACCTAACCTAACCTAACCTAACCTAACCTAACCTAACCTAACCTAACCTAACCTAACCTAACCTAACCTAACCTAACCTAACCTAACCTAACCTAACCTAACCTAACCTAACCTAACCTAACCTAACCTAACCTAACCTAACCTAACCTAACCTAACCTAACCTAACCTAACCTAACCTAACCTAACCTAACCTAACCTAACCTAACCTAACCTAACCTAACCTAACCTAACCTAACCTAACCTAACCTAACCTAACCTAACCTAACCTAACCTAACCTAACCTAACCTAACCTAACCTAACCTAACCTAACCTAACCTAACCTAACCTAACCTAACCTAACCTAACCTAACCTAACCTAACCTAACCTAACCTAACCTAACCTAACCTAACCTAACCTAACCTAACCTAACCTAACCTAACCTAACCTAACCTAACCTAACCTAACCTAACCTAACCTAACCTAACCTAACCTAACCTAACCTAACCTAACCTAACCTAACCTAACCTAACCTAACCTAACCTAACCTAACCTAACCTAACCTAACCTAACCTAACCTAACCTAACCTAACCTAACCTAACCTAACCTAACCTAACCTAACCTAACCTAACCTAACCTAACCTAACCTAACCTAACCTAACCTAACCTAACCTAACCTAACCTAACCTAACCTAACCTAACCTAACCTAACCTAACCTAACCTAACCTAACCTAACCTAACCTAACCTAACCTAACCTAACCTAACCTAACCTAACCTAACCTAACCTAACCTAACCTAACCTAACCTAACCTAACCTAACCTAACCTAACCTAACCTAACCTAACCTAACCTAACCTAACCTAACCTAACCTAACCTAACCTAACCTAACCTAACCTAACCTAACCTAACCTAACCTAACCTAACCTAACCTAACCTAACCTAACCTAACCTAACCTAACCTAACCTAACCTAACCTAACCTAACCTAACCTAACCTAACCTAACCTAACCTAACCTAACCTAACCTAACCTAACCTAACCTAACCTAACCTAACCTAACCTAACCTAACCTAACCTAACCTAACCTAACCTAACCTAACCTAACCTAACCTAACCTAACCTAACCTAACCTAACCTAACCTAACCTAACCTAACCTAACCTAACCTAACCTAACCTAACCTAACCTAACCTAACCTAACCTAACCTAACCTAACCTAACCTAACCTAACCTAACCTAACCTAACCTAACCTAACCTAACCTAACCTAACCTAACCTAACCTAACCTAACCTAACCTAACCTAACCTAACCTAACCTAACCTAACCTAACCTAACCTAACCTAACCTAACCTAACCTAACCTAACCTAACCTAACCTAACCTAACCTAACCTAACCTAACCTAACCTAACCTAACCTAACCTAACCTAACCTAACCTAACCTAACCTAACCTAACCTAACCTAACCTAACCTAACCTAACCTAACCTAACCTAACCTAACCTAACCTAACCTAACCTAACCTAACCTAACCTAACCTAACCTAACCTAACCTAACCTAACCTAACCTAACCTAACCTAACCTAACCTAACCTAACCTAACCTAACCTAACCTAACCTAACCTAACCTAACCTAACCTAACCTAACCTAACCTAACCTAACCTAACCTAACCTAACCTAACCTAACCTAACCTAACCTAACCTAACCTAACCTAACCTAACCTAACCTAACCTAACCTAACCTAACCTAACCTAACCTAACCTAACCTAACCTAACCTAACCTAACCTAACCTAACCTAACCTAACCTAACCTAACCTAACCTAACCTAACCTAACCTAACCTAACCTAACCTAACCTAACCTAACCTAACCTAACCTAACCTAACCTAACCTAACCTAACCTAACCTAACCTAACCTAACCTAACCTAACCTAACCTAACCTAACCTAACCTAACCTAACCTAACCTAACCTAACCTAACCTAACCTAACCTAACCTAACCTAACCTAACCTAACCTAACCTAACCTAACCTAACCTAACCTAACCTAACCTAACCTAACCTAACCTAACCTAACCTAACCTAACCTAACCTAACCTAACCTAACCTAACCTAACCTAACCTAACCTAACCTAACCTAACCTAACCTAACCTAACCTAACCTAACCTAACCTAACCTAACCTAACCTAACCTAACCTAACCTAACCTAACCTAACCTAACCTAACCTAACCTAACCTAACCTAACCTAACCTAACCTAACCTAACCTAACCTAACCTAACCTAACCTAACCTAACCTAACCTAACCTAACCTAACCTAACCTAACCTAACCTAACCTAACCTAACCTAACCTAACCTAACCTAACCTAACCTAACCTAACCTAACCTAACCTAACCTAACCTAACCTAACCTAACCTAACCTAACCTAACCTAACCTAACCTAACCTAACCTAACCTAACCTAACCTAACCTAACCTAACCTAACCTAACCTAACCTAACCTAACCTAACCTAACCTAACCTAACCTAACCTAACCTAACCTAACCTAACCTAACCTAACCTAACCTAACCTAACCTAACCTAACCTAACCTAACCTAACCTAACCTAACCTAACCTAACCTAACCTAACCTAACCTAACCTAACCTAACCTAACCTAACCTAACCTAACCTAACCTAACCTAACCTAACCTAACCTAACCTAACCTAACCTAACCTAACCTAACCTAACCTAACCTAACCTAACCTAACCTAACCTAACCTAACCTAACCTAACCTAACCTAACCTAACCTAACCTAACCTAACCTAACCTAACCTAACCTAACCTAACCTAACCTAACCTAACCTAACCTAACCTAACCTAACCTAACCTAACCTAACCTAACCTAACCTAACCTAACCTAACCTAACCTAACCTAACCTAACCTAACCTAACCTAACCTAACCTAACCTAACCTAACCTAACCTAACCTAACCTAACCTAACCTAACCTAACCTAACCTAACCTAACCTAACCTAACCTAACCTAACCTAACCTAACCTAACCTAACCTAACCTAACCTAACCTAACCTAACCTAACCTAACCTAACCTAACCTAACCTAACCTAACCTAACCTAACCTAACCTAACCTAACCTAACCTAACCTAACCTAACCTAACCTAACCTAACCTAACCTAACCTAACCTAACCTAACCTAACCTAACCTAACCTAACCTAACCTAACCTAACCTAACCTAACCTAACCTAACCTAACCTAACCTAACCTAACCTAACCTAACCTAACCTAACCTAACCTAACCTAACCTAACCTAACCTAACCTAACCTAACCTAACCTAACCTAACCTAACCTAACCTAACCTAACCTAACCTAACCTAACCTAACCTAACCTAACCTAACCTAACCTAACCTAACCTAACCTAACCTAACCTAACCTAACCTAACCTAACCTAACCTAACCTAACCTAACCTAACCTAACCTAACCTAACCTAACCTAACCTAACCTAACCTAACCTAACCTAACCTAACCTAACCTAACCTAACCTAACCTAACCTAACCTAACCTAACCTAACCTAACCTAACCTAACCTAACCTAACCTAACCTAACCTAACCTAACCTAACCTAACCTAACCTAACCTAACCTAACCTAACCTAACCTAACCTAACCTAACCTAACCTAACCTAACCTAACCTAACCTAACCTAACCTAACCTAACCTAACCTAACCTAACCTAACCTAACCTAACCTAACCTAACCTAACCTAACCTAACCTAACCTAACCTAACCTAACCTAACCTAACCTAACCTAACCTAACCTAACCTAACCTAACCTAACCTAACCTAACCTAACCTAACCTAACCTAACCTAACCTAACCTAACCTAACCTAACCTAACCTAACCTAACCTAACCTAACCTAACCTAACCTAACCTAACCTAACCTAACCTAACCTAACCTAACCTAACCTAACCTAACCTAACCTAACCTAACCTAACCTAACCTAACCTAACCTAACCTAACCTAACCTAACCTAACCTAACCTAACCTAACCTAACCTAACCTAACCTAACCTAACCTAACCTAACCTAACCTAACCTAACCTAACCTAACCTAACCTAACCTAACCTAACCTAACCTAACCTAACCTAACCTAACCTAACCTAACCTAACCTAACCTAACCTAACCTAACCTAACCTAACCTAACCTAACCTAACCTAACCTAACCTAACCTAACCTAACCTAACCTAACCTAACCTAACCTAACCTAACCTAACCTAACCTAACCTAACCTAACCTAACCTAACCTAACCTAACCTAACCTAACCTAACCTAACCTAACCTAACCTAACCTAACCTAACCTAACCTAACCTAACCTAACCTAACCTAACCTAACCTAACCTAACCTAACCTAACCTAACCTAACCTAACCTAACCTAACCTAACCTAACCTAACCTAACCTAACCTAACCTAACCTAACCTAACCTAACCTAACCTAACCTAACCTAACCTAACCTAACCTAACCTAACCTAACCTAACCTAACCTAACCTAACCTAACCTAACCTAACCTAACCTAACCTAACCTAACCTAACCTAACCTAACCTAACCTAACCTAACCTAACCTAACCTAACCTAACCTAACCTAACCTAACCTAACCTAACCTAACCTAACCTAACCTAACCTAACCTAACCTAACCTAACCTAACCTAACCTAACCTAACCTAACCTAACCTAACCTAACCTAACCTAACCTAACCTAACCTAACCTAACCTAACCTAACCTAACCTAACCTAACCTAACCTAACCTAACCTAACCTAACCTAACCTAACCTAACCTAACCTAACCTAACCTAACCTAACCTAACCTAACCTAACCTAACCTAACCTAACCTAACCTAACCTAACCTAACCTAACCTAACCTAACCTAACCTAACCTAACCTAACCTAACCTAACCTAACCTAACCTAACCTAACCTAACCTAACCTAACCTAACCTAACCTAACCTAACCTAACCTAACCTAACCTAACCTAACCTAACCTAACCTAACCTAACCTAACCTAACCTAACCTAACCTAACCTAACCTAACCTAACCTAACCTAACCTAACCTAACCTAACCTAACCTAACCTAACCTAACCTAACCTAACCTAACCTAACCTAACCTAACCTAACCTAACCTAACCTAACCTAACCTAACCTAACCTAACCTAACCTAACCTAACCTAACCTAACCTAACCTAACCTAACCTAACCTAACCTAACCTAACCTAACCTAACCTAACCTAACCTAACCTAACCTAACCTAACCTAACCTAACCTAACCTAACCTAACCTAACCTAACCTAACCTAACCTAACCTAACCTAACCTAACCTAACCTAACCTAACCTAACCTAACCTAACCTAACCTAACCTAACCTAACCTAACCTAACCTAACCTAACCTAACCTAACCTAACCTAACCTAACCTAACCTAACCTAACCTAACCTAACCTAACCTAACCTAACCTAACCTAACCTAACCTAACCTAACCTAACCTAACCTAACCTAACCTAACCTAACCTAACCTAACCTAACCTAACCTAACCTAACCTAACCTAACCTAACCTAACCTAACCTAACCTAACCTAACCTAACCTAACCTAACCTAACCTAACCTAACCTAACCTAACCTAACCTAACCTAACCTAACCTAACCTAACCTAACCTAACCTAACCTAACCTAACCTAACCTAACCTAACCTAACCTAACCTAACCTAACCTAACCTAACCTAACCTAACCTAACCTAACCTAACCTAACCTAACCTAACCTAACCTAACCTAACCTAACCTAACCTAACCTAACCTAACCTAACCTAACCTAACCTAACCTAACCTAACCTAACCTAACCTAACCTAACCTAACCTAACCTAACCTAACCTAACCTAACCTAACCTAACCTAACCTAACCTAACCTAACCTAACCTAACCTAACCTAACCTAACCTAACCTAACCTAACCTAACCTAACCTAACCTAACCTAACCTAACCTAACCTAACCTAACCTAACCTAACCTAACCTAACCTAACCTAACCTAACCTAACCTAACCTAACCTAACCTAACCTAACCTAACCTAACCTAACCTAACCTAACCTAACCTAACCTAACCTAACCTAACCTAACCTAACCTAACCTAACCTAACCTAACCTAACCTAACCTAACCTAACCTAACCTAACCTAACCTAACCTAACCTAACCTAACCTAACCTAACCTAACCTAACCTAACCTAACCTAACCTAACCTAACCTAACCTAACCTAACCTAACCTAACCTAACCTAACCTAACCTAACCTAACCTAACCTAACCTAACCTAACCTAACCTAACCTAACCTAACCTAACCTAACCTAACCTAACCTAACCTAACCTAACCTAACCTAACCTAACCTAACCTAACCTAACCTAACCTAACCTAACCTAACCTAACCTAACCTAACCTAACCTAACCTAACCTAACCTAACCTAACCTAACCTAACCTAACCTAACCTAACCTAACCTAACCTAACCTAACCTAACCTAACCTAACCTAACCTAACCTAACCTAACCTAACCTAACCTAACCTAACCTAACCTAACCTAACCTAACCTAACCTAACCTAACCTAACCTAACCTAACCTAACCTAACCTAACCTAACCTAACCTAACCTAACCTAACCTAACCTAACCTAACCTAACCTAACCTAACCTAACCTAACCTAACCTAACCTAACCTAACCTAACCTAACCTAACCTAACCTAACCTAACCTAACCTAACCTAACCTAACCTAACCTAACCTAACCTAACCTAACCTAACCTAACCTAACCTAACCTAACCTAACCTAACCTAACCTAACCTAACCTAACCTAACCTAACCTAACCTAACCTAACCTAACCTAACCTAACCTAACCTAACCTAACCTAACCTAACCTAACCTAACCTAACCTAACCTAACCTAACCTAACCTAACCTAACCTAACCTAACCTAACCTAACCTAACCTAACCTAACCTAACCTAACCTAACCTAACCTAACCTAACCTAACCTAACCTAACCTAACCTAACCTAACCTAACCTAACCTAACCTAACCTAACCTAACCTAACCTAACCTAACCTAACCTAACCTAACCTAACCTAACCTAACCTAACCTAACCTAACCTAACCTAACCTAACCTAACCTAACCTAACCTAACCTAACCTAACCTAACCTAACCTAACCTAACCTAACCTAACCTAACCTAACCTAACCTAACCTAACCTAACCTAACCTAACCTAACCTAACCTAACCTAACCTAACCTAACCTAACCTAACCTAACCTAACCTAACCTAACCTAACCTAACCTAACCTAACCTAACCTAACCTAACCTAACCTAACCTAACCTAACCTAACCTAACCTAACCTAACCTAACCTAACCTAACCTAACCTAACCTAACCTAACCTAACCTAACCTAACCTAACCTAACCTAACCTAACCTAACCTAACCTAACCTAACCTAACCTAACCTAACCTAACCTAACCTAACCTAACCTAACCTAACCTAACCTAACCTAACCTAACCTAACCTAACCTAACCTAACCTAACCTAACCTAACCTAACCTAACCTAACCTAACCTAACCTAACCTAACCTAACCTAACCTAACCTAACCTAACCTAACCTAACCTAACCTAACCTAACCTAACCTAACCTAACCTAACCTAACCTAACCTAACCTAACCTAACCTAACCTAACCTAACCTAACCTAACCTAACCTAACCTAACCTAACCTAACCTAACCTAACCTAACCTAACCTAACCTAACCTAACCTAACCTAACCTAACCTAACCTAACCTAACCTAACCTAACCTAACCTAACCTAACCTAACCTAACCTAACCTAACCTAACCTAACCTAACCTAACCTAACCTAACCTAACCTAACCTAACCTAACCTAACCTAACCTAACCTAACCTAACCTAACCTAACCTAACCTAACCTAACCTAACCTAACCTAACCTAACCTAACCTAACCTAACCTAACCTAACCTAACCTAACCTAACCTAACCTAACCTAACCTAACCTAACCTAACCTAACCTAACCTAACCTAACCTAACCTAACCTAACCTAACCTAACCTAACCTAACCTAACCTAACCTAACCTAACCTAACCTAACCTAACCTAACCTAACCTAACCTAACCTAACCTAACCTAACCTAACCTAACCTAACCTAACCTAACCTAACCTAACCTAACCTAACCTAACCTAACCTAACCTAACCTAACCTAACCTAACCTAACCTAACCTAACCTAACCTAACCTAACCTAACCTAACCTAACCTAACCTAACCTAACCTAACCTAACCTAACCTAACCTAACCTAACCTAACCTAACCTAACCTAACCTAACCTAACCTAACCTAACCTAACCTAACCTAACCTAACCTAACCTAACCTAACCTAACCTAACCTAACCTAACCTAACCTAACCTAACCTAACCTAACCTAACCTAACCTAACCTAACCTAACCTAACCTAACCTAACCTAACCTAACCTAACCTAACCTAACCTAACCTAACCTAACCTAACCTAACCTAACCTAACCTAACCTAACCTAACCTAACCTAACCTAACCTAACCTAACCTAACCTAACCTAACCTAACCTAACCTAACCTAACCTAACCTAACCTAACCTAACCTAACCTAACCTAACCTAACCTAACCTAACCTAACCTAACCTAACCTAACCTAACCTAACCTAACCTAACCTAACCTAACCTAACCTAACCTAACCTAACCTAACCTAACCTAACCTAACCTAACCTAACCTAACCTAACCTAACCTAACCTAACCTAACCTAACCTAACCTAACCTAACCTAACCTAACCTAACCTAACCTAACCTAACCTAACCTAACCTAACCTAACCTAACCTAACCTAACCTAACCTAACCTAACCTAACCTAACCTAACCTAACCTAACCTAACCTAACCTAACCTAACCTAACCTAACCTAACCTAACCTAACCTAACCTAACCTAACCTAACCTAACCTAACCTAACCTAACCTAACCTAACCTAACCTAACCTAACCTAACCTAACCTAACCTAACCTAACCTAACCTAACCTAACCTAACCTAACCTAACCTAACCTAACCTAACCTAACCTAACCTAACCTAACCTAACCTAACCTAACCTAACCTAACCTAACCTAACCTAACCTAACCTAACCTAACCTAACCTAACCTAACCTAACCTAACCTAACCTAACCTAACCTAACCTAACCTAACCTAACCTAACCTAACCTAACCTAACCTAACCTAACCTAACCTAACCTAACCTAACCTAACCTAACCTAACCTAACCTAACCTAACCTAACCTAACCTAACCTAACCTAACCTAACCTAACCTAACCTAACCTAACCTAACCTAACCTAACCTAACCTAACCTAACCTAACCTAACCTAACCTAACCTAACCTAACCTAACCTAACCTAACCTAACCTAACCTAACCTAACCTAACCTAACCTAACCTAACCTAACCTAACCTAACCTAACCTAACCTAACCTAACCTAACCTAACCTAACCTAACCTAACCTAACCTAACCTAACCTAACCTAACCTAACCTAACCTAACCTAACCTAACCTAACCTAACCTAACCTAACCTAACCTAACCTAACCTAACCTAACCTAACCTAACCTAACCTAACCTAACCTAACCTAACCTAACCTAACCTAACCTAACCTAACCTAACCTAACCTAACCTAACCTAACCTAACCTAACCTAACCTAACCTAACCTAACCTAACCTAACCTAACCTAACCTAACCTAACCTAACCTAACCTAACCTAACCTAACCTAACCTAACCTAACCTAACCTAACCTAACCTAACCTAACCTAACCTAACCTAACCTAACCTAACCTAACCTAACCTAACCTAACCTAACCTAACCTAACCTAACCTAACCTAACCTAACCTAACCTAACCTAACCTAACCTAACCTAACCTAACCTAACCTAACCTAACCTAACCTAACCTAACCTAACCTAACCTAACCTAACCTAACCTAACCTAACCTAACCTAACCTAACCTAACCTAACCTAACCTAACCTAACCTAACCTAACCTAACCTAACCTAACCTAACCTAACCTAACCTAACCTAACCTAACCTAACCTAACCTAACCTAACCTAACCTAACCTAACCTAACCTAACCTAACCTAACCTAACCTAACCTAACCTAACCTAACCTAACCTAACCTAACCTAACCTAACCTAACCTAACCTAACCTAACCTAACCTAACCTAACCTAACCTAACCTAACCTAACCTAACCTAACCTAACCTAACCTAACCTAACCTAACCTAACCTAACCTAACCTAACCTAACCTAACCTAACCTAACCGCAAAGTAAAGGATCGGCTTGAAAAGGAAGCTGCTGATCTCACCATCGGGGAGGTGGGGAACAGGGATCCGCTCTTGATCCTCAGGGACGTCTTGCAGGTCAATACTGACGACGACATCTATAAAGCCCTGAGAAATCAGAACCGGGCTGTTTTCCGCGGCCTCGATGAGGAGGGGAGCAGAATTTCTATAAAATATAGGAAGAAAACCAAGAATCCCCATACCACCCATGTAGTAATCGGTGTTTCCCCGACTGTTTGGCAGAGGGTGGTGGAGGCTGGGAAAGTCCACATCGATCTCCAGCGGGTTAAGGCCGAAGACCAAACACCATTGGTCCAGTGCACGCGGTGCCTGGGCTATGGGCATGGGAAGCGGTTCTGCAAAGAGCCGGCGGATCTTTGCAGCCACTGTGGGGGGCCTCACCTGAAGTCGGAATGTACCGAATATCTAGCGGACGTACCTCCGATTTGCAAGAACTGCGTCAGGGCAAAAATGGACTATGCGGCGCACAACGCATTCAGCCACGATTGCCCAATACGTCGAAAATGGGACGAACTGGCCCGTTCAACGATAGCCTATTGCTGAGGGCACCCAGAATGAACTTACTCGCTACAAAATAGTACAGGCAAACCTCCAACGCATGAAGTTAGCGACCAACGAGTTGCTGATCGAAGCGAAAAATCGCGGTATATCGGTAGCCCTAATTCAGGAACCCTATGTCGGGGCGTCCAGGGTGATGAAAAGTTACAGGGGCGCAAGAATCTTCCAAAGCGCTGGCCCAAGAGACGGAACAGTTAAAGCTGCGATAGCTGTTTTTAACCCTGACCTAAACGTAGTCCAATACCCGAAGCTCACCACAAACAATATCGTGGTGGTGGGACTCCGTACCGGTGCTTGGGAGATCACGCTAGTCTCTTTTTACTTTGAGAACTCAGAGGGTGGTCAGCCCATCACTCCTGACTTAGAATATCTAGTGCGAATCGACAAAGAAATCGGGTCTAAAAAGTGGATTATTGGAGGTGACGCCAACGCTAAAAGTTCATGGTGGGGGAGTCCATTAAACGACCACCGAGGTGAGGAGATGCTGGGTGCTCTCAATGAGCTGGGGCTACACATACAAAACAGAGGGGAAACTCCGACCTTTGATACCATCCGAGGGGGTAAGCGATACCAAAGTTTTGTGGACGTAACAGCTTGTTCTGCGGACTTAATCGGCGTAGTGGAAGACTGGAGAGTTGACGAGGGCCTGACGAGCGCTGACCACAACGGCATAGTATTTAGTATTCGGCTGCAAAAATCTAAGGGCACAAAAATAAGTAGGACCACTAGGTTGTTCAACACAAAAAAAGCCAATTGGACGAGTTTTCGTGAGAAACTAAATCAAAAATTAGTAGAAAATAAATTTACCACCGCTGAACTCACGAATGTACGAAGTGCTGAACAACTTAACAACACCACACTAGGTCTTACGAAATCAATTACGGACGCTTGCGTAGAGTCGATGCCAATCAAAAAATCAAATGAAACACTTACCCTGCCGTGGTGGTCCGAGGAACTCGCAGATCTGAAGAGGAACGTTGCCACTAAAAAACGCAGAATCAGGAACGCTGCCCCAATCCGGAGGTCAAAGGTCATTGAGGAGTACCTGAAACAAAAAGAAAAGTATGAATTAGAAGCAGCAAAAGCTCAGACGGAAAGTTGGAAGGAGTTTTGCTGTAAGCAGGACAGGGAGGGTGTGTGGGAGGGTATTTACAGGGTGATCGGAAGGACAACGAATAGGGAGGAGGATCAGCCGCTGGTAAAGGAAGGGGAGGTTCTGGATGAGAAGGGCTCTGTCAAGTTTCTGGCAGAGACCTTCTATCCAGACGATCTCACTGACGCCGAAAATAGTGACCACCGTCAAACGCGAGCCGAAGCCGAAAAAGTGAATGATGGCAAGCAAGTTGAGCCCTGCGACCCACCATTCACGATGGCGGAGCTACAACAGGCCAGCGAATCCTTTAACCCGAAAAAAGCCCCGGGAGCGGATGGCTTTACTGCAGATATTTGCCAACACGTCATTAGAAACCATAGTGATGCATTTTTAATATTTTTGAACAAGTGTCTGGAATACCATCACTTTCCAGAGCTTTGGAAGAAGGCTACGGTCGTGGTGTTGAAAAAGCCGGGAAGGACTGACTATACCACCCCCAAAGCATATAGACCAATTGGTCTACTGCCAATACTAGGCAAAATATATGAAAAAATGTTGGTGTCACGCCTCAAATTTCACCTACTGCCTAAAATGAGTACTCGCCAGTACGGATTCATGCCCCAGAGAAGCACCGAGGACTCCCTCTATAATCTAATGCAACACATTCACAGGAAATTAGATGAAAAGAAAATAATTGTTCTGGTTTCTTTGGACATAGAGGGAGCCTTCGATAGCGCCTGGTGGCCAGCTATACGAGTCCGACTGGCTGAGGAAAAGTGCCCACTGAACCTCAGGAAGGTATTTGATAGCTACCTGAGGAACAGAGAGATAGTGGTTAGGTATGCGGGAGAGGAGTGCACCAAAATCACTACCAAGGGGTGCGTCCAGGGTTCCATCGGAGGACCAATCTTGTGGAACCTCCTCCTGGACCCTCTCTTAAAAAGCCTAGAGAATTGGGGTGAGTATGGTCAGGCCTTCGCGGACGACGTCGTGCTTGTCTTCGATGGTGACACCGCACTAGAGGTGCAAGGACGCGCCAATGTCACTCTCGAACATGTTCGGACGTGGGGTGTCAAAAATAAGCTTAAATTTGCGCCCCAAAAAACAAATGCGATGGTTATTACCAGAAAACTTAAACACGACACCCCACGCTTGAGGATGGGAGGGATAGACATTGCCATGTCCAGGGAAATAAAACTCCTTGGTGTCACCATAGACGACAGGCTGACTTTCAACACTCACGTGGCGAATGTCTGCAGGAAGGCTACTGGAATATATAAGCTACTCTCCAGAGCGGCGAGAGTGAGCTGGGGTCTCAACCCTGATATAGTTAGGATTATTTATACGGCTACTATAGAGCCGATCATCCTGTACGCTGCTAGCGTGTGGGCACCGGCGGCAAAGAAGCTGATGACGATCAAACAGCTTCAAGTGGTCCAGCGTGGGATAGCGCAGAAAATCTGTAAGGGCTATCGAACGGTCTCCCTGAACTCGGCGCTGCTACTGGCTGGGATACTTCCCCTTGATCTCAGAGTGCGTGAGGCGGCCTCACTGTACGAGGCCAAGAGGGGAGTGCCCCGGCTGGAGCTGGGGGACAGGGAGATCGAGCGGGTGGCCCCGGCCATTGAGGCGCCACACCCCGCTGAGCGTATCAGCCTGAGGCTCGTGAGCCTGGTAGATCGGGAACAGCTCAACCAAAACAGTGACTTTGAAATTCGTATATTTACTGACGGGAGCAGGATTGAGGGCAAAGTCGGTGCTGCCTTGTCTGTGTGGAACAGCGAGACCGAAATAAAAGCCTTCAAGCTTGCTCTCCCAGGGTATTGCACCGTCTACCAGGCTGAACTTCTGGCTATATGCAAGGCCACACATGTAATTCTCGGACACCCAGCGTCTTCTTTTGGAGTCTACAGTGATTCAATGGCAGCTCTACAAACGGTCATAAATCATAGTTGCCTCCATCCCCTTGCAGTAGAGAGCAGAGATAAATTAACAACAGCATCTCTCCAGGGTAAGGTTGTTACCTTATTCTGGATTAAGGCTCATGCAGGGATGGAGGGTAACGAAAGAGCTGACCAGCTTGCCAAAAGTGCCGCTTTGGGCTCCAAAAGAAGACCTGATTACGATCTGTACCCGGTCTCATTCGCCAAGCGAAGCATTCGACTTGCGACGCTTGACGAATGGAATCGCAGATATCGAACTGGAGAAACCGCGTCGGTCACAAAGATATTCTTCCCGGATGCTGTGATGGCGTACCGGATGATCCGCAAAATAAAAATCGATGGTATAATTACGCAAATTATGACAGGGCACGGTGGGTTCTCGGAGTACTTGAATCGCTTTAAGTGCAAAGAGAGCCCATCGTGCGCATGCGAGCCAGGAACAGAGGAATCCGTCCCACACATCCTTTTCGACTGCCCAATACCTGCAATGCAAAGGTTTGAATTAGGAAATAAAATAAATGAAAACATTGTAAGGGAAAATGTACCAAACATCTTAAATAGTAAAGAAAGAGACACGTTTTTAAAATTTTGTATCGAAATCGCTCAAAATGTTATAAACAGAAACAAAACAGCGTAGCAAGTAATTATGCTATCATAATATAGTGATATATATTATAGAGTAGCATAGAGTAAGGAATTAGATAAATAAAGATGTAGAGTTTAAGAACAAATCGTTAAAAATAGGATGTAAAAAATCACTGTAAGAATAAAAAATCAAACAATGTACATAAAAAAGTCCTGTAAATATTATAATATATTATATAAGAAATAAGTAGAATAGTAAGAAATATTAAACCTAGCAGCTAAAGCTCCGATTATGTTGGAGGTAGGACGCAACGCCCTGTGAGGACGGGTGTATTATAAAAAAAAAAAAAAAAAAAAAAAAACCTAACCTAACCTAACCTAACCTAACCTAACCTAACCTAACCTAACCTAACCTAACCTAACCTAACCTAACCTAACCTAACCTAACCTAACCTAACCTAACCTAACCTAACATATTTCTAACAAAATTAAGGAAAAGAAAATAGTAACGTTGGTGTCATTAGATATAGAGGGAGCCTTTGATTGCGCCTGGTGGCCTGCCATCAGAGTCCGATTAGCCCAGGAAAACTGTCCACTGAACCTGCGGAAAGTAATGGACAGCTATCTCACGGATCGAAAAGTCCGAGTCAGATACGCAGGGGAAGAGCACAGCGTGAATACCAGCAAAGGCTGTGTGCAGGGCTCAATCGGTGGCCCTGTGCTGTGGAACCTCCTGTTGGACCCACTCCTGAAAAGTCTGGACACCCAAAAAGTGTACTGTCAGGCATTCGCAGACGATGTTGTCCTTGTTTTCGACGGAGACACGGCGTTGGAAATTGAAAACCGGGCCAATGCGGCTCTCGAACATGTTCAGGAATGGGGTATCAATAACAAACTGAAGTTCGCACCACAAAAAACTAAAGCTATGGTCATTACAAGGAGATTGAAATATGATATCCCACGGCTGAACATGGGCGGGACAGTCATTCCCATGTCTGAAGACATTAAGATTCTAGGGGTAACCGTCGACAACAAGTTGACATTTAACGCGCACGTCTCGAATGTTTGCAGAAGAGCGATTGAGGTGTATAAACAACTAGCCAGAGCAGCCAGGGCCAGTTGGGGTCTACACCCCGAGGTCATTAAATTAATATATACCGCCACCATAGAGCCCATAGTCTTGTACGCCGCCAGTGTATGGGTATCGGCAGTCGCCAAACTGGGCGTAATTAAACAATTAGCCGCTGTGCAGAGGGGAATTGCACAAAAGGTATGCAAAGCGTATCGCACCGTATCTCTTAACTCAGCTCTGATCCTAGCGGGTATGCTCCCCCTAGACCTCCGAAACAATTAGCCGCTGTGCAGAGGGGAATTGCACAAAAGGTATGCAAAGCGTATCGCACCGTATCTCTTAACTCAGCTCTGATCCTAGCGGGTATGCTCCCCCTAGACCTCCGAGTTCGTGAGGCGGCCTCATTATACGAAGCCAAGAAGGGACAACTGCTGCCGGGACTGGCTGACGCGGAGATTGAGCAAATGACACCTTTTGCAGAGATGCCACACCCCGTGGAACGTGCGGATCTGCAGATAGTCTGCTTGGAGGACCAAGAACAAGTCGACGGTAACAGCGACTACGACGAATGTATTTTTACAGACGGAAGTAAAATCGGAGGCAAAGTGGGGGCCGCGCTGTCGATTTGGAAAGGGGACACAGAGACTAAGACCCGCAAACTTGCCCTGTCAAACTACTGCACGGTCTACCAAGCAGAGCTGCTGGCACTGTGTGTGGCGACGACGGAAGTCAGGAAGAGTAAAAGCAAATCTTTTGGAGTTTATAGCGATTCCATGTCGGCCCTCCAAACCATAACAAACTATGATAGCCCCCATCCACTGGCAGTCGAAGCTAGACAAAATATTAAAGCCTCGTTACTCCAAGGCAAGGCTGTCACCTTGCATTGGATAAAAGCTCACGCAGGGCTGAAGGGCAATGAGAGGGCCGACGGACTTGCCAAGGAAGCCGCTGAAAACTCCAGGAAAAGACCAGACTACGATCGCTGCCCGATCTCATTCGTCAAGCGAAGCCTACGAATGACCACGCTTGAGGAATGGAACCGGCGCTATACAACTGGCGAGACGGCATCCGTCACTAAGTTGTTTTTCCCAGATGCATTGGTGGCGTACAGAATAGTGAGAAAGATACAGCCCAGTAACATACTCACACAAATCATGACGGGGCATGGCGGGTTCTCGGAATACTTATGTCGGTTTAAGTGTAAAGAGAGCCCGTCATGCATTTGCGACCCAGCAGTGAAAGAAACCGTTCCTCATGTGCTGGTGGAATGTCCCATCTTTGCACAGGCTAGACATGACATCGAGCAAAAGCTGGACGTGAAAATTGGACTTGACACGCTGCATGAAATAATAATAGACACAAATAGAAATCAGTTTTTGAAATACTGCATAGCTATCATTGGAATAGTAATAAAAAGAAATAAATAGAAAATAAAGTATGTTTACAATAATATTAAGATATATTAGATATAAGCATACAATATATTAAGCAAAAACAAAAGTATATATATACGCAGTAAAAATAAGAAAACAAAGGAAATGGGCTTGATATAAATTAAAACTTACCTTCCTCTTCTCCTGTCCAGCTCCCTGGAAAATAAAATTAAAATTGAAAAGTATTGTTAGAATAGAACTAGAAGAGAAATGTAACAAATAACATAGAAAAAAGTAGAATAAGCACGTAATATAATAAGCAATAGAATAAGAAGCTAAAATGTAAACCATAGGAATAAGATAATAATATTGAAATTGTTAAAATTATATAAAGATAAGATCCAAATAGTATAAGCTTCAAAATAGACATAAGTTTCAAACAATATTTTTGTAATTGATTTATGAATAAATGAGCAAAATGTTATTTACCCCGAAAAATAAAACAATAGTAGGTTAAAGTAGCGGGAGTCCCACCCGGCTAAGTATGACAGATGATGAATGCAAGAAAGAAACAGTATGAAGCATGAAAGTGCGAGAAGCATAAAAGAGAGAACTAGAATGAATGAGTAACTTAGACTAAAAAAGACCCGGTGATCTCACGATCGGGGAAAGGCATTTAAAAAAAAAAAAAAAAAAAAAAAAAAAAAAAAAAAAAAAAAAAAAAAAAAAAAAAAAAAAAAAAAAAAAAAAAAAAAAAAAAAAAAAAAAAAAAAACCTAACCTAACCTAACCTAACCTAACCCGTACAGAATAGTGAGAAAGATACAGCCCAGTAACATACTCACACAAATCATGACGGGGCATGGCGGGTTCTCGGAATACTTATGTCGGTTTAAGTGTAAAGAGAGCCCGTCATGCATTTGCGACCCAGCAGTGAAAGAAACCGTTCCTCATGTGCTGGTGGAATGTCCCATCTTTGCACAGGCTAGACATGACATCGAGCAAAAGCTGGACGTAAAAAGCGACTCACACAAGAGACCCGGGTACGGACCGACGAGGCGCAGGGGGTAATTCCCTCGTACGCGGAGGTCCTGTCTCGGCCACCAGCCGCTAGAGTGGACAAGCCGAAGTTCTCCGTCATCGTGGGTTCAAAAAACGTCATCGATACTAGTGCTGATGTCATAGAAAAGCTGAGAGGGGCGTTAGATGCACGGCGCAGCGGTCTAAAGATAGAGCGTCTCCGTAGGGTACGCGATGCGAAGGTGGTTTTGAGCTGCGCGAGTAAAGAGGAGATGGAAAAGTTGTCCGAGCAGCTAAAGAACGATAAGAACCTTACTGCCGAGGTGGCTAAGAACAAAAAGCCACTCGTCGTGCTTAAAAATCTCATGGCGTACAATACGGATGACGACATCCGAACGGCACTCGCTGAGCAAAACCGGCACCTGCTGGAGGATCTTTCAGCCGACGAAACCGCCGTGGAGGTAAGGTACCGGAGGAGGGCGAGGAATCAACAGGAGTGCCACGCCGTCCTCCAGGTATCGCCCGAATTATGGCAAAGGCTAACGTCGGCTGGAAGAGTATACATTGACCTCCAGCATGTGAGGGTGCAGGACCAGTCACCACTGGTGCAGTGCACCAGATGCCTGGCGTACGGCCACGGCCGGAAGCAGTGCGCGGACGATGTGGATCTCTGCAATTACTGTGGCGGTCCGCATCTCAAAAGTTCGTGCACGCAACTGGCGGCCGCCCAGGCACCGAAGTGTATTAACTGCACCAGGGCCAAGCTGACTGAAACTGCCCATACGGCATTTGGTGACTGCTGCCCTGTTAGGAGAAAGTGGGATGCGCTGGCCAGGGCGGCAATAGCCTATGGCTAGGGCTGCTCTGGCTGGTGGCCCGCCGGACCCGATAGTGTGGCGGTCCGAAACGTCGTTAAGCCTACTCGGCTCGAACTTTTGAACCTCGGGGTTACTCACGGCTGAAAAATATAAATAAAAATAAAATAAGATGAGTTTTGTAAACTCCATAGGATGGTTGATGACCATAGAATTTTGATGTAAAATCTATTTAGTTATTAAGTAAAACCCTCTGGAGTTTACAAAATGTATTTTCTTTTAAGAACATCTATGTAAAATAACTATACAATAATTATGAAAACTGTAAATAGTAAATAGAAGAAGAATAAAAGCGTAATTTAGAAGTAATGGAAAGGAAATAGTAAGACATTAATACGATGTAAAAGATATACAATAAGTAGAATATAAAATAATGATGAAAATAGGTTAAAAATATTAGCTAGAATTAGATAAGTATAAAAAAGTTAGAAAAAGTTAAAATAGGTATATAATTACTGGTATAACTGTTATACTAGGTTATATGGTATTGTAGAAATTTATACAAAATAAATAAAAAATTCCTGGTTCCGTTATTAATCCTACAATAAATAAACAAGGGCTCTGATTATGTCAGAGGAGTATTCGCGGGCCGGGCCTAAAGCGCCCGGACAAAAAAAAAAAAAAAAAAAAAAAAAAAAAAAAAAAAAAAAAAAAAAAAAAAAAAAAAAAAAAAAAAAAAAAAAAAAAAAAAAAAAAAAAACCTTTTTTTTTTTTTTTGCGTCGGTAGGGGGAAATCCTCATGGATACCAAAAGGCCCGGGCCAGATGGCATGCCCGACTCTACTGAGAAGGTGGCTCAGCATCCTACGGACTAAAACCCCCTTCCGTTTGTTCTCCTGTCCTCTCTAGAACCGCCTGAGCATTCCTTCAGAGAGGCTTTTGTCTTTATATTATCTTTATATTATTATAGGTTTGTATGTCTATATATTGTCTTTATATTATTATTATAGATTATTAGATTATTAGATTATTTTTTAAATTCTTATAGATTATTATATATTATTATAGATAGATTCTTGCCTTAGTCTTTCGTCCTTTTCCCGCACTCTCATTATCTCTTTGAGCATTCCCGCATATTTATCCCATTCTTCTTTACTATGGATCATTCTCACCATCAGGTTTTCCACAGTCACCTTTCCGTCACTTCCCTCCGTTTTCCCTCTTAGTTCTGTGAACTTTATGCATTGAAATAGGGCATGTTCCGGTGTATCAACATGTTCGCAGTATGGGCAACTTGCGCTTTCTGCTTTCCCTATTGAATGCAGGTAAGTGTTGAAAACTCCATGCCCACTTAGGGCCTGTGTCAGCAGTCTGTCGGTTTCGCCATGTTTCCGTTCCATCCAGAGCCTAAGGTTGGGTATGATTGTACGAGTCCACTTACCTTTTCCCTCCTTCTGCCAGTCTCGTTCCCATTCTTTTATTGTATGTGCTCTTTCCTCTTCTCTCGTTCTTGTCCCCTCGTGGTAGTAGCGTTGCCGTTCCTTTGCTAGCCGTTCTATCGGTATCAGGCCCGCTATCACCAAGACGGCGTCTAGCGATATGGTACGGTAAGCTCCACAGATGCGTATTGCCAGCTGTCGTTGCACTTTGCTATACATGTTCCTGTACTTCGCTACATTCATTACCTTTGCCCACACCGGTGCTCCATATAACATCACAGATTGTATTGCGGACGCCAATAGTCTGCGCTTGCTCGACCTCGGCCCTCCTTTCCTGGGCATGATTTGGCCAAGGGCGGTCGTCAGTCTTTCGGCTTTACCAGTTGTTTCTTCAATGTGTTTGCCGAACTTCAGACTTTTGTCAAACCAAAACCCGAGGTATTTCAGTTTGTCGGTTGGAACCACCCTGACGCCCTGGAGGGTAAAGCAAATCTCGCTAAGCTTTCTTCGCCCACTTAGCACAATTGCCTCGGTCTTTTCTGGGGCCAAGTGTAGCCGCTTTTGCTTCATCCAAGCGCTGATCTTTTGTAGGGCTACATTCGTTATTGCCATTAGTTCTGCTTCCTTCTTTGCTGACACCACCAGAGCTAAATCGTCCGCGAAGCCTATTAATTGTGCCCCATCCCCCAGTTCGAGGCGCAGTACCCCATCATACAGTATGTTCCACAGCGTGGGGCCCAGTATCGACCCCTGCGGAACACCACCGGTAACCTTTTTCACTACAACCCCTCCCTCAGCGTCTGTCAGTATGATGCATCTGTCCTGGAGGTAGCTGTTTATGATATTATAGATGTATTGAGGCATACCTATTGCAGCCATTTCCTCCAGGATGAGCTCCCACGATGCAGAATTGAAAGCATTACGGACGTCGAGGGCCACTACTGCGCAGATTCTTCTGGTGCGGTGGGTTCCTCGTCTCGCGTCTTCCGCTATCTCAAGTAGCTTGTTGGCTGCATCCACTGTGGACCTCCCCTTTCTGAACCCGTACTGCGAATCTTGTAAACAGTCCGATTGTACTAGTTGTTTTTCTATTCTGCCTAGGATCAGCGACTCCAGCAGCTTTCCGTAGCAGTCCAGTAGACATAGCGGCCTGTGCCCCGCAGGATCTTCAGCGGGTTTGCCTGGTTTTCTTAGCAGGACTAGTCTGGCTGTTTTCCAGCTGTTGGGGAAGACGCCAGACTCCAGCACCTTCTGCAACACAAGCCTTATCCTGTCTGGAATTACTGCTACTGCTAGAGTCACTATCTCCGGCGGAATCCGGTCGGGCCCTGGGGCTTTCCTGAGCTTTATGCGAGCTTTTAGTTGGATGATCTCCTCCTCGGTCACCTCTGGGAACTCCTGTGACGGTTTCGTTTTCCGTTCGAAATCTATGTGTTCCGGGAAGAGGCCATCAGCTATGCTTTGAATTTGTGCCATGCCCATATTTATCGGTGAGTTTCCGCGTAGCTTTTTTGACACTATTTTGTATCCCAGTCCCCATATATCATTGTCGACTTCCTCGCACACTTCCCTCCATTTATCGTCTTTCGCTTTCCATATTCGTCTTTGTAGCTCCAGTTTCGCTTCCTTATACTGCTTTTTGTGTTCATTTTCTTCGTTATTTTCCCTGTCTTTCCCTTTTCCTAGCTTTTTGTTATTCCTTGTGTACCTCCTTCGGCATTTCAAACACTCCTTCCTTGCTTCCGCAATTTCCTTGTTCCACCAGTAGACTCCTTTTTTCTTGCGGTTGTTTTGCTTTGGCATAGAAGCATCACACGCTGCCGTCGTAGCCTGCACCAGTTCCATGGGAGTCGAGATCTGCGCTCCTTTCAGGCTTTTACTGAACTTATCTACGTCCAGCCTTTGGAGGTTCCACCTTTTCATCTGTGCATGGCACTGGGATAGAGGCAATACATGCTTTATCTCGTAGGCTATATATTTATGTCCGCTCATTGTCTCCTCGTCGCGCACTTGCCAATTACTAATCTTGCCTGCCAGCGTTTCAGAGGCCATGGTGATGTCGGGCCTAGATGTTCTGTCTCCTCTTTCAAAAGTTGGGGTCACGCCTTCATTCATGATGACAATGTCAAGGTCCGCCACCATTTCCAACAGGTAGTGGCCCCTTTTGTTGGTTGCTTTACTGCCCCACGCTCTCGATGCAGAGTTAAAATCTCCTGCCACTAGGATCGGTGTCTTTTGTTTTTTTAGTAGTGTCCAAAGCTCATCGACGTCTGCTTTGAACTCCTCAAAACTGCAGTTGGGAGAGATGTAACAGCTGAACGCGGCAAAGTGCTTCATCTTGAACCCAACGAATCCCTTCCCCCTATAAATTTCAGAAACCGTCAGTGTTTTATTAAGAAGAACTAGGGCTGCATCTCCCCTGGTGTCACACTCCCATCCAGCAGCTTTTGCCAATTTTCTATTGGGTTCAGATAGCATCACTAGATCCGCGCTCATACTGCTCGCAGTTGCCAGAAGTAGGTCGTGCGCGGCTTTCCCTCGGTCTATATTTATCTGTAACACTTTAAAAACCATTTTTTTTATAGGTTAGTCTTCGCTTCGCGGTTTCCAATGCCTCCCGGAAGAGTGAGCATCCACTGGTGCCAGCTGTGTGTCCTTTTTTATTACACAGGGGACAGAATTGCTCATTTACGCAATCTCCGGCCATATGGCCCGCTTCCGAACACCTCCTACATGCCCTACTCCTATCCTCGCCGTCGCAGTTATCCGCTTTGTGGCCATATTTCCAGCACCGGTAACATCTCAGCAGTTCTATTCTTTCATATATGTGGCATATATTGAGCCCTACTCTTACCTTACCACCCGCAAGCAACCTTCCTGCATCCTCTTCATCCAGGATCACCGTTGCCGTCTGGTTTCCACCGCCCATCGGTCTCAGTGATCTTATCTCCAAGCTGTCCACTTTTTTTATCAAGTTTGTCGACTTTAAGTCCTCCCTTACTTCCTCCATTTCCACCGAGCTGTCCATTCCTTTTATGTGTAATACTTTTTTCTTGCTCCCCCCAGTTCTTCTTACCTTTCTATCTCGCATCATTTCTCTTATTTTTCCAGTCATCTCCTCAATATTTCCCATCACTCTTACCAGTACTTGTCCCTTGGCTGTCTTTTTTACACCTTTTATGTTTTCTAGGGATGCGGTCCCTTTTATTCCTTCTTTTAGCCTCTTTACGGTGTCCGCATAAGTAGTTGTCCCTCCTTCTATGACTATTACCTCGTCCCGTTTTCTTGTTTCCGTATTGTTTGTGTTTTCTCCTTTTTTAGGTGTCCTTAATTCTAATTCGATGTCCTTTCCACGGAACAGTACTTCTAACATCTTTCTTATTACACCTGTATCGATTCCTTGGGGCTTTATAATAGTCAGCTCTTTGTTTCCCATCTCTTCCACTATTTTGGTTAATTCGGACAGGAGCTCATACATGTCCTTTTGACTTCGGCCGTCCTGTTTGGTCGCATCATGGAACATGATCACAGCACTCGTTTTGTCTGTCTGTCTCCCCTCTTTTGTTTTGATGGTGGTTTCTCGTTCCACCGTCACGTATGCTCCTCCTGCGCATGCCATCTTCTCGCTCTTAGTCACTTCTGGATATCGGCTTAGCACCCTTCTTGTCAGCCTCGAGTGTGCTTTCTCCCTCTCATCACAGAAGTAGACTGTACAGTCGGTGGTTCTCAGAAAGATGTCTCCATGGCCTATCTTTGTCCTTTTGTAACTATCCTGCGTCCAGTCCATGCTTGAAACTTTCGAGAAGTCGTCATAGCTGTTAATCATCTGATCGTCAAGCTTGAAAAGTTGGTTCTCTCCAGTCTCTCGTTTATGCAGTGTCTTAAGTTCCTTAATTTCCTGTTCTAGTCTCCTGATCTTTTCTTCTTGCTCCTTTTTGTAGGCTTCAAACTTTTGCTCCATTTCGGTTGGTTTATTTGTATCGTCCTTGTATCTTATAGTTACCCGCTCCATCAGTCCTGGGAGGTCAATCAGTAAGTCCTTAATTTGCCGATGCACATTTTTATTTTCTTTCCCGAACTTTACCAACTTATCTATTTTAGTTTTTAGTTTCAGGTACTCCACTGGTGGCTCTGCTTCAACGGGTTGGATCACTATCGGACTGGACAGTTTTTTCCGCTTTTTTGGCCTCATTGGTGTATTTTCCGCTACTTCAGCTATCTTTTCTTTAGGAGTTAAAAAGACATGTTCCTGTACTAGCGTGCCGCTATCCGCCATTTTACTGGGTGTCTTAAGTTCTTTTAATGCCCCTGGGGGCGTCCGTTTGATTGACTCCCTTCTTTTAAACGGGTCTTCCACCTGTTCCCAGTCTTTCTCCAGTATCGTCACACTGGAAACCTCAAAGCTCTCTCCTATACTTCCTTGATCACTGTAGTCGTTATCACCGGAGTACGCGGTGATAACTGGCTGTTCTTCCTCTTCCATTTCTCTTCCCTGAGTAGTCTGCAAAATTTTGCCCCCCCCAGAATACGAAGGGCTGCCCTCACCGCCAATAGACGGCTCGGGGAGGGATTCTCCATTTCTGGTACCCTCCTGGGGTAAATTCTCTTTAAATCTTGCTTCCATACTTTCTTCCATCACGTCTCATAGTTTGCAGTACGCCTGCCGGATTAAGTGAGAGTATCCTCTCAGTCCGCCAGCCGATTTTCTGGTACAGGACCCTTTCGATTCCACGTCAATCTTATCGGCTCCTGTCCAGTACTGAGTGCACTGCGCACTTACCACACTCAGGCCAGTTTTGGTCCGCGCCGGGTATTTGATTTCCCCGGTACCTCTCATATCTGAGAGGCATTCCCCTATCCGCCACCCGGGGACGCGCCCGATGGGAGACTGGCAACTCCTCACGGGAAAAAAAAAAAAAAAAAAAAAAAAAAAAAAAAAAACCTAACCTAACCTAACCTAACCTAACCTAACCTAACCTAACCTAACCTAACCTAACCTAACCTAACCTAACCTAACCTAACCTAACCTAACCTAACCGAGTCCAGTACTCGTGCAGTCTGACAAATCTGTAACAAAAAAAAAAAAAAAAAAACTTTTATCTTGCTACTTATCACGACTTATTTGACTGACCCTATTGGGCAAATAAAATCTTTTCTGAGTACTGACAAGTCAGTGACTCATCCTATACATATTGACTACCGTTTTCTCTGTTATTTTAACGGTTACAACAAAAGGGGCAGCTCCTTTTACAACTTTTACAAAACTGTCTGCCCCTCCGCACCACATTGTCAAAATGTTTGGACTTGGACTCCGCACGCCTGTTAAAAGACAGGAGAGCCATAAGTCACCCCCAAAGGTGATCGTTCGCAAAAGTATAGACAGGTGGGAGGCCGCTGAGCGAAGCGAAGAACTGACTGCGAAAACATGTCCAGAAATAACAAAGACCAATGCGACAACGCAGGCAGGCCCTGCAGAAACAACTAAGGCGGCCACCAAGCCAGCTGAAAACATCACCGCCGCGCGCAGGGCATCAACGGGAAATGACGAGTCCCCCAAAAGATTCTACGTCAGCAGAGCAGCAGAGGCGGCAGCCTGTCTGAATAAGGCGAAGGCCCATTTGAGGGCCTCACGAAACCTCAAGACAGAGATAAAAGAGGGGGTTGAAAAGGCACTCACACGACTACTTGAGCTAGTCAAGGAAGCTGAAAAAGAGCTCAAGACGAAGGGAAGTACAACGGTGAGGGGAGTGAGAGCGTTTGATGCTCCTTCTTGCAGCTCCGCTCCCTCTCCTTCCTCTACCTCCAACGAAAGCCTAATCATGGCACGTTTAGAAGAACATACAAACCTGATGCAGGAAAGCGGCAGGAGAATGGAAGAACTGAAGGCGACGATCGAAAGGCATGCCGAAAAAATGGAAAAGATAGAAACGCCTACCTACGCCGGGGTGACCGCGACCCAGAGCGACAGGGCGCTGCAAAAGCGCACGCTGCACTCGGTCGCGGTCACCTCGACCGTGGAGACGGAAACAGGAGAAGAAGTGCTCGAAAGAGTAAGGAGGACCATAGACGCTAAGGAGGGATGGGTAAAAGTGGAGAGGGTAAGAAAGGCCAAAAATAGGAAAGTAATAATGGGCTTTGAATCTAAGGAAGAACGAGACAAAATAAAGGATAGAATAGGAAAAGAAGGTGGCAGCCTCACCATCGAGGACGTGGAGAACAAAGATCCGCTGGTTAGGCTTGGAGATGTACTGACGGTCAATACCGATGAGGACATCCTCAAGGCTCTTCGGAACCAGAATGGGGCTGTTTTCCGCGGCCTTGAGGAGGGGGAGGACAGGATAGTAGTGAAATATAGAAGGAAAGCCAGAAACCCTCACACTAATCACGTAATTATTAGCGTCTCGCCCAGTGTCTGGAGGCGGGTAACGGAAATGGGCTATGTCTATATAGATCTCCAGCGGATCAGAGCAGAAGATCAGACCCCGCTAGTCCAGTGCACGCGCTGCCTGGGGTACGGCCACAGCCGTAAGTACTGCCATGAGACTGCAGATGCATGCAGCCACTGCGGCGGCCCTCACATGAGAACGGAGTGCGCGGACTGGCTAGCTGGGGGGTCACCGGCCTGCAGAAACTGCAGAAAGGCGAAATTAACGCAGATAGAGCACAATGCCTTCAGTTCTGAGTGCCCTGTACGCCGCCGCTGGGACGAACTGGCCCGTTCGACTGTAGCGTATTGTTAACGCCAAGGTTGTCACCACAAAATACAGCTTTATTCAAGCGAACCTCCAGCGCAAAAAGCTAGCAACCAACGAGCTACTTGTTGAGGCAGAGAAACGCGGAGTAGCTGTAGCACTCATACAAGAACCTTATGTGGGTGGAGGGAAGGCGTTGAGGAGCCATAGAGGCGTCAGGATCTTCCAGGACACTGGTGGAGATGGAACCGTTAAGGCAGCAATAGTTGTCTTCAACAACGACTTCAAAGTTATACAGTATCCAAAACTCATCACCAAAAACATCATGGTGGTGGGGATCCAAACGGTTGCTTGGGAGATCACACTAGTCTCCTTCTACTTTGAGCCGGACTCCCCTATAGAACCCTACCTGGAGCATCTGAAAAGGATAGAGCTCGAGATTGGGTCTATAAAATTGCTCGTTGGAGGAGATACGAACGCGAAAAGCTCGTGGTGGGGAAGCCCAATAATAGATCATAGGGGTGAAGACCTTTCTGGGACGCTTGAGGAAATGGGCCTACATATACTCAACGCAGGTGAAACTCCGACTTTCGACTGCGTTCGAGGAGGCAAGCGGTATACAAGCTATATAGACATCACCGCGTGTTCAGTCGACCTACTAGACTTGGTGGACGGCTGGAAAATTGACGAAGGTCTCACGAGCTCGGATCACAACGGTATTGTATTTAATATTCGGCTACAAAGGTCAAAAGGCATTAATATCTCAAGAACAACTAGGAAATTTAACACAAAAAAAGCAAATTGGCCTAAGTTTCATGAGAAGCTTAGCCAATTAATGCAAGAAAACAAACTAACAGCAGCAGAAATAAATAACATAAACACTATAGAACAATTGGAAAAAACAATAAATACACTTACCAAAACAATAGATAATACATGTACAATCTCAATACCAATTAAACAAACAAAAGAAAAACTTACCTTGCCGTGGTGGTCCGAGAAACTAGCTGGGATGAAGAAGGAAGTCGCCACCAGGAAACGTAGAGTGCGAAACGCCGCTCCAATTCGTAGGTCCAAGGTCGTTGAAGAGTACCTAAAAAAGAAAGAAGAGTATGAGGAGGAGGCAGCCAAAGCGCAGACAGATAGCTGGAAAGATTTTTGTTGTAGGCAAGGCGGGGAGGGGGTTTGGAGCGGAATATATAGAGTAATATCGAGAACGACTACTAGGGAGGAAGACTCTATACTGGTAAAGGACGGAGAGTTCCTGGACGCGAAGGGGTCCGCAAAGTTACTAGCGGATAACTTCTATCCGGAGGATCTGAGGACCAACGATAACGCCTATCACCGCCAGATTAGAAGTGAGGCTAATATTGTGAATGTTGGTAAACAAACTGAGTATTGCGACCCACCTTTCACGATGGCCGAATTGAGACAGGCGAGTGGATCCTTCAACCCAAAAAAGGCCCCGGGCATGGACGGTTTCACTGCGGACATCTGCTGCCATACCATAGAAGCCAATCCAGAACTCTTTTTGTCGTTGCTCAATAAATGCCTGGAGCTATATCATTTCCCCATGGCTTGGAAGGTAGCTACAGTTGTAATGCTGAGGAAGCCAGGAAAAGGAGACTACACCACTCCAAAGGCATACAGACCAATTGGACTACTGCCTATACTAGGCAAGATTTACGAAAAGATGCTGGTGACCCGCCTCAAATTCCATCTATTACCAAGGATGAGTACTCGCCAGTACGGATTCATGCCACAGAGGGGTGCCGAAGACTCCCTCTATATTCTGATGCAACATATCCGCAAGAAGCTAAAAGAAAAGAAAATAATTGCATTAGTATCGTTGGATATAGAGGGAGCCTTCGACAGTGCCTGGTGGCCAGCAATAAGAGTCCGACTGGCTGAGGAAAAGTGTCCAGTAAATCTGAGGCGGGTCATAGACAGCTATCTTAGTAACAGGAAGGTGGTGGTCAAGTACGCTGGGGAGGAATATGATAAGGGAACGAATAAGGGATGTGTTCAAGGCTCAATCGGGGGCCCAATTTTATGGAACCTGCTGCTCGACCCTCTCCTGAAAAGTCTCGAAAACAGTGGAGAGTATTGCCAGGCGTTTGCAGATGACGTCGTCTTGGTGTTCGACGGGGAGACTGGGGAAGAGGTGCAGAGACGTGCCAATGATACCCTCGGGCGTGTCCAGGCGTGGGGGGTCAACAACAAGCTAAAGTTTGCCCCGCACAAGACAAGTGCAATGATTATTACAAGGAAGCTCAAGTATGACACTCCTCGCCTGGACATGGGCGGTGTTGTTATTGGTATGTCAAAAGAGATCAAGCTGTTGGGAGTCATAATCGACCACCAACTTACATTCAACGCCCACGTCTCGAGCGTCTGCAGGAAAGCCATGGGCATATTTAAACAGCTATCGAGAGCGGCTCGAGTAAGTTGGGGGCTTCACCCAGAGGTCTTAAGGGTGATATATGTTGCCACCATAGAGCCTACCGTACTGTACGCTGCCAGCGTCTGGGCGCCGGCCACAGCCAAGCTTATGGTAATAAAGCAGCTAGCAACTCTCCAACGTGGAATTGCGCAGAAATTGTGCAAAGCCTACCGCACGGTCTCCCTGAACTCGGCGCTGGTGCTCGCTGGAATACTCCCTCTTGACCTCCGAGTTCGTGAGGCGGCTTCACTGTATGAAGCCAAGAGGGGTGTTCCATGGCTGGCCATCGGGGACGGGGAGGTCGAGCGGATGGCTTCTGCAATCGAAGCCCCACACCCAGCCGAGCACGAGGACTTAAATATCGTAAGCCTGGCGAACCAAGAGCAAATGAAAGAACACAACTGCTATGACGTGCGTATATTTACGGACGGGAGCAAGATTGAGGGCAAAGTCGGAGCCGCACTATCCATATGGAGTCGCGAGGTAGAATCCAAAGCCCTCAAGCTTGCTCTACCAAAATACTGCACGGTTTACCAGGCTGAACTCCTGGCCATATGCAAGGCAACAAAGGAGATCCTCGGGCACAAGGCGTCCACGTTTGGGATATTTAGTGACTCCATGGCGGCCCTTCAAACTATTAAAAGCCCCGGTTGCCCCCACCCCCTCGCTGTGGAAGCCTGAGATAATTTGAGATCCATATCTCTCCAGAACAAGGTAGTTACTTTGTTCTGGATAAAGGCTCACGTGGGGTTGGATGGTAACGAGAGGGCTGACCAACTAGCGAAGGAGGCTGCCCTGAAGTCAAAAAAGAGACCGGATTACGATCGATGCCCTGTTTCATTCGTCAAGCGTAGCATTCGTATGGCGACGCTTGACGAATGGAACCGCAGGTACCAAGCGGAAGAAACTGCGTCAACAACAAAACTCTTCCTCCCGGACGCGAAGGCGGCCTACAAAGTGGTGCGAAATTTCGTACCGACACAGTTGACTACACAAATCCTAACGGGGCACGGTGGATTTTCCGATTATCTTAATCGTTTTAAATGCAAGGAGAGTCCATCGTGCGTCTGTGACTCAGTCCAAGCGGAAACAGTACAACACCTGCTTTTGGAGTGTCCAATTCATATAAATGAAAGATTTGAACTCGAGCAAACAGTAAAACAAAACCTGACACTTGAGACGATTCAGGAGCTAATCTCGGGAAAAAATAGAGAACTATTTATAAAATACTGTATAAAAATTGTAGAAAGAGTAATAAATAGAAACAAATTAGCCTAAGAAAGTTATGTTTACATAATATAATGTTAATATTAAGATAAACATAAAAATATAAAGTAAGTAAATAGTATAGTTAAGGAAATGTAAAAATAGTAATAAGATAAATAAGTATAAAACAAAAGTGACGCCCTGTGTTGTTGTCTGTGTTTTTTTATGTGTGTTTTATATGTGTGTAATGTAAAAATCAACCTGCCCTTGTATCCCTAAGAAAATAGATTATTATAATTATCGTAGCTAGTAAGCGTAGCTGGGAATCCCACCCAGAAAAAGTAATGAAAGATGATGAATGAAAGAAAGATGTGTAAGGTTTATGATTATTTATATTAATATGATTATATAGAGTGTAAGGTTTCTGATTATTTATATGATTATATAGAGTCCTGTACATATTAAGAATTATTATTAAATATGAGGTTTATATTGCAAACCATTAAAATATTGTTAAGTTATAAATCCAACAGTTGACAAATGTCGTCAATAGATGTCACAGGCTAACAAAATTACATCGCGGTAGCGTTGTGTGTAAAAATTTGTATAAGAAGTCCAAAGTAATTATGAATAAATCAAGAACCAAACGCATCAATGTAAAATTGGCAGATTAAAGCAAAGTGTGAACAAAGTTAGCCTGTTTAATTTATATGTCTGACACCCAAAAGGTCAGAAGCGGGATAAATAAGGCTCTAGAAAACTAACCTTACTACGCCCACGGATCGGTAAAACGTAAGTTATTATTAATTATTTACATCTGATTCAGTGATATTGAAAATTCTGATGGTTGTGATTTTTTTTTTTTATATGAATTTTCTTTGTCTTGTTCCTCTTCATAATACAAACCCGCACTGAGTCATTTTTTATTATTGCCTTGTAACCGATCAGTGCAAGCGCACTGAACAATCGACCACGTAATGATCACATGTGCGTTGGGTTGAATAAACCAATGACGAAGAACCAATGAAGAAATCAATGACGATTATAACTTTGACTTAATATAAGTAATTAAACTTAAAACAACAAATTCATTCTACCCACCTGCCGTTTTATTTACATGGTGACGAAAAAGTTAAGGGTTTTATAGGCTCTATTAGAATCTAACGACACTCGTTATTGCATTGGTTTAAATGTTTACATAAATATATTAGAGTGCGTCAGGTCTTTGGAAATACATGATTTTCGATGAATGCACATGCATAATAAAGTTTATTTTCTTTTCTGTTCCCCGTTCCACGAGGAGTCCTCTTCTAGCTTTTCGGAATGTACCCGATATTATGCCATTTAAATTACCCTATTCTACTTTTTGCAATTATTAAACCCGGTTAAAGCAGTTTATAATTATCATCATTCTAAGCTCCACAATGTGAGTTTCAGTTACGCTCATCATCTGTGACGTGGAGGACGACACTAGCCGAGGAGAAGGGTCTGGTGCTCGGCTAGTAAGAGGAAGTGGCTTAATGATAAAAGGAGCCCATGTGCTTAGTCGAGGGGAAGGACTAACACATAGGGAATGACCAAGGAGCATCCGAGGCTGAGGATGTAGGTCACATGTGCTTAGTCGAGGGGAAGGGCTAACACATGGGAGTGACCAAGGAGCATCCAAGGCTGAGGGTGTAGGTCAACAGGGAAGGATTGGGAGGATGAGCTCGCGGATAGAGCAAGGAGCATCCGAGGTTAGGATGTAGGGTCCATGTGCTTAGTCGAGGGGAAGGACTAACACATGGGAGTGACCAAGGAGCATCCGAGGTTAAGGATGTAGGTCAACAGGAAAGGATTAGGAGGATGTGCTCGAGGATAGAGCATGGAGCATCCGAGGTTGAGGATGTAGGGCGACAGGAAAGAATTAGAAGGAGGAGCTCGAGCATAGAGCAATATGTAACATTTGATAAAATGGACAAGGACACGATGATTCGAAGAGAACGGTTGCGTGGAAAGCGATCGAGTGAACGACGATCGCGTAAGCAGCGGTCGAGCAGGCAACAATCAAGCGGCTCTGATGACAGGGACGAATACGAAAGAAGGAGATGGAAAACAAGGACAAGGACAGGACAGAGGAGACGGCATGTGTCTTCCTCTTCAGGATCTGATATGGGGTCACCGCAGCTTCCGCGCAAGGTTGAGCGTGGTAAGGAGGACGACGGTTCAGATACAAAGGTATTAGTAGATAAATTCTTGAATATTCTTGACAAAATAAAAGGTTCAGATAAGCCCAAACTTACGTTCAACACAAATGTTATCCCCGAATTTGACCCAATGGCAAAGGAACAAACTATCCTTACTTGGCTGACGAAAGTGGAAGAATGAGCTCACATATATGGGTGGGAAGACAGGGAAATTATCCACTATTCCTTGCCCAAGCTTTCTGGTGTCGCTAAAACTTGGTATCAGGGCTTATCTAGCCTATTATTTTACATGGACTGAGTGGAAACAAAAACTTATAGAATCTTTTCCCCAAAGCGAGAACTATGCTGAGTTATTGCATAAAATGTTAGCAAAAACAGTTAGATACGGTGAGTCGTTTGAACATTACTATCATGCGAAAATGAACTTGTTAAATCGTTGCAAAATTTATGGCAAGGAAGTGGTAGACTGTTTGCTGTACGGGGTTGAAGATCGTGCCGTTAAAGTGGGTGCTCAAGCCGCTCAATTTAAGCAACCTGAGCAAGTGCTCAAATACTTTAGAACCGTGAAGGTAGGCAAAGTTCGTGACTCCATTAACGATGCCAACCTGAAAAAAACAAATCAATCTGGCACGAGCAGGGCGGGCCCTAGTAATAACGGAATCCGTTGCTTCAATTGCAACGAAATAGGTCACCCTAGCTTTAAATGTACAAAACTTATCGCGAAGTGTACGACCTGCGGGAGGATTGGTCATTAGGCGATTAACTGTTTAAAAAAATAAAACTCCGATTAATAAAGACGATAGTCAGGCCTTAGATAAAAATAATGAACAAAAACAAGTATCTAATGTAACTGGCGATGATAGTGCTATTGATAAATATATACTGGATATAAAGATTAACAACTCAGGGGTCAAGTGTCATGTAGATTTAGGGAGTCAATGCTCGTTAATTAGACAGAGTACCGCTAAGGAGTTGAACCTGAATATCGATGTGAGGGAAGGTATGCCGGTATTAAGAGGAATAGGAGGAAACCTGACTTGCCCTTTAGGTGTAGCTACCGTGAGTGTAGAAGTTCAAGGGTTAAAAAAAACTATTGAAATATATGTAGTAGAAGATTATGTACTAAGTTACTCTGCATTACTTGGACATTCCTTTACAGAGAAGCCTGATATTATAATGACTAAAACGCCGACTAAGATCGTATTTGAAAGACTCGCGTGTACTAAAATAAGACTCATAGTGGAAGATGACACGGAAATAGATGGTAACGTTGTACGTCCCATAATTGTTAATGCTGATGGGCAGGGACACGGTAGCATCTACGTCCATGGCTCGTTAAGGGGTGCTGAAGGAAAAGAGTACTATCTTTTTCCCGGTACGTACGAGATAAAAGACAGCCGCACAGCGCTTTTAATTTATAATGCCTCGTCAAACAAGGTTTGTATAAAGAAGGACACTCTCTTAACACGAGCACTGCGTAATACGCATCCAACACCTTTTTTCCAATCTTGTAGCGTTCTTACCGATAGGGGACTGGATGAAGAGATCAGTTGCAATCCTGAGCTAACAAAACAGCAGCCCGAAGAACTACAAAAGTTATTATTTCAGCATAGCGATTGCTTCTCAAGTGGGCTCAAGGACCTTGGGTTTACCAACATCACTGAGATGGTTATCGACCTTAACGACACGGAACCAGTCGTGTATCGCCCATGCCGTATGTCACATACTGAGCGACAATTAGTAAGAGACATGGTTAAGGAGATGGTAGATAATGGTAGAGCTAGGGAGTCATCTTCATCATATGCCAGTCCTATAGTCCTGGTACAAAAAAAAGAATAGTGAGAAACGATTGTATGTGGACTATCGAGCTCTAAACAGAAAGCCCAAAAAGGAACACTACCCCCTACCAAGAGTCGAGGATCAGTTGGACCTATTATCCGGTAACACCCTATTTACGTCATTGGACCTTGCTTCCGGGTACTATCAAACACCAGTCGCCGAGGCCTCCCGTAGTAAAACTGCCTTTGTAACACTTGATGGGCAGTATGAATACAACCGCATGCCTTTCGGACTAGTTAATGCACCATCTGTGTTCCAAAGGACAATCCATAAAATATTAAAGGAGGCCCAAATTAAATATGCTGTTGTCTACATGGATGACATACTGATACCATCCAAGGATTTTAGGGAAGGCATCCAAAGACTAGGCGAAGTTCTCACACTGAAATTAAGTAAGTGCTATTTCTTTTTGAATGTCATAGACTTTCTAGGGTTTGAAGTGAGTGCTAATGGTATCCGCCCAGGTAGTAAAGAAAAAACTGAAGCCGTCTCAAAATTCCCAACACCTACCAATCAGCACGAATTGCGTCAATTTCTGGGTCTGTCTGGGTTCTTCAGACGGTTTATACAGGGATATGTTACGATAACTGCACCGTTAACGGATTTACTGAAGAAAGACGCTAACTGGGGTTGGCCGAACAGGATCAGGCGTTCACAGGCACTAAAAGCGCTCTGGTGGAGTGACCGGTGCTAGCTCTATACGATCCTAAGTCCGAAACCGAGCTACATACGGACGCTTGCAAAGAAGGCCTAGCGGGTATTTTACTGCAGCGTAACTGTAATGGTGCATTGCAACCAGTTTCCTACTTCAGCAGGAAAACTACCGCTGACGAACGCAAGTTTCATTCGTACGAGCTCGAAACTTTGGCGGTCATTGCATCTCTCAATCAGTTTAGGGTTTATTTAGTGGGAATACCATTTAAAATCTTGACCGATTGCAATGCACTCAGGTCCACTCTAACTAAGCGTGACTTGATACCTCGCATAGCTAGGTGGTGGGTCCAACTTCAGAAGTACGACTGTACAATCGAGTACCGGCCTGGTGTTAGCATGGCACACGCGAATGCCCTAAGCAGAAACCCAGTCAATTCTTCTTCAGGTAACACATGTACTAGATGTTTTACAAATACAGCAAATCGAACAGGACTGGATTACGACGGTACAAACTGCAGATGACGAGATAAATAAAATCAAAAGGATTCTTTCTGACCCTTCATCGGCGGAGGTAGCGGACATACACAAAAACTACAGACTGAAGAATGTCCATGTTTACCGCGTGGTAGGTGACGAAATAAAATGGCTGGTACCCAAAAGTGTACGCTGGCAAATTTTAAAAATGAACCACGATGACGTTGGCCATTGTGGTTTTGAAAGAACCCTACAGCGCATCCGAGGCCATTATTGGTTCGCGAAAATGCGGCGTCTCGTCCGGAAGTATGTTACCTCCTGCCTTGAGTGCGCGTACCACAAAGCTCCAGGTGATAAACGAGAAGGAGAACTCCACCCAATCGAAAAGATAAAGGTACGAGTTTCACCAGTAAGGCGTTTCAAGATTTTACGACCTCTTACGGGATCAAACATATTGTAAATGCCGTTGCAACGCCTCGAGCAAACGGGCAAGTAGAAAGGTTTAATAGAACGATTTTAGATGCTCTATCGACAGCCAATCACGGCGGCGACGACAAGTCGTGGGACAACCACATCACTGATATACAGGTTGGTATGAACACAGCTCGACATAAAACTACCCAAAAGAGCCCCTCTGAGCTACTATTTGGATTTAACATAATTAATAGAACGGAAAGCATACTTAGTACGGTAATCAATGACACCCTAAATAGGACTCCCATTGAGGAATTGGCGGAAGTCAGACAACAGGCTAGTAAAAAAAAAAAAAAACAGCAACAAGTTAAAGATGCAGTCAATTTTAATAAGCATAGGAAACCAGCGAGGCAGTACCAAGAAGGGGATTTAGTACGCTTAGCAAGGCAGGCTCCGCACGATGGAAAATCTCAAAAGCTCTCTGTTAAGTACCAAGGCCCTTATCGTATACTAAAGGTTCTTCCCAATGATAGGTTCGTGGTAGAAGATATACCAATGACTCGCAAAAAAGGTAGAAGGTATGAAGCAGTTGTATCTATTGATAAGATTCAGCCTTGGATGTCGTTCTGTAGAGAATTAGAATCTGATGAATCTAGTTATAGTGTTGATGACAGTGATTAGATACTTGATTACTCAGTTTATGTTTGACATTTAGTTACTTAAGAAAGAAATTGTTATTTTAATTATTATTTTGATAGAACTTAAAACCATGGAAACGATTTAGCGATAGATATGTGTATGTACTTAGTATTTATAGCAAAAAAAATGTTAAAAAAAATGTTACACGTCATATATAAACCTAGTGTATAATTAATTGCATTTATTATTATTATTTTTTTTGTAACATATATATTTTGTTTTTTTTTCTTGATCTCAAAGCGAAGGGTCTCGCTTTAGGTAGGATGGCCGAGCTGTAAGGTTTATGATTATTTATATTAATATGATTATATAGAGTGTAAGGTTTCTGATTATTTATATGATTATATAGAGTCCTGTACATATTAAGAATTATTATTAAATATGAGGTTTATATTGCAAACCATTAAAATATTGTTAAGTTATAAATCCAACAGTTGACAAATGTCGTCAATAGATGTCACAGGCTAACAAAATTACATCGCGGTAGCGTTGTGTGTAAAAATTTGTATAAGAAGTCCAAAGTAATTATGAATAAATCAAGAACCAAACGCATCAATGTAAAATTGGCAGATTAAAGCAAAGTGTGAACAAAGTTAGCCTGTTTAATTTATATGTCTGACACCCAAAAGATGGTATGTAGCATGAAAGTACGAGAAGAAAACTTGCGAGAACTGGAATGAAAGAGAACTTGTTAGAACAGGCTCCGATCACGTTGGAGGTAGACAGATAAAAAAAAAAAAAAAAAAAAAAAAAAAAAAAAAAAAAAAAAAAAAAAAAAAAAAAAAAAAAAAAAAAAAAAAAAAAAAAAAAACCTAACCTAACCAGTCGCAGCGCAACCGCGAGCCCAAGCGCCACGATAATAGGCCGCTCCGCGTTCAAAAAATCAGAAAAATAGTGAAAAGTGCACAGATTATAGTGAAAGTCGTGTCTAAAGAAGCGGAAGGTGACGAGGAACGTAGTCGTGAAAACCGCGTGACCAGGAGACCACTGGGTCAAAAGTTATTAAAGAAAAACCCGAAAAACCGTGTGTTCACTGCACAAAGTGGCGTGCGCCTCCCGATTTCGATCGATGACGTGCATTTTTTCTAGTGCAGCTTTAAAGCCCTAAGTGCCATACACCTTCGACCCGAGTTTCGGATTTTTCCGGTACAAACTGACAGAGCTGCACCCTAAAAAGTGGAAACCACGTGGACACGTGGTCCCCCTTCCACTAGGAATTGGACAAAGTGGGGTAGCTTCAAAGATAGCCCAAGAAGCCCTCTCCCAAAGGCCGTTTGGATCACAACGATATCTCATTCCAGGACGGAGATATAGGAATTAATTTAAAAGGTGCGCAATAACAAAACTTTCAGCACGAATAAGTCGAGATTAAGATCTGTAACCCCCCCCTTTTTTTTGGTGTTGGATGTGGCTTAGATCATTTCCAACATTCCCACAAAAATACGGACATTTCTTTATTCGTGTTGAAAGCGCAACGAGAGTGATAGAGAAGGAAACATTATCTGTCTCAACGGGTGGCCTGATCGACAATAAGGAGGCGTAGGCTACGTCACACAAATTGGAATGTGGCGTAGACATCATCGTAGCCGAGCAGCGTAGCGGCGTAGCAGCGTAGCAGAAGACGTAGCGCAGCCGCCGTTTGCCGCAAGGTTAAAATTGGAGAGCGATCTAACGATGACAAGTGACCACTCGGGGCTCGTTGGATGAACTGTAGATTTTAAATTTCTTTTACTTCTTTTGTTCCTTTATTTTTTATTTCCGTTTTAATTTTGTCCTATTTTATTTTATGTTTTATTATTAAGTAGAAATACTAAAAATTTTAGGAACTGTACATACTTTTGGTGACTGTGTTATGTCTAGAATAAGTTATCAGTTTGACTGAATCGTGACACATTTATTTATATCTTTGGTGAACATCGGAAACAGTATACAATATATAATAATAATACAAATACATAATTATAATAAAATATTATAAGTAAGTAATACGGTAATACAGTAAAATTTAAAAATTATAAACGGAACCCAACACTCTTAGTAACTATAAAACTTTAATTCAAGCCGCAAGAAATTGATAAATCTTGCGACCAATGGAACGGCGCGGCACCGGTGGCGTGATACTTGTTTACAAGTTAGCGAGCGGTGAGTCACGCGTCGCACCATCTGGTCTTGTTTTTGTTATTGTTTCCGATTATATCGTGTTCTATTGAATTTGTATTTTGACCGAACAAATACTCGACATAACATTTTTCATTTTATTTTTTTAGGATATAATAACATTAGTTCTATTGCTGCAGTGAGTACATAATTGTATTCATTAGAAACTTGACTATAACTAAAACGACGTGATATTATTAATTTAATTTATGTCAAACTTTACAAGTATATACACAACTTAGATAAGATTTTATTTTATATTAGACACCGACCCCTCTTTACAGGGTCTGGCAAACATTATATAAAGGGACAACTTTCCCCGACACGTACACCGTACTCATACACACTCACATTAAAATGTACCGTACACCCACGACTTCGGGCGCCTCCAAAAAGCCTACCACTCCCAGCCCTACCACAACCGCAGTGGTGCAGGGTGCGGCAAGGACGTTTATTAAAAGACCAGACATCAAAAGAAGATCACTCGACAATATGGACATTTTCAAAAAGCAGCAACAGAACTATGCTGCGTTGTCGAGTGAACAGCTCCTCCAGGAGATGATGAAGACTTTCGAGGATATACCCTCGAAAGTCCATGAGTACCCTCAGATGAGGAGGGATATAAAGCAGTTCCTGGAGGTGCAGTCAGACAAGGGCATACGTGCAATTTTCGAGCTCAGTAGGCGTATTGAGAGTCTCGAAGCAGGAGCCCCAAAGACAAGGACACCGACAAAAACCTCGTCGTCTGACGGCGCAGATGTCATTTTAAAGAAGCTGGGAGAGGTGGAAAAGGCATTGACTAAACGATTAAACGAGATGGAGCTAAGTCTAAAAACAGACATAATACAACTGAACGACGAAAATGACGGCCGGGGCTCCGACATGATCGACAAGATCATCGACAGGATCGACGAGACCAGAGCTGCCATGGACCAAACGACCGAGGCGGTCGAGAGTCGAACGCACGCTCTCGTCAAGGATCTGGTCGGTGGTCTTGCCGATGATGTCGTCGCAGCAAAACAAGAACTTACGGAGGTCGCAAAAGGACTGGCATGCGATATAAACCTAGCTCCAGTCTCCAAGTCATACGCCAGCGTCACAGCAGCCAAACCCGTCCACCGTCCTGCACTTCATTCGATGGCAGTCACTCTCGAAGGTAGTCAGGAGACAGCTGACGAGGTGCTCGCCAGGGTGAAGAGGGCAGTCGACGCCAGGGGCACTGGACTTAAAATTAACAAGGTACGCAAGGCGAAAAACCAAACTATTATATTGGGTTGCGACACCGAGGAGGAAAGAAAGAAAGTCCAAGAAATAATAGAGAGTCGTGGGGATGGACTGGTAGTAGCGCCCATGAAGAACAAGAGCCCTCTCGTTGTCCTGAAGGATGTTTTCGTGGAAAGTGAAGACGACGATATGATTAAGGCACTCCACGTCCAAAATAAGAACATATTCATGGGCCTACCGGAAGAAGACATGCAAATGGAAATAAAATTTAAAAAACGTACCAGAAACCCAAAGACCGCGCACATCATCTTGCAAGTGAAGCCGAAAGTATGGCAGAGGATGACGGAAGCTGGAGCCCTCTATCTGGACCTTCAAAGGGTCAGAGTCGAGGACCAGTCTCCGCTCATCCAATGCACGAGGTGCCTCGCATTTGGACATGGTCGTAAATTTTGCACCGAGAGTGTGGACAGATGCAGTCACTGTGGAGGACCGCATCTGCGCGAGAAATGCGCAGACTTTATCGCAGGGACCGAACCGCGGTGCTGCAACTGCTCACACTCTGGGTTGCGGAAGGCTGACCATAACGCTTTTAGCGCCGAATGCCCGGTACGAAAAAAGTGGGACTACCTGGCTCGCGCAAATACCACATATGCATGACCATGCAGGACATTACACAACACGTACACACAGACACAAAGCACACAGAAACAAAAACACAACACACACAAACATGAAATACACAACAACACGAACACAAATGATATGCAGAATGTATATTGAATATACACGATGATATCAGCACAAGAACACTTACAGGAACAAAAAAATGCGAAATAAAATGAAAATTGTCTAAAGAAAAAAGTCAATAAATATATATAAATTTAGTATATATATGTTATTGCCTAGGCAAATGAGTTTTTAAAAAAAAAATATAGAAAGAAGCACAAACTAGTCACGTCACAACACTACAGAAATCTCACCAAACCTGCTAAAGGCATTATAATAGCAAACATAATAATGAAATAAACCCAAGTACTTCCTGTTGTAAAAATAATAAAGTTATGAATATAGTTAACTAATACCGAACGGAAAAATGTAGCAATTAGATGGTAATTAAGAGTATATACTAATGTAAGTTTTATAGATATAAGCTAAGAGCTAAGAAAAAAAGTAATGTTAGAATGTTAGAAATATAATAAGTGTAATAAGAGATAAGTATAATAGTTAAATAAGTAAAGAAAATTGTAATTAAAATAAGAAGAAGAAGTAAGGAAAACTTGTATGTAAAGTATAAATACTACCGTAGACAAACCAGAAACAAAAATAAAACTGTACAAACTTTATTTTCCTATAATAAAAGAATAAAAATATCTTAGCATAGAGTAGCGGGAGTCCCGAGGGACCTGGGCGGGCCCCCCGGCGCGCACTCTGCGTGGCCGGGGGCTCCGTCTGTGGGGGAGTTTTGCTGGACTTCCACCGGGCGCGTCCGTAGGTGGCGGATAACGGGATCCTCTGGGAACAGTCCCACTCCCAGAGGTATCGTCCGGTCTTTTTCGTTGCAAGGATTCCTAGGTGTTAGGTAGGTAGGTTAGGTGTAGGGGTAGGGTAGCCTAGTTAGGCTTTGCAACGAAAGAGATCGGACGACGCGGACCAAAACCAGCAGGGGGAGTTGCGGGCTCTCCACCCCCTTCACTCGCTGAAGGGTGCTCCTCCTGGAGACGCTCGGGCTCCCTCTCTTGTCCCCTTTCTTCCCCCTTTTTGTTTTTCGGGTCACGTCCGACCCGTTTCGGACGTAGCCCACGGGTGGTGGTGGGCCACTTTTGGCCTGCCCTTCGATGGAGAAGTGAGCCGGCGTTGCTTACGCATCTTCCGGCCGCTGGTCGCCATGTCCCCGGCTTCGGCTACAGGGGCACGCCCTCCAGAGGGGGGTACCGGTATACCGGCGTGGCTTCGTGGTTGTTGCTCTTTTGAGCGTCGGGCGGTGGTCTGTCGTGTTGCTCGTTGCACTCGGCAGGCCGCCGGCCAACCCGTAATCCTCACCGCGTGGGGGACGGGGGCCGCTGCCGCGAGGCACGGGGCCGCGAGGACGTAAACCTCTTTAAAAAATGCCCCAATCCTAAGCTCTGGTGCCCGGCGATGGGATGAATGGCTGGAGGGAGTCCAGTCCCAAGGGTACCAACCAGACCCCAGGGGACCGACCCCTGGTTAATAAAAAAGGACAAATGGAATAATGGCAACAGTTAAAAAATTATTACCCCAGGAGGGTACCTCCCGTTCTGCGGGGGGAGAATCCCTCCGTGCGGTCGAGCGATCGGCCGCACGCTGCCCCACCGTTTCTGGGGGGGGCAAACTTTGTCAAGACGAAGGGGGCGACGGCACGGGTCGCGTAAGGGACAGAGTTCCCACCGTGCTACTGGAGCGCTGCGACAGCCTGATTTCCCTGCACTCGGCGCGAAGCTCCGCGAGGGGCGACGCGTCAAGTGGAAGGGAGACTCCGGCGCTGTTCGCCGATAGTGTTCGGCAACGGACTCGGCGGAAGCGGAAGTCGGCTCGACGGCCGGCGTCCTCCGCTCCGTCTGACTCCTCGGAGGGTGAGCCTGCCAGCGCCAAATATATGGCGTTGGCGGAAGGGCCGGCGACTGCTGCGGCGTCGCCCGCCACAGGATTTGACTTTAACAAGCCATCGTCTTGCGGACTGGACGCTGCCTCTTCGGCGCAGTCTAGGGCCGCCTGCCGTGAGGCAAAAAATAATAGAAAGCTAGAAGAGATCGAGCGGCTACAGCGATCCCTAACGCTGGTGGGTCCCTCTGACCCCCTCCGATCATGTAAAATAGCCGGAAAAATTGTTGAGACCATTGCGGCCAAGTCGACTGCAGGCCTCAAGGGCTCAGAAGTGTCGGCCATGAAATCTGCGGCCGCCACACTTGAGGAAAGGCTGCAGGACGTCGTGGACCGCACCACGACGACGGAGACGGCGGGCTTGCGGCAGGAAGTGGCTCTGCTGCACACCCGCCTCGAACAAGTATCGGCCGAGAATGGCCTGCTTCGGGCGGAGAACGGTCAGCTCCGCGTCGACATGGCCGAGCTGCGAACAATGGTTGCCGATCTCATCGAGCGGCAACGCGGCTCCGCCCCTGTCCCTCCTCCGCCCGAAGCAGAAGGCCTCACTGAGGTCGAGGAGCTGAGGCGGCAGCTCCTTATACAGGAGGCGCGCAGCTCCAAAGTGGAGCGGGCGAGACCGCCCCTCGCCCATGAGGTGAAAGGCAGCGCGCCTGTGCCCGCACCTCGTAGAACAGTGGCCGCTAAAACTTATAGCGGCCCCAAACAGACAGCCACACCTGCGAGGATTCCCGCCGCGACTGTCTCGCGGTCAGCAGCTTCGGGGGCAACAAGATCTGCCCCCCCAAAGAAACCGGCATCCGCTCCTGCTCCGCTCCAGCCTGCGAAGGCAGGGCCCGGCAGGAGCCGGACAAAGAAGAAGGGAGGCGTCAACGCCGCCAAACCGGCACCGACTCCCCAGCCCCGCCCGCTGCCCCCGGCCCCGGCCAATATGGAAGAGGCCTGGACAACGGTGGTGCGGCGCGGGCCCAAGAAGGTGGCGGCGCCTGCTGCGCCGCGCCCCAAGCCCGTCCCTGCGGCCGCTGCTCCCCGCCAAGAGGGTCGAGCGGAGCCGAGGGGCCAAAAAAGAAGAGGAGGAGCACGCAGAAAGCCGCGCGCCCCGCGGTCGGCTGCAGTGGTCGTGGAGCTGCTGCCGGCCGCCAAAGAACGGGGCATCACGTATCACGACGTGATGACCCAGGCGCGCGGCGGCGTAAATGTGGACGCCCTCGGCGTGGAGGGTGGCCTGAAGGTCCGGCAGACAGCCAACGGGGCCCGCCTGGTAGAATGCCCCGGCGCAAATTCCAGCGCCGCGGCAGAAAAACTGGCGGTCCGTCTGCGGGAAATCCTGCCGGACCCCGAGGTAGTGCGCATCGCGCGGCCCGTGAAGATGGGAGAAATCAAAATCACGGGCCTCGACGAGTGCGCAACTAAGGAGGAGGTCGCCGCGGCCATCGCGTCGCAGGGCAACTGCGCCCTCGCCGACGTCAAAGTTGGAGAGCTCCGGGTGACATATTCCGGAACCCGGACGGCGTGGGCGCGTTGCCCGATTGCAACGGCGACCCTCCTGGCCACCCCTCCACAGGGGCGGCCTTCCGACAGCCCAGGAAGGCTGCGCGTGGGCTGGGTAGTGGCCCACGTGCAGCTGCAGGATGCCAGGCCGTGGCGCTGTCTTCGGTGCTTCGGCACCGGCCACGGCCTCGCCAAGTGCCCCTCGACCGTGGACCGCAGCGATCTGTGTTTCCGCTGCGGCCAACCGGGGCACAAGGCAGCCTCCTGCACCACAGCCGCGCCGCACTGCGTCTTGTGCGACGCGGCTAAAAGGAAGGCCGACCACCGGGCCGGGGGCCCGGCGTGTAAGTCCGCCCCCTCCTCTACCAAAACGAGGAGGGGCGGCAAGAAAAATAAAAAGAAGGAGAGGCCGGCTGCAATAAGGGCAGCCGGCGAGTCAGTTCCCGCCGCGGCACCAGACGAGCCGCAGGGCGGGACAGACGAGGGAGCGATGGACGTAGCCCCGTAATGGGTTGCGTCCACCGCTTCCTCCAGTGCAATTTGAACCACTCCGCCAGGGCACAGGATCTCCTCGTCCACACCATGGCGGAGTGGTCAATCGACGTCGCTGTCGCTGCGGAGCCGTACTTCGTCCCCACCGACCAGGACTGCTGGATGGGGGACGTCGACGGCTCCGTGGCCATCGTACTAAGACAGTCCGCGGCGTTACCCCCCTTGGAAATGGTGGCCAGGGGACCCGGGTACGTCGCGGCTAGGATCGACGGGACCGTCGTGATCGGGGCGTACTTCTCTCCGAACAGGAGCCTCGCTGAATTCGAACGGTTTCTGGGCGGGCTCGAGGCGCTTTTACACCGCCTCGGGTCCCACCCGGTCATCGTCGCGGGGGACCTCAATGCCAAGTGTACGGCTTGGGGCTCCCCCCGCACGGATTCGCGAGGCGAGGCCCTTTCGGAGTGGGCGATCGCGACCGGCCTCTGTCTCCTAAACAGAGGCACGGTCGCGACTTGCGTGCGGTGGAACGGGCAATCTCACGTGGACGTGACGTTCGCGTCCCCGTCCGCCGTGCGCCGCACCCGCGGCTGGCGCGTACTCGAGGGGGCGGAGACGCTCTCGGACCACAGATACGTCCGATTCGAGCTCTCCGTCTCCTCCTTGTCGTCGTCGTCAGCCGCGGGCGCCCGCGGTGAGGAGGAGCTCCCGCAAGGTGCGCCCCGTTCGTTCCCCAGGTGGGCCTTGAAACGAATGAACAAGGAGTTGCTGATGGAGGCGGCCGCTGTTGCTGCGTGGGCGCCAAAACCCGCGCGGCTCGCGGACGTGGATGCGGAGGTCGACTGGTTCCGGGGCACCATGGCAAACATTTGTGATGCCGCCATGCCCCGGGTCGGCCCCCGAGCACCACGTGGGGGTGCGTTCTGGTGGTCGCCCGAGATCGCAAGACTCCGCGAGGAGTGCGTGAGGGCGCGCCGCCGGAGCGCACGCCACCGCCGCCGCCGTCGTCGCGATGATACGTTCGCGGAGACGGCGGCCCGGCTGCACGCTGACTGTCGTCAAAAGCAGACGGCGCTGCAGCTGGCCATCGGCGAGGCCAAGAAGCAGAGCATGAAGACTCTCCTGGAGTCGCTCGACGAAGATCCCTGGGGGCGCCCATACAAGATGGTTCGCAGGAAACTGCAGCCGTGGGCGCTCCCGGTGACCGAGCGGCTCCAGCCTCGGCAGCTGCGGGAAATAGTTTCCGCGCTTTTCCCGCCGGCAGCGGGGGGGGACTTTGAGCCCCCCCAGATGGACGCCACGTGGGGCACGCCTCCGCGTCGCCCCAGCGTTCCCGCTGCCGAGGAGCCCCCTCCCCCTATCACGGGGGCGGAGATCCATGCGGCCGTGTCCAGAATGAGAGCGAAGGACGCGGCCCCCGGCCCTGACGGCGTTCACGGCCGGGTCTGGAGCTTGGCCTTCGAGGCCCTAGGGGACCGGCTCGGGGGGCTTTTCGAAGCGTGCCTCGAGTCGGGACGGTTCCCGTCGAAATGGAAGACGGGCAGACTGGTCCTTCTGCGGAAGGACGGGCGCCCCGCGGACTCACCCGCGGGCTATCGCCCCATCGTGTTGCTGGACGAAGCGGGCAAGATGCTCGAGAGGATCGTCGCGGCCCGCATCGTCCGGCACCTGACCGAGACGGGTCCCGATCTTTCGGCGGAACAATACGGCTTCAGAGAGGGCCGCTCGACGATAGACGCAATTCAGCGCGTGCGTGCCCTCTCCGACGAAGCCGTATCCCGGGGCGGGGTGGCGATGGCGTTATCCTTAGATGTAAGGAACGCCTTCAACACCCTGCCCTGGTCGGTGATCGCGGGGGCGCTGGAGTATCACGGCGTCCCCGCATACCTCCGCCGACTGATCGGCTCCTATCTCGAGGGCAGGTCGATCCAGTGCATCGGACACGGTGGGGCGATGTACCGCTTCCCCGTCGAGCGCGGTGTTCCGCAGGGGTCTGTCCTGGGCCCCCTGCTGTGGAACATCGGCTACGACTGGGTCCTGCGGGGCGTCGTACGGGGTCCCCTCCCCGGGCTGAGCGTAATTTGTTACGCCGACGACACGTTGGTCGTGGCTCCGGGGAGGGACTACCGGGAGTCTGCCCGTCTGGCGTGCGCAGGCGTGGCACACGTCGTCACAAGGATCCGACGGCTGGGACTCGAGGTGGCGCTCGACAAAACCCAGGCCCTGTTGTTTCACGGGCCGGGACGAGCGCCGCCTCTGGGTGCCCACCTCGTGATCGGAGGCGTCCGCGTCGGGGTCGGGGTGACCGGTCTTCGGTACCTCGGCCTTGAACTGGATGGTCGGTGGAACTTCCGCGCTCACTTTGCGAAGTTGGGCCCTCGGCTGATGGCGACAGCCGGCTCTCTGAGCCGGCTTCTTCCAAACGTCGGGGGTCCCGATCAGGTGGCGCGCCGCCTCTACATGGGGGTGGTGCGGTCGATGGCACTATACGGCGCGCCCGTATGGTGCCACGCCCTGACCCGCCAGAACGTCGCCGCGCTGCGACGTCCGCAGCGCGCGATCGCGGTCAGGGCGATCCGAGGATACCGCACCGTCTCCTTCGAGGCGGCGTGCTTGCTCGCCGGGGCGCCACCCTGGGACCTGGAGGCGGAGGCGCTCGCTGCCGATTACAGGTGGCGTAGCGACCTCCGCTCTAGGGGGGAAGGGCGCCCCAGCGAAGGTGTAGTTCGAGCGCGGAGGCTCCACTCTCGGCGGTCCGTGCTGGAGGCGTGGTCTCGCCGCTTGGCGGACCCGTCGGCCGGCCTCCGAACCGTCGAGGCGGTCCGCCCGGTTCTCGCGGACTGGGTGGGCCGCGACCGCGGATGCCTCACCTTCCGGCTAACGCAGATGCTTACCGGCCATGGTTGTTTCGGCCGGTACTTGCACAAGATAGCCGGAAGGGAACCGACGGCGCAGTGCCACCACTGCGCGGACCGCGACGAGGAAGACACAGCGGAACACACGCTGGCGCGTTGCTCTGGATTCGACGAGCAACGCGCCGCCCTCGTCGCGGTCATTGGAGAGGACCTCTCGCTGCCGCGCGTCGTGGCTACGATGCTCGGCAGCGACGCGTCCTGGAAGGCGATGCTCGACTTCTGCGAGTCCACCATCTCGCAGAAGGAGGCGGCGGAGCGAGAGAGGGAGAGCTCTTCCCTTTCCGCACCGATCCGTCGCCGTCGAGCCGGGGGCCGGAGGCGGGAATACGCCCGTACGTCCCGGCCCCTGTAGGTGGCGGCCTCCCCCCGGTGAAGGTCAAGGGGCGACCTGAGGGGGTGAGGCCGCGCGGCGCGCTACCAGCACTCTAGCGCGCTGCCGTGGAGTGAATAGAGCGACCGGTCGACGGTGTATCGCGTCCCGACCCGGCAGGCTGGTTCTGGTCCAGCGGGGTATTCCGGGACACCAGCGGCACCGTCTGGGCGGCCCGACGGGCTGCCGTACCGAGACGGCCGACGTTTCAGAGCCTTCGATTCGCCTCGAAGGCTCCGTCGGCTGGGCGTCCTTGGGGTGAGCCGCGCCGTCTGGTTGTAGTGTTGACCGCGGTAGCCCCCCTACCTCATCCGGGTTCTGACCTCGGAGGGGATCGGACGTCGGGTGTAAGAGTGCAGAGGAGTCGTTTAGTGGGTGGGCTCTAAAATCCTTGGGCCCGCGGTCTGCTCACAACACCATGCAGATCGTTGAGTCTCACATACCCCGCGCGCCCCTTTTGCGCGGGGACCTCGTAGGAGGTTCGGCCCTCTACCCGAAAAAAAAAAAAAAAAAAAAAAAAAAAAAGAGTAGCGGGAGTCCCACCCGGCAAGGAATGATTGATGATGAATGTAAGAAAGACTAAGTATGCGGCTTGAAAGTGCGAGAAGAATACATGTGAGAACTTGAATGAATGAGTATATAGATAAATAAGGACCCGGTGTTCTCATGATCGGGGAAAAGCAGAAAAAAAAAAAAAAAAAAAAAAAAAAAAAAAAAAAAAAAAAAAAAAAAAAAAAAAAAAAAAAAAAAAAAAAAAAACCTAACCTAACCTAACCTAACCTAACCTAACCTAACCTGCGAACCAGCATTCACAATGGAAGAAACGGGAAGCGGGCAAGCGAGTCCTTCAGCTCTAAGAAGGCACCAGGGGCAGATGGCTTTACGGCAGATATCTGTTGTCAAGCTATTAAAAGCAGCCCAGAGGTATTCCTCACTTTACTTAATAAATGCCTGGAACAGAACTACTTTCCCAAAATATGGAAAAAGGCCACAGTGATAGTGCTAAGGAAGCCTGGGAAGGAAAATTACACCAACCCCAAGTCATACAGGCCAATCGGACTGCTCCCTATCCTTGGAAAAATATACGAGAAGATGCTGGTAGCTCGTCTGAAACATCACCTAATACCGAGAATTAGCACGCGCCAATATGGATTTATGCCGCAGCGGAGTACTGAGGACTCCCTCTATACACTCATCGAGCATATCCGTAACAAAATTGATAGGAAGAAAATTGTAACGTTGATATCGCTCGATATAGAGGGAGCTTTTGACAGCGCCTGGTGGCCTGCAATTCGGGTGCGTCTGGCGGAGGTACAGTGCCCGATCGGCTTAAGGCGAGTAATGGCCAGCTATCTAAGGGATAGGCAGGTCTCCGTGAGATATTCTGGAAAAACACACACTCAGAAAACCAGTAAAGGCTGCGTACAGGGATCCGTGGCAGGGCCCATCCTATGGAACCTGCTAATAGATCCACTGTTGGGCAGCTTCGAACGGAGAGGGGACTACTGCCAGGCATTCGCAGACGATGTCGTGCTTGTGGTCGATGGAGACACCGCATTAGAGATCGAAACGAAAGCTAATGCTGCATGTTCGATTCGAACCCAGCGACCTCGTGGCAGCCTAGGGCTACGGAAACCAGCACGAGGTGCGCGTCGAACATGTGCCGCGATTCGCGGCGCCGTATGTACTATTTTAACAAAATATCATGCAATCACTCACCGGAACCGATGCCTTCGTCTTCTCACGCCGTATCACTTAGGGAGAAGGGTATGGGGCAGGAATGGATAAGGATTAGCGATGATACACAACTTTAGCGTAGACCGTCAATATACAGGTACCGTCCCGTTCGAGAAGCAAGACAAAGTGACAGATGTCAAATCGCGACGGCACCGTCAAATCGCGACCCGTGTTGCCGTGGTAAAAATTCAAAAACTAACGGATTGGTTTCGAACAGTCACCCGCCCGGACAGGTCCCCTACCTGTCCCTAATCAACTGGCAGCCGGGACAACGTTGTGACCGCTCGTTTGAGAACCGAGTCCCCGACCAGAACCTCTGCAGACCGAGGGGTCCCATCCTTACCGGGAAACAGATTAACAATGCGCCCCCTACGCCAACGCAGTGGCGGCAGGTTAGCATCCTTAACCAACACAAGGTCACCGACGTGAGGGGGACTGGTTTTATCCGTCCACTTAAAGCGCTGCTGGAGCAGATGTAAATACTCAAGGGACCAACGTTTCCAAAAATCTTGGGACATCTGCTGCAACATCTGGTATCGCCTCAACCGTCCAGGCTTGATATCCGAGAGGGGATACTCCGGCAACGCATTGAGTGGCTGTCCTATCAAGAAATGGCCTGGAGTTAACGACTCCAAGTCATTCGGGTCTGAACTGAGCGGGCACAACGGCCGCGAATTAAGTACCGCTTCAATTTTACAAAATACCGTGGTTAACTCCTCAAAGGTGAGCGAGGTTTGCCCTATCACGCGCATCAAGTGAGTCTTAGCCGATTTTACTACTGCCTCGAAAATTCCACCCCAGTGGGGGCATCCTGGAGGACTGAAGGTCCACCGAATACCGCGACGAGAGAGGGCCGTTTCAATATCCACCTGGTTATTGTTCAAGAAATTTACTACATCCCGCAAGTAACGGTCCGCACCTACAAAATTCGTTCCGTTATCGGAGCGTATCAATTCGGGTAAACCTCGACGGGACACAAATCTATCCAAGCTCGCAATAAAGGCTTCAGTTGTAAGGTCGGCAACAACTTCAAGATGTACAGCTTTGGTTGAAAGACAGACAAAGACGCACAGATAAGCCTTAATTAACCTAACATTCCGCAAACGTGAAGCCTTGATCATGAAGGGCCCAGCGAAGTCCGTACCAACTCCAGAAAACGGCCTCATCTTCTTCACTCTGTCTGGAGGCAGATCTCCCATCTGAGGCTGCATCGTAGACGCCTTAAGCCGATAACAGGGTAAACACCGGAAAAGGACGCTCCGAACCGTACGACGCCCTGACAGAATCCAAAATTCCCTCTGGAGGGATGCCAGCAGCGCATTGCAACCGGAATGCGAATTTGCGATGTGGCGATCCATCACCAACAGGTCAACTAACTGGCTCTTCTTAGGAAGTAAAAGAGGATGGCGCGCCGAATAAGGTAAATTGGAGTTACTTAATCTACCTCCCACTCGAATCAACCCCTGGCCGTCTACAAAGGGGCTAAGACGAGCGATAGCTCCACGAAGCTTAGGGCGCTCAGTCCTTAGCGCCTTCAATTCTGAATGAAAGCTGGTGGCTTGCACAACTTCAATTAATTTCAGCAGTGCCTTCTTCCGCTCGATGGGACACACAACAGGTGTCATATTGCGTTGAGACACCGACAAACGACAATTCCGAATAAACCTCAAAATCCAGGCGGTAACCTTAACCAGCTTGTCCAAGGAGCTATAACGGTTGATGAGCAGATCCAAATCCAACCCCTGAATCACTCCTCGATCCTGGAACTGCGCCGGTGCAGCCACGAGACCTGGAGGAACTCCTATGCGAGAGGGTGGCCACTGAGAAGCCTTCATTGTGAGCCACTGGGGACCCCACCATAACTGATGATCAACTATTTCCGATGCTAAGCATCCCCGAGAAGCGCAGTCCGCCGGATTGAGCTCACCAGGCACGTGTCTCCATGTTAGAGGGACCTCAGATCCTTGAATCTGGGAGACACGGTTGGCCACGAAAACTTCAAGTGTATGAACCGAAGCCTTCAACCAGCATAACACTATCTGGCTGTCTGTCCAAGCATAGACAGTGTTTTCTAAATCAATAACCGACCGTAAACTAGTAGCTGTATGGTTTAACAACCTAGTCAACAGAGCGGCACCAGACAACTCGAGCTTCGGAATCGTCATGCGTGTCCGAAGCGGAGCGACCTTACTCTTCGCTAACACCAACCGTATATCAACCCTTCCAGTTGAAGAAACCGTTCGCAAGTATACCGCAGCTGCGAATCCACGTTCCGAGGCATCCGAAAACCCGTGGAGAGACGCCTTGTATTTGCCCGCAGGAACCAGCTTCCGAGGTATTGACACGTGGTTAATATCAGGAAGAGACGAGAAAAAGTTCAACCAATCCTTCAATAGGTCACCAGCAATCCCCTCGTCCCATGACAGGTTAGCAGACCACAGTCGCTGCATGAAGCACTTTAAGAGAAAAGTGACAGGAGCGATCCAACCGTTTGGATCGAAGGTTCGAGCAATTGTGGAAAGCACCGTTCGCTTAGACCATACCTTTGGATTTTCCAACTCCACCCGATAGGTAAATTCGTCTTGAATCGGACGATATTGAATCCCTAGGACCGACAGCATGTTAGGGTTATCGACATTCTCGAAAAGATGGGGATCCTGTTGAAACTCCGTTGGCAAACCAGTCAACAACTCAGGACAGTTAGACAGCCATTTTCTCAACTCGTACCCGCCCCTGCTCAAAAGGCGGATCAGTTCATCCTTGCGTGATAAGGCCTCTTCGACACTGTCGGCGCCCGTACATACGTCATCGACATATAGGTCCCGTTCCAAAATGTCCGCAGCACGAGGGTAGTGCAACCGTTCCCTCACTGCCAGCTCCCGCAAAGAACGAACCGCCAAATATGGACTCGACCGCAACCCGTAAGTGTTCGTGTTCAGTTCATAAATTTTTATGGGCTCATCTGAGCTTTCACGCCAGAGAATGAGTTGATACCGCCTATCCTCCGGATGAATCACCGTTTGCCTGAACATCATACGGATGTCTGCCACGAAAACGATCTGGTGCCTGCGGAAGCTCGTCAGTATGTCTGAAATGTCCCGGTTCAGCTTTGGACCCGAATGGAGACACTGATTTAACGAGACGCCGGAGGAGGTCGTGACCGAACCGTCAAACACGACCCTAATTTTACCGTTAGGAGTTTTCAAAACCGCATGATGAGGCAGGAAACAGTGCTCCGTAGCACTCCAATCTACCTTGGAAACCGACATGTGACCTAAAGATTCATACTCCCGCATAAACTCTACATATTTCTGCCGGAACACCGCGTCGCGCCTCATGCGTCTCTCCATTGACAAAAGTCTAGTCTCTGCTGCCTTCCTCGAACTGCCTAGCAGTGGGCGATTCGCCCGAAAAGGAAGTCTTAACAAGAACCGGCCCGAATAGAGACGACCCGTATTATTCTGGTAAAACAGCTCACATTCCTCCTCATCCGGGTTAACTCGATAAGCTGTAGGAGGTTCTTCTAGTTCCCAAAACCGTTGGACTACTTCCGAAAGCGTAGACCCGACCAGAAAATTGTCCGATTTCCTCGCAGCGACCGGCCGGAACGCAGGACCCAACAATACATGCCCTAATTTTGTGTCCATTGCAACCAAACCCTCCACATGAAGAACGCGCTTCCCAGTCAGGAGCAGCTTCCCTAGTACATCCGCCCCAAGTAGTACGTCTACTGGCCCCGGGGTGTCAAACTTGGGGTCCGCTAGCCGTAAGTCTGAAGTCAATGACCGTATGTAACTGTTTACCTTCACCGGAGGGTGACGACCTATCACCTCAGGCATCACCAAAGCTGAGACTCTAAACTGTAAGCGAGGGTTGGGATTCGATGAGAAAATAAATGAAGTGTGACCGATCACGTCCGAAATTCTAACATTGCCCACTCCACGAATAGAATAAGAAGACTTGTAAATAGGATTGCCCAACCGTACTGCAAGGTTGCTCGACATAATACTGCCCTGTGCGCCGGAATCCAACAGAGCTCGAGCAAACACAGTGTTGCCATCCGAATCCAACACCCGAACAGAAGCGGTAGGAAGTAAAACAGCTTCTGGGGCTGGGGCAACACTGCAGTGAGCGGCAATTTCCTAGCGGGGGCCCGGGTCCCCGCTATCCCGGTCGGCGCGCGACGGAAGGTCGTAGCGTGCCAGCGGATCCCACGCTCCCACATAAGGCCCTCGTTTCCCGTCCCGCCTCATATACCTCCGTGTACGATGGCCAAACGGGCCAAACACTGGAGGGAGTCGCTCCAGCGTCGGCCGCTCCCTCAGCGGAGGGGAAAACCGTACTTCTGAGGGAAGGGGAGACGAGTGAGCAGGGCTACTCGATCCAGCAGGCGAACACGGCCCCGCACGGGGGGACAACGTGGCCACCCCGGCGTAGCTAGTGGGCATCCGCTGGCACCCGCCCGCAGTACCTAACCCGGCGCCTCCCTGCGAAACCTCTTCCCGAGGGTCCACGCCGCCGAATTGGCGAGGGCTACGACCGGTGCGCTCACCGGTCGGCGAGGCTAGATGACTGCGTCCGGATGACCTCGGAGTGGCGGCAGACTCCAGACACAGGAGGGCATGGTGCCGACCGTCGCAATTAGGGCACAATTGTGGCTGTGGACAGACACTCGCCGTGTGCGGCCCAAAACAAAAAAAGCACCATCGCCGCTGGGCAACGATGTTGCGTCTACCCCTGATGCGCGTCGACCGGAACCTCGGACAGGCGGCTACGTCGTGCCCGCTCTCATGACAGAAGGCACACCGTGGGCCTCCCACCGCTGCCATGAGCGCAGTCAGTCGTTGAGACGGCCCCCTCTTATCCCCTCCCCCTCCCCTCTGAGCAACCGAAACGGCGTGGCCGGAAGCCGGCACACGCGACCCAGAGGAGGAGGGCGGTGGCATAATCTCGTGTCTGCGACTTTCGGCTTCTAAAAACGCCAGCAGACTGGCCAGGGTAGGCAGTTCGTCACTACCTGCGTTGTCCTGCTGCTCGAATCGAGTGAGCACCTCAACCGGCAGCCTACCTGCAACAATATAAAAGAGCAGATATGACCATTGGTCTACTGGTAGACCCAAATTGCCCAAGGCCTTAGTGGCCACCGTAACTGGATTCAGTACCTCGGCTCTGATATCGGAAGCCCGAGAAAGTTTGGGTATCGCAAACAGCCTGGCCAGCTGAGCGTCCACCAACCGTCGTTGATTTTGATATCGGTCGAACAGGATCTGGCGTGCGACCGCATAATTGTCGTTGGTGAAAGGCAAGTGTGCCACCAATTCACCAGGTTCACCTCGCAGAGCACCCCGAAGCTGAGCCATCTTATACGAGGCAGTCAAGTCCGACCGACCATGGACCAGGCTGTCAAACAAATTTATAAAGCCGACCCACTCGTTCAGATCACCGTGGAAGATCGGCAGGTCGATGGAGGGGAGGCGTGATATGACGCCTGACGAAGTTCCCGAACCTCCATTACCACCGGAAGACGACTGCTTCTTAATATCGGCCACCCGTTGCAGAATGGCATCAGCGTACTCCTGACACTGGTCCACGTCAAGACCGATGGCATGGATCACCTCCTTCTCCACTTCGGACCCCAAAGCAACGAGGTCAGACAACCGATCGTACACTACCTCCAACCGTTCGTGCACCTGAGACGCCCTATCGAGCAATGCTGCATCCCTATCCGTTCTGTCAACCAAAGCATGAGCTGATGCGAACCATCGGAGCTCACTAGTCACCTTCCCGCGAATGTAGGACACCGACATGTTACTTGCAGTTTACAACCAGAACAAAAAAAAATTCAAAAAAAAATCAAAAATAATTTCAAAAAAAAATCAAAAAAAAGTTCAAAATAAAAATTGAAATAAAAATCAAAGGAATTATTTAAAGGAGTGTACGAGTGAGCCCACCAAAATATTCCTACTCCTAAGTATTTAGGTAACCTAGACCTCACCACTGTACCAAGGACACCCCAACAATTAAGAACAAACTTAAAATTAAAAGTTATAAGATAGAAAATTGCTGATACCAGGTTTTGAGTTGAAAACTAAACTCAAGCACACCTGGCCTCTAGACTATAACTAGAAGCTAGTCACCAAGCAGGACCCAATCAACAATTTACTATCACAAAGTATTCACACCGTTCAACGGGTAAGTCAAATAACAAAATTAAAATTAAAAATTAATTATATGATAGCAAATTGCTGGTATAAGTTTTGAAATGACACTCATACACCGTTGGCCTCTGGACTATAACTAAGCTAGTCTCCAAACAGGGCCCAACCAGCAATCTACTACTACAAGTTCAACAAGTACTCCAGTTATATTCAATTACAAATGTGTAATTATACTAAAATATAAGTAGTAAGTGAGCTACAATCATACACAAATTAATAATAAATTATAAACCCAAACTGTAATAACATTCAGATTGTTACACACAACTATGCTTAAATAGATGTGGTAATCTACTGCTATGATGAGCAGAATTAACATAAATCTGTAGTAATAGTATGAAAAATAGCTGACCACTGTAGCAGCTGTGTGCTAGGTCATAAACTCAGCCAGCACAGCTGTCCAACTCACGTACAATTAGTCAGCTATGCGCAGTGGAAGCTAATAAATCAGTCTTACTATTACTAACTATTACTACTCACTAATTTTCTTAACCAGGTGGATAGAAACACACTAAACGACCTGACCTAGGTCAGCAGAATGATAGTTTAAACAGAACCGAACCCTATGCCTACACTACTTCTGCTGACCAGTAACAAAATTAAGTGAGGTTAGACGTAAAAAATTTTACATTCGTGGTAATTACTATAGATTTCAGAAATCTAACCACGCTCTGCTACCAGAAATTGTTCGATTCGAACCCAGCGACCTCGTGGCAGCCTAGGGCTACGGAAACCAGCACGAGGTGCGCGTCGAACATGTGCCGCGATTCGCGGCGCCGTATGTACTATTTTAACATGTTCGAAACCAATCCGTTAGTTTTTGAATTTTTCGCCCTCGCCAATTCGGCGGCGTGGACCCTCGGGAAGAGGTTTCGCAGGGAGGCGCCGGGTTAGGTACTGCGGGCGGGTGCCAGCGGATGCCCACTAGCTACGCCGGGGTGGCCACGTTGTCCCCCCGTGCGGGGCCGTGTTCGCCTGCTGGATCGAGTAGCCCTGCTCACTCGTCTCCCCTTCCCTCAGAAGTACGGTTTTCCCCTCCGCTGAGGGAGCGGCCGACGCTGGAGCGACTCCCTCCAGTGTTTGGCCCGTTTGGCCATCGTACACGGAGGTATATGAGGCGGGACGGGAAACGAGGGCCTTATGTGGGAGCGTGGGATCCGCTGGCACGCTACGACCTTCCGTCGCGCGCCGACCGGGATAGCGGGGACCCGGGCCCCCGCTAGGAAATTGCCGCTCACTGCAGTGTTGCCCCAGCCCCAGAAGCTGTTTTACTTCCTACCGCTTCTGTTCGGGTGTTGGATTCGGATGGCAACACTGTGTTTGCTCGAGCTCTGTTGGATTCCGGCGCACAGGGCAGTATTATGTCGAGCAACCTTGCAGTACGGTTGGGCAATCCTATTTACAAGTCTTCTTATTCTATTCGTGGAGTGGGCAATGTTAGAATTTCGGACGTGATCGGTCACACTTCATTTATTTTCTCATCGAATCCCAACCCTCGCTTACAGTTTAGAGTCTCAGCTTTGGTGATGCCTGAGGTGATAGGTCGTCACCCTCCGGTGAAGGTAAACAGTTACATACGGTCATTGACTTCAGACTTACGGCTAGCGGACCCCAAGTTTGACACCCCGGGGCCAGTAGACGTACTACTTGGGGCGGATGTACTAGGGAAGCTGCTCCTGACTGGGAAGCGCGTTCTTCATGTGGAGGGTTTGGTTGCAATGGACAAGGATTAGCGATGATACACAACTTTAGCGTAGACCGTCAATATACAGGTACCGTCCCGTTCGAGAAGCAAGACAAAGTGACAGATGTCAAATCGCGACGGCACCGTCAAATCGCGACCCGTGTTGCCGTGGTAAAAATTCAAAAACTAACGGATTGGTTTCGAACACTGCACTCAAACATGCTCGGGAATGGGGAGTCAGAAATAAGCTCAAATTCGCGGCACATAAAACCAAGGCCATTACCATAACTAGGAAGCTTAAGTACGACACCCCAAGACTGAGCATGGGAAGAGCCAGCATCGAAATGGTTAAAGAAATAAAAATGCTAGGTGTCACCATTGACGACAAGTTGACTTTCAACAGCCACGTCTCGAATGTCTGCCGCAAGGCTATAAATATCTATAAGAAGCTGTCCAGAGCCGCGAAAGCCAGCTGGGGGCTCCACCCAGAGGTAATTCGGACAATTTATATAGCTGTCATGGAGCCCGTTATCTTATATGCGGCCAGCGTGTGGGCACCCGCGGTATACAAGCTGGGTACCCAGAAACAGCTGGGAATTGTGCAGAGAGGCATAGCACAGAAGATTTGCAGAGCATATCGTACAGTCTCTCTCCACTCAGCGCTCATCCTGGCGGGTACGCTCCCCCTTGATCTTAGAGTGCGAGAGGTCGCTGCACTGTACAGGGCCAGGAGGGGCTCAGCGGTTCCGGAACTGTGTGGCCGTGAGGTGGAGAAGATGACGTCAGCGGCCGGGATGCCACATCCTGCAGAGTGCACTAGAATAGGGGTTACCCGCTTGGTTGACCAAGACGATGTCGAAATGCATAGTGCATTCGACATTCGAATCTTTACAGATGGTAGTAAAATCAACCACGGAGTTGGGGCTGCGCTCTCAGTCTGGAACAGCGAGGCTGAAATAAAAACTCGCAAGCTCGTACTGCCCAGTTTCTGCACAGTTTACCAAGCGGAGCTCTTGGCGCTGTGCGTAGCAACTAAAGAGGCCATGACCATCAGAGCCAGAACGTTTGGTGTTTACAGCGACTCCATGGCAGCTCTCCAAACTATACAAAACTATAGTTGCCTCCATCCCCTGGCAGTGCAAGCCAGAGAAAATATCAAACGCATATCTCGTAAAGGAAAAACCATACGCTTGCACTGGATCAAGGCACACGTAGGGTTGGAAGGCAATGAAAGAGCAGATGAGCTCGCCAAAGGGGCGGCTGTAGATACCAAATGCAAACCGGATTACGACCGATGCCCGATTGCATACATCAAGCGTGGTATTCGTGCGGCCACGCTTGATGAATGGAACCGCAGGTACAATTCCGGAGAAACGGCGTCAATTACCAAACTGTTCTTCCCGGACGCGAAGGCGGCCTATAAAATTGTACGAAAACTTGTACCGACTTACCTGACTACACAAATCATGACGGGGCACGGTGGATTTTCCGAATACCTTAGTCGCTTTAAGTGCAAGGAGAGTCCATCGTGCATCTGCGACCCAGCACAAGCAGAGACAGTACAGCACTTGCTCTTGGTGTGTCCGATCCACGCAGTGGAGAGGTTTGAATTTGAGCAAAGAGTGCAGCACAACCTGACAGTGGATATGATTCAAGAGCTAATTGCGGGGAATAATAGAGAATTATTTATGAAATACTGTACAAAAATTGTAGAAAAAGTGACAAATAGAAATAAATTAGTATAAGTAAATTATGTTTACATAATATAAGTTATATAATATTAAGATAAACATAAAATAGAAAGTAATGCAAATAGTATAGTTGAGAAATTGTAAAACTAGATATAAGATAGAAAAGTATAAAACAAAAAAGAGAAACAAAACTGACCCCTGTGCCGTTGTTTGTGTTGTTGAGTTTCTTATTTAAATACCAACCTGTACATAAATCCCTAAGAATATAAATAAAGAAAATGATGAAAAGTAGTTAGCGTAGCGTAGTAGTATAATGTAGTCGGGAATCCCACCCAGAAAGTAGCGAATGGTGATGAACGAAAGAAAGATGGTATGTAGCATGAAAGTACGAGAAGAAAACTTGCGAGAACTGGAATGAAAGAGAACTTGTTAGAACAGGCTCCGATCATGTTGGAGGTAGACAGAATTTTAAAAAAAAAAAAAAAAAAAAAAAAAAAAAAAAAAAAAAAAAAAAAAAAAAAAAAAAAAAAAAACCTAACCTAACCTAACCTAACCTAACCTAACCTAACCTAACCTAACCAAACCTAACCCAAACCTAACCCAAACCTAATCCAAACCTAACCCAAACCTAACCCAAACCAACAACGTTGCGACCGTTAATTCGCGCATTGCGTCAAGGCACGAAATGAAAGAACAGAACAAAACTTATTAATAAACTAGAAAACCCTGTCTCTATACACGACGCAAACGGAGAGTCCTCACCCCGGCTCGTGTACGTCCGTCATGGCATCCGCTGCTATCGCTCTGCACTTTTAAATGTTTCACTACTGGCCCGAACTATTGGTTCATGTACAACACTGGACTGTCAACGAAATCCTAGCTACGGACATTTCTAATAAATAGACCACTATTTACCACTATACCACTATTAGACCACTATTAGACCACCATTATAATAGACCACTATTAGACCACCCCGGTAGTCGAAATATGACTATAATTAATTAAAATTATAAATTTGAACATTAATAATGGTCTATTGTCATAGACTGTGATGATAGACTTCTATAATAAAAAAAAAAAAAAAAAAAAATCGCCCAGGTTACACTATAGATATACTATATACCTAGTCAGGTCATAAATTCTGTCACATGTTTAATGTAAAATAATTGAAACAAGTTTATTACTTATTATATTAAGTAACCATTCATACACCAAAATGAACTTAACAAAACATCGATTCTTATGACACTAAAGTTTGTTCAAAATGACCTCTGTGATTTTGAATACAGGCCTTCAATCTGCGCGGCCAGTCGTCTATCGCAGCACGAACGAGGTCCATGTCAATATCGGCGGCTGCCTTAATCAAGGATGTCTTGAGTGACTCCAAATTGGGATGAGGCTTTGAGCACGCCTTTTCCTCCAAGTGTTGCCATATCTTGTAATCTAACGGATTCAAATCTGGACTGGAGGAGGGCCAGTCTTCGTGCCGGATGAAGTCGATTTCACGCGCCGCCAGCCAGACTTGTGTGCTCTTCGCTCTATGAGCCTGCGTCGAATCTTGTTGGAATACCCAGTGCCTGTTATTGAACATGGTATGAGAAACAGGTTCCACAAGGTTCGTCAGGACTGTATTTTGATACACAACTGCATTCGTTTTTACACCTTTCTCACAAAAATGTACCTCTGTTAAGCCCCAATAAGAAACTCCCAACCATACCATGAGCGAGGATGGAAAATGACCTCCTTGGACACGCGGAATACGGTTGCTCGCTTCTTCACTACTGTGTGCGTACACCATATCACTTTGTTTGTTGTAGCTCCCTTCTACGGTAAAAATTTTTTCATCCGAAAAAAGAATTTCCCGATATTTTTTTCCCGCGTACCGCTTCAACAAAGCGCGGCATCTCTTCAGTCTCAGGTCCATTAGACGAGCATTCAAACGATGTCCTGTTTTTCTTCGATATGCCCGAAGCCCTAAGTCTTCATTTAACACCCTTTTCACCGTGGTTCTGCTTAACCCCATCTGAAGGGCCAACAGTTTCTGCTTACGTTTGGGATTTCTTTGAATTCGCGCCTTCACAGCTTTCATCACTGCCTGGAGTCCTAACAGACCGAGGGCGACCACTTCTTGACCTGTCATCTACACTAGAGTCTTCATTGTATCGTTTGATGGTACGATAAACGAATCTTTTGGTTATATTCAAAATTTTCAGTATGTTAAAAATTTGAATTGGCGCGTAACCGCAACGATGCAACGCAATAACTGCAACACGGTCATCTTTAAGCGTCCTCTTTAAGTAAAAATTCTAAAAGTATACATTTTTATTTTCATGAACAATTCGAAATTCAAATTCAATAAACTTTTTTGTGGCCAGCATTCTAAAAGAAAAGTTTTTACTGTGTGACAATACTTATGACCTGACTAGGTATATTACACTATATTATATTGAAGACAAACAGTATTAATCAATTCTCAATTTTAACCACAGACTTTTATTTTAATTAATGCATAGATTGGTGGACTAGCTCACAGCCCACCTGCTGTAAGTGATTACCGGAGCTCATAAACGTATCTGTAACGTAAATGCCGTCACCCATCTTGAGATATAAGTTCTAAGGTTTGAGTATAGTTACAACGGTTGCCCCACTCAATTTTTTGAAGTGAAACTTCCTTATCGGCGTTGGAAAAAAATTTACCGTCACATTTTTCGGTTACGCGTCACATTTTTCCGTTACGCGCCATCTTTTTTGTATTCATGTCTATGATAATAAAATCCTTTTGTTTAAACTTTATCTAATTTAACTTTTTTGTATTCATGTCTATGATAATAAAATCCTTTTGTTTAAACTTTATCTAATTTAACTTTATTTAACCAATTTCTAGAAAGTTGCATGTAGATCATTTTTCGAAAAATAAGGCCATAAAGAAGTTTCACTTCTTACGTGTGTACACTAGTACACGCACACATTTTTTTTCTTTTCTTTTTTTATGATCGAAAGATTATTGGTGGCCCGGAGGCCTTTCCAGTTTCACCAAGACATGTAGGCGAGCAAAGGCTCAGCCAGGAGGGATGGGATTTGCTAACAACTGCCCGAGCGCCTCCAAAAGAGACCTAACAACTCGAGAGCAATTGCTTCGCGAATGAATCTACTACTGGATCTGAATCGCGACCCACTGAGAAGATCCGGCGAGAAACTCAGCGGGCTGATGCATGGGTTAGGTTGCACGTCGAACTCTTTGTCGAGTTCGACGAGTACGGTTACCGGGGTCCCTAAGCCTGCTCCTAGTGTTGGAGCTGAAGGCGTCTAATGCAAAGGTTATTGAATCTGATGGATCCGTAAGGACGTTTCTAGGGCGTCGACGGTGACTGACTCCTGCGTGGTCAGGATTCGGGGAGTAGTCAGCGGCGGCAACGATAAGGCGATTATCATGACGCATAGTCTTATCTAAGTACCGTTCCGACGCTGACTTCATGTATTTCTAGTTTGATTCGAGGCCCAGGTCGTCGTGTAGGTCAACGTTCCTCACGAACCATGGAGGCCCAACGGCTAACCTGCAAAAGCGGGATTGTAGGGATTGGAGGGTGTCTATGTTTGTGCGGGCCGCGTGAGCGAACACCACACTCGCGTAAGTCATGACGGGCCTTATGCAATATTTGTAGTGTCACCTTGTTCCGAAGGGACATTTTACTCCGCTTACAGATCATGGGATAGAGTCTGCCGAGAATAAATGCGGCACGGTCGCGGACTGTTTTTATATGCAGGTGGAATGTCATGGATGCATCCAGGGTGACACCCAGGTACTTGACCTTCCTGGCCCATTGTCCGAGGGTTAGCGCTGCGCTCTGGAGTTTACTCGCGATTAGGGACTTTTTTCTACTTGAATAGTAAACGGTTGTGTTGTCAGCAAATAAGGCTAGCTGGATTGGCGGCGACCGGGGAATATCGTTAATAAATAAACTCCTATTGAAGCGGAGAGAGAACGGAGCCTTGCGGGACTCCAGCCGTGAGTGGTCGCGGGGAGGAGCGGGTTCCCTCTACTCGATATCGAAAAGAGCGGTTAGACAGGAAGTCCCGTATGATGAGCATGAGACTGTCCGGTACCCCATGTTGAAAAGTTTGAAAATCAAACCGTTGTGCCAGACTTTGTTGAACGCTTTTGCGACGTCGAAGAAGAGGGCTCCTGTGTAGATCGGCTTTGGTCGGTTAAGTCCTACGAGAATGTGCTCCTTGAGGCGGTGCACCTGTTGTACAAATGAGTGATTTGCATGGAATCCGAATTATTCATCGATGAGAATGCCCTTGGATGAGACGGAGTCTCTGAGGCGTTTGTAGAGCAGACGCTCATACAGTGTGCCTCGAGACATGAGCACATGAGCAGGCTAATCGGGCGGTAGCTCGTCGGATGATTTTTTGGTTTACCGGGTTTATGTATGTATGACGATAACGTCCGCTTCTTTCCACACCGCGGGAAAGATACAGTTCGCCATAGCGGCATTGAAAATAGATGCCAACATCACGATGAGTTGGACGGGTAGCAGTTGAATAAAATAGATATACCGTCGGAACCGGGAGCCTTGCGAAGACGCAAGTCTTTGATCAAGTCTTTAACTCCATCGGGGTGACGAGTAGCAAGGATGTTCTGCGTTCTACCTCACTGTCTACTAATTCTACATGAACAGGGTCCACCGATTGAGTGCTGGGCGTGCACTGGGTTTGTAATGTATCGGCCAGCAGCTCTGCTTTTTCATCATCATCGAATGCCGTGAGTCGGCCTGAGGCGTCTACGAGGGGGGGCATGGTTACTACCGTATCCGATTTGAGAGTACGAGCTAAGAGGTAGTAAGACCGTTGCGAGGGCGCGAGTCCTTCTAAGAAATCAGACCATCTGGCATCTCGGACTTCGGCGATGCAAGACTTTACGTCGCATTGTAGGGCACGCATTCGAATTCGATTTTCCGCGGTAGGATAGATAAGAACGCGTCGATACCTATCGTATGCGCGGATCGACGCATTCTTAGCTCTAAGGAGTTCCCTAACATCGTCGCGCAAATTGAAGCGGTGAAGGAAGTCCTCCGCTACAACTTGCTTCGATGACCTATCTAATGTCGAGGTGATGTGTGAGGTTACGATGTCTATGGCTTCAGCGGTATCCCGAGGAGACGGGGTAGAGTCCGGGCTAAACGGGAGCGATGATGGATCAGATTCAGCCAGGTCGATGCCCAGCGTGTACCAATCCACCACAGTTCTCGTGACGGGAACGGAATCGGGAGCGCGACCGAGCTTCATAACGACGGGACGGTGGTCTGTGTCTAACTATGAAACTACTTCGATCGAGTGTAAGCGCAGAGTTACGTTTTTTAATAACGCTATGTCGAGTATATCCGGGCGATGTGCGATATTTAGCGGGTAGTGAGTCGGGGTTTGCGGAGCGACGATATCGAAGGCGAGATCATCGACTAACGCGTCAAGCCGCCTGCCATTCGGGGTTGTGGTGTGTGAGTTCCACCTGATGTGTTTACAATTTAGGTCGCCCGCCAGAATGACAGAGCTCCCCATGCCGAGCAGCGCCTCGATATCACTGTTTAGAACGATCTTATCCGGTGGAAGATAAACGGACGCGATAACGATCGGCGCGTGTCCCGTCAGTGAGATTCGGCACACTGATGCTTCGATATTAGCGAGCGCGGGAGGATCGAGCGGGACGCAATGCAGGGCTCTTCTATAGTAAATGACGGTACCACCACCATGAGCAGTGAGCCTGTCGTTCCTAATCATGTTATAGTTTGCGATTTTAGGGTCGCGTTGCGCGGGCTTAAGTAGAGTCTCCTGTACTAAAAATATTTCAATTTGATGGTCACGCAAAAAATCACAAACCTGATCACGTTGATTTGCGAGACCGTATGCGTTAAAAAATCCTATCGTTACGGATAGGGGTTTCAGCCTACTATTGTACGCCATTGATTACCGGCGGAGTGAGGGGAGGACGTACGTATTTAACGACGCGTATACGTCAGTGTATTCTTGCACAACGGCGATGAAGTGTTGTGCAGTGGAGGCGGCGCGGATGGCGTCGCCTAAAGCGTTAACGCGCTCAAAGTTAATCGACTGAAAGAAGTCAATCGCTAGAACGAGATTGTCGGACGCTGTCGTAGGGCAATTCGCGGGGGAGGGGCGTATTGCGGGGGCGGGACGAGTCGTGGGGGCGGGACGAATCGCGGAGGACGGAGTTGTAGCCGTGTTCGTGTACGACAGCGGTTTCGCTCAGGCCGAGCCACTGGGCACCGGCGCCGGAACAAACGCTGGCTTAGCCTGCGACACAGAGGGTGCCGAGGCTTTGATGTCTGGGCTGGAGCTCGGAGGGAGTTTTGGCGGGCGACGCGGTGATTTATTTTCGAGGCTCGGGGGCATCCGCGGTAATTTGCGGGGTGACCCTGTGTTCGACACAGGACGAAGCTAGGCGGTTCCGTCGCGGTTTTTTGATCGCGAGTGCATAGGGCCGTGGCGTGTTCGCCTAAACACTTGACGCATCGCGGGCGCGCGTGACGGTTACGGGAAGAATGCCCGTATAATTGGCAGTTATGGCACTGGCTAGGTGTGCCTTTCTTGTGTGGGGTTTCGACGGCGATTACGGAAAGGCTACAGACCGTTCGGATGTTGAATATTTGCTTACCCTCGGGGGTAGGCTGGAGGGCGACGAGAACCATGTTATATGGCTCCCTTCCGCGGCCTGTGTGCATGCGGTGTACGGAGTTAACCGGTAGGCCTTGACGAGCTCGGCATCCAACTCTTTAGGGATACCCCGTATGACGGCACGGAGTTCGCGCTCCTCCTGGAGCGTTTACCTATGGAAACTTATACGCTCCTTACGCAAGTAAGAAGAGAGGGCCCTATGGTCGTCGGGTGTATGAACCTTAATTTGAATGCCGTTCGCGAGGTTACGAACATTCGTGAAATTGATATTTTTCTCTTTTCTGATATTCAAGGAAACTCAATCCCAAGCTGCCTTCTCTTGAAGGATTACCGAGGGAGGGGTTTGGATTTTCTTTTGTACTACCAGACGCGGCGACGGTGTAGCACGGACAGGGGGAGCAACGGGGTCCGGTGGACGGAGGCGCGACGCGTTCACGGCTCTGCTTACTTTGGCGGCCGCGGGAGCTTGGGCTTCCGCAGCGCGCCTCTTACCTTTTTGGACTACTGTGAATCCATCAGTCGAGGGGGCGGGGGAAAGATTGACCTCCATGTCCGACTCCGAGTCGGATGAAGAGGAGGGCGCGGGCGACCCGCAGGCGGGCGTTTTAGAAGGCGCGTGGTTGACGGTCGCGATGGACGGTCGCGACGAACGCGTGGACGCGACGTGTGCCGCGGATGAGCGCAGGGCTGGAACCGAGGCCGCATCCATCGACGCGGGAGCTTTGCTCACGTGTATTGGGGATACGGAAGCGGCGGCCGCGACGGAGGCCGCTTCTGAGTTCGCGGCGTGATTGGCCTTAAATTCAAAAAATTCGGCCGATAATGACCTCAGACAGAGGAATGAGGAGGAATGGAGGAGGGTACCTCAGACAGAGGAATTCCGCGAACAGATCGATCGTGGACTCTATTGTAACTGTCACGTGCCCAGGGGGGGGCTACCCCGGGACTTTAAACACACTCGCCTTACGGCGAGGCCCCAACATTATAATAATCGCGATTAATTACGGCACACAACCGTCCGCTCACAACAGGGGCCACTAAGTTGCCGAACGAATTCCAGGAATTTAGGGGTCCGCTCGTTCACAAACGGCGGTGCGACGCAATTAGCATAGGTAGTCACTTCCGAGAAAACACTTGGACGCCAGATGTGCCACGAACCAAGGTCGGGCGATCGAACGAACAATGAGCACGTCAGCACGCGGCGAGTGCTTGGATCGGAATGGCCCCACTCTCCAATCGAAAACGCATTACGCTTAACGGCAGAAATAGGAGGGGTGGTGGTACCTACCCTTGCGGTCTCACAAGACGTTCTACCACCAGCAATTACGCAAATTATAATTTTGGGGGTTTGATTTTTATTCCTTCAATCGTGAACTTTAACAATAAACAAAAGAGTATAATATACGTGAGTGTGTCAAATACAGGGTAGTGTGTGTGTAATGTATTTTTATTTTTTTATTTATCGATTTTATGCACAGATTATGAATTATTATAAAGCTGAAGAGTTTGTTTGTTTGCTTGTACGCGCCAATCTCAAGAACTATTGGTCCGTTTGAAAAAAATTCTTTGAGCCCATTTATTGAAGGCTATAGGCTATATAACAACACGCCAATACAAACGGAGCACTAAAGGAATGTTTCGAAATCGGGGTTTTTCTTTTCCTTTTATGAGCTTCCGCTGCGTGCGCTCCGAAAACGGTAAAGTTTCTCTAAAATAATGTATGACAGAATTAGAAGATCTAAAAAAAAGTCCACGACAGCACATGTCTATATGTTAAGGTTGGCTCACTATAACGTTTTTTACGTTAACCAAATTTGTTCTAAAATAAAGCATTATTGTGAAGGTGTTTTTATGAAGATGATATTAATCCCTATCCAAATAAATACGTTATTCATTACAAGTATTTTATTTTAAAGATATTTACCCACACTTGATTTTAATGCGTATCTCGCTATGAGTGTTTTAATGAGTATGAGAAGATTTCGCAGTTTTAAAATAACATCGCAGCAAAATAATGATATTGATGTAGGTACAAGGCGGCGGCCGGCCGGTGCGCGCCGGCACAGAATAAGAACAATAACAAGAAACTCTCAAATCGCTTCAAGATAGGCTATGAAAATTATAGATTTTTGTGAATTTCTCCAGGATCCCATCATCAGGTCTTGATGATTACAGGACAATTCGGGAAGTCTACCCTTTCGAACAAAAAATAGAAAAGAGAATTATCAGAATCGGTTCAATCATTCTCGAGAAATCGAACATACATATAATAATATAATGATATTGGGTACTCCAGAATAAATAAACAATAAAAGACTTCATTGCGTTTTCTGTTATATGTAGGTATGCAAAGAAAATCTTGTTCCTTTCTTTAATTGGAATGATGTCACGCATGCGCAGACGACATGTGCTGGAACGTCCGCGCATGTGTTAAAAAGTCGAAAAGGCAGCCTTGACAAAGAAACAGCAGGTATGCAGCGCCTTGGCTCTGCCCCTGGCATTGCTGAAGTCCATGGGCGACGGTAACCACTCACCATCAGGGGGGCCGTGCGCTCGTCTGCCTACAAGGGCAATAAAAAAAACAATATTTAATTTGGTAAAATTTTATTAAAATTAATTTCTCTTTAGATTAGTACAAGATTATAAAATAAACTTTACATGTCGTTTCTTTGTTGTTCCGGGTTGTGTTTTGGTGTGATGGTGTGTGATATGGTACGGGGACGTAAGATAACTTGATTAAAAATATTAAAATAAATCTTTGTTCTTTCAGAGCAACACATTGAAGTTTTTATTTTAACAATACAACATTAACTATATAAGAAGCTTATTAATCTTACATGTATAATGAGAAAACAACATTTAAAGTCCTTAATCTAATCAAATTGACATTTTTAAACAAACTGAACTTTATTTTTACTGAATATCAAACTTCACTTAATGACATATAAGAAAAATCCTTTTTAGAAAACTAAAGGGTTTTTAGACTATGCAGGTTTTTCTTTACACATAGAAAAAAAAGTCGGTTAAAAAGCGTGATTTTGGTACCTTAAATAGCTCCTTAACGTTCTATTATTCAAAATATTGTCTTACTTAAATTACTTTCTACGTAAATGAAGTCGCGGGCAAAAGCTAGTTTACAAAATATATTAGCATTCTGCACTCCTTCTCTATAAACTATAATAATATATGTGGAAAACTTCATACTCCTCCGTCCGTGCGATTTTCGTAACAACTTTGTACCCCACAAAGGTTTTTGCTTCACGTACCTATTAATATAGTACTAAGTAAATATAAGTAGATAACTCAATCATATTGTCAACATCTAGAAATTGCTTTTTCAGTTTGTCGGAGAGCTGAGGAACGTGAAGGACTATTTCAGCCCGGTCTCGTATGGACATTTGGAATTTAATCAATGTAAAATTAAACTCTGAATTTATGATTGATAGCTTTATTTTATGCGACGTGCGTGCGTGCCTGACTGCAATGGCGAAGCGGCTTTATAATCTATGAAATATCTCTATTAAATATTAGTTTTTTTTTTTTAAATACGGATGACACAAACGTCAGCGCGAACAAGCCCCCTAATATTGGAATCCACCCTGAGGTGTTCGTCGTGATCAATTTTAATGTCATTCGCATGCAAAGGGAAAGCCTTCAAAGATTTGATGATCTCAAGCAAGTTATCCAAAATTTTTTTTTAAAGTTATTTTACCCTGCACTGTGAGTGCTGCAAGTATAATCCAGCATTCGTTTCATTCAGCATAATAAGTTAACAAGTAAGTCATAAGTTCTAGCCCGGTTTAATATTCAAATCGGAATTTAATATACCAGTTTATATAGGCGCAATGAATATGTAGATTACAATAACTTTATGGAAAGGGCCTCGTTCCCTGGTACTTGTATGTGATGTTGTGGCATGTTGTGTATGTGGTGCTCCCTCGAGTCGACCACACCGAGTCAGGTTCATTGCTGCGGAGGGCTGCATAGTCCCGCGGCGGGCGCTCGCTGCACCTCGATTGATGCCGATTGATGTCGATCGCGCATCGATGGATCGCGGCGCGTCAATACGCGTATAATTATAGAGCGGCCGCCCCCCCCCGCCCCCCGCACACCGGCTCCTCTGACATTATCACCGTCTCGCTATAAATAATGTATCTAATTGTTTCTGATGTCTCTCACCTAATATGGCCAATGCAGCACTCACTCGGCCCGTCCTCGCACCGCATCGAATTGTTTCTCCAGCGAACAGAGCTGCCCGTGTGTCACCGTGCTATGAGAACTACAGAACTGACTAGAGTAGAGTGACCGCAGCTTGCGGGAGTCAACTGCGGATGAAATCTGACTTTGGTCTTTCCGCAAGTCTGTGGCTCAATCCCGCTCGAGTGATACAAATCTAGTATCAAGTGGCTATTAGAGGCCCTAGACATCGTGAGGTGAACATCACCCTTTAGTAATGAGGTAGCAGTCTCGTTATTATTAATGTGTTCATTTTGAGAATAATAATTAAATAATGAAAGCCTCTCAATGTCGTTCGTGACCGAGCTGGGCCGGGCGGCGGGTCTGTCCGTGTGGCGCCTGACGATGCGCTCTATGTGTGTGTGCAGGTTCGTCTTCTGCTGTGTGATTACTGTGTTCTCTGTCATAAGGAATGATGAAGTTTGAATCTACTTCATATTATTATATTAGTTTAATTGGATATTGGTCAAATGTGCTGTCAAGATCGTGCTCGCTGAAGCTATTCACTACCAGACTGCATCGTTACAAGACAAGCCTCAACCAGCGGCTACTCCCGTCTCCGCGGAGCACGGCGCGCCCTGTATTACGGCTCACTTACGGCCGCATGGCGCGCTGTCTGCCATGTTCACTAACATATTTTAGGTACTGGTGTGTGCTATTATAGTCCTCGGTTTGCGAGTACACGTTGTAATGTTTATAAATGCTCTGTCGACAGGCGGCTGGGCGTCTCGTTGGGCTCAAGGGCCGAGCCGTCTGACGGTTGTCGGTCTAGCCCTTCAAATACTTACAATTAGAATAATAATAAAGTATGTATATTGCATCAATAAATAGTGCATCAATTGAATTCAAATGATATTGCAAAATAAAAGCAAGAGTTCAATTAAACCAATACTTGCTGTTGTGATTCACGTAACAAAAATAGTATGAAGCTATTTACGAATTGTCCATGATTGGTAAAGGTGAGTGCGTGTCGCGGCGGGGCGGGGCGGTGCGTGGCGGGGCGGGGCGGGGCGGGGCGAGGGTGCCGGCTCTATATAGCGCGCCGGACGCCGTGCGCGACCACTGCTGCCCGCCCGCTCTCTGCCGCACGCACGCCGCCCGGTACAACCACCCACACCAGCCCTACACCAGTTGAGAAGTAACAGCGTGACCGAGATCAGCAGCCATGTGTGACGATGATGCGGGCGCGCTCGTCGTCGACAACGGATCCGGCATGTGCAAGGCTGGATTCGCGGGGGACGACGCCCCTCGAGCCGTGTTCCCTTCCATAGTGGGCCGCCCGCGCCACCAGGGCGTCATGGTCGGCATGGGCCAAAAAGATTCGTATGTAGGTGACGAAGCCCAGAGCAAGAGAGGTATCCTCACTCTAAAGTACCCCATCGAGCACGGGATAATCACCAACTGGGATGACATGGAGAAGATCTGGCATCACACGTTCTACAATGAGCTGCGCGTCGCTCCCGAAGAGCACCCAATCCTGCTGACCGAGGCGCCCCTGAACCCGAAGGCCAACAGAGAGAAGATGACTCAGATCATGTTCGAGACGTTCAATTGTCCCGCCATGTACGTCGCCATCCAGGCCGTGCTCTCGCTCTACGCCTCCGGTCGTACCACCGGCATCGTGCTCGACTCCGGAGACGGTGTCTCCCACACCGTACCCATCTACGAAGGCTATGCGCTGCCCCACGCCATTCTCCGTCTGGACTTGGCCGGACGCGACTTGACTGACTACCTCATGAAGATCCTCACCGAGAGGGGCTACTCGTTCACTACCACTGCCGAGAGGGAAATCGTCCGCGACATCAAGGAGAAGCTGTGTTATGTCGCTCTCGACTTTGAGCAGGAAATGCAGACTGCGGCCGCTTCAACCTCTCTGGAGAAATCCTACGAGCTACCAGACGGACAGGTGATCACCATCGGCAACGAGCGCTTCCGGTGTCCCGAGGCTCTGTTCCAACCCTCGTTCCTGGGTATGGAGTCGTGCGGCATCCACGAGACCGTGTACAACTCGATTATGAAGTGCGACGTGGACATCCGCAAGGACCTGTACGCCAACACGGTGCTGTCGGGCGGCACGACCATGTACCCCGGTATCGCCGACAGGATGCAGAAGGAGATCACCGCCCTCGCGCCCTCGACCATCAAGATCAAGATCATCGCTCCCCCCGAGAGGAAGTATTCCGTGTGGATCGGCGGCTCGATCCTGGCGTCGCTGTCCACCTTCCAGCAGATGTGGATCTCGAAGCAGGAGTACGACGAGTCCGGGCCGGGCATCGTTCACCGCAAGTGCTTCTAACCGGCCGTGAACACACTCGATAATGTATTTATTTTGTATTTGTCTACGAGAGCGTTGTCTTGTCTATGAGTGAGGACTTTGTTAAATTTAATGCGAGCTGTTGTTGATTACATGTACTTTTGTTACTGAGCCGCGTCCACTTATTGCTTCCGGCGCTGTGCGCGCGGTCCGCACAACCCGCCTATTTGTGGCGACGCGCCGCGCGGCTTCCTCTTACATAACGACATCATCACGCGTCACGCACGGACACTGATATTGTCACAGACAGGATCACAGCGTGTACGTCGTATAGCTTGGAAGGGATTATAAATGAAAAACACGAAATACGTACATAAACATTTTTAATATTCATTTACAAAAGTATGCACACATGTAGATAAAGGGGCTCCGTGTGACGCCGCCACTGCAGCTAGATTAGACTAGCTAGTAACCTGTCTACACAAGACCTTTCATCAGGAGCAAAAGATCAAATCTTTTTTTTGTACATAAAACTCTTACAGGAATTCGTGTGTGGTTTATTCATTAAATTCTTTTCATTTATTCATTTATTATCTAATTATTTATTTACAAACAAAAAGTATTGAACAGAGTCCTGTTTACGTGCGTATGTACACACACAGTCCTGTCAATATCATGTGGTACAGGTACTTGGAATAAGTTCGTCTTCGGGTTATCAATTTAGAGCAACTGCTAAGGCACGTCGCATGGTTGGTACCTCGTAGAACAGTGACGTCACAAACCTACGAACGACGCCGACATCCGCAGCCTCCGGGAGAGAGTCAGGGACGTCCTAAGTTTAAAGTTCACTGTGATATAATAGTTAGTACAGTTAAACGTCTCAGTGACTCGTCTCCTGGTCGAATAATCTGCATATTACCAGTGTCGCTACAAAGTGATTGGCTCGGCTACAGAGTCTACCAGCCTGCTCCACTTCTTTGACACGATTCCATTAGCAAGTCTAGATTACCTAATGAATTCACGAGATTCATAAAGCTGTTAACTGTCCTGAACGCGCCCTCCACGGTGGAAGTTGTCGCAATTCCTGCGCTTTTACCGAGAGGAAATGTGTTCCAGCCCTTGCAACATACAGTACATACATCGACGGCTCGGGAACATCATAACATCGATTTCGGTTAGGTATGTTATTATTTTAAACTCATTTTAATAAAGAAATGCAATCTGAATCTGGTGCTAAGTGAATGCCGTCGTCCACCTTGAGACACGAAGTTGAAGTCTCATTTCTAGTTGTACCGGCGTTCACAACAGAGCGCCAGACTGTGCTGCAGGGCAGGGAGGCACCTACCCGGAATTACGTCACACTAATCATTTTTTATGCAAAAAGTATTTTTTTCCGGGTTTGATTTTTTTTATTGATGCTATTAATAAGAACGTTTACGTGGAAATGATTCGTGACCGTCAGTTAAACCCGTCTCTGTACGTATGTGTTTAGCGGTATCGGTACCTGCCTGTGGTGTTCCAACACCAGCACAGCCGCATCGCTCGACACGTGTACACGACGAATTCAAATTTACAAGTGGTGTGACGAGTATCTCTAACCTGCGACCTGTACTGGTCGGAGGTAGCAGGAGAGGGAGCTGTTGCGGGAACACGGAGCGAGGGCCACAATGTGACGACTATATTTCGTTATCAGGTCATAACGTTAATGGAAATTAGAAACAAAACTTTATAAGTAATTTTCCCAGTCATATCCACTGCGGTAGACGCTTCTTCAAACCAGGAGCACGGTGCCCTTTCGTGGCAGCGATGATAATTATAACTATTTATCTGTTTGTGGTTCAGTCGAACGAGTCAGTCAACATTTAATGTACGTGGTTAAAAGTCTTTCAGCACTGGGGCTTCGAGGAGAGGGCAAGAGGCACACACAGGTCAGAGCAGGCGGGCGTCGGGCGGCGCGTCCTCGTCGCTGTCGACGCATTCGAACCGGATGTGGCGTCCGGAGGTCCGGCGTCGGTCCGGGGCCGCTCCGCCCGCCGGCAGTCACACCTTGTCCTCGCCGCCGGCCGTTGCCGCCGACCGCACGAACTGCAACACGGCTGGCCGTGAGTTAGCCGCCCGTTCTCAGAGCTCGCACCTCTGTCGTGCCTCCTCTCTCGTACTTACCGAAACCGTCGTGGCTGTCGTGGAATTGGCTCTCGGCCGGAACGTGAGCGCGCGCCACCGGCGCCGCAGCTGTGCCAGCACCTCGCCGTTGCAGAAGCAGTACAGCACCGCCACGCACAGACCCTGCAGCGAGGTCGCCGCCGCTGTTGCGTACTCATAGGCGCGCCACCAGCTCACCGTGTTGGCGGGCCGAAACGGCATCAGCAGGTACTGCAGGCCGAGCAGCGGGGCCAGCAGGCAGGTGGCACGGAGGGCGTGCAAAGCGGTGGCCGACGGCCGGGCCGCCCCCCCTGCCGCGCCTCCCGCCCTCAGTTTGGTACACAGCACGCGCACGATGTTGCACAAGAAGCACAGGTTAAGCAGAACGGCCAAGCCCACCGGCACGGCGAGCTCGGGTCGCGATTCAGGCTCCTCGGCCCAGCAAAGCGGGTCACCGTCGAGTGCTCGTCGCGTGGCGTAGATCAGGATGCAGGGGAGTGGCAGCATCCAACCCGCCGCCACCAGTGCGCGCACGAGCCGTCGCTCCGAGATGAAGGCACTGACCAGCACCGTGTGCAGGTACATGCCCTCGCACAGCATCCACATGTAGTTGGTGAGCATGGCGTACTGCAGCACCGCATTAAGCGCACAGCACCAGACGGGCGGCTCCTGCAGAGTGGTGGGGTCGCGCACCACGAGCCCGTACCACGCCAACCACAGCGCGTTGTTCACCGCAAACGAACCGAACAGGTTCATGTGTACCGTGATGCGCGCGCACCGCAGGCTCCTGAGGACGTTGTGGGTGCATCAGTACAGGTTTTCAATCCACCAATGAAATCACTGTTGACTAAATAAAGACCAAAGATTTGGACAATAAGAAGCAATGAAAAATTAATTATAGATCCGCTACCTCTAAGGAAACGATCCTACATTAGAAGCTATCTAAAGCTTTCGACTGAGAGTGCTCTAGACGCTAGAAACAGGCAGGGACATCGTGTCATGCGGCGAGGCATGCGGGGTCACGACACCCCTACTAGTGTTTCTAATTACACAGATATGAGACGGCCGTTTTCTTCTGAAGATCTAAGTGAATATTCTAAGTTATGGGATCTTGTGACCACTGAATACTAGTTGGGCCGTGAGTTCGCCCCATTGTCATTCAATATATTATATATCTTCCCCGTGTATACCATGACGCTGCTAGAAAGTATCATCTAGAGGATCTCTGATCGGGTACATGATCATTTTACCTATTTTAACAAGCGAACGACTATGGACCGACACTAGTCGTAGGAGGAGAAAGCAGGCATTACCTGAAGTACGAGAGGATGGCGAGGGAGAGCAGCAAGGCGACCAGCGACACGCTGTAGCCCGCCTCGTACACCACGATGATGTGGTTCACGTCCTGCACTCAGAAGGGAACACTTAGCTCGGCTCGCCCGGCTCGGGGCGCACGGACCAGTTCACGACCTCCCGGTATCCGACTCTCTTGACACGTGAGGCTGAAGTCTCAGTGGAGTCGAACGATCGTCAAAGCGGAAAGATTGAAGGAACCTGGCGTAACGGCGGAGTGCGATTCGCCTTCCGCCGCCTTCATGCAAACCTCATTTTACAAAATTTGTGTTATGAAACAATCTTATTCTTTCATCTTATCATGAAAATAAATTAGGATTGCAAACTGGAAATTTTGATAATTATCATCAGCTGTCCCAAGTTATGGTTGATGGCGGCTCTGAGGAGGACATCACGTCCTCGTGGCGTCTTCACGCGCACACTGTGGAGGAGCATCACTCACATCCTCCTCGACGACGCAGGTGGTGTAGTTGGACCAGGGAAGGCCGGTTTCCGGGTGCTTGTACCAGGTTCCGTTCGCAGTGCATTCCTTGTGCGCCAACACTAGAACACGAGCAGAGATCAGTGAAGGCCAGAGGCAACTGGGTGGCTGCGAGGACTCGGAGTGAGATACGCACGATCAGGTCTGAATCCGGGAACGAACTCAGGACAGGAACCGTAGGCGGTGCTGTTGGCGGGCGTGTGAGGCCAACACAGCCAGCGGTCGAACGTCCCCTCGCAGTACAATCCTGAAAACACAACCAACAACACATCAGAAAGCAGTCATTTTAATTCTTGTAGAGGAAGCATGCAGCCAGCCATCTTTCATTCACCACGCTAGGTCATAGATATCAGATTGTTCAAGTTCTTTAACACAATACTTTTCGCCAGTTTCTTTAGAGTTCGTAATAGCGTCATATATTTGGTCGGGAGCATATACCACTTTATTCTTTAAATTTAGAAAACAAATAGTAGATAAAATTATAGAAATGAAAGATCTGAGAGGACGAACGGTGAATGAATGTTGAAATGAAATGGCTGATTACATAAGGAATGTGGCAAAAAGTGTGCTTGGGACGTGGGAAAGAAAATTAAAGGTAAAGAAACCTGGTGATGAAGCGACGACGCTCAAAAAGCGCTTAAAGAAAAGAAAAAGACCCTTAAAGAATTTCAGAACACAGATTTCCCAGATTTGGTTACGTTCATTTCAACATTCATTCACCGTTCGTCCTCTCAGATCTTTCATTTCTATAATTTTTCTAAAAAAATTAGCACGGCTGATAGAAATCAGCTGTCATCTCAACGCTCACTCTTCTCTCTCTCATTCACACACCCTATCCATGTCTTCTTCGGTCGACCCCTTCCCCCTCTACCTTGCACTACCATTTCCATACATCTCTCGTAGTCACATGCATCTCCTCTCTACGCATCACATGACCATGCTAACCGTCCGCTCTTTAATTTGTTGATTACCGGGCCTACTTTCACACTTCCTCTGATACACTCATTTTTTATCTTGTTCATTCTTGTCACTCTGCCGCATGCACTCTGCCACTCTGCTGCATCTCTGCCGCATGCACTCCTCTTTCATGCCTTACTTTCGTCGTTATGGATATAATTAATCTAAATTGTATTTAAATATAATAATTATAATTTAAATTGAAATTCACTATAAAATATATTTTAATATAATACGTATAAAACGATTAAACTCATGATTATATATTTATTTCAAACAAAAACCTTGGCTTATTATTTTTTAAGAAAAATTAGCTGTGCCGAACCCACCTAGTGGGATAAGGTGGAAAAAAGAAGACATAAATACACTTATAATAATCTCAATTACTAATTATATATTAATAATTATAAATAAGAACAACGATTTACATGTCATTTGGCGTCAACTCCAAATTGCAAGTGTTTATTACAAACTATCGGATGATAAAGTAAACACAGTAATGTTGAATACAATATGTTCGAATTTGAAACTATTAGTAGGCATGTGAATGTTAAAAAATATTTAAGAACCCTTTTTCCTCCTAAAAACTTTGGTATTTCCTATTACTGATTAATGTGTTTCGAATTAAATAGAAATAAATATGGCATATGTCTTTACCGGAAAGTACTGTAAATTATTCACTACAATAACCCAGTGATAGCAACTTACCGAATACCGAAAAGAAAAACATTTATGCATTAATGTGTAATGATGTTTTTCTCGTCATCAATGTATTTACAATTTTCCCTACAACAAAATGGCCATTCCAAATATCTCCGATAGTGTAAGTAGGAAAATTATAATAAAAATTCACAATATGTATTACGACCCGTAGATTACGATTTTAACATAACAGCATAAGGTACATAATAGCCCATCACCGACTCATTGCACAGGGGCGTCGAATTATATATTTATGAACAAACACAATAATAGTATGATGTCACACACAGTTAGAAATTTAGGAATTCAATGTCACTTACAACTATATTTAATAAATGTATTATTAATTATTTACCAGCCTTCCTATCTTCCGTCCATAGTTCAGCAAATCTCATAAGTAAAATTTTAAGGGCATCCCCTTCAAGCTTTGAGATTGCTGGTTTGGAAGAAGCTAGAAACGCTTTCTTAATTGCATGCCCAGCTCAAAATTTTCCAATTTCTCTAAATCACAGAAGAGCTGGGACGACATAAACTGCAAATTGACATATGACAATATTTTGAGCCGTAGTATAGGTTCGGCGCGTGCTAGGCTTTTGGCTGTGGGTGCGCACGAGGCCGGCTACACGCGTACCCTTCGTCAAATACAGGAACATTTCTTGAGCCTGACACGCTCAGAATCGCAACCTGTCTACGGCTCGGGGTTCCGGTCTGCACTCCTCATAAATGTCCCTGTGGCAGTGATGTCGACAAGATGGGACATCACGGACTGTCATGCCAAAAAAGTGCAGACCGCTTCTCGCGACATGCCGCAGTTAATGATACCATACGCCGGTCCCTTGCCACCGTCAACGTGCCAAGTCTACTTGAGCCGACTGGTATTGCAAGAGACCGGACGGTATGAGTTTGATTCCATGGAAGATGGGCCTGGTGCTGGTATGGAATGCAATCTGTTCAGACACGCTGGCCCCTTCCCATCTACATGGAATCAACAACCGAGCTGGTGCGGCTTGTGAATCGACTGAAAAAACCAAAGCATGCAATTACAGAGGTCTAGGCTCGGAATATGTTTTTGTGCCATTCGGTGTCGAGACCCTTGGTCTGTGGGGTCCTAGTGCTATAAGGCTTTTTAAGGAAATAGCAAAAAGGTTAGTCGACCTCACAGGAGACCGAAGAGTTGGCATCTGCCTTGGGCAAAGAATTAGTCTAGCTATTCAAAGGGGGAACGCTGCCAGTATCTTCGGAACCTTGCCTAAAGGGACTTCTTTTAATAATATATTTTAGTTATTAAATTGTTATTTTTACTATTTATTATTTAATATTATTAATTTAGTATTTAATACATAAATATAATATGACTTTGTACAACATTCAAGGCAAACACATATCAATTAAATTTATTGAAGTGAAAACTTCTTTAGAATCGTTGTGATTTCAAACCGGATGCAACGGAAAAAACGACAGGTAAGAGACACAAATACAAAGAATGAGACAGAAATATACATACTATTTAATACAGCGCCATCTGTGAGATTTTTTAATACTAACGTGTGTATGAAAGCTCTTGTAGTGAATTTTAATTTAGGATTATACGTGAAATTAAAATATCAATTCACAGAGGGCGCTACCTTACAATTATTTACTAATGACAAAATTTTACATATACTTAAGACGTTTAGGATTATTGTATTTTAATTTTGGAAGGTTTCACTTCTACCACGTGTGAATTGCACACATTTTGTTTTTTTATTATTTAAATGATAGGTACATAATATGTACATATTTCAAATATAAACAATCTTTTAAGTATTCCGATGCTTTTGAGAGAATATCTGATGATTGTTGTACCTGGCGGTGGCAAGGTCCGATTGTTGAACTCTTCGCAGAGGAGAAGGTCGCGGGCGATGCGCTCCGGGTCGTTCATGATGCGCGTGGCTCACAGCATCACCGCCTCGCTACCCACGTCTGAAATGAATAATTGGAGCAGTACAGAACAAAGTGTCGTGGTCCGGTCGGGCGGACGGTGGAGTACAATGTGCGGGGGCGCGGCGCATCTGGTCCGCGTGCGCTAATCTCGTGTCGCATGTCCTCGGTGTTTAATTACATACAGATTAGAACAGAGCGCGGTGCGTGCGCGCACATGTCGTGGCCGCCACACGCGCCCTGCGCGTTGATACAAGGACTGTATCACGCCCCGGACGGCCCCGTCATGCGTCAGGTCCGTCAGAGCGAGCGTCCAACGAAATACGAAATACAAGATTAATTGAAATTTTCGAGAAGCGATATACATAATGCACATCTCTAGTGCCCCCGCTGTCGCCCGGCCTGCTCCCGGCTGGGTACACTGGGCTGCGGCGGGCGAGCTCTACGGACGACTCGATTCGTTAACGCCTCTGGGGTTTTTCACCTCGAAAGACATCCTTATGAACGAACAGTGCATATTTTTTGTGCGCTTAGGTCAATCGTGTCTTCATAATATATTGGCTTCCCGAGTCAACGATAAGTTTAAAACTTTCATAATATTAGGCGTTATAGTATGAAATTGCCGAATTGTACTGAAAAATTGAAATTCTTTTTTTTTTTCATTTTACATATTTATTTAATCAAAATGTCTACCATTATTATCTATAAATTGCTGCCATCTAATAGAAAGGCCTTTGCGATAGAACTCTGATATCTAGATTCTACAAACTGTGTGAAAGCATTTTGTACTGCCTCCTGAGAAGAAAACTTTTTATCACGTAGAAAATTGTCCATATCACGAAAAAAATGGTAGTCCCTTGCAGCAAGGTCTGGCGAATACGGAGGGTGATGAATGGTTTCTAAATGCAGTTTCTGTAGAGTTAAAACGGTTTCTCGTGCTGTATGAGATCTCGCTTTATCATGGAGCAATAATGGTGAAGGTTGATTCATGAGTCGGGGCTGTTTCACTGCAAGTTTTGCTATCATTGTTCGGAGTTCGGCACAGTAGACATTTGCCGTTATTGCTTGACCGGATCGGAGAAAGCTATACTGAATAACACCATGATGAGAACAACAAAGAGCTACCATTACCTTTTTATTGGTAAGCTTTGCTTTAGGACACTGTTGCGGCGTTTGACCTGGAGTCAGCCATTGCATTTTACGCTTACGGTTATTGTGAAAAATCCACTTTTCATCACATGTCACAATTCGATTCAATATTCCTTCATTTCTGTATCGATTCAACAAGGCAACGCAAGTTTCATTACGCGTTTCTTTCTGCAGATCAGTCAAAACATGAGGGTGCCTCATTTTCATATTTTATATTTTATTGATTTAACGCAAATGATTCAATATTGTTGGTAAGGTAACCTTAAACCACGCCGCTAATTCCTGGGTAGCTTGGCTCGGATCGGCTTCCACCATCTCTTTCAATTCGTTACTGTTCACATATACACGCGGGCGGCCTTCCTCGTGGTTCGTTCTTCAAATCATAATTTCCATCATGAAAACGTTTACGTCAAAATCGCACGGTGCGTTCATTAGCGGTCCCCTCTCCAAACGCAACATTGATATTGCGAGCTGTTTCTGCCGCGTTAGTTCCGCGTCGGAACTCCTATTCACTCGAATTTTCGAAGTATCGATCTTTCTTGTCTAAGCTGGAAAAAAAACTAGCTGAAAGTCGATATACGAATGTTGCACATTTTTTAAAAGAAAAACCTCATAGATACTATTTGAGAAAAGTTTCACTCAAAAATCTCAAACCATGAAGGTTCGATGTCAATTCGAATTACCTATTACAATAAATAAACAATTCGGGTTTACCAGGGGTCGCTCTACAACTGATGCAGGTGCTTATCATATGGCGCATTTACGTTGTAGACGTCTATGGGCTCCAGTAACCACTTAACACCAGGTGGGCTGTGAGCTCGTCCACCCATCTAAGCAATAAAAAAAAAAAAAAAAAATCAAAAATATCTTTCAATCTTGGGAGGAATCGCATGATTGTCTTGGAATTTTCTGTGACTTATCCAAAGCATTTGACTGTGTTGAACATGAAACATTGATGAGGAAACTACATCACTATGGTATTAGGGATGGTGCATTGGAACTTATTACTTCCTATTTATCAGGAAGGATACAAACAGTAGATGTGAAAGGTAATAGATCTTCAGGCACCACGTTGAAAATGGGTGTACCTCAGGGTTCCGTTTTGGGTCCTTTTTTATTTCTAATATATACCTATAAACGATTTGCATAGTTTTATTGAATCCCGACACGAGGTCGTATTATTCGCAGATAATACATCTTTATTATTTAAAATTAAACGACAATTACAAGTCTATGACGAAGTGAATGATGCGATTTCGTGTGCGGTTCATTGGTTCCGTATCAATAACCTATTATTGAATAGTAAGAAAACTAAATGTATTAAATTTACTTTAAAATGTATTAAATTATCTTTAAATGTGAGACAAGTAGATAGTGATGTAATTGTTTCTGAGGAATCATTGGAGCTTGTTGAGTCAACCGTATTTCTTGGTATAACAGTGGACTCCAAACTGCAGTGGGGACCTCATATTCATAAATTGGCGAGTAAGCTCAGCTCTGCAGCATACGCAGTAAAAAAAATTAGAATGTTAACAAATGCGGACACGGCTCGTTTAGTTTACTTTAGTTACTTCCACAGTGTCATGTCCTATGGCATTTTGCTATGGGGCAATGCGGCCGATGTAGAAATGATATTTATTCTGCAGAAAAGAGCTATACGTGCTATTTATAACATGCACTCAAGGGAATTCCTGAGGGAAAAATTTAAAGAAATTAAAGTTCTCACTATGCCATCCCAGTATATCTTTGAAAATTTGATGTATGTTCGTAAACATATTGAGGAGCTTCCTAAAATGTCGGACATACATAATAGAAATACTAGGAACAAACACAAGCTTGTTGTGCCGATGAGTAGGTTACATAAGATACGAAATTCATTCGGGTGTTTGTCTGTGCGCCTGTACAACAAAATCCCACAAGATGTTCAGAACCTACATATACATAGGTTTAAGAAAACTATTAAAGAACATCTGTGCAATAAAGCTTACTATAAAGTCAATGATTATCTAGAAGATTGCACAAAGTGGGAATGAGTTGCTCGCTCCGGGCATTTCAATAATGTAAAATTGTTATGTTATAATTACTTATTGTAAAAATGAATATTTAAAAAAATGTAATATTAAAAAAATAATCTAATATTTCAAAAAAAAAGACATGCCCGCTGAGTTTCTTGCCAATTCTTCTCAGGACGGAGGCTAGTTCTTGTGAATTGGCGGTAGTTGTTTTGACGTTCAACAAGTATGTACTTTCATTTATGTTGAATAAAACTTTTTGATTTGATTTTGATTTGATTTGATTTGAAAACAGCAATTTCATACTTTAACTCCTATTATTAAAAGTTATCAAAAATAAGATTCTAAAATAAACAAAGCGCTTTTTTTATTAATTTGAAGATTGATTCTGAACAATAAGCGCGATTCTGTAATTAGTTTATAAGGGGCCCGCGGGCTCGTCTTGTCACACTTGCGATGTACTCGTAGGTGTTGCTTTCAAAAAAAATTGTAAAGCCTTTTTTCTGTTTTTTCGCAAACCTTATTCGGGATGGGTTTTTTTCCAAATTTCACGACACAGCTTTGTAACTAGGTAGGTAAGTTAAACTGCCATTTGATTAGGTTTGCGAAATAATAGAATAAAATAATGGAAGGCTACAGATAGAAGGGTACTTGTTAGCGATAAATTATCTTAGAGAGATTAGTGAAACAGAAGTTAACTGAAGTCAAATAATGCACAGCTGCACAATCTATAATATAGTTTAACAAAAAAATCAGCTCAGGAAATTCATAATAATATTATAGTTGCTTATATGTTATTTTGTCGACATACATCGCAATACATTCGGAGAACAGCTACCAATAGACAGAATTATAACGAAAGGGTCCGAGTCGGTTAGAGAACAAGTTATATGGCAGACGGTGGTGACGCGGATGCACTACTTCCACTGTCGGAGGTTCCGGAAACGAACCGGCTCCGGAAAAAAGCGTTCTTATTTCCTCCGCAATTAGCTTTTATAGCTTTTGTTCGAAGTTTTTCTAGGAAAGACGCGGGGGTTTTATTACTTATTAGCGTGAATTTATAAAGTGATGGCTGTGCTGTGCTACCCTGTCGACCGTGCTTGTTGAGCCTCGTGGCTGAAGGCGACTGACGACAACGGACTCCAGTAGCCGCTTTATTTCTGATGAGCCGGTGAACTCGATCATAAATCAATATTAGCTGCAGAGCAGTAGAGCGCAGCGGGGCCGTATTGTAAGACGAAACATTACGGTGTATACCATATTATTAGCGGGGGTGTTGATTATAGTGCTCGTCGCGTCACCGACCGGTTCTAGGGCTCCACCGCGCCTCGTGCACAGCTAACAACATGTCACAGACCCTATCCTCACAGCAGAGCCTGGTGCCAGCGGTGCCGTGCTGCGTGGCGCGATGCAGCGCGCGTGAGTGGTACGCTCCGTCTGTACTGTACGGAACTGCAGGGTTGTTTAATTGTCCGGCTCGAGGCTCGGCCACTGGGTAGCGCGACGCTCACAGCTCGACGTGCTGACTCAGTTGTGTCGATGGACTTTTGTAATGTGTGTTCATAGTATCTGTAGCACTGATATTATCTGCGAGCCTTGTAGAGCAACTTGTAGGGCGCGTTAGAGAGCCGGGTGAGTAGATTTCCATAGAGCGTATCTGTTGTATGTTGTTGGGGCAACGTGTTGAATGAATGAAACGTTCTCCGAATCACGATACAGAATGAGGTCTTCAATGAAAATGATTCGTACAAATAGCGTGTCATGTAAACTACTTAATTCCAAAATACTTAGCGTATAATCGCTGTGAGGGCCACATTCAGGCCTTTTTATATTGTAAAAATTAAAAAAGTATAATAAAAATGGCGCCTATTTTATACACAAATAAAAATGTGTGAAAAAAAGACAATCACGGTGTTCACAGAAGCGGTGATAAATTGGTTTATTGAATGTACCGTCGGAGCTGGTTCGGCTGCGGCTATGTGCACCCTCGCCGGATTCAATGACACAGTCTCTTGATAGCACAGTACTGTGTTAGTTCATTGAATGTACTAGTGAAGTAATAAGAGTACCTACTGCCGCCACATTACCATCTCATGACATTTTGTACGTAGTCAGTAGTGGAAGCATTCTTGTCAGATATTGTTGATTGGTGAAGATCGGCTGATAGCCCACGGACCATTCTATATTAAACGGTTATTGAAATCTATTGGAGGTATAGGAAACACAAATTTAATACGCGGCACAAACAGACCGGACGGTGGAACCGAGTTCACTACGGTGTGCCCCAACAACAGTACAAGTCTGTAGATACTTGTCTATATTATATGCACGCGGTCTACGAGTATAGGAGCACTAAATCGTTACAATAAACCCACTCAAGAACCCTGCTGTTGCGGTGCACTCGCACGGAGCCGCGGCCACGCTCGGCGGTCGGCGGTAAACATCCGCTCTGGAACTTGTTCCGTTTGGTAGTACGGAAATATCAACAACAACGCTTCCTGAAACTTCAGAGTACAAATCCTGACTGTTTTGACTAAACATAGGTTCTTTTTACATAATAAAAACAGAGTCGTTTGATCAAATCATGTGAATCATGTGAAAATTATGTTGCATAGACTGGTGGTAGGACCTCTTGTGAGTCCGCATGGGTGGGTACCACCATCCTGCTTATTTCTGTCGTGAAGCAGTAATGCTTTTTGATTTGAAGATTTTTTTTTTTTTTTTTTTTTATGATTGAAAGTATACTGGTGGCCCGAAGGCCTTTCCAGTTTCACCAGGACAGGTGGGCGAGCAAAGGCTCAGCCAAGAGGGGTGGGATTTGCTAACAACTGCCCGAGCGCCTCCGAAGGAGACCTAACAACTCAAGAGCAATTGTTTCGCGAATGAATCTACTACCGGATCGGAATCGCGACCCGCTGAGAAGATCCGGCGAGAAACTCAGCGGGCTGATGCATGGGTTAGGTTGCACGTCGACCTCTTTGTCGAGTTCGACGAGTACGGTTACCGGGGTCCCTAAGCCTGCCCCTAGTATTAGAGCTGAAGGCATCTAATGCAAAGGTTACATGAAAGGTTGATTTGAAGAGTGGGGTAGCCGTAACTATACCGATACCTTAGAAGTTATATATCAAGGTGGGTGGCAGCATTTACGTTGTAGATGTCTATGGGCTCCGGTTACTCCGGTAACACCAGGTGGGCTGTGAAATCGTCGACCCATCTAACCCGTAAATATATATATATATATATGTGTCGAAGACGGTCATTAGTTTGGCAGCTAAACAAAACGCAGCACGATTCCCGAGAGATGGCAGCACGATCGCGGTGTCGTCGGAACTCGGCTAACTTGGTGCTACGACAGAGCCTAGCCGATGGAGGCGCGGAGACGATTCCGATAGAGGCACCCGTCACGTGCGGACGTGCCCATCGACCACTCGATCGCCCGGCCTTTGTTCGCCCGGCTTTTGTTAGCCCGGCCATTGTTCGCGCGGCCTGTGTTCGTGGTACATCTGCCGACCAAGTGTTTTTTCCTGGAAGTTTTTATTTGTTTTGTTTCCTTACGTTATTTCTGTGTTCGTGGTACATCTGCCGACAAACTGCTTTCCTGGAAGTGTTTAATTGTTTTGTTTCTTTTTGTTATTTCCGTTTTGTTGTGTTTTTTCTTTGTCCTGTAGTAATCGTGCCGCATCGCCACCTGTGTTCAATAGAACCGCTCAGGTCCGAGAAGTTGGGGCCTCGCCGCAAGGCGAGTGTCTTCAAGACCCGGGGCCGCCCCACCTGGGCACTCAGCGATCATGGACGCTGTGTTCGCGGAATTCCTCCGACTTCGTCATCCACAGCTCGCCTCAGAGTTTCTGGCTTTCAAGGCCAATCACACTGCGAGCTCTCTCGAAGACTCCGCCGTGCTCGCTGCTCCTGCGTCGCCTGTACCTGCGTGCAAAGCTTCTACATCGAGCACCGCAACCTCCGTCGTGCCTGCCGTTCCCGCGTCGCCTATACTGGCGAGTAAAACTGCTGCGTCGTCCGCCGTGGCCACCGTTCCAGCTGTGCGATCATCCGCGGCCTCCGTCGCGCCCTCCAAAACACCTGCTCGTAGGTCGCCGGCGCCCGCCTCCTCGTCCTCCGACTCTGACTCGGAGATGGAGGTCGACCTCGCCCCCGCCTCATCGACGGATGGATTTACCCTGGTACAAAAGGGTAAGAAGCGTGCCGCGGAGTCTCGAGCTCCCGCGGCCGCTAAAATTAGCAAAGCCGCGAACGCGCCGCGCCCCCGCCCCCAGACTCCCGTTGCGCCTCCAGCCCGTGCCAGTCCGTCGCCGCGTCCGGTGGCACAAAATAAAACACAGTCCCCTCCTCCGGTAATCCTTCAAGAGAAGGCAGCTTGGGATCGAGTTTCCCTGGCCCTTAAGGCCAAAAATATCAATTTCACGAATGCCCGTAACCTCGCGAACGGCATCCAAATAAAGGTGCATTCATCTGATGACCATAGGGCCCTCACCTCTTACCTCCGTAAGGAGCGTATAAGCTTCCACACTTATACGCTTCAGGAGGAGCGCGAACTCCGCGTTGTAATACGCGGAATCCCTAAAGAGTTAGATGTAGAGCTCGTAAAAGCCGACCTGTTAGAACAAGGCCTACCAGTGAATTCTGTGCACCGTATGCACACCGGTCGCGGTAGGGAGCCATATAATATGGTTCTAGTCGCTCTCCAGCCTACCCCCGAGGGTAAGAAAATCTTTAACACACAGACCGTCTGTAGGCTCTCTGGTATCGCTGTCGAAGCCCCCCATAAAAAAGGCACTCCTAGCCAGTGCCATAACTGTCAATTGTATGGGCACTCTTCCCGTAACTGTCACGCGCGCCCCCGATGCGTCAAATGTTTAGGCGATCACGCCACGGCCCTATGCACTCGCGATCAAAAAACCGCGACGGAACCGCCTAGCTGCGTCCTGTGTCGAACACAGGGTCACCCCGCAAATTACCGCGGATGCCCCCGAGCCCCGAAAATAAATCGCCGCGTCGCCCGCCAAAACCGCCTCCGAGCTTCCGGCCCAGACATCAAAGCCTCGGCACCCTCTGCGTCGCAGGCTAAGCCAGCGTTCGTTCCGGCGGCGGTGCCCAGTGTCTCGGCCTGGGCGAAACCGCTGCCGTACACGAACACGGCTACAACTCCCTCCTCCGCGATTCGTCCTGCCCCCGCGACTCGTCCCTCTCCCGCGACTTGCCCTCCGACCGCGTCCGAAAATCTCGCTTTAGCGATCGACTTCTTTCAGTCGATCAACTTTGAGCGCGTTAACGCTTTGGGCGACGCCATTCGCGCTGCCTCCACTGCACAACACTTTATCGCCGTTGTGCAGGAATACGCCGACGTATACGCGTCATTAAATACGTACGTCCTCCCCTCACTCCGCCGGTAATCAATGGCGTATATAAGTAGAATAAAGCCCCTATCCGTGACGATAGGATTTTTTAACGCTTACGGTCTCGCAAATCAACGTGATCAGGTTTCTGACTTTTTGCGTGACCATCAAATTGATATATTTTTAGTGCAGGAGACCCTACTTAAGCCCGCGCGCCGTGACCCTAAAATCGCGAACTATAACATGGTCAGGAACGACAGGCTCTCTGCCCGTGGTGGTGGTACCGTCATTTACTATAGAAGAGCCCTACATTGCGTCCCGCTCGATCCTCCCGCGCTTGCTAATATCGAAGCATCAGTGTGCCGAATCTCACTGACGGGACACGCGCCGATCGTTATCGCGTCCGTTTATCTTCCACCGGATAAGATCGTTCTAAGCAGTGATATCGAGGCGCTGCTCGGTATGGGGAGCTCTGTCATTCTGGCGGGCGACCTTAATTGTAAACACATCAGGTGGAACTCACACACCACAACCCCGAATGGCAGGCGGCTTGACGCGTTAGTCGATGATCTCGCCTTCGATATCGTCGCTCCGTTAACCCCGACTCACTACCCGCTAAATATCGCGCATCGCCCGGATATACTCGACATAGCGTTATTAAAAAACGTAACTCTGCGCTTACACTCGATCGAAGTAGTTTCAGAGTTAGATTCAGACCACCGTCCCGTCGTTATGAAGCTTGGTCGCGCTCCCGATTCCGTTCCCGTCACGAGGGCTGTGGTGGATTGGCACACGCTGGGCATCAGCCTGGCTGAATCTGATCCACCATCGCTCCCGTTTAACCCGGACTCTACCCCGTCTCCTCAGGATACCGCTGAAGCCATAGACATCTTAACATCACACATCACCTCGACATTAGATAGGTCATCGAAACAAGTTGTAGCGGAGGACTTCCTTCACCGCTTCAAATTGTCCGACGATATTAGGGAACTCCTTAGAGCTAAGAACGCCTCGATACGCGCCTACGACAGGTATCCTACCGCGGAAAATCGTATTCGAATGCGTGCCCTACAACGCGACGTAAAGTCTCGCATCGCCGAAGTCCGAGATGCCAGATGGTCTGATTTCTTAGAAGGACTCGCGCCCTCCCAAAGGTCTTACTACCGCTTAGCTCGTACCCTCAAATCGGATACGGTAGTAACTATGCCCCCCCTCGTAAGCCCCTCAGGCCGACTCGCGGCCTTTGATGATGACGAAAAAGCAGAGCTGCTGGCCGATACATTGCAAACCCAGTGCACGCCCAGCACTCAATCCGTGGACCCTGTTCATGTAGAATTAGTAGACAGTGAGGTAGAACGCAGAGCCTCCTTGCCACCCTCGGATGCGTTACCACCCGTCACCCCGATGGAAGTTAAAGACTTGATCAAAGACCTACGTCCTCGCAAGGCTCCCGGTTCCGACGGTATATCTAACCGCGTTATTAAACTTCTACCCGTCCAACTCATCGTGATGTTGGCATCTATTTTCAATGCCGCTATGGCGAACTGTATCTTTCCCGCGGTGTGGAAAGAAGCGGACGTTATCGGCATACATAAACCCGGTAAACCAAAAAATCATCCGACGAGTTACCGCCCGATTAGCCTCCTCATGTCTCTAGGCAAGCTGTATGAGCGTCTGCTCTACAAGCGCCTCAGAGATTTCGTCTCATCCAAGGGCATTCTCATCGATGAACAATTCGGATTCCGTACAAATCACTCATGCATTCAACAGGTGCACCGCCTCACGGAGCACATTCTTGTGGGGCTTAATCGACCAAAACCGTTATACACGGGAGCTCTCTTCTTCGACGTCGCAAAAGCGTTCGACAAAGTCTGGCACAACGGTTTGATTTTCAAACTATTCAACATGGGCGTGCCGGATAGTCTCGTGCTCATCATACGGGACTTCTTGTCGAACCGCTCTTTTCGATATCGAGTCGAGGGAACCCGCTCCTCCCCACGACCTCTCACAGCTGGAGTCCCGCAAGGCTCTGTCCTCTCACCACTCCTATTTAGCTTATTCGTCAACGATATTCCCCGGTCGCCGCCGACCCATTTAGCTTTATTCGCCGACGACACGACTGTTTACTATTCTAGTAGAAATAAGTCCCTAATCGTGAAGAAGCTTCAGAGCGCAGCCCTAGCCCTAGGACAGTGGTTCCGAAAATGGCGCATAGACATCAACCCAGCGAAAAGTACTGCGGTGCTATTTCAGAGGGGAAGCTCCACACGGATTTCCTCCCGGATTAGGAGGAGGAATCTCACACCCCCGATTACTCTCTTTAGACAACCCATACCCTGGGCCAGGAAGGTCAAGTACCTGGGCGTTACCCTGGATGCATCGATGACATTCCGCCCGCATATAAAATCAGTCCGTGACCGTGCCGCGTTTATTCTCGGTAGACTCTACCCCATGATCTGTAAGCGGAGTAAAATGTCCCTTCGGAACAAGGTGACACTTTACAAAACTTGCATAAGGCCCGTCATGACTTACGCGAGTGTGGTGTTCGCTCACGCGGCCCGCACAAACATAGACGCCCTCCAATCCCTACAATCTCGCTTTTGCAGGTTAGCTGTCGGGGCTCCGTGGTTCGTGAGGAACGTTGACCTACACGACGACCTGGGCCTCGAATCAATTCGGAAATACATGAAGTCAGCGTCGGAACGATACTTCGATAAGGCTATGCGTCATGATAATCGCCTTATCGTAGCCGCCGCTGACTACTCCCCGAATCCTGATCATGCAGGAGCCAGTCACCGTCGACGCCCTAGACACGTCCTTACGGATCCATCAGATCCAATAACCTTTGCATTAGATGCCTTCAGCTCTAATACTAGGGGCAGGCTTAGGGACCCCGGTAACCGTACTCGTCGAACTCGACAAAGAGGTCGACGTGCAACCTAACCCATGCATCAGCCCGCTGAGTTTCTCGCCGGATCTTCTCAGCGGGTCGCGATTCCGATCCGGTAGTAGATTCATTCGCGAAACAATTGCTCTTGAGTTGTTAGGTCTCCTTCGGAGGCGCTCGGGCAGTTGTTAGCAAATCCCACCATTCTTGGCTGAGCCTTTGCTCGCCCACCTGTCCTGGTGAAACTGGAAAGGCCTTCGGGCCACCAGTAAACTTTCAATCATAAAAAAAAAAAAAAAAAAAAAAAAAAAAAAAAAAAAAAAAAAAAAAAAAAAAAAAAAAAAAAAAAAAAAAAAAAAAAGGCGCGGAGACGCCAACACACTTACCAACCAGCCTTCTTGTAGAGCGGTGCCTCCGTGCTAAGAACTGTCAATGGTTTTCGTTCGCTAACGTCAAGAGAAGATTTCTAAATTTTTCTAAGACAGCAAACGTGATTGGTGTACTCAATATTTCTCTTAACTCGGTCAGCCTATTCGCCTCTATAATATCTTACGATAGTGTTAATAATTGTGGCTTCTCCGACACACACACACACTCACACACTCACACACACACACACACACACACACACACACCCACACACACACAGGTATATATATACATAATATATACCACCCATCTTGATATATGAGTTCTAAGGTTTCGGTATATATATTGTATTCCATACAGGTATGTAGGTTTTGTATATACATATGTTGGCACACGTCAGGGATGGCTGAGCGGTAGTTTCCGTCATCACTCGTATTTGGTTGAACTGTCTATAAAAAGTCAATAATAATTATTGAAATTCAACACACACAACTTTCACAATGACAGGATAAACCGACAGTTTCGTTGCACATACCGACAGACCGACTGACTGACTGACTGACTGTCAGAGACTCACTGACTGAGACGAACGGAATGACTGTCTGACACGGAATGCCACGACTCTGTCCACGTACCGCCATTTAGGTAATACTGTGGCGTTACGGAGTCTACCCTTCATTTTGTGATATTTATCAAAACAACATTTCATCATTTAAAATAATAAACAAAACCACCGTCATAATATTACTAAAAGTCGTTATCCACGACAACTAAAAGTCGCGTTCTTTGCAGCATAGCTACACGGGCAGAGATGTCGAAGTTTCAACGAAGCATAAATATCTTCGTAAGAACGACACTCACAATGTGATTATATTTAGTACAAGCGCTGTGATGTGAATCCGTGGAAATACATGTGAAGCACGTGCTAAAGACGCAGTATAGGAGGAGGGAAGAGGGAGGAAGGGCGGGTGGGGTGGGGTGATCACGCGCTGACGATTTGTGTCCAGGATTTGCGGCTTCAGCCCGTGGGATGAACTGTAATACTGCAGTTGAGCTGCTCGTATGACAACCATAGCACGTCCTCATTCGATCCATTTACTTATTCATGGTTTCGTAGTCGAATGTAAAACTGAGTAAATCCCTGACACAGTATACAGGACAGCTTCCAAGTTATTTTAATACGAACATAATCTACTTGATAGAAAAACTGTATGAATATATTAGGGGCCGCCCCGCAACTTATGCAGGTATTCTTATTTAAAATGATTTCCAGGCTTAGGAGGAATCGCTTGACGCAATAGGAGCGGCCTGCGATTTGTCCAAAGCGTCTGATAACGTTGAGCGTGGTGCACAGCAGGCAGGAGAGCACACCATGCACACTATACATCATTGGGGACATTACATTAGAGCTGGTTAGATACTGTTTCTTAGGAAGAATTCAAAAAGTTGATGTCAAAGGAATGAAGTGGTTCACTGTTTAGTGAATGGCCTCCATGTTTATGGATGGCCTTCAGGGCTTCATTTTGAATCTGTTATTATATCTTGCATATCTAACTAATCCAAGAGGGTCTATTGGAACCGATACCACCTCATTACTTGCAATGAAACGGCATATGGTAAAGTATGACACTATGAAGTTTGTCGTCTCGCCACAGCTTAGTGGCCCATCAGCTTAGTGTAGTTTTGTCGATACGTTCCATTCTAAATAATAACTTTAAAATGAAACATGTTGCCGCTCGGCTAGTCCCTAAAAACCTGAATTTTCTCCAAAACTAAGAGAACATAAGAGTCGCTGAGAACATGCTAGAACGAGTTGATTCTGACCTTCGTCATTCGTGAAACGCATTTTTACTGGAGACAAGACCAGACCAAACCGAAAATACCACGCCAGAAGAGATAAAAAGTCATCGTCGTGTTGATGGTTTTCTTTGGCCATCGCAGTGTTGTGGACCCGGAATTCTTGCTAGAAAGTCAAACTGTGAATTAAAATTATTATTTGAGCCTTATGCGCATTTTCATAGAGTAAGTTTCACGGAAAAAGACCTGATTTGTGCAAAGAAAATTCTTGGATTTTGCATCACGATAAAGCGCCTCGGAACAGGGTCATAATTGTGAAAGAATTATTGACCACAAACTCAACAAATATCATCGAGCATTTTCCTTGTCCACCGGGTATAACCCCGGTGGCTCTTTTCTTTTTCCTAAACCCAAATTACCATGTCGCGGCACACGTTTTCACTCCGTAGAAGACATAAATGATAATTCGCGGCGAAAGCTGAACTCAGTTCCAGAAAAAGGGTTTAACAAAATATTTTGATGATTCTATCATTCGTCTGCCTAAGTGTGTCGTTTCTGAACGAGCGTACTTTGAAGGTGGTAAAATAAATTTGGATGAATTACATTTTGCTAACATTTTGTGTCTTATTGATCTTTTCCCGATACTTTATTGACAGAGTAAGAAAGGGTTTTCCATTAAGAGCGCTCGAACTTAAAATAAAATAAACTGTTTAAGTGATATTGCAACAATTTTAATTTTATTTTATGGAGTATGTATTCAATGACATTATATATAGAATATAATTTCAGCCAAATGGCCGCCGCGACTCCGCTGTAGGTGGTGTATCCTGGGGTACCAATTTTGTATGACATGTTCGCATAAATGGGGCTCAATTTCACGAAGTACGAGTTATGGTTGAGATTTCACGTAATCCCACAGAAAGTAGTCGAGCGATGTTAAGTCACACGATCTCGGCGGCCAGTTGAAGTCTCCACCACGCGAGATGACAAAGCCTTCGAATTTCTCATCCGATAAATTTAATGTTTCCGTGTTGTATGGTAAATGTTTGTGAGATCCATACTATATATCCTAGGCCACAAAAAGTTTGTTATCATGGTCCGGTATCGGTCCCCATTCATAGTGAGCGCGGCTCTTTGCGTATTTTCGAGGAAATATGGTCATTCCAGTGCGATGTCTAATGACACAGCAGATGTGTGCGTGCTGCTGTGTCATTAGACAAATGTTTCGAGCACTGGATGTTCTTGACAGACGCCTCTGCGTGTGTTCATTTATCTATAAGTATTACTTTGTTTGTAATTCGATGTTATACAACAACACAGACGCACAATTAATTTTTATTAATTTGTAATAATGAAACACATTGCGTCTTGTCTCAGTGCTGCATGAACTAGCTGTAGTTTGTTTTATACATGTTTTATTTTCTTTTTATTGCCCTTGTAGGCAGGTTAGCGTATGGCCCATCTGATGGCAAGTGGTTACCGTCGCTCATGGACGTTTGAAATGCCAGAGACAGAACCAAGTCGCTGCCTACCGCTTAATACTCTCCACAAGTCTCATTTGAAGAAGGACATGTTCATGGCGTTGGAGAAACACCGTGAAGGGGAGCTCATTCCGGGGTCGGATGGTACGTGGCAAAAAGATCTACCAAGGAAACGCACTGTGGACGAACGTAGTGGCTCCAGATAGTATGAATGAACTCTACTCCAGTGGCGGGCGATGCGATGGTAAAAACGAGATGATGGGATCATCACAAACAATTCCTCAGAGCACTCCTCATGGAACATACTGTACAAAATACAGAGAGAACTGAAGTCCCTCCGCAGATCCAAAAGTTCCAAGCGATCCGTCGTTACTAATCGGAACAATGGTGGGTGACAGAGCACATTTATTGAGTCACTTGTACATAGGTTCACACAGGCTCGACATCCTCAGGGGCTGAGCAACCTCTGACCCCTGAGCTGTGTGCTGTGTGGTCTCAGTGTCAGTCAAGAACCTTGTTTGTTATAGCTATCCTTTGGAACGGCTCAGCCGATTTTGAGAGAACTGTTCGTTATCGGAAGGTAGATAATCTCTGATTTACGTAACATATAATATTAGGTCCTTACTTACGATCTTGTTGTTTGGTTGTATACTAGAGTTTATCATATCCATAAATAATTTTTATTTCTATCAATTAAAGATGTACCCATGATATTGGCGGATCTCTGTCAGCGCACTAGTCGTTTTTCAATGCCTTTTTTGAAGCCGTCAGGTGACAAACTTCAAAGACATTTTGTACTGTCTCTTGGGCATCGACTTTTTCGTTCGAGGAAGCTGTCCAAAGCTTAAAAAATGAAGTCCGTCAGTGTTTCGTTAGGGCCTTCGCTAGGTGCTGAACAGGGATCTAAGCGACGGTCTAAGTTCACTAATGCTGGGAGCGGCCGCGGCGTCGTCTGTGTGACATTGCTACCGCATAGGATCTCGTCGTCTATAATTACTCTTAGTTGTATCGTCTCGTGTAGTCGCGTAGTGTAGTCGATACGCGTCCACATCACGCAGTATACTCGTAGTACTGCACGAGTGAGTGTGTTGCGCGTATCTGTCAAATATCTACATTGTTCTTTTGGCTATTCATACTAGTTCCCTTAATTATTATCTACGTACTTCTGTTGCATAACAATTTCTATTTTGCTATGGTTGCCTGGAAGAAATCATTTGCAACCATAAGACGCTTACTGTACGCTTATCATTATATTCGTATTTTATAATTAATGTAGACAATAAAATAAAATTCAAATGACGAAAGCATGCATGGCCGTTTCATTGAATGTATATTATGCATATTGGTTGTCGAATATTCATGCGTGGGTTCCGAAATTTATTTTGTATAAACTAAGGAAGGTATATGAAGCTGCGATACACCCGAATTGTGCTGCCTTAAAGGTACAGTAATATTTAATTTAATTAATCTGTAACACGACATTCATTGACTGTTAGGCGGTACGTAGCTCGACGGGGCCCGGGGCTGCTATTTTTATATAGTTTTAGTACTTTGAAGTATCGTGGCCTGAAGGATAAGACGTCCGGTGCATTCGTGTTGAGCGATGCACCGGTGTTCGAATCCCGCAGGCGGGTACCAATTTTTCTAATGAAATACGTACTCAACAAATGTTCACGATTGACTTCAACAGTGAAGGAATAACATCGTGAAATCAAAATCAAATCCGAAAAATAATAATTTGCGTAATTACTGGTGGTAGGATCTCTTGTAGTCCGCACGGGTAGGTACCACCACCTTGCCTATTTCTGCCGTGAAATAGTAATGCGTTTCGGTTTGAAGGGTGGGGCAGCCATTGTAACTGTATAATTATGAGACCTTAGAACTCATATCTCGAGGTAGGTGGCGACATTAATGTTGTAGATATCTATGTGCTCCGATAACCACTTAAAACCAGGTGGGCTGTGAGCTTGTCCACTCAACTATGAAAAAAAAAAAAAACTTGGATATCGTGATGTTCGCAAGAAGACCCTTCACGTTGGAAGCTTTTAGTTCCAAGTGAAGTTACGAACAGTAATGTGATTTACGATCGATCTGAGAAGTCTTTACCAGTTCACAGACAGCACAGTGTGTGAGGTCGCGTTCAGCCCTCCTTCGTATTACGTGTACACACACATGCACACACACACTCTTACGGTAACAAAGAATTTGTATTTGAAACTTCGATTTCAAAACATTGTTGCAGAATCTGAATACTTTCTGACTATTAATTCACAGTAAGTGCTTATGTAGTTTCATTTGGCCAGTGACGACAGTTGCATGGCGCCGCGTGGTGTGCGCCCGGCCCCGCGGCGGTCGCGTGGTGCAGCGTCCAGTCTACAGCGTGTGCCGTGCAACACATTTACGTCGATTTCTCCCACACTCAAACAAATATGACAAATCCTTCCCTGTACGATTGATGATGAGGGGGAGATCACGAAGAACGAACGAGCTAACTTGATATTCTCAACATTTTGGTTTGTAAGCTTCTGTTTTATCGTAAAATAAATAATAATAATATATATGTATGTCAATCCATTTTCATTACTGAATTTATTAAATCTAAATGAATTCATCTGAATCCATTATCCATTATCCGAATACTGTGGATATATCTTGTCAATTCGCATCTTTTATTTAAACACGTCCATTAATTTGAGGGTAGAGTTTACCGTATGGCGGGATGAACATTCAATGTTTGACAGTTACGAAACCCATGAACATTTTGTACGGGAAAATGTTTTTTCTTTTAATTAATTTTTCGTCAATTTCCCAATGTTTTTAGTGAAAGAATGAATGATTGAATGATGAATGAAATATGTAGTTATTATATCATAATTACTTTAAAAAAAATTGTTATAATATTATATACCGATTTTTTTGTAATGTATTTTTGAGATATATAAATAGTCTACATAGTGTAACGGAGCGACAGATCCAGACGTTGGGATGCCGTCGAACCAGTCTGACAAGGGCGAGTGGTAGTCGCGCCCCGAGGCCTCTGGATGGAAGCAGACGATGTCCGTACTCTCCGCCACTAGCGCTGTTCACGCGCCGTGCGCTTGTTTGTACCTAGTGTCGTTGTGCCTCACACTAAATTGGATCGTCTCACCTTTGTGCACTGTTACAAATATTCATCCCACAATTATTACAGTTTGTCTTAGAAAAAGGATCACAAAACTAGCAAAGTAAATTTAATCACATCACTCTCCATGTTCTCTATGAAATCAAAAACACATTTCCTATGTTAGTGTTATTTGAATGAGCAGTCATTGTCACTGTCCAGCTACGTTAGGAATCAAAACAGATTCAGTCAGTTAGTTTTCTTGCGAGGAAACTAAAAATGTAACATTGAATGTGCCCTACATTACTTTTGGAACTTAAATTGAATAAAAAATAATCTAATGGCTTATTGCAGCACGCGGTCAGCGACGACAGACAGACAGACAGACAGATATATGCCCCGTTGAGCAATGGATTCTAAAAGGATTCTGATTTCTTTAAGGAGCTTCCACTAAAATATCTCGGAGCAATGATCTCGTTATTAGAAGAAAATAATTAGGGATCCAATTTTTAACCGAACGAATCTTGTATCCAAGAACATTAATTATTTATTTCTTTGTTATGGTTTTAGGTAAATATAAAATCTATTTTCGCTCGCTTTTTTCCCTGCCATATTGTTTGTAGCCTAAGGGGCTATACCATTTCGCACGGACTGGTAGGTGAGCTCACGTGCTCAACCTGAGAGAATTGCAAGTGCAGACTTTCGCTAAACCTACTACTGGATCGGAATCGCGACCCACTGAGAAGATCCGGCGAAAAACTTAGTGCGTTGTGTCTATGAGCTAGTTCGCAAGTCAAGCTCTTCACGTAGTTGACGAGTTCGACGGGGATGGTGACCAGTGCTTGGAGAGTCTAAAAGCATCGCCACCACAAGAGAATAGATCCGGGGGATCCGACGAGACATGTTTCGGGCTTTGCGTTGCTCCATCTCCTTCCTGTGCCGGATATATAATTAGCGGTGACCACGTTATGAGGATAATCGTGTCGCGCCGCTTTTCCAACGTACGCTACATGGTCGGCTCTAGATGTAGGTGCTTGTGAACATCAACATTTCTCACACATCGCGGCGCTCCGACGACTACTTCACAGAAACGAAATTGAATGATCTGGAGAGGGGATGTACATACTGAGCCTAATTCTAGTCGAGATATTAGTAGTGGTGTCCGGCGGGCGACCCCTTTTGAAGAGCGCGGCTGTGCTAACCGGGTCGAAGTCGTGCGCCCGAACCACTGCTCTGAATTAGTGGTTGTGACCTGGAGTTTACTATGGATGAACGAGATCTTACTACTGGAGTAGTAAATAGCCTCATCGTCCGCGAAGAGGGTTACAGTTACATTACAAGTTTACTGAAATAGCTTATAAGGTGAAAAGTAGCGGAGAGAGAGTGGAGCCTTGCAGATCTTCGGCCAAGATCTGACGCGGGAGTGTTATTTGTGTTATCCCGCGCAAGTTGTACAACATGTGCGTCGCATAGTCTGTGCATCAATTTGTTTAAAAATTATCTACGTAAATTTGGAATTAATACAGTTTTTATCACGCGGTTAGCATACGTCATTCTTCGTCGGTCGTGGACCAAGTCTAAAGCCTAAGGCTTAAAAGCTTATAGTGATATATTTTATTGAATCTACGGCTGAATCCCTTTTAAGTTACGCTCTGACACACTGATCAACCTACTAGCTCGTTAATAAGGGTTGCCATTTCACAGTTCACATAGACTCGACCGCCTTGAAACAGTATATCTATTTGCATGCCCTAGTGCAGGATGCAGGAGCAAGTGGGCACTCCGGCAGCTGTCTCTGTGCGTTATTTGATTTACGTCTCTTTCCGTTTATTAACATCGCGTATCGCCAACCAATCGACGTCTGTTGTAGAAATCGAAATCACCGAGTTAGTGAACGAAGTTAACAAATTGTGAGAATGACAGTTCACATTAACGATCCATTACTGAAGTCATCAACAAGTCCAACAACGGGGCCAGTGTTAAAGGAAGTTCCAAGTTTTGTAAGATCCCGAAATGAGTATACCTGTATAAAGACTGAATTATGAAGTGGAAAACCTATTTAAATAACACCGACCGATAGAGTGTACACCGCGCCACTAACGAGTCGACTCGGACGAGAGGGCGAGAGGGCGAGAGGGCGAGAGGGCGAGGGGGCGAGGGGGCGGGGGGAAACTTGACGGAGGAGTTAAGGGGAGGTAATGACCGAGGAAAGACAAAAAGAACAGCGGTTGAGAGTGTAAAAAATTGCAAGCTTTATTGACAAAGTTTAAATAAAAACTTTTCGCCATACTCGTTATATAGGGTTTTGAAGATACTGAAGGTTGTTTCATAATGTGAACTATTATAATTGTATGATAAATAAGCACACACTAATTGCCGACATTGGTTAATTTAATTGGGAATCCGATAAAATTTGATCTGTTCTATGCTTTACGATGGATATACGTATGTAGTTTATTTGTTTTATTATCTTAAAGAGCAGCTCGCACCGAGTGCTAAACACGCACGTGCTAGCTCTGTGTTATGGGAATTATACATCGGCGCCTCAACCTAGCTTATATTTTATACAGAAAGGCTAAGGGTGAGCTTTAATGTGGCATGCAGCTCTACATTGAAGAACAGCAAGATACATTCTGGATTGTGCATAATTTGTCTCTGAACTTTTTATAAACAATGAACCCGCAAATCAAACTCGCAAAATTATAATTTGCGTAATTACTGGTGGTAGGACCTCTTGTGAGTCCGCACGGGTAGATACCACCACCCTGCCTATTTCTGCCGTGAAGCAGTAATGCGTTTCGGTTTGAAGGGTGGGGCAGCCGTTGTAACTATATTGAGACTTTAGAACTTGTATCTCAAGGTGGGTGGCGCGTCTATGCTGTAGATGTCTATGGGCTCCAGTAACCACTTAATACCAGGTGGGTTGTGAGCTCGTCCACCCACCTAAGCAATAAAAAAAATTAAAAAAGAACAAGAAAGTTTTTATAGAAGCTTTTATTATTAACTTATGACATGAAAACGCAATCTTGACCTCTGCCTCTATAATATCTTAACAAGCTTCGCTGTGAGCCGTGAGCATTCTTGAACATACTTCAAGTTTCATCCAAGAAGCGCGTAGTCCATGACATTGAGCCATTAAACAGTTTACGGACTACAATGAATGTTCCATTTTCCGTGTGATATAAAGCTGTTCCAAAAGCTCATAAAAGTTTGTGAGCGTGCAATACCCGTAATTACTTTTGGTTTTCTATAGATACTACACACCGTAACATCACGCCAGTGACACAATGATGGCAGTTGTGCCGAGCCAGACTGTCGGACTGCCATCGGACACTTCCCATTAGCGCACATCCTCGCTGGTAGATAAGGTAGCTGACAGTATTAACGTTCTTGAAGTCTAAAGGCTCTTGTGGCTACTTAGCACTAAGCGGACCGTGAGCAGGTTTTTACATTTCTCATATCTATCATCTCTCATACAATATATAAAAACATAAACTTACGTGACAATGGTCACTGGGGACAAACAGTTGCGTCTGGCACTCCAACGATCTGGAAAACAAGACAGCTTCATTAAGTAAAGATATACTTATATAGATATATCACAGGCCTAAACAGCTCTACACATACTCGTAGAGCGCCCAGTTCAAGAGTGCCAGCTGTTAACGCCTTGCTCTAGTAATAAATCTCTAGTGCTCCGACACATCCTTCATCGTTGCCGCGATGTGTTCGTGAGAGACGGTAACCACCAAGAGTCAACTGATAGCATCGCCGACTTGCAACTTTGTCGCTACGTTGTTCAATAAATTATTCACAGGTTAGAAGCTGGTATTATCTATTTCCTGAAAAATGACGTAATGCACTCTCAAACAGCAGCTGTCTGTAACATTCTAAACGTAAAGATTACATTTCGTAAAAGAAACGCCCCAGATATAGCTCAATGATTTAATCATGCACGCCAACACGTGGCTCGACACATAAAAAAAAACTTACTAGTTTTGAGGCTACAAGTTGTCATGTAGAGACGGACTCTACAATGTAACTTGGTTCGCTTTGACAATATACACAAGAACATCTCACACAAGTTTAGTGCTGCTTTATATTATATCGTCAGCCGAGGGTCATAGCTCAAGAGAAGGGTATTTTCACTTTAACGCACATGAGCACGTGCTGTGTGTACTGGCTGTTCGTGTGCTGTCGCGGAGCTAATATTACGAGTACAAACTTGAGGAAATCTCATTCTGATATTGTTTCATCGAGACTGCATTAATTTCCTCAACTTTTATTTCCCTCGCGTGGAACGAGTCGGCACAGCTTTTTATCCCTTAAGATTTATACATAAGATTGTTTTAAATTTTATATTTTGTTAAGATCTCAGGAGGAGGAAATTTACTAACAGTATCCAGAGCACCGCCTAGTGGACCTGTAGTCATATGTACCTGTAGATCCCGGACCCTTTGACCCTTGAGGAGACGTGCGTCATCAAAACCGACTCAACAATATACGGCGGGCTGGAGACGCTGTTTTAAAAAACCTTGTTTTCTATTGCTATTGAAGGTTTTTTTGTTGTATTGGTTATAATTATATCTGATTTTATATTGGATATTATTGTGTATTGAGCCACTAACACAATTACGACAACTTACGAGAATATGGACACTAAAATATTAAAACGAATTTATTAATCTATGAAGTTGAGCAGTGACCAGCTTGCAACAATGTCCATTATGTATTCTGACTACATAAATATATTTTGAAGATATTGGGGAGTGTTTACACTAGTATTATATGTAGGTTTGATGTCGATCTCCGAACTCATCAAAATAGTCTACCTATTATCGCATTCCGGACTTCGCGTTTGATTCTGTTCTGTTACTTGGATTCTTTCGGTCACGGCTTGCAGAGAAAACAAATTATTACATTATGACTGATTAACTATAAGTCATTACAAAGTACTAGCGGCGCCAAGAAGAGCGGTGTCATTTTGTGAAGGAGGCTCGTTGCGCCGGCGCGGTATATTCACCACTAAATTTAATAGTCTAGTCGACAAGTTAAAAATGGTGTTAATTCGACATACTACTGCTAAAATTATGTGGTTTAGCTCATTCGATTCGGAATAATGTCTAGACCATTGTGCTAAAAAATTGAATTAGCACATAAAAAATTCCAAAAGTTATTAACAATTAAACACCTTCAAAAAATAGCGTTTCGTTTATGGCTTATTGTCCGTAAACTGTAAACATTTTCGAAATTTGAAAAAAAGGTCCTTAAAGAGGAGGAAATTTAGTAAAAAAAAGTTTCAACTCCCGGAACTGTAGCTCCATTATTTATAATTTTAATTTAACGCTGAAAATAGCCCGCCGCGCGCCATTGTTAGGTTGCGCGCACGGCCTCGAAAGCGAGTACGTCACTTAAAAAATTTTTTTTCAAGTACTTAAAGTTAATTGAAAAATCTAAAAAAATTATTGCATAATCTAAACACTTTAGAAAATTTATTCCCGTTGGAATTTTTTATAAAAACATATTTTTCAATATTCTAGACGATTGTTAATTAAGAAAATTTTTTCCAATTTCCATCATCCTTCTAAACTAAAAAAAATGTTTAAATAATTACCTTAAAATTATTTCGCTTCGTGGACCTCTTCTTATAAATATATTAAACAAGATTGCGTCGTCTAAGTTATGAAATTGTTAATATTTTGTTAATAATAATTTTTTTAAGTTAACAAAAAAGAAAAAGCACAATTATGTTGTAAAGATTTTTTTTTTCTTTATTTACTATTATATTTTCGTTTTTATGTCAATAAAAGACATCTTTTAATAAAATATATACTATATAATAAAATATATAATAAAAACGAAAATATAATAATAAATAAAGAAAAAAAAATTCTTTACAACATAATTGTTCTTTTTCTTTTTTGTTAACTTAAAAAAATTATTATTAACAAAATATTAACAATTTCATAACTTAGACGACGCAATCTTGTTTAATATATTTATAAGAAGAGGTCCACGAAGCGAAATAATTTTAAGGTAATTATTTAAACATTTTTTTTAGTTTAGAAGGATGATGGAAATTGGAAAATTTTTTCTTAATTAACAATCGTCTAGAATATTGAAAAATATGTTTTTATAAAAAATTCCAACGGGAATAAATTTTCTAAAGTGTTTAGATTATGCAATAATTTTTGTAGATTTTTCAATTAACTTTAAGTACTTGAAAAAAAATTTTTTAAGTGACGTACTCGCTTTCGAGGCCGTGCGCGCAACCTAACAATGGCGCGCGGCGGGCTATTTTCAGCGTTAAATTAAAATTATAAATAATGGAGCTACAGTTCCGGGAGTTGGAACTTTTTTTTACTAAATTTCCTTCTCTTTAAGGATCTTTTTTTCAAATTTCGAAAATGTTTACAGTTTACGGACAATAAGCCATAAACGAAACGCTATTTTTTGAAGGTGTTTAATTGTTAATAACTTTTGGAATTTTTTATGTGCTAATTCAATTTTTTAGCACAATGGTCTAGACATTATTCCGAATCGAATGAGCTAAACCACATAATTTTAGCAGTAGTATGTCGAATTAACACCATTTTTAACTTGTCGACTAGACTATAATAATCATAAGTTAATCTGCACAGAATACAGAACATAAATATGAAAATAAACTGTTCTTCAAAATAGACTTCGAATACAAAACACTGTACATTACATTTGTTTTAAATTATTTTAAACGATGTATTTGGTCATTATTTAACGATTCTCTCATTAGACGGGAAGCGTTCTAAATAACAGCGAGAACTATCGTCAGTACGACGTCTCTATGTGTCGGGGCCCGCGGGCCGCAGCTCGGTGCGTTGGATATCTTACTAAAGTACACAACAAGGCGTCGCATTATTCCACAGCTGTAAGAACCCGATTGCTCTGGATTCGCGGACGCAAGCTTCAGGTTAATAACCTTTTAAGTACATTTCCTCGATAGTAGAGTTTTACAGCCGGCGCGGTGACCGGCTCCGTGCGTGCGTCCGTGCCGACTTTATTACTGCATTGTTTAGCAAATGCACACAGTTAATGTTCGCCCTTTTCTTAATGAATTGAACCACATTCCGAGCAACAAGATCTCCAGGATGTGACGGTAGCCATCACAAGATAATTGACCGATGCCTGAATCTCGCTTACGACGTTTTCAAGATAAGCTTGCATATGTACAAGTTCCGAACAACAACATTCGGACCGTCGGTCTACGGAGCAATATCACCCGCTAGGTGGAAGATCTACCTTTTGTCGTATTTCTCCAAATAGGACATATATACTTAACGGAGAGGCCACAATTATTAACTCCATCGTCAGACATCATAGGGGCGAACAGCAGACGAAACGTATGACAGTTCTTAGCACGGAGGCACCGCTCTACAACAAGGCTGGTTGGTAAGTGTGTTGGCGTCTCCGCGCCTCCATCGGCTAGGCTCTGTCGTAGCACCAAGTTAGCCGAGTTCCGACGACACCGCGATCGTGCTGCCATCTCTCGGGAATCGTGCTGCGTTTTGTTTAGCTGCCAAACTAATGACCGTCTCCGAGATACATATATTGCGATGATCAATGTTTGTTCACGATTATGGTGTGAAGTAGAGTAAGTAGATAGACACGTTATTTTTAGTAGCGTACATGAGCAGAAGAGTGGTGCTTTTCTTATTTTTTATTGCTCGGATGTGTGAATGAGCTCACGGCCAACCTTATATCAAGTGGTTACCGGAGCCAACAGACATCAGCAACGTAAATGCCGCCACCCTCCTTGAGACATGAGCTCTAAGTCTCAGTTTTACAGTACGACGGCTGCCCAACCTTACAAATCGAAATGCAATTACTGGTTCACGGCGGGGACCGGCAGGGAGATGGTACCCGCCTACGGGGACTCATTAGATGCCCTACCGTCAGTATCAGTAACTATGCAAATTATAATTTTTGCGTGGTCTTTTTTATGAAATGATGTTATTATTTCACCGCGGACATTTGTTAGGTACGTGTTTCATTATAAATAGCAAAGCCGCTAGCTCTCGACTCGAACATGCGACGTCCCACTCTGAAATTTATTTATTTATTTATTTATACTTTATGCACAAAACAAAACTTGTACACAGGCGGACTTAATGCCATGGGCATTCTCTTCCAGTCGACCATAGGGTGGTGCAGAGATAATGCATGGTAGGTGCATTGACAAAAGAATAACAAACAACAACAAAACAAAAAAAAAAGAACAAACTCAAAACAAAACAAATGAAATGCAACCGAACCGTCCCTAGTCTTCCAAACAACAACCAACCACAACGAGGCAGAAGAAGACTCAATCCATACCGTAGACGTCCGTCCAGTCTACCCTAGTCTACCCTGTGTAAGAGAGAAGTGAATGTAGTGGCTGAGGTGGCAGCCGGCCTGAGCTCCCTCTGCACACTACACTACTGCTACTGCCACTGCCACTGTCACTGCTAACTACACGCTACGTCACATTACAACATTTTATTCATATTTATTATTAATAAAATATGAGGTGTATTTTCCTGAAGAAAAATAACAATAATGTAATCCGACGAATCAAAAACTTTGCATGAAAGCTTTCAACGATCGTTTTTATCTGAAAGCGAAATGTAAAAGCTTTCTCGAGAAATGTAAATAAATTTCTAATAAAACGATTTGTTTAGTGAGATCAATTTGTTTGTTAAATATGAATATATTTTTATTCAAATCTAATTGAATAGGTTCACTGGTAACTTTCAAGGAAAAGCTTCAATTTGGTGTGAAACTTGTAACATCTAACAGAGTTCTGACCGCGCACTGATAGGTACCGCCGCCTTCATATTCGTACCCTGAAGTATAAAGCATTTCAATCTGCAGGACAGGTCAGCCGCAAACAGAAAACAATACAACCTCATGGGGCGCCCGCGATCTCCAGTCACGAGATGAAGGTCGGCCTGGTACCTGTATTAATGAGATCTGTCTATATTAATGAGAAGCAGCTCGGAGTGGCACGTCGAGCAGGTTCGGACCTGCGTTCGGCGGCCGGGGAGAGGTACTCTCATCATCGCCCGATGTATTATTGAGGAACGTCGAGAGCGACTGGACAGCAACAAGGATACTTTATTTAATACGAGCAGCTCAGAACAACAACATTAAATGTTATTGTGAATGATAAACAAACATTAGGAGCTCAAAGAGCCGCGCGCGCATCCGAGCTGCTTCGCCGTCGTCCGACGGACCTGGGCTAGTTCCATAGTGGTATCACAGCGGGGCCGGTTAATCACGACCGCATCAATGCTGAAGTCTCGTCTGCGGCGGCCATCTTCGACGTCACAACTATCGCTTGCTCGCTCTACCGCTACCACATCTCCTCTTCGGCTTAAGGAGTACAACATGAGCGGTTTTCGTTGTTTTAAAAAAGTAATTATTATATTATTGTTCGGTGGTACCCCTCAATACGTATATGTATGTAGATAGAGTAAGTTTTATATGTTGTACTTCTAGTTCTAGATCGTCGGTAGGTACATAGGTACGAGATGACATCTTCATCTATACTAATATGTTAACAATTTGAAGCGATCTGAGTGCGCTGGTCTGGTACCTGACGAGGCGGCGGCGCGTGTGGCTCCGGGGTGTTCGACAATACGATATTATTGAAATGTCACGCAGCTCGTGTGTTATCTATGCTAATTAAATACAACATTTACAAGTCAAAGTTGTACATTAGTCTAAGACGCCTTATCATAAGCTTCACAGCAGTGCGTGTGCGGAAAACAAACAATAAACCATCTCGCGACGACGCTAACGAGTCGCTACTCTCCCGCGGAGTGCGGCGGCGCGGTGCGGCGGCGCGGTGCGGCGGCGCGGCGCGGCGCGGCGGCGGTACACTCGTGCGTGCGACGGCTTCGTTACGACATTATATTAGCTTGTTTTATTTCAAATTGTACAATTAACTTTGCCATATCTTGTGGTTGACCGTTAGACGTACACAATGGTATAGAAATGTATTTTGAAAGTGTATGTACCTACGTATACCCATACGAGTCATTAGATGTAGGTATTTTGTGTGCGCTGTAAGTGCACCCTGAAATATTACCAAACAATAAAATTACTAATATCTTATGTTTAAGCATTAGGTTTCCTCCAATATAACTTTGAAGAGGTTTGTCCGAATAAAAATGTGTCCATTAGCCGTACTTTCAGAAAAAAAACTACCTAAGTGCTAGCTGACACAGACGAGCTCGTGGTCCAATTAATGCATTCAACTCAAGCGGATACAGGAACTCTTACATATCACAAGGACGCCACCGCCGAGCTCACCCGCACAGCACCACCGTCTACGTTGAGTTGATTTGTGTCAGGAAATGGCAGGACACTGGTATCCACTTGTACGAATTTGCTAACTACCAACAATATCGGTAGCATTTTCTCGAGATAAGGCTTGAGATTTCAATAAATTCGGCTATTATTTCGCTCACGTCCTGACCTGAACTTTAGAACGTCCGAAGAGCAGGCCCTCACGCGTAGCGAGCAGCTCTACAAACTAAACTTCATGCAATTATAAAATAACAATGTAAAGCCGTGGGACTTGTCAAGAAAACACTTTATTGAAAGAACACAGTTGGAGAGTAGAGTAGAGTAGGTCAGACACGGTGAACATAATTTAATAGAGATAATTCTCGGGGAGTCAAAGTGCAAACAGCTCTGGAACGGTTGCGTGTTCAGGCTGAGAGTTCCGGAGCGAGTAATTCTTTCGTGAGAACATTTATTTAAAGCAGGGTAATGTTTAATAGATGAGCACTGGCATTTACTTGTGGAAACTTGAATCTGATGGACAAAGCTTAAAGCTTCTCTGCATAATTGATGCAATATAAATACATGTGTATGTATATGTTAAGTCAGAGAGTCTTGCACGGATAATGTATTTTTTTTGTTTAGTCCGCGCGCCCGGTGACCGTGGCTCCGTCACAACGCTCGTTCCGCAGGACCGTGCAGTGGGGGCCCAGCCAAGGGAGAGTCCGTCCGCGACCGACTCTGCGGGGAAGGACGCTGCTATCACCCGCAGCCCGACACGGGTGCATTCTGCTCGAGTCTATTGAAAAAGATTTGAGCGCGGACGTTCTCTTTGCTTCGAACTATTCTAAAATATCATAATGTATTATATTAGAACAGTTTTACAAATTTTATTTTGTAGGCACACAGATATCTATGATTCTAGTCATCGATAAATTTAGAATACAAGAGCAACGGATAATATAAATTATCACACCACTATAAGAGATAAAGGGACAAAAAATGTCGAACTTTACAAATTTTAAAATGTACTAGCTGTATTATAAGGACCATAATTTATTTATTTTACTGGAATAATGATTATGAAAGGTCGAAGCTAAATATTGGAGCTCACTTCAATACAATGAGGCTCCAACTGAAGGAGCACCAGGGTATAAACGTGACGTAGAATAATGTGTGACGCAAACGTAATCGTGTAATAATATTGACGCGAAGGATGCTGGGTAAACATTCCCAGTTCGTTAAGATAGTGCGGGAAGTGTTTCTGGATAGTACGTACAAGCCGCCATACAGCGGGGCTGACAGCGCCCGCCGAGCCCGTCGAGCCCGCCGACCGAGGGAGCACAGACAGTCGACGACTACGAACAAAAAGCTGAGCTTTTGTAAAGTAAGAGAAAGTGGGAGGGACAGTTCGCGGCCTCGTGACACCGACAATTCTATACTACGAGTATAACCGCCTCATCTACCAGCGCGAGATGAGCCCGGGTCCCGTCCAGCGTCCGGATTCTGCCTTCAGACTTAGAAACACGCACAACCCGTCCTGTAGTGCATGTGTGCTGTCATTTAGGAGTGAGAGAGACAGATAGAGGAGGACTTGGATTCGCCTGCTTTTAAAACTATTAGAATATGGTATAGTAGTAGCTTTTAGAACGGAAAAGCTTTCATTCCGTCTTTTTTTTTTCTTAGATGGGTGGACGAGCTCACAGCCCACCTGGTGTTAAGTGGTCGCTGGAGCCCATAGACATCCACAACGTAAATGCGCCACCCGCCTTGAGATATAAGTTCTAAGGTCTCAAGTATAGTTACAACGGCTGCCTCACCCTTCAAACCGAAACGCATACTGCTTCACGGCAGAAATAGGCAGGGTGGTGGTACCGAAATAATATATAATATAATAAAAATAGGCGCGAACTCACAAGAGGTCCTACCACCAGTAATAAATACTTTTACTCAATACTTTTGTTCAATAAAAGCTATTGTTAGAGAGATATATATATTTTTGAATAAATCCAGTGCTTATTTCGAAGACTGTTTCTATCGCAATGTCTGTAGAGCTCCTCGCGGAATGTTGACGTGGAAGTGGAGGTGGAGCTGGAGGTGGAGGTGGCAGGGCGCGGTCCTCGGAGCTACAATTGCATTCCGAGGTGACACTCTGTGCGCTCCTCATTTAATTTTATAAATATTCCAAGAAACAAAGTTCTCTAACATTTGGGTAGAACAGTTATTTCAGTAGGATACAGAGCTCAACCTCATGTCACGTGGTGGTGGTCATACTTGTGGTACGTCGTATCGTGGTGACCATATATAAGTATATAATAATATGTAATATATTAATATTATGTACGAGTATTTACAATCTCGCAACACAGCAATGTCAGGCGACACTTTAGCTATTATTATGTATCACAATACTATTATTATACATAACGCGGTAGGCGTGATTAGTTTGATCACATGTTTCGTAAGGAACGTGACGTCATCAACGGTCCGTCCTCCTGTGTGTAGGGTACAGTACAGTACAGTAATGTCAGCTGAAGAGAATCGTGAACACAATAATACGACATATTGTAAAATGATTGTCGAAAGACGTGCAGTGAATTCCGCTAATCTCGGTTCTATCGCTTTGTGATAGAGTAGATGATCGCCTGACAACAGGACGTGTACAAGCGACTTGGCGCTACGTTGATGTTAACAGAACAATGAACTAGTACATCCTCGGTCACGGAGTGTTGTCCTCGGTCATCATTTGTCGTATGCATCTGTATGGATTCGAAAGTAGTAGCAGTTGAAGCGTCCGGACTTGCGGAGCGGTCCTGTGCGTCCTGCGGCCGGGGCCCGGGGTCCACACTACTACACAGAACCACAACTACAACAATTAAAATAAATATGCTCTTTCACAGTTTGTTTCTTTTTGATTTATTCATTTTTCTCTTTACTCACATCTAAAGAGAGCTCATTAATAAATAAATTTAAATAAATACGTGATTTAACTTTGAAAAGAAAATCTGAAAGACGAAAAGTTCAAAGGCTTCAGAAAATTAAATTAAATTACAAGAAAAAATCTACGCGGACGGGAAGTTCCACCGATGTACTCGCCGAGTAGCGCCTCCTATGTGAACACGACCACCCCCCGACCAGTGAGCTCCCTAGCCTCACACTGAGGACCTCACATTGTTATAGTATGCTTGGATGATAGGTGTGTCTTTGCTTCTGCATCTCGTTTCAACAATGGCTAGGTCAAACATCGCTCGAGAGAGTGTTAGCTGCGGGTAGTGTCAGCAAGAGTCAGATCGTTACATGAGGTAGTTAGTCGCTCACAGTTCGGCCTGGCTCGTCCTGGCTCGTCCTGGCTCGTCCTGGCTCCCTCGAGGCGGGCTCGGCGCCGCGGCCGGACACTTATATTCGCTGCTGTTCTTCCAAATACTCAGGTTCGCAAGATTTCGTTTAGATTTACATATTCAAGGGATCGAGGTCGGTCGCGGCTCATGGGACTTCTTGCTCCGAGCCTCTTACAAATACCTTAATGCTCATTTGAGCCGTCTGGACAACAACGTATTTGTTTCCATCTCGTTTTGCAAGTCGAGGATAAAGAAACATAAACATATTGGGAACGGATGTTTTTAGATTCATCGTAATTACTGTTTTTGAATCACATTTTCTTGTTAATTTATATAGACACTTGTAAACGACAGCTGCGGCTTCAAACGTTTACTGCAATACGATATTTGTGTAAAGTATTGTGAGTGTCCCCGATCCTGTCTATGGCAACCTCCGGCTATTGTTTCTTCAGTTAATCATTGGTGTGATGAACAGGCTCGTTAGCTCTGTGGGCGCATGTTCAATGTATGATGTTGTATGAAGTCGTCGTGGCCTAAAGGATAAGACGTTCAGTGCATTCGTGTTGAAGCGATGCACCGGTGTTCGAATCCCGCAGGCGGGTACCAATTTATCTAATGAAATACGTAGTCAACAAGTGTTCACGATTGATTTCCACGGTGAACGAATAACATCGTGTAATAAAAATGAAACCCGCAAAATTATAATTTGCGTGTGGACTCTAAGAATAGACTTGTGTGACTTGATCTTGAAAGTATGACAAAAGTGCATTTGAGCCAATATGAGCAGCTTATACACAAGCTGTAAGGAAACAATAGCTAATATTATTATAAGCTCGCGTGCAAAACGCACTCTAAGTTTTCAGTTAATATCAATAATTTCTGGTGTGATGGTACAACTTCCAACATTTGTGGAAACAGCTTTCGCTTCAAAAGAACGTTAAATTAATTAATTAATTAATAGTTTGGTTGTCACTCTCGTAAAGAATATGTTATATCCTCAAAACTATGCAGGGCTTTGAACAATGAAATCCGAAGCCGCTGATAGACAAACGGAGCTGAAGCCTGGTCACAGCGACATCGGAAGCTCAACTTAATATGACGAGGGAGCTTGTTTGGCCTCCATCATATCAATTGAATAATGAAGAGATGTTTTAAAAGCGACACGCGTACTTGGGGCTCGGCCACTGAAGTTTTGACACAGCTTCTTCCAAGTAGCAGTCATTATGGGACCCGCTCGTGAACTGGAGACGGAAGCGTTATCGCTCCTGGCTACTGGGCTGAAGTACCCACAGGCTCCTACATCGGACAAACATTCACGTGTGAAGTTTGTTTACTATTTGATAGGGTGTTTAATATCTATTGCCTAGCTTGAGACCAGATCATCCTGTGTGTGATCGTGAACGTTAATTGCGGATCAATATTTATTTAGAACAACAATTTTTTTTTTTCTTGATATAGTTAAATAATTTGTGGTCTTTTACTAAATTTGTAAACAGATGGTCAGGCCTGACCTCAAGCGACCACCATCACCAGGTCCATACACACGGGGCCTCCTACGGGGGTAGTGGTAAATGTTGATGTAAACAAACGTTCAATATACGACGAAACCGCAATTAGTTCGTGACTAACGCCCCCCCCCCCCTACCCCTTGCCCCATCCCTCCATCCCCTTGTCCGATATTGATGCCTGATTAAAGCGCACAAATTACAATTCTCTTTGCAAGTTCGAGCGGCCGTCGCTGTTGATACACAGAACGACTTACAAAGAAATACGGCGCTCGCTCCGCTAGCTACGGGGCTAGTGACCCGTATTTACAAAACAAAACAAAGAGCTATATTCCGTCCTACATGAGGACAGTTCCGACGTCCTGAGCTCATCTCGTGATTTGTTAGAAGTGATCGGCAGCCGATAACTGCGGTACAGTTGAGACTCTATCTCATGTTACAGACGGGTGGCGGCATTCAGACGCCAAACGCCGTTCCCACGCCGCGCCGGCGGTGGGCGGCTGCGGGCGGCTGCGGGCGGCGGTGGACACTTGACACCGAGCCCTGAGCTACACTGTATAGTGAGAATTATAAAAGTTAATAAAATTGTAATCCTTAGAAACTATTGAAATTCTGGTTGCATTTCTTGATTCCCTAAATGTCTCACTGTTGATAGCTCGTAGAAGTACAACATGTCAAACGGAGTGTCCGGGTCACGAGGCGGCGCGGGCTGGAGCCGGCGGCTGGTCGATGTTCTGCTAAGACAAGCGGCTTTAAGGAACTATCAATATTCATCATATGAAGCTGTTCATGAAAACAATACAAACAAGTCGAGTCTTGAGTCGAGTCGAATACATTGGACGCCTTACACATCAGGCCATGAACCCTGCTCATCTGTTCCTTAAGAGATCCTCGATATTACTCACGGTATCATCTTGAGGTTCATAATGTCACTGTAAATTACAACATTCAGTTCTTGGCCTGTGGATGCTGTCTGATGATGATGAGACTTGACTTCGAAGTCTCGGTGATATTGTCGCGGGTAACGGCAACAGGCGCGTCAGCCTCAAAACCTGAACTCATGAGTGCATCGCTGTACAAATACCTACTCTACCTACCCAACCCGTACGAGCTTCCTACCGTAGAATACTAACTTCTACTAACTAAAAGTTTTCGTAAAAGTTCATCGCTGAGCTTTTTCGGAATATTAAAAATAAACGACGTTTTTTTTATGTCACGTTTCATCGCACTTTAAGCCGCTATTAAAGTTGAAAGTTCATTTTATGACAAATGTTTATGAGGCAGTTAAGCTCCGCCGGTCGATACGTGACACTAGACAGCTTATTCAAATCTACGGGACCTCCTCTACGGGGATAATTGTCGATCGGCCCAGGAGCCGTTCCAAGCCCGGCGAACTCTTAATCCGCCTAGCTTTGAACACCAGTAATATCTTCGGAGTTTGAGGGTGACTTTGGGTTAGGTCTGCCGTCAACTAAGCAAGGGTACCGGACCAGATGGTGCCGAGTGCTGTTTGGAAGTCACCCCGCTACGGATGATGATCAAAATGATTTACCCTTCGTTTAACATGATTTTTTATATCTTTTGTCATTTTTTGTTGTCTTTTTTAGTGATTAGTTCTCTGTGGTCTGACCAGTTAAAATGCCGTTCATTGAATAGATAGATCTATATGATATTATATATAGACGCGACCAAGTCCCTGATCACTCAACGACTCGTATGAAAACGATATAAATACATATGTATGCATTATGTATCAACACATTAGATGCATACTTCCAAGTATCCAAGCTCCAAGATTTTTAAGGTGTTTCGATCTTCGGCAGGCTGATTTTGGGGGGGTATCCAAGTACACACGCGGCATTGCCTATACGGACTCTGGGGTGGATTCAGAACCATTTCCATGGACGACTCTGTCAGTGGGGCGTATTTAAGGTGGCTTTTGGAATTAATCAGTTTTCTTACGTCTCCCTGGTTCTGTCCTAAGAGAGTCCAGCCCACAGCGCGGGGATTTCGTCATAAATTCGGCTCCTATCCTATAATAATAATAATAAATAAAAAAAGCAATTGCCGGCATATGCGGTATGTACTGACATGTAATTACTAGCAGAGTATCTAGCAGTAATTAAAAAAACGTTATTTGTGTGTGCCAGTTTTGTGGCCCAAAGACCTATCGTTGCCTATTCGGTCGGTTCCAATGTTTTCAGAGAGACGATATCACACAGACATAAGATGCGTAAAATAATTTAAGGATATAGTTGTGTCCTGCGTCGGAGCGCTGTGAACAGAGTCCTAAGGTTATAAAACTTTATTTGTTTAGATACGACCTCAATCACCGGTTCGGAAATAGGTCTCAGTTAGTGAGGTCATTTGAGACTTTATTACACAAATTAAGGGTAAAATCCGAACCCATTTGGAGGATGGCGGCCTTCGATCAATAATAGTATATTGATCGAAGATGGCGGCTGAGTTTAGCGCGACGCAGAATTTACAGCAAGAAGAGGTCTATGTCACGCGGCTATTTTGGATAGTGCTACCGATTTTGTGTCGGCTCGGAAACATTCAGTAGATGTTTTTTTAAGTCCCAATTAGAAAGCTTGTCAAGAGAACCTGCAGCGCGTAACGTTCGTTAGAGTCCGGTGGTCTCTATGAGTCTGCAATAAAGTCCGCAAAATTACATACATTTGAAACGAACCGTCCGCGACAACTCTGAACGCTTTTCAACGTAACTTCTTTCCAGCCGCCCTTCTGTCTCGGAGGAGGGCAGAGCTTTCAACGTATTCGCAATATCGTGAGTCGATGTCATCAAGAAGTGCCCGCACTGCACTTGCACTGGGGCACCTTTTAAATTATCATTCACAAATATACATCGTGCTCGAGAGTTGATTCACTATCACACCGATGCCGCGATATATCGCTATACTCTGCAACGTCACTGAGACTACTTACACTCCGGCTAATGACATCCATTCCATTATTGTAACGCATACAGGCATTGAAGTGAATTAAATATGGAAGCATCTACTGGCGGCCAGCAGACAATAACAATGCCGGTTTGTACAGAGCGTCTAATCTGTATGCCCAAAACAAAATTTGTTTACTTGCACCTTGTCAGATAGTGTCAGGGTGACGGCGCCGCGGCGTGAGAGGCGGAGTCCGGCCACACAGTCGTCTTGATTTATGGTCATCACGGGAATATGGAATATAGTGGAAAACAAAACCGCTATGAGGAAATAAATTTTGTTTGTTGATTTATTGTTAAGTAATTGTAATGTACTTGTAATTGAACATGTCTAAATCAGAAATACTTACTATTCGATAGAACGCGTTAGCTGTACCGATCCTCGCGTGTGTCATTACAGAAAAAAATTCTAATGTACATATATACATATACACTGAATATATAGAAGGGCTGTCGACTGGTCACGTGGAGGATATAACATTATCGACCATCGTCCACCAGCCACTTGGTATCGACGGGAAAATTCACGCAATACTTACAGAGGACTGCGCGTCTCTTAAAATTATTAAATAGACTCATTAAGCAATTAGGTGTTCCAGGGTGCGTTCCGGGGAGTCTCGTTACTTCACCAGGTTAACTTTAACAATGACCGAGTCCGGTAGCAGAAAGTGCTTCTGAAATGTTATTCTAAGACTTAACTAAACTTGTACATGACGCGGACGGGTGCCTCGGCTCTTTAATTACAGACGACAATGTGCGCCCCAGCCGGCGCTCTTCACATCAACATCTTCGTTTGACTAAGTTCATATTAATATTTCACTACATACAGTTAAGTCTTCTGGGTGAGCCACTGTAGTGCGACGAATGGAATGCACGTAATGCTTAACGAACCCTATTTAATTTATATTGCTTGTGATGTTGAGTTAACTACAAAACGAGGTTTTAATTATGAATATATGCTGTGTCTCTCCGCGCAGCCTCGTCGTTACACTTTAGAACGGAGCCGCGCAGGCTCATCCGGCCGCTGTTTGTGGCACCGTCTACCTGAACAGCAAATAATCATGTCTGCAGCCTGCCCCCTGACATCTGAATGCCAAGTGTAACAGTTGTCGGCGCGGCTTCTTGACTCCTTCGTCATCTTTTTTTAATAAGAATTGGATTAAGTGAAATTATTTACAGTTCACATTTTAATTGTGATAATGTTTATTTCAACTACGGAACTCTGAACCGTCCACTGCACGTAGCTCGACACATAATTGCCCATTTTTAATTTAATAAAGTCGTTGCGTTCAAAAGAGCGTCCCTTGATATTTGTCCGATGTTCCCCTACGTACTTCCGATTGAATACGAACAAATGTAATGTTGGTGTCCAAAGAGCGGTTTAATTTCAAAGTGTGATTATATTAATGAATGTTTACTGAACAATATTTACGTTACACTGTAAACAAGGTCGCCGAGGGGGTGAGGCGGGTCGGGCGGGTGGAGGGAGCGCGTTTGACTGTTAGCCCTCGTCGCGTACCGTACCTTGGGTAGCTTGGATTAATGAACGCGATAAGTTTTCAATTCCATAAATGTCTGACTGATAATTTGCCAGAGCTAAAAACGCTGGTGACCGCGACCTTTAGTCAAAACATTAAGTACCTGTCTGTCTGTATAGCAACAGTGTTATTGACTCATTTGATTGGTTTTCACAAGTAGAGTAGCCTAGTGTAGATTTTATTACATTAAGATCTAATGCTTCCAAAAACAATTATGCTACAGATTTTTGCAGTTTATTTGTATAATGTTAGATAAAACTTCAAGAAATTCAATAGAAATTATTATGAAGTTACTTGTCAATTGATAATATTGTTATTACGAAAATAGTTCTGTTCATAGGTTAAGTTGTCACGTCTAAACCAACGGTATGGGATTAGTTTGAGTCCTGAGAATGAATGTCTACCTTTCATTGTACCGCCGAGCATGAGTCTTCGTCCACCGGAAGCAGCGAGGATATCTACGAATATCTAGTCTGCACATATAATTAAACTATCAAGAAGCCGCGTCTGTTAATTAGTCGTTTTCATGATGGGTTATACATAATAATCGAGCGAACTAACCCATAGGCATAGCCCACTGAGTTTCTCGTTAGATCTTCTCAGCGGATCGCGATTTCAATCCGGTGGTAGAATTAGCGAAGCACTAGTTGCTGAGGCCAGTGCTAGTAACTCCTCCCAGATTGAGCTCACGGACCCGGCCGTGCGTAGGTGGAAAAGCGCATTAAAAAGCTCCAGAATTTGGATCAGAGTCACGCGACCACAACACAAAGCTTGGGTCAAACAGCCTCTCTCTGAGCAGAACTTATTTCGACAGTTTGTTGACCGCAAGAGGAAAATTTAGCCGTGAGAGCTCCTAGTTGTGTATGAAGTATCTTACACTTGGCAACGATCGATCGATGGACGTAGTATCGCGAGGAGAGGCCGCGGTGCCGAGCAGCTGGTGTGCGCCACACCGCGTCACAACCAGATTGAAACGCGTGCAATTCACCACAAAAAAGTTCTCAGTACACACTGATACTTGATCGTTTCCCTTTTTTCTCTTTATAAGTTTTCTCATATCTTACGAGTACTGTTAGAATATATAATAATTAGATGTTTCTAGTAGATTATAATTTTTAGAACAAATATGTAAATAGAGGGTAGTCACAAGGAGTGTTTGCGGAGTGTCTACGGAGTGTCTGGGAAGTGTCTGCGGAGAGATTGCTACACGAGGACAGACAACTCTTTGTGTTCAATGTGAATCTATATCTATACTAATATTATAAAGCTGAAGAGTTTGAACGCGTTAATCTCAGGCGCTACTGGTCCGATTTGAGAAATTCTTTCAGCCCATTTATTGAGGAAGGCTATATAACATCACGGTACGACCAATGCAAACAGAGCACCAATAAAGAATGTTTCAAAATTGGGGTATATTTACCTTTTGAGAGGTTCCGCTGCGTGCGCTGCGAAAACGGTTAAAGTTACGCTAAAATAATGTATGACAAAATTGTTCCCCTTTAAAAGTTCTCAAAAAAAAGTCCGCGACAGCATATGTCTATATTTAAAGGTTGGCTCACTATAACGTTTTTTATGCTAACCAAATTTGTACTAAAATAAAGCTAAATATAAATAAATATAATATAATAAAGATTTTGGTACCTTAAATAGCTCCTTAACATTGTCTATTATTCAAAAATATTTTCACTTTCTACGTAAATGAAGGGGCGGGTAAAAGTTAGCGTTATGCCAAAGTAACTATTCCACGCGGACGAAGTCGCGGGCAAAAGCTAGTTATTTATATAACTTCCCGTGAATTTTTCGAACTCAACTGGAAATAAACATCGCAATCGCAAAATAAAAAATAGCTTGTTGTGAGATCACCGTGCGTGCAATCAAAAGGTAAAGATATCAGTTAATACTAAATTCCTGTTTTAGTATTATCTCGGGGAGTCTACACGGGAGCGTTTTTTTATTGCCCTTGTAGGCAGACGAGCATATGGCTCACCTGATGGTGAGTGGTTACCGTCGCCTATGGACGTCAGCAATGCCAGGGGCAGTCAGCCTGCTGCCTACCGCTAGCCTCCGGGTTAACGGGCGGGGTTGAGACGTGCGTCGGTGTCGGTCCCGACACACGCTCGGCGCCGGATATATCGTCAGCTCGCTCGTTCACTTCCGGCTATAGACTCAAAGTAACTATGAACGAAGGGGTTCTTTATTTAATTGAATTCGTTAGGAGAGGCTTCGTTGTAGCTCGCTGTACTCGTATTAAACAGTTAACAATATCCTCGATGAGACAAAAACCAATGATAAACATTTATGGCTTTAACTTTTGGACGAGAGTTTGATCGTTTTTGCAAGAGCTCGTGGCTCGTCCAGGGACTGAGAGACCGCGCGAATAATTAAACAGCAGCTCGGCGCTGGTCTGCTGCAGGACGCGGGGCGGGGGAAGGGGGGGGGCACGAATATTCACACAAACAACTCGGTGACAACGCGACCCCTGCTTCACTTATTTCTATTTAAAAAGGTGTGTCTGTGTCTCTGTGTTGTGTGTTGCGGTCGACATTTCTTAATGAGGTTCTCTCGCCAAAATAAAACGTAAAAAAATCAGCTCTGTGATGCTAATGGACTCTGTTCTTGATTGCCATCCAGTGTTATAAGAAGCATTGTGTGACTCTTGGCTTTCACAGAAATGTAGGCCACTTTTCACGCGAAAGACGTGATAATTCATGACCCAAACATTTTTCTTAAAAGACAATCCACCCACATTTGCACTGGATTTATAATTTTAATAAATGAATTGATTAACAATGTTTGTGTTTTGAGCTTGACAAAAGGACTCGCTCATTTATGTCCTTACTTTAATAAAATGTAAATTATTTTTGGTTTGAATAAGAGCAATATGCTAGAACACATTCAAAACACACACATTCGTAAATGGTCGATTTTATCTAGTAGACTTACCGATTTATCTTGAGACTTCTTCTGATTCTCAGCGATGACTTATACCTGAAACAATGTATCAGAACTGCGTTATTAAGGTCGGAAAAACCTTACGAAATAGCTTAGGACGACCCAACGCCGCCACGGGGGTAGGGCTCGTTCACAGTTCTAGAAGTAATCATTAAAGCTACATTTACTGTTTAATCTGGGGCGCCTTTTTCGTCATTGTATTGTTTACGTTACGTTTAGGTTTGTAACAGTGCACGGTGTCGGCGGCCGCGCGTGCCTCACGTGCTCCTCGTTCACGTCTGTATGCTGTGCTGTCCGCCGTCTACTTGACTTAACTTAACCAATGATCTCGCGAGATTGAACCGTTCAACTAGTTTTATTAGTCTGCGACGCGAACTCTGCAGAAGTCATTACCGCGAAGAAATCGGCTGTTCCCCTTAAAGAGCAGCAGCCAATACGAGACGTCGTGCGTATTCCCGCGACCCGACGCGACGCGGTGGGCAGCAGCGGGCCGCTATTGTGTCGCGCGGCTGTTGTGTCGCTATTGTATTCAGAGATATTCAAAAAGAATTACATATAACAAGACCGGTATCATTAGGGAGTTTGTGTTATTCAGAAAATATATCTAACTTATCCTCGAGCTCGAGCTAATTGGAACAAACGAGTGAGTCAACACATTATCGACATGGTCTTCGGCGGTGGCCAGAGCCGTCTTGAGACGTGAGATCGACCTCTCAATCTGACCGTATAAGAGCTGCCGCCTTTAAACTGAAACTATGAAGCCAATTTTATATATGAGGAAATTCAAAAGCTTTACAACCCCAAAGACTTACGGTGCCAGCGGTCCACCACATCGACCCCACCGTGACGCCCCACGCGACCTCCTGGATAAACTGGCGGGGCCCAGCGATGACCGATACAATGAGCTGTTGAAGTCACCAACGGAGCCCAATGCTTAAAATATCTTGGTTCGCCCACGGACCGCAACCGAACTGAAACGTAGCTTATTCTCCCCTCAGGACTCCACCCACTCCCTACTCTTATAATAACAATAATAGAGTGCGTTGTCCGTTTCCCTCGACACATTGTTATTGTTGCGTGCTCGTTGTGTTTGTCGGCGGTAGTTGTGAGATAAGTGGCTATGTTTGTTGTCAAATCACCAGGAGAGCATTGTTATCGACGGAGACGGGCAGGCGGCTCATGGCTCACGTGTCGCTGGGTGAATACCGGAAGACCTTGGGGCATGAGAACGAAACACACACTACCGAGATGTTCGTATTTAATGAGTCCCCAATGTTTGTAAGGGCCGTGCAAGGGAGGGGCGGGTTTGTGTGTGTGTGTGTGTGTGTGTGTGTGTGTGTGTGTGTGTGCGTGCGTGTGTGTACACAACTACGATAGTTTGAAACAATGACAACGTAAACAGAAGTGTCATGTCGACCGGTAGCCGGCACCCCGCCGCGTCTGCTCAATCAGTGACCACAATGAATGCGATATGTATTGCGTCGCTCCTACATCCACGCAGCACACTTTCAACTAGATCCCGCGATGGTTGCGCGCATCTACACCTCGTTCCGGGCCCTTACGTAACTAATCAGGCTCTTGGAAACTACTGAATCTGTTTTCCCACAGTAGTCTGTCTATGAGATGCTGAGACGAAAATAAAAGTTTACTCGTAACGGCACTGGTGACGTCACAGTTCTCATATATTGTATCTATTGATTAGTTCTACACGACTCTGTATGTCGATGCTATGGCAATGTGACACCGTTGTGACAAACAATCTTAAAGTTGTATGTACTAAGTGTGACGTGTGCTCGCGATTAGTGACGTTTCCGATACTACATCTATGTTTTTTTTTTTTTTTTTTATGATTGAAAGTTTACTGGTGGCCCGAAGGCCTTTCCAGTTTCACCAGGACAGGTGGGCGAGCAAAGGCTCAGCCAAGAGGGGTGGGATTTGCTAACAACTGCCCGAGCGCCTCCGAAGGAGACCTAACAACTCAAGAGCAATTGTTTCGCGAATGAATCTACTACCGGATCGGAATCGCGACCCGCTGAGAAGATCCGGCGAGAAACTCAGCGGGCTGATGCATGGGTTAGGTTGCACGTCGACCTCTTTGTCGAGTTCGACGAGTACGGTTACCGGGGTCCCTAAGCCTGCCCCTAGTATTAGAGCTGAAGGCATCTAATGCAAAGGTTATTGGATCTGATGGATCCGTAAGGACGTGTCTAGGGCGTCGACGGTGACTGGCTCCTGCATGATCAGGATTCGGGGAGTAGTCAGCGGCGGCAACGATAAGGCGATTATCATGACGCATAGCCTTATCAAAGTATCGTTCCGACGCTGACTTCATGTATTTCCGAATTGATTCGAGGCCCAGGTCGTCGTGTAGGTCAACGTTCCTCACGAACCACGGAGCCCCGACAGCTAACCTGCAAAAGCGGGATTGTAGGGATTGGAGGGTGTCTATGTGTGTGCGGGCCGCGTGAGCGAACACCACACTCGCGTAAGTCATGACGGGCCTTATGCAAGTTTTGTAAAGTGTCACCTTGTTCCGAAGAGACATTTTACTCCGCTTACAGATCATGGGGTAGAGTCTACCGAGAATAAACGCGGCACGGTCACGGACTGATTTTATATGCGGGCGGAATGTCATCGATGCATCCAGGGTAACGCCCAGGTACTTGACCTTCCTGGCCCAGGGTATGGGTTGTCTAAACAGAGTAATCGGGGGTGTGAGATTCCTCCTCCTAATCCGGGAGGAAATCCGTGTGGAGCTTCCCCTCTGAAATAGCACCGCAGTACTTTTCGCTGGGTTGATGTCTATGCGCCATTTTCGGAACCACTGTCCTAGGGTAGGGCTGCGCTCTGAAGCTTCTTCGCGATTAGGGACTTATTTCTACTAGAATAGTAAACAGTCGTGTCGTCGGCGAATAAAGCTAAATGGGTCGGCGGCGACCGGGGAATATCGTTGACGAATAAGCTAAATAGGAGGGGTGAGAGGACAGAGCCTTGCGGGACTCCAGCTGTGAGAGGTCGTGGGGAGGAGCGGGTTCCCTCGACTCGATATCGAAAAGAGCGGTTCGACAAGAAGTCCCGTATGATGAGCACGAGACTATCCGGCACGCCCATGTTGAATAGTTTGAAAATCAAACCATTGTGCCAGACTTTGTCGAACGCTTTTGCGACGTCGAAGAAGAGAGCTCCCGTGTATAACGGTTTTGGTCGATTAAGCCCCACAAGAATGTGCTCCGTGAGGCGGTGCACCTGTTGAACGCATGAGTGATTTGTACGGAATCCGAATTGTTCATCGATAAGAATGCCCTTGGATGAGACGAAGTCTCTGAGGCGTTTGTAGAGCAGACGCTCATACAGTTTGCCTAGAGACATGAGGAGGCTAATCGGGCGGTAGCTCGTCGGATGATTTTTTGGTTTACCGGGTTTATGTATGCCGATAACGTCCGCTTCTTTCCACACCGCGGGAAAGATACAGTTCGCCATAGCGGCATTGAAAATAGATGCCAACATCACGATGAGTTGGACGGATAGAAGTTTAATAACGCGGTTAGATATACAGTCGGAACCGGGAGCCTTGCGAGGACGTAGGTCTTTGATCAAGTCTTTAACTTCTATCGGGGTGACGGGTGGTAACGCATCCGATGGTGGCAAGGAGGCTCTGCGTTCTACCTCACTGTCTACTAATTCTACATGAACAGGGTCCACGGATTGAGTGCTGGGCGTGCACTGGGTTTGCAATGTATCGGCCAGCAGCTCTGCTTTTTCGTCATCATCGAACGCCGCGAGTCGGCCTGAGGGGCCTACGAGGGGGGGCATAGTTACTACCGTATCCGATTTGAGAGTACGAGCTAAGCGGTAGTAAGACCTTTGGGAGGGCGCGAGTCCTTCTAAGAAATCAGACCATCTGGCATCTCGGACTTCGGCGATGCGAGACTTTACGTCGCGTTGTAGGGCACGCATTCGAATACGATTTTCCGCGGTAGGATACCTGTCGTAGGCGCGTATCGAGGCGTTCTTAGCTCTAAGGAGTTCCCTAATATCGTCGGACAATTTGAAGCGGTGAAGGAAGTCCTCCGCTACAACTTGTTTCGATGACCTATCTAATGTCGAGGTGATGTGTGACGTTAAGATGTCTATGGCTTCAGCGGTATCCTGAGGAGACGGGATAGAGTCCGGGTTAAACGGGAGCGATGGTGGATCAGATTCAGCCAGGCTGATGCCCAGCGTGTGCCAATCCACCACAGTTGGTGGATTGGCACACGCTGGGCATCAGCCTGGCTGAATCTGATCCACCATCGCTCGAGGACGAGCGAGCGAGAGAACGAGGACTGCCTCGTGACGGGAACGGAATCGGGAGCGCGACCGAGCTTCATAACGACGGGACGGTGGTCTGAATCTAACTCTGAAACTACTTCGATCGACTGTAAGCGCAGAGTTATGTTTTTTAATAACGCTATGTCGAGTATATCCGGGCGATGCGCGATATTTAGCGGGTAGTGAGTCGGGGTTAGCGGAGCGACGATATCGAAGGCGAGATCATCGACTAACGCGTCAAGCCGCCTGCCATTCGGGGTTGTGGTGTGTGAGTTCCACCTGATGTGTTTACAATTTAGGTCGCCCGCCAGAATGACAGAGCTCCCCATACCGAGCAGCGCCTCGATATCACTGCTTAGAACGATCTTATCCGGTGGAAGATAAACGGACGCGATAACGATCGGCGCGTGTCCCGTCAGTGAGATTCGGCACACTGATGCTTCGATATTAGCGAGCGCGGGAGGATCGAGCGGGACGCAATGCAGGGCTCTTCTATAGTAAATGACGGTACCACCACCACGGGCAGAGAGCCTGTCGTTCCTGACCATGTTATAGTTCGCGATTTTAGGGTCACGGCGCGCGGGCTTAAGTAGGGTCTCCTGCACTAAAAAGATATCAATTTGGTGGTCACGCAAAAAGTCAGAAACCTGATCACGTTGATTTGCGAGACCGTAAGCGTTAAAAAATCCTATCGTTACGGATAGGGGCTTTATTCTACTTATATACGCCATTGATTACCGGCGGAGTGAGGGGAGGACGTACGTATTTAATGACGCGTATACGTCGGCGTATTCCTGCACAACGGCGATAAAGTGTTGTGCAGTGGAGGCAGCGCGAATGGCGTCGCCCAAAGCGTTAACGCGCTCAAAGTTGATCGACTGAAAGAAGTCGATCGCTAAAGCGAGATTGTCGGACGCGGTCGGAGGGCAAGTCGCGGGAGAGGGACGAGTCGCGGGGGCGGGACGAATCGCGGAGGAGGGAGTTGTAGCCGTGTTCGTGTACGGCAGCGGTTTTGCCCAGGCCGAGACACTGGGCACCGCCGCCGGAACGAACGCTGGCTTAGCCTGCGACGCAGAGGGTGCCGAGGCTTTGATGTCTGGGCCGGAAGCTCGGAGGCGGTTTTGGCGGGCGACGCGGCGATTTATTTTAGGGGCTCGGGGGCAACCACGGTAATTCGCGGGGTGACCCTGTGTTCGACACAGGACGCAGCTAGGCGGTTCCGTCGCGGTTTTTTGGTCGCGAGCGCAGAGGGCCGTGGCGTGATCGCCCAAACACTTAACACATCGGGGGCGCGCGTGACAGTTACGGGAAGAGTGCCCGTACAATTGACAGTTATGGCACTGGCTAGGAGTGCCTTTTTTATGGGGGGCTTCGACAGCGATACCAGAGAGCCTACAGACGGTCTGTGTGTTAAAGATTTTCTTACCCTCGGGGGTAGGATGGAGAGCGACTAGAACCATATTATATGGCTCCCTACCGCGACCGGTGTGCATACGGTGCACAGAATTCACTGGTAGGCCTTGTTCTAACAGGTCGGCTTTTACGAGCTCTACATCTAACTCTTTAGGGATTCCGCGTATTACAACGCGGAGTTCGCGCTCCTCCTGGAGCGTATACGTATGGAAACTTATACGCTCCTTACGGAGGTAAGAAGAGAGGGCCCTATGGTCGTCGGGTGTTTGAACCTTAATTTGAATGCCGTTCGCGAGGTTACGGGCATTCGTGAAATTTATATTTTTGGCCTTAAGGGCCAGGCAAACTGCCGATCCCAAGCTGCCTTCTCCTGAAGGATAACCGGGGGAGGGGTCTGGGTTTTATTTTGTGCCACCGGACGCGGCGACGGAGTGGCACGGGCTGGGGGCGCAACGGGAGTCTGAGGGCGGGGGCGCGACGCGTTCACGGCTTTGCTAATTTTAGCGGCCGCGGGAGCTCGAGACTCCGCGGCACGCTTCTTACCCTTCTGTACCAGGGTGAATCCATCCGTCGATGAGGCGGGGGCGAGGTCAACCTCCATGTCCGAGTCAGAGTCGGAGCACGAGGAGGCGGGTGCAGGCGACCTACGAGCAAGTGTAGGTGTTTTAGAGGGCGCGACGGAGGCCGCGGATGATCGCTCAGCTGAAACGATGGTCACGGCGGACGACGCAGCAGCTTTTCTCGCCAGTATAGGCGACACGGGAGTGGCAGGCACGACAGAGGCTGCGGTGCTCAATGCAGAAGCTCTGCACGCAGGTACAGGCGACGCAGGAGCAGCGAGCGCGGCGGAGTCCTCGAGAGGGCTCGCAGTGTGATTGGCCTTGAAGGCCAAAAACTCCGAGGCGAGCTGTGGGTGGCGAAGTCGGAGGAATTCCGCGAATACAGCGTCCATGATCGCTGAGTACCCAGGTGGGGCGGCCCCGGGTCTTGAAAACACTCGCCTTGCGGCGAGGCCCCAACTTCTCGGACCTGAGCGGTTCTATTGAACACAGGTGGCAATGCGGCGCGATTACTACAGGACAAAGAAAAAGCACAACAAAACAGAAATTACGAAAAGAAACAAAACAAATAAATACTTGCAGGAAACCACTTTGTCGGCAGATGTACCACGAACACAGAAACAACAAAAGGAAACAAAACAAATAAAAACTTCCAGAAAGAGCACTTAGTCGGCAGATGTACCACGAACACAGGCCGCGCGAACAATGGCCGGGCTAACAAAAGCCGGGCGAACAAAGACCGGGCGATCGAGTGGACGATGAGCACGTCCGCACGTGACGGGTGCCTCTATCGGAATGACTACATCTATGTCTATACATAGATGTAGTATCATATTATAAATCTACAGTGGTTTTTACGGATGTTCCGTTATAACTAATGAACCATGCATCCAGTTGACTTGAAACTTGGTATCCATGTAGAAAATACATGTACTTAATGGATAGGCTAATATTTATATGAGTGTTGGACTCCCTACACCAGTTGCGGGGGCGTTAATGATGAGAATCTTTGTGGGGTGAGAAATAATAATGTTAATTTTTAATTCCCAGCGAAGCGGACGGGTACAGCTAGTCAGTTTATAAGATTACAGTGATGCACAAATGATGCACGGGCCTATTGCTCCTCCCCGCCCTCCCCGCCGTCTCCCCCCGAATATATTCATAAGCAGCCGGCAGACAGCCGGGAAGACGGCGCTGAAGATCAACCCGTGCTCGTATAATTAATGGATTTTCTTCGCAGATGAAAGATAACTTGGAAACTTAAAGCTGAAATCTGTTTTGACGAAAGCGAGGTGGGCGTAAGTTGCGCCCGTTTGTTATGAAGAGTCGTTTGACGAAGAAACTAGTTTATTGTTTGTATTTCGTTGTATCACTTCTCCAGCATCGGCTTTGTATTTCTCAAAACATAAGGTTTAATTCGATTCGCCAAGAAGGTTTTGTCTAATATAAAAAACATAAATGAACATTCAGCGACCAGCGGGGCCGCGTTAGCAGTACGAGCGTTAGGTATCTGGGTACCTAATATGGATGTATGTGGATAGAGATTTGGTCTCATTTTTTGTGTTTCATGAAGAAAGCGGCCAAGGAATAACATCGTGTAATAAAAACCAAACCCGCAAAACTATAATTTGCGTAATTACTGGTGGTAGGACCTCTTGTGAGTCCACACGGGTAGGTACCACCGCCCTGCCTATTTCTGCCGTGAAGCAGTAATGCGTTTCAGTTTGAAGGGTGGGGCAGCCGTTGTACTGCTTAAACTGAGACCTTAGAAATCATACCTCGAGGAGGGTGGCGGCATTTACGTTGTAGATGTCTGTGAGCTTTGATAACCACTTAACACCAACTAGTCCGTGTACTCCTCCTCTCATCAAAACAATCAAAAAAAAAAGAACAAAAGTCAAAGTAATGTTAGCTGTTTTCTTTGATCATCGCGGTGTTGTGCACCCAAAATTCATGCCGTAAGTTGAAATGGTAAATAAAAAATATCATTTGAGCGTTATGCGCCATTCAAGAAAACAAATTCAACGAAAAAGGCCAAATTTGTAGTAAGAAAATTCTTGAACTTGCACCACGAACATGCTCCTCCGCACAACGTCATCATTCTGAACGAATAATTTACAAAATACTCAACAAATACCATCGGGCATCTTCCTTGTCCACCAGGTAGGACTCCTTTCTTTTTCCTAAACTTAAATTATCATGTCGCGGCACACGTCTTCATTCGGTAGAAGACATAAAGGATAATTCGCGGCGAAAGCTGAACTCAGTTCCAGAAAAAGGGTTTAACAAAATATTTTGATGATTCTATCATTCGTCTGCCTAAGTGTGTCGTTTCTGAACGAGCGTACTTTGAAGGTGGTAAAATAAATTTGGATGAATTACATTTTGCTAACATTTTGTGTCTTATTGATCTTTTCCCGATACTTTATTGACAGAGTAAGAAAGGGTTTTCCATTAAGAGCGCTCGAACTTAAAATAAAATAAACCGTTTAAGTGATATTGTAACAACTTTTAGGTTTAGTAGGTTTTAATTTGTAATAAAATTAAAATGTTAAAAAAAAAATCAATATAGAATTTTATATATATATATATATATTTATATAGGAATACATTAGAATAGAGGGTGGTTTAATTACTTTCCTGATCCGTGAAATAAAATGAATAAATAATTCTTATGAAAGTAGAATTTGGCAAAATTATTGAACGATTTATTGTCAAAATTCAAAACGCTTCGTTGGAGTCCGCACTGTTTGGGTAATGATAAAGCAAGTGAACCGGCGCCGCGTCGGACATGTTCAAAGACACGAAGACAAATTAAGCGAGCAGACGTCGCCTCCGTCGTTTTAAATTATAACTTAACACAATTAGTGTAGAGTACATATTAGAACGTTGATGAATGGTGTGTTGAAGCAACAGCTGTTCATTAGGGAGCCGCCCGCTGAATACTTAACGAACAATACTTAACGTTCGCGTTAGAATTAACGTTAGAACAAGACACGGGACTGGGAGGAAACAGTTCGGGGGCGACTTATTTGATTAGGTTGTGTTCGCACGGCATTGTCCTACTCGTTTTATTTGCAGTATACGTCTTAACGAATGACACATTGTACAAAAAATCGTACACCGCTTATGCGATTAAACAAATACTCAACGGACTTGTCAGCAAATCGAAAGAACTATAACGTCGTCAGTGGCGCATAGTATAGCTCTGTCTCGTTCACGTGTTCGTTTTTACACGAATGAAACTCTACCGTGTGAACCCTCGAGTGATTGTTCGTTAAAATAACGAATACAAGGAAAACGTGCAGGACAATGCGTGTGAACCCAGCCTTAGTTATCTTATTTACTTTGAGAAGGGAAACCGAGTCAACTAAACAGTAATCTTAATTCATTTCTTGATCACAATTCCAGTATCCAGTTTATTTTGTAAAGTGCGGAATGTTCAGTGGCCCGGGCGGCCGCCGGCCAACTGTTGCAAATAACATCAACACCACGTTGATGTAATGTTGCTCCGAACGAAGATCTTGTCATGGGCATGGCCATGGTTTGTTCATGAGAAGATGCGAGATTGGTACTTTCACACTATAAGTACATATGTACTTATAGTGATTCCAATTCCAAGTACTTTTGAATAGTCCTAAGCCCGCAACGATTGGTGTCTCGCCTAATTTTATCGAGAACAAATCATACTATCAACTATATGACCGTCTCCGATGCAAGATGGTTGCCCGCGACACTGGGCGGCACGGCACCGCACAGTACCGCTCTCTATCAGCTCTATGTAGAGTAGCAGCAACAGATCAGCTGTCAAATGTGTTATACATCGCAGCCGTTCCCTCTGACACTGGTGATGGATGTCGGGGAGATCGCGCGTGTGTCCGACGGCCGCAGAGTGTCGCGCCCTCGATAGTGCGCGTTATTGATGTATTCTCGGGTCGATGATAAATTGTTATCGAAATTTCCGTTTATTTTATCATTTTCGTGATATTTTCTGTGCTTTTTTCAAAATGTCTTCTGTGATTGATGTAAGTGCCATCCTTATATCGTTATTTGGATCGGATGAGTTTTAGAAGAAGTAAACTACTTAAATCTGCTAAAAATGAATGCAAAGGTGATTGGAAACTCACTCGCACGTGTACATGGTAACATCGATTGAAATAACTCTTCGAGATGAACTTCGGCCGGTAAGCGCGACAGACAGTCTGCAGTCAGTTTGACTCGAACCGACTGTAACCGTGCTGCATCTCAATAAACAGCAGCTCTTTTTGAAACAAGAATAGGCAGATATGGCACAGTGTCGAACCAATGATCCTTTACTTGTACAGAAGTAATTAAACAAGTGAAATAATATTTAAAACTATAAAAAAAATCAAACAAGCCGAAAATACCAACAGTTCAACATATATTGCTTCCTGTTCTAATATTACGCAATACTAAAAAAAACACGACTCTACATAAAACACGACTCTACATAAAGTATTAAAAGTTTACATTCAAATATAATGTTTACACACTCATTTCCGTTTTGAATTCATTAAATTTATTTATTCTTGTTAAAATTGGTTTTATTTATATAAAACATGGAAAATGTTTGTAATAATTTCTCAGAAGTCTTACGAGAAATAAATGAGCTTCGATCGGTTTCTGCGAAGTGTTGCGATAACCGACGACTTCCAGCAACGATACATCGACGGCGTTGTTCTACAGCGGCGCGTGGACCGACAAACTCTCAGCAGACGCGTGGTAGATGGTATCCACACATGTACGTACCAACTATGTAGTACAGTAACCAGCACATTTTGTCGTAATCTAGAGACGGACTAGGAAAAGTTTGACAAGGTAAAGGTAGAGCAGATACTACCGTAACCAGGGATACGATCTCCGATCCTCGCTAGTTAGCGCGGGCCGCCCAGTCTCTTGAGGACAAGGACAGCCCTGCGATTCAACAGAAGTGCAAAAAAATATTGTATTACTACATACTACTTACTTTTTACTACAATCTTTCCCCAGAGCTCTAAGATAGAGTATTAAAGATTTAGTGTTTTTCGATAAACAATCAATTGCGTTCCGTAGCTGCCCTCAATTAGTTTGCAAGCGAAGCGACGCCATCAACCGGGTGCGGGGGCGCGGCCGACTCGCTTCCAATCCAACAAAACTATCTAAATAACATACAAGAAATATTGCAATATTTCATAGAAAGTACCAAAATATGATTCAGTTCATGTTAATGTTCGCGACGCGTGTGTGAGGACGCGATAACCGAAACTGAAGTAATCATAATTAGTCCGACCACTTGTTGGCTCGCGCAGTGAGACGCGCCGTGTCAGCCGCCGCAGACTCTCTCACTCATTACTTATTATCAGCCCGCAGTCCTTGCGCTTCGCCGTAACCACCACTAACCATCAGATTACGCTCAATCATTTAAGCTTTAAATAAACTAAGTACATAATAGGTATTATTATAAGTACCTATATAAGTAATTGATACAATTCTTTTTATCAACACGGAATTTGAAACCACTTCAATACGAAGAGCGCACACTAAAATTCATATTTTTTTATTATTTCTTAGATCGGTGCACTGGCTCACGGCCCACCTGGTGTTAAGTGGATACCGGAGCCCATAGACATCTACAACGTAATCGTCGCCTCCCACCTGGAGACTTGAGTTGTAAGTAGCTATCACAGTATATCGGCTGCCTCACCCTTCAACCGAAACGCATTACTGCCTCATGTCAGAAATACACAGGGTGGTGGTACGGAATTACCTATGGGGACTCACAAGAGGTCCTACCGACAGTAATTACGCAAATTATAATTTTGCGGGTTTGATTTTCATTGTTCACCGTGGAAGTCATTCGTGAACATTTGTTAAGTACATACGTGTTTCATTAGGAAAATTGATACCTACGGAATAGCCGGCTATCTACCAGAGACCCTTCACAGAGATTATTATTATTTCAACGGTCCATATGACGATACGTCACCTGCCGATATCAGCAACATCAGCAATACCAGGGGTACGGGTAAGCTTGTCTACGCTGAGATCATTTTTCAAATTGAATTTAAAGAAGTGAAACACCGTTCATTAAAGTATAAATTTCTTATCATTTAATTTAAATCTGCATTTAATAGAAGCGAGCAGGCAGCTAAGCAGCCCTGGGCTCGTGGCTCGCGGGTAGACAGCGTGTGGAGTGAGCCCGCTGTTGCCGCGACACTGTGGCCACACAAAATTACCCTCAGATTATTTCTGCTCCAATCTCAGGGTATTGTATACAAATTGCTGTACTTGGAATTCTGATTCTAAAATGATTTCTTTTCATCCAACTCTCTTTCTGTGGTTCCGTAATTAAAAAAGATATGTATTTTTTTTTAAATAACGTTTTATTTAAAATCAGTTTTTTTTTGACAATAAATTCTGAAAACATGACTATAGAACTTAAACAAATCACAGGCCGTTCATAGTGAAGCCATAAGAAGTATTTTGTGAAATTAATTTATTCTGTTAATTTTGATCTATCGCCATGCGAGCGGCCGAGTCCCCCACTACGCACCCTGCAGACGCAACCAGCCCAGTCGATACATCGCCACCCGGCTGCTAACCGTGAGCACTCGTGAACTCACTTCACTTTACGCAAATAATGAGCTCCAGACAAACTAAAAACGCAATGGGGGCTCACCTTCTACAATAAGTTCCAAAGCTTGTGATGTAATTCTTTTGGCTAAAACCCCGAATGCTGTATTCCAAGATAAGGTGTTAATTTTCCAGCAGATTGAGTCGAGCGTAACGTCTTCAGACGGGACGATAGCGTTTTATTACCTTCACCTAAACCTGATTTGTTCGTCTCACTTTACAGCCTTGTGATATAGGTGTGATGTAGGTTTATGGTAAGTTAGCAGAAAAGTTATTTCAGTTTTAGTAGAGCTTGTCGCGCTGTTGAGTAGAAGTGGAAGTACCGCAGTCGTGTTACTGGCAGTGGCAATGACAGCATTAGCAACACGTAGTCAAATATCTCGACTTCCTGCGCTCGCTCACACTTGCCTTTGAGATTTTAATTTGTTTGATCGCTTAGTTTAAACTTACTTGTTTCCTAGTACGCGGCACCGGCGGCACACTGCAACTTCAATCACTGATTGAACGCGTGCGGCGAGTGGATTCACTACGATCATGATTTTGAATTTTATTAAATTTAAAGTACATTGAAGGCAAATTTAAAACTTTAAAGGACCTGTTACCCCATTATTATTATTATTGAGGACGAGTAGATAATTCACGGTATTGTTTAATTACATCACAATGTAATTTAATAATTTGTTTATGTGGATTAATAAAAGTGGTTTCGCCTTTACTTGGGGACTGACATAACCGTAGATTATAGTTTTAAAATATGGTGTCTCTGAAGAATATAAAAGAAGTGTCCAAACCTTTTGAGCCTGCCTATTCGTTAGTAGCCACGTGAGGATATTCTGGCTTCTTTAACTGGTGGATGAGCGCACGAGGCTCAGTCTGGAAGAATTTTCTAACATCCTCCCTAACAAGGGCAATGCTTTGTTCAATTCACCACTGGACCAAAACCGCAACCCACACAGAAGACCCGACGAGAAACTCGGTGGGCTGTGTTAGGTTCACGTCAAATTTTCGACGAGAACTGTGCCGGAAATGCCTTAAAGCGACAAGAGTGAATCGAGAGGATCTGAAAGGACATGCCCGGGGGGACGGTGGCTGGGTCGGGGATGTCGTTTGCGGCCACGATGAAAGCGTTAGTGTCAATAAAGTGGATTATTACTAAATAATGTCAAACGTTTCACACTCAGCAGACCCTGGCTCCTGAGCTGGCTCGACCTTGGCTGGCCACCGAGACAACGCTAGGCAGAGCTTGTCTCATTCAATTATTTTTTTCGTGTCTACTAAAGACAGCACGAACAAGAAAGGAATTCACTGAATCGAGTTTCTATTTATTACTTTAAAATCAATACTCCTTTGGTTAGCGAACTGGAAGAGAAAAAAATTTGAACTTTAAAACTTCTTCGAGTTTCGCTGAGTAATGAGCAGCTTCGTCTAGAAGTGTTTCGCATGAGCACCGCCGCGGGACGGAGGCCTGCCGCGCCGGTCGTTCCATCCGACATGTCCTCTAGCACACACAACTGTTTTGCAACAAAGTATCTTTCGCGGCTCACACTACAGGTTCTCTGATAGACAACGTTGCCTAGTGATGTAGCTCTGGCTCTTGACCGAACTTTAAACAAATGTGACCTTTTAAACAAACTTAAACAGCAGAATCGAAACTAAGGAGCTCGGTTTCTGACGGAGGTCCCCGGCCTCACACTCTTTTTTATTAAAAGAGGTCTTCACTCGAGTTTTCAAGTAGTATTTAGGTAGTCAAATAGATAAGGTCACGGCCCACCTAGCGTCCAATGGAAGAAAGAACTGATGAAACTGATTGCCATGACACTGCGAGTGTCGCTAACAATAAAACCTGTGATGGAGGTCAGGATCGGATAGGTAGTAAGTAAACATGTACAATACATTTAATCAAAATGTCACGCATGCTTTTTTCACATTTTATTTAAACAAGCGTTGTAAACTGTAACTATAACAACCCAAATGAAAGTTCGTTCGGTGTCGCGGTGTCGCGGTGTCGCGGTGTCGCGGTGTCGCGGTGTCGCGCTGCTCCTCGCCTGATGAATATTTAGGGAACGTTTTAATTACGTAGCTTCGAGCTTGTATGGCAAGTTTGAGGACGGAAATTCCTGCGGCTAGCGGTGTATTAGCGATGCATATGGCTTTGTACGCGAGGCGAGCTCTATTACGTCGACGCCTTAGATTAAATTTGTGGGTACTTATACTCTCATAATGAACTGATAGAAAGTTGTCTTACAATGATTTACGATAGTATATTTAGACCTCTAGTGTTGCCAGTAGGTAGGCCGTAATATATAGACTCCAACTGATTTTTTAGTAAATATTATAGAATCTATATATTAATACGTGAAGGAAGAACTTTGTACCCCTTTTTACAAAAATTGTGCGGATGAAGGAGTGTGAAATTTCCCACACTTATAGAGAAGGAGTGCAGAATGTTAATATTTTGTTAAATTATGCTTAAAAATATATTAAATCAATAAAAAAAACATTACACACACTACCATATATTTGACGCACACACGCATGCATACTATTTATTTATTGTCAAACTTTTGTTTTTGACGTCTGTGGTCAAATGGAGAATAGATTAAATATTGTTTGACTTTATTAATATTTTTCTATAGTGTAGTCTTGGCGAAATTTGTGATTATAGAAGTATAATAAGTCTTTGAAAATAGAATCATAATAGTGTACAAGCTTTTTATTTCAATTAGTTATAGTCGAATTTCGACTACCGGGCGACCACTAGTAAGGATTATTTTGATTAGAACAAACGACGGGTGTAGTTGATCAGATATGATTGCAGTACTCTTGCGCCACAACTGTCACGCGCGGGGTCGCGAGTCCGCCCACCGGCTCGCGCCACTGCAGCAGGGCGATCTAGTACCAGTACACACACACATGCACTGCAGCCATTAACTAAGGAGCTTCACTTCTATCGCGTTTATGTTAATAGACGCATTGCACGATTCTCGGTCAGCTCTCGGTCAACTCTACTCCATGATCTGCAAGCGAATTAAATTGTCCTTTTGTAACAACAACACTCTCCATAGCTTGCTAACGTCATACGCCCCTATACATGCGCGGTGTTCGCTCACGCGACTCGCATGCACATAAATCCTCGTTAAGTCATCCAATCCTGTTTCTTTAGGATAGCCGTTGTAGCACCGTGGTATGTTAGGAATGTTAATCTTCACGATGACCTAAACATAAAACCGATATTCAAGTATATAAAGGAAACGTCAGAACGCTATTTTGAAAAAGCGGCGCGACATGATAGCCCTCTTATCGTGGCTACCGCTATTTACACATCCGACCCAGGCAATGGAGCAACGCAAAGCCGCCATCGCCCGACACCATGTCTGCAATGCTTTAAGACTCTTCAAGCACCGGTCACCGCCCTTGTCGAGCTTGTCCATTACGACGAAGAGTTCGAAGAGCGAACTAACCCAAAGACACAACCCATTGTGTTTCTCGCCGGATCTTTTCAGTGGGCTCAAATCCGGTGGTAGATTCTGCGAAGCCCTGCTCTTGCTAGGGCTTGCTTGCCAATTCTCTCAGGTTGAATCCGTGAGTTCATCCACCCATCCTCGAGAAACTGGAATGGTCCCTTAGGCTACCAGCGAATAGGTAGAAATAATGTAGTCACACGATCGCTCCGAGTGACGTCACAGTTTTAATTATCTTTGAAGCTTATTTATTAATTAATGTACTGGTCGTTAACACTTTATGGCATGTATGGCGGGTGGCATCATTATTTTAACTATCGAGTCCTCCCCGGTGTATAAAGCGGGTGGCGCTTTATCCCGTCGATACTAAACTAGTAGATTCAAAATATGAATGAACATTTTCATTGAAAAATTGTGTTCCTTGTCGCGACTGTATAGCGGTGCCGCCGGTGGTAACGCTCGAGCTCTTAGATCTACTCCTACATATTTGTACACCTATCTCGAGCTGCTCCCGGATCAATGGTTGGTTGCAAAATTTTAAAGAGCAGGGTATTGGTTGGTCCAACTTTTTTAATTGCCACTCTAGGCGGATGAGCGTATAATCCAATTGACAGTAAGCAATCACCGTCGCTTACAGACATCAGCAATATAAGGGGCGCAGCTGAGCCACTGCTTAAAATCACAGTGGTGCTACTGACATAGGAGTTGTCTGTCGACGATGGTCATCACTCATTGTTCGTGTTGTCGATCGTCGTCTGATATCAATTGTCAAGTGAAGTTGAAGGCCGTTGTCCAATACATACAGCACAATACAGTACGATCCAAATATACGTCGTATATGAAAGGTGACTAATACCTACATAAAAGTGATGCACAAATTAAAAAACAAAAATAAATAACGAAGATAAGACGAAAACTTCTCCGTTTTCTTCGAGTCGCGGGCCGATCCCTCGTCAAGGGGTGCGAGGGGTATGTGGGGCGGCCGGAGCTGCCCACCAAACGACACCTCTGCACTCTCAACCGAGACTCTCTCTCACTGCGCCGTCCGAGACAGACACGCGGCCACCCGAAGGAGTCGTCGACTAGTAGAGCTCTGCGTCGGCCATCGCAGTCGCGCCGCTCAGACGGAATCACTGATATTCCAGGATACCCCGCCGGACCAGAACCAGCCTACGTCGGGTCAGAACGCCGTTGGTAACTTGCCGTATGGCCTCAACATTTCCTGTGGCAATCAACCGTCACTTAGGGAGGGCTTTCTCCCTAGGCTGCAGCTTCACGCAGGCCCTTCTCCCGGCCCTTACCAGCCAGTAGATCAATGTCGAGATAGAAGAACTCACCTCCTGACACTCCGCTGCCTCCATCCTGGTCCAATAGCTAAGTGTAAAAAAAAGCCTATGACTCTTTTTTCTATTTTACTAGGTGGATAGGTGATCACAGCTCTTCTGATGCTAAGTGATTACTGGAACCGATGAACATCGCGTGAATTCCGCTTCAGACATGAGGTGATAAAATAATTTCGTTGGTATATCAATATACTTGACAAATGCCTGAATCACGCTAACGACTTTTCCGAGGTAAGCTTGCATATTCACAAGCTCCGAACATTAGGACCGTCGTCAGACTACCAATTCAAAGCAATCCAGTCTACCGAGCAATTTCACCCGCTCGGTGGGATACAAAATTTCTTCCCTTCCTCGTTAACCCTTAAAAATATGTTTATATTGTACTTCAAGATATGATTCATTCATCATCAAAATTATTGTTGAACTCGTCCTAAGTATATTTCCTTACTTCGTTTTTATCTTTTTGCCAGATCTGGACAACGGCATAGTCGCATGGCTCGACACGAGCACACCGGGCGCCTTATTGTTTAGTCCACGAACGCTGTTCAAATACATATTACTATATGTACATACATGTCTGTGAGCTGGAGGGCAGTGCTCAGAAGGGGGGTGCAGTACCCACCTGTGACATACTGGTGCCACTGATGCTATGTAATAAACGTAAACAAAACGTTGTTTGAGTGGTGTGAACTGTATGTACATAATTGTTCGTAACTTTAGCTGACATTAAACGAATAGTAGCGGCGATCCACTTTAAGGTGCGGAATATAATGAGGCCTTGAAGCATAACAATCTGATAAGTTAACGCAAGCAGTCACACGAGGCCTTGACCTGCCGCGCGGACGCACTCACCCGCCCATTAACCAGGGGTCGGTCTCGAAGAACACGATATCGACTAATCGTGAGAAGATTCCTGTACAGGATCTCTATATGTGGAGCTCACGGTTTAAGGGGTGGCGATGTTCCCTTTGTTCTTATAAATGAGCATCAGTAACTCGACATCAAGATATTGACCCGTCTGCAAGCTGTGGTAATAATAAGAATACATTTATTTTATACATATTAAAAAGAGTTTTGTGATCTTCCGTAAACAGTCAACATTTCAAATTATCTAAAACTCTGAATAATTACAATATCGTTAGTCTGTCGAATACGATTAGACAGTCGCCACATTTAAAATGTATTCGGGATAGCGGTAAAGTAGGTTTCTACAATCGAAGAGGGCCGAGCTCGCGACGAGATTGGCTTCGCGAAATGTTTCATTTCACATCTGCTCGTAACGTGCGCTCAATGAGATGCTGCGCGACATGCAATCTCCGACGTCGTCCCGGATTTCTACTGAAAATTTGAACTTTAAATTTGGATTTTATTTTTCGTATTAGTTTTTCAAATTGAACTCTAAACCAGCACAATAATATATTAAATAATTGAGGCGGGTAGTTCGTACACGTGTAGTCCGGTGTGTTACCATACTTACCTTAGACGAAATCCTAATTATTGGCATAAATCGACAGACGGGCATGACTCTTCAGGCCTATGGGGACATGATGCCTGCACGTACAGAGCGAAAGCCTTCGGTCGAGGTTTTGATTGCGTTACATTAAGAGGGAAGTTCTCCTTCACTCCGGGTCACGTGCGCAAAGTAATCGCAACATAAGCAGGTACGCTATCGGCATCTACATATTACCATCACAGCATCACCTTCCGGGACTCATCGCTGCCGAGCATCGTAAGCACGACGGCCAGCAGCGACAGGTCCGGTCCTATTATAATAATGCTAATAAATTAAATATTAACATAAAACCGGAGCAGTAGTTGTTACAATAACAACAGTGTTACTGCCAGCGACTCTCAAGCAATCTTCGACAATATTAAGGGCAATCTATTGTTATTGAGAGTCTAAGGTAACTACTGATTCAAGTTGGTCTGGCGACGAAGACGAGACGCTCCAAAGGATGCAAATAAAGGTAAAAACCTGAGAAACTTAATAAACGTCACATTGTTGAATATGACGTCACTTGTCCGTCCCTTTACGAGATCTCTCATTATCCCAAGTGTACCCACTTACAGCGAGATGAGAAATATTATTTAAATGCAAATTTTCCTTCTTCCTTTTTTTTGAATTTTGCGTCGTTTTTGCATTAGAGTCGATTGGTAGTGGCACCCAGAGACCGGCGCCACAAATGGTAAGTCAGGAGCCGTCAACTGAGCCCAGGTCACGGCGCCCCTTCCTGTGCGAAGTACCGTGCTATCAACAAGGGTCGTGCACCGAGACGACGCGACGCGGCGTAAAGTTTCACGTCAATTACGTTCGTTCAATTTTTGTTCAATTTCGACGACCGCGAAAATTGCAAATATGTTCCGATGGTAGACAAACTATTTAGTGATATTGTTATTATTGTCCAGTTTTGTTTTCGATTGCCAGGAAGTATTAAATATGATCTCTTACATCCCTTGTCAACCTTGTGTCCACAATAAATCAAGTATAATAGGACGGTTTTGAGCGATGTCCTGCTTGGTCGCTCAGGCACAATTCAGGAAATGGGAAATGAATTTAAAAGCATTTGTAGTCGCGTCCAGGTCGGGAGAGGAGGTCCGTCGCGGACATCTAATAATGCCTGCCTACCCTTTAAGCCCAACCATAAGACTGTCTCGCGGACATCAAGCGTGTGATCCCCGTGTGAGCCTACAGTACATCCTGTGTATGTACGTGTGCACTTTCACAGATATGTACGTATCCTACTGACATGATATTATTATTGGATGTATAAATAACATGTCAAGATGTGTATAACGCCGTGCGGCCCGGCTGCGACATGACTCCGGGCAGCTTCACGACGGAACCAAATTACGTTACTGATACGGTTCCACGTGCTTGTGTGTACATGTGATACACTCTGACGGGAAATCTAATTTGAATTGGAAGGGATTTTTGCTGATGTTTGTAAACAAGGAAGCATAATTGCAGAAATAGCTGAGCTCATTGTTCATCTGGTGTATTATGCGCTCCAGATTTAAGGCTGGGAGAAAACGAAACTTAATTTTCCCGGTGTGTAGAGCACGGGAGAGCTCTGACAATTATTTAATTTAAGTTAAAACGAACAAGAGTGGGACGGCCGCTCTAAAAAACAACTCAAGTCCGTGTGCAACATGAATCTGGAGTGAAGTTCGTTGATGTTCCCTCGCGTCGTGTCGTCCTATCGGATGGCTCATTAAAACAAAATCAGAAAATTGTTGTTAAAGTTAATGTTTCCTCAGATTACCGCTTACAATTCCCTGTGGCAGTCAATGTCGATTGTCGACTGCTATTAGAATTGTAATGTGGCTCGGCGGCGAGCCGCGAGCCGGTGGGTTCTGTCGCGTCGAGGCGCTCCGATGTCGTTAAACCCTTACGCAGTTTGTAGTTCGTGCCTATAAATTGCACGTAATTTCGATGAGGTCGTCGGTCGACACTTGGGAGTCCCTCTGTCGCTGCTAGGTTTCGATACTCAACTATATTTAAAATATGGACATTAAACCAATTCCTCATTGAAACTCTCACGCATTGCTATTCCATGACATGGATTGGGAAAAGTGGACTAGTTACCTCTCTATCTATAACTCTTAATAAGCATCTCACGCCTTTTTTTTCGTGCTGGGGGCCAAAGTCGCAAAGGGCAAAGTCGGCGACGCGCCGGGTGTGTTGAACTTGACTGTCTGCAGATATGAGGAGTAGACTGCCGGCCCGAGGATATTTTATGGACAAACGACTCTGCTTGCACTCTCTCACCCGACGTCCGCTCTCGGCCCGGAGTCAGAACCCGGTCACAGTAAAGGTGTTCCTGCGCTCGAAAACCCTAGAACCAGACTCGCGGCTCCACCAAGAGGACGCCCGACCAACGAGTCGTCAAGGGGATCGTCGACGACCAACGACATCGGTGTCCACGGTACGGCGGCCCGCCAGACTGCTGGTGTTCCGGAAAATCCCGCTGAGTCAGAACCAGCCTGCCGGGTCGAAGCGCGATACACCGCCGACCGGGTTACAACGGCAACGCGGACCACAACCGCGAAACGTCGTCCCACACTCCTGGCGCCAGCGAGCTAGCATGACGGTATCGTGGGACAACTCTTAAAAGATTCAAATAACTGTTTTGAAATTGGTCAAATTTGTGGAATAAATAAAGCAAAGTGATTGATATCCATTTAAGTTATTTCTGTTTCCGATCGAATTGAGGGATCAGCCTAATGACTCAAAGTCCGAGACGTACGAGGTAAGAGGTCTGAGAACGTTCTAGAACGTTGTATGTATTATAGCTTGTGCTTCACCAGCTGTGTCTGCAGCCTGTACGCTGTATATGTCACCATCTTATTAAGCTCAGCATAAAGCCTGCCCATAAAATATATAACATTATTTAACTTATCGCGTGCACGACCCTCTGTCGCCCTCACTACATAGCACACTCTCCCGGCAACTTACAGAACGCTATAAAGGGCGGCATGCAGGTCGGCGCGGTGACCGGGCTGCAAAAAAACGAATAAAAAGGCTTCGAGCGGCTACCGCAGAGTGCTGCACGATCGCATCGAGCTGAAGGGGCGGATCCACCGCAAAAATAAACGAACGGCGGCTCTTCTGTTCTAGTAACACAGATTTTCCCTCGGTTGTCGCAACCTACCAGATAAAAAAGAAACTATTTAGAGCTACTGCCTTATTCCTTTTTATGACAGTCAGTAAGAATGATCAGTGATATTATATATTTTTATTAATACCCGAAGTTATTCCTTCGCCGTTGTTCGTGAACATGAAATACAAAACGTATTTTCTTAAAAAAAAATTAAACCTTTATAATTATTTTTTTCGGATGGAGTCTAAACCTCCTAAGAGGGTCTTGCGTCAAAAGAGCACTTTTTTGAAATGAAAGTTTAGGTGCGTTAAGAGTAAAATTTAACTCGCGACAGATCGTTACGACTAGAGAGAATAGATGAAATTTAGCACGAGCGAGAGTGAGAATATAGACAGCGTCTCGCGAACCACTCGACCTTCGAGAAAGGGAGACCAGGGAGAAAGCGAGCTAGGTCGTTTCTCTTGCACATTCTGTTTACGGGCGTCGGCCACTAGATGGATTGTTATTAATTTCTTATTGCTCCTGTAGATGGCAGTAACATATTTACTATCTTATATTTTATTTTTGATTAAGGATTAAAATTTTTATTTTTCGATATTTAATTTAAAATATATATTATGTGTGTGTAAATGTGAATAAGTCGGTTTTCTTATACACAGCATTCCCTATTACAAGAGAATTTTTATTTAAGGATGAAAAATGAAAAAAAAAAACATTACTACACACCGCAAAAGAAGTTTCACATGTCACTTCTTTAACGTGCACCAAATTGGACTTGAACCATTTTTACCTTTTATTGTGTTTTTTTTTTGTCTTCTGATCACCAAGTGAGCCTTCAAGCATAAACATCACATAATCAAACGGAGACTTGAATGAATGTGATCATCTGTCTATACGACGAGCCCCTCACCCTCCGCCGCCGCGCTCAGAGAACTATTTATAATGTTGCGTCCAGTTTATGTTGATCTGGGAGCAGCTGCGCACATTACCGTGTCGTTAATGAAGCCGTAACGCTGTTTAATTTTACATCAAACACAATTAAACTTCAATAATCTAATTGAAACATGAATGTTCAACTTATTTTCGTTGTAACTAATTTGAAACAGGAAGTTTCAAGGTGTTGCAGATTGAGTGTGACACGTGACACGTGTGCGCCGGCTGCTGGAGGTCGATCCTGGCACGAGTACGTGTAATGGTTATATAGCACGTCCCCTACAAATGACCGCCACCATGGTCGCTAGTGTTGTCAACAACTTTATTTTGAATTGTTTTTTTCTTTTATCCAGCGCGCACACTACAGAGCCAGTCCCGCCCTCGCGGCAGCGCGGTTCGGGATTAAAGATGTAGTTATCATAACAATAATCAACAAACTCACTCAGTACTGTCCAAATGTATTCCGTCGTATAACAAGGAAGTACCTGAAACAAAGAACGTTATAGATAAAAGTGATCGCTTCATAAAACAATACATTTCATGTTCAGATAATTTGATGAGTCCATATGTCCACAATCCACATCATCTTCGTAGCCTCGACTCGCCCATTGAAGATTAAGCTAGGGGATACGTGTTGCTGATGTGAGGGTCGTTTGGAAGCGGTGTGTCGTGCTCGGCGGGCACTGAGTTGTTGCTGGTGATATAATATATTTATTGCAACGGTCCACCAGTGATGGGGGCGACGTCATTGTTCTCACATAGCAAGCCCCGATAAGTGCGAGTGTTCATAACTACTTACGATCAAGTGACTTGATGGCTTGTCTGCCCACGATGAAAATGGACGTAATTGTATTTCGCCGAGCTTCTTTCATTATTGTTAATTTATCTGATGAAATATATAATTGAAAACCTTTACATAATAATACTATATACATATGTGATAATCGAGGCAGTAAATTCTGACTGTTGACTGTTTAAATGTAGATCAGTGTTGCCAGCACAAAGCAACAGGTGTTCAGTCGGTAGTTTATGACGGCCGTATAAATCAACACGACAGGTTTATTTTGTGCGCACAGTGCTGGCAGCACTGCAGGGCTGGTAATGTCTCATACATGTTTTTACGAATATGATAATATGTATAAAGTTCCACATTTGACAAAATAATTGCAATGTGGCATTAAAAAAATGTGCATCCAGATTATGGGTTTGTTTGATCAACTCTTAGAACGTCTTGTTTGTAACAATTCAAAACATAGAGGTCTCAAGTGTGAAGTATCACAACTAGGTCCGCAATCTGGTAGCGTGTCTGATTAGCGTAAACTAATGAAACAGTACCGAACTATAGCGACATTACTTTTGAGGTCTTTTAATATAGTATCGATATAACTCCGTTCTAGACAGGGCTGCAACCCTACCTGCTATGTACCACACTGCCAGCATCCGGCATCGTCGGCAATCGTACAGCAGCCCTGCAGCCAAGGGCAAGAGTAGAAGAGTGCAAAATTATTCGAAGTGAACAGTGACGCGGTCGTGACGCGGGCACGGTTCTTAGTAACTATATGTTTAAGCCGTACATATGTGATCGTTGTGCGCTACTGTATGTGTGTGTGTGTATATAATGTTTAATGTGTGCACGGGCTCAGTAAACAAGCACACGTTGTTGCAACCGAAAATCCGCTCAGTTCCGGCTCTTAATATGATGTATGTCAAACTAGTTATTGGCTTACGCTCGCTCAAACGTAAATCTGGGCGGGCAGATGTTAGCAGATCTGCACGACTTCACTGAAACCTTCGCCCTCTCGATGCTGAGCCGCGGTATCATTAAGGGAACTTAGAAACAGGGTATCGTAGAAGACAACACTAATCCCACGGACTATTATGTGAAGGAAGTGGATAATAGCTGGGTTAACACTGCACATATTGCTGTGGTAAGAAACAATAAATATGGCCTAGGAATTCTTGAACAGGTGACATTCAAATCAGACAAGTAACAGTTGGAGAGAACCTGCAACAAAGTGCGGGCCTTAATCCAAACTTAAGGATTTGAAGATGTGGAGAATTTACTAGAGACCTGTCGTTGCCGAGGCAGGTATCACGGCGTGCTGCTCCACAGTGATGATGAATGTTCAGCAACGTCGGCTCAGCGACGAGGGTGTGATTCGATCAAAGTTCAAATCTATTTGATGTCATACAGAAACTAGAGAGCTCAACTACACCTAGACACTTTTCGTACCGGAACGCGTGATGGAGCAGCCATGGGCAGAGCGAGTGTCGCAACCGACTCGGGCCCACAGCAAGCAACACTCAATAGCCACAGGAGCCCGTGGGTCGTATCTCCCGTCGGAGCCCTGTCTCCTGAGCAGAGTAACAGTCGAGCAGACTGTTGTCCTTGAACACTCTGTGTTGCCAATGCCACTTACTTCACCACGGTCGACAGAGAAACGATGAGAAAAGAAATCAAACTCCCTAAAATAAATAAAATTACAAGCTTTATGTATCAGGTTTATTTTTGGTCTCAAAAGAATTTCATACGAATACCCATATAGATTATACCATCGTTTCACGCCTACTCCAATATTCATATGTGAATAATGAACAAACACGCTTTCATTTTGTGTTTAACATGACATTAACCCCGTCAGCGTGTGTAAGATGTTCTCTGTACACAGTTAAATATAACACAGAATTGAAATAGAAATCTTTTAGTTGCGAACCAAATCCTACATCGGGTTCAGAAAGTGACCTCTCGGCGAGGCCGCAGCTTTAATACCGGCCGCCTGATGCCGCCACCAGGTATATACATATATACGAGTACTTACGTACATATATAGTTATACACAGTCGCGCTACAACTTAACAGCGCTCACTACTTCTGAAGTCAACATAAATGGGATGTGTTCACGGAACTTCCAAACCTTTAAGAGAGTATTTCTGGACAGTTTTAATTTCATTCTATCGTAAATCTATTATCTGTATTTTTATATGAACCATAAGACACCGCGAGTTGCTTAGAGCCGTCCGCAGCGGTGTCCAGTGAGGTTGAAGCCGTTCTAAGCAATAGGACTAATTGATGGAATGGATAGTAATTCACAACACACGAGCAGTAAGGAGCTCGGCTCGTGACCGTTCTGTCTGGTGATGCACTGTGCGCTCAGAACGTTGTATTTGCTGAACGCGAACGTACCTCATAATACTGTTTGAGTGTCATTTTATTTACTGCCGTAAAATATTTTAGTATTGTCGACGCAACCTTGAAAGTATCTAAATATAGCTTCGGTTATCGAAGATGTGGCTCCGGAACCCTGCGCATCAAACGCGATGCTTTGCAGCAGAAACTGACCACAAAATAAAACGGACTAGTTCCTCTGATTATAATCGAATAAAATTAATTCATATTTATAATTATTACTTAATTAAAGTGAATATAAAAAACCAGTTGTGTGGGGAGCACACCAACCAGTTCATCTGCAGCTCGTTACTGCAGTAGACGCGCGGATGAGGACGAGGTCGGGGCCCGCCTGACTCGGAGTGGTTCTGCAGACATCGGAATGCGAGTCCCCGCTATCCCACCCACCACACTGGACAGTCCGGGTTCCGTCTGTGCAGACTCACCCACACGATACCACCAGTAAATTGTCAGTCACATAGTCACGTTATATGTATGTTGTCAGCACACATTGCCACTGGACTACAAATCACTTTTTTATTATTCTATCTATTACAAATATACAACTTGTTTATTTGCGAAAGAATGAAAATAAATTGACTTGTTTCGACATATGTACATGAAAGGACAACCCGCTCCGCATCGATGTAAGGGACAATCTCGTTACTAATACATACGATATCAATATTATGTGTCTCCTGTTTGTCGGTGACATTCCCGTTGTGATGTGCTAAGGACTCGACTGCCCGGCTACACATAAAAAGGTTAGCTTTCAATACAAAAGTGTTTACGACCTACGGAGCAAGGCTTAGGATCAAAATCCTGTGGCTGGTACCAGTTTCTCTTAATACATACATACCTGTTTGCTAACCAAATGTCACGTATTCAGAGACGACTTTCGCAATTGACAAAAATCAATGCCATATAGCACCCACACAATTTGAACCTGCCCGGGAAAATACTATCCATCCAGCCTCCGCGCCTTCCGGTTCGAAGAGTAGGAGCCACCTTAACTGTTATGACAATACAATGGAGACTTCGGCAGAGAAAGGCATCCCCATCGTGTCGCTCATCTCATTCTGTTTGTACCTAGTCCCGTCAGCGGAGCTGCGCCCCACCACGAGACAAGCTCTGTAATCCTCTCCACTATTTGGTAATGACGCCCACTGTCGCGTTCTGCGGACGCCCTGCAGGTCCTCGTCTATTGTGACCTTACGCCTCCAACTAACACACAGCGGCGACTAGGAGGATCCTCGTATTACTGATGGACTTCAGTTATTACTTTACAGAGAGCGGAACAAGGGTTGCACACCTGTGTGACGCTCACGATCCATCTCCAGATCAAGTATGAAAATACCGAGGGTAACGGAAAAATATTTTGTTATACGAATTAATTGTGAATAATAAAATCATAGAAACCGAGAACTTACCACGCAAGTAAAGGCTTCATTTCATGAATAGGATCGAAACTTTAACGCGCACAGGAACAAGGTCGAAATTAGAATGTGAATGGAATCGTAAAACGAACGGACGCGACGGGACGGTCCGGCTCGCCAGCTCCCGACCATCCGTCCGGCGGCCGCGCGCTCTGGACCCAGCACTCCGAGCACTCCGGGCACTCCGAGCGGACAAACAAACTCAACTTGTCCCATATATTTTATTTCAGTTGAAATCGGAATACTTTGTTAATATTGAACTCAACTACAGGAAAACTTTGAAGTGTGTCCTTGAGTTTTTTTGGAGATTTCATTGAAGGCCTCCAATGTTAATATAGAATGCTTTCCAGTTCCAAATTAGTTTGGATCTTAAAATAAATATAAAATCAATAAATACTCAAAAACATATCTACGAGTTCGCTTCTTCTTGTTTGAGACGACCATAGACTAAAACCTTAACGCCAAAACGCAAAATGTCTTCAATACACATACTGACTCTGAAAGAGAATCGAATCCCGGTCTGAAGGATGTAAATATCAATTAAACTTTTTGAACGGACGAAGTACTAAACGCACCGGAAGACGTAGCGTGGTCGTTATGGTAAATCTTGGGGGAAACCTGTGTCCAGCAGTGGACTTCTGTGGGCTATTACTTTTATTGTGACTTGAAGGATGATCTATAAGAACATTATAGATCCTTCGGAGATTCTTATGAGTTCATATGGAGTTTATGGCGGACACTTCAAGCATTAAATTTCCTTTTCAAGTTCGGACCAAATTGAAATAAATATTAGGGTCGCTCCGTCCACGTCGTCCGTCGTCGGCACTATCTCGTCGGGGTCAAGGGTCAAGTGCGTTACTAGTCCCTTTCTTGTGGATGTTGACGTTATGTTGATGGTGGGGCTTTGTTTTGAACGATCTCAGAACGGCTTACTATGTGGTTTCTAAATCTAATTTTTGGATGTTTTCTGCAATGTAACAATATAACAACGCAACCTAATGACCTCGTGAATAGCGGGCACTTAATGGATGGTTACACACCAATTAAATGGATATTGTGGAATATAGTCACTCGTCAGGGTAGAGTACTGTAGAGTATTGAAGTCATTTGCTTTACTAGCCGACACGGCAGGACTGCCACCGTGGCTACCTGCAGTGGCTGCAGTGGCTGCGGTGGGTAGACTAGCACGTGCCTACACTCTCTATGTTATTCATCACCAAGCACCTTGATAATGTTTTTCATCTAAATTGAATATGATATCGTGATTTTGAATTATATAACAATAATTTTGTTTGAAGAAGATTAAAGACGTAACAATAATTTAAAAGAAAAGTGCGCACCTCTGGTAAGCTCATAGTTCAGGGGCGAAAACTGAGGAAGCAAATAAAGAATATTACGTTCCTGCAGCGGCAGTAGAGATATAATATTATATTGTTGTACAAATCAACTCATAACTAATTTCAGTCGTGTGTTGGTACAGTTCACCTACGTTCTCAATCTCATTCAAACAGACCTCATTAAAATAGTATAACGGTTATGACAAATATGAAATTTACGTTAAAAAATTATTTGTTCTAAAAAACGTGTGAAGGGCGAGATGGGTACAGCGGGCGCCCGCAACACTAAACATTACAGTTTTTACGAATTCGTTCGTAATTTTTTTTTAATTCCAAATAAACTTATTTGCAAAATCTAAAAAAGAAGAAATTAATGATGACTCTCTGTGAACGGAGGGTGGAGGAGGAAGCGGAAGATAAATCGCTAATTGTAGAGGAGGATCTGTGGCAATTGTGTCTGTGTACTCGGTACTGTACACAGGTCCAGGAGTTGTGTCAACCAGAGCGACACGCGCGTCGCCTGACGTTTGCGCGGGCTAGTGTGTAATGTTAGTAGCAACATTCCGACCGCGGTCCGCTACGCCATCCGGACTACACTCAACACTGCAATCAAAAGCGGCCTGTTTCGTCAATTTCTCTTCAATGGTTTAGACGTGAACCAGTTACTCTTTTCTAAATCAATATTATTTAGAAGAGAGTAAAAGTGGACCACATTTTCTTTGTTATAGGAGGTGTGGTTAATGTCAACTAAACTGATCGGCAAACAGCCGTCTCAGAACCAGGAACAGAACAAAGGAGGAGACTTGGTGATGCTGGGCGGAGCGCCGTTAATATTGTGGCAGCGCCGGGGGTGGCGGTCGGCCTCGGAGCACTCATTGTATATTTGAATACCGTTTCGTTTTCAACTTGAACATAACTTGAATAGACATGAGGCCTAACGATGTTAGGTAGCACTGTGGGCGTCCACGAACAATCTTACGTTCTAATTTCAAGGAGAGTCCTTAACAGAGACGGAATTTAAAAAAACCGTGCTAATATATTTTTAATTTATTACCTAAAAATATAATAAATATTCCCCATTATATTTCTACAAAATTATGCAAAACAAAACCTCAACGATGGGGTGGCTCTCCTGGCCTGCTTCAGTGGACCTGAACAACGTCGATAGAAGCGGCGGCCCCGGCGGGCCACCTTAAGATTGATTTGAGATTTTATTTAAATTCTTGAATAGTTGAGTCGACGTTTTTGATAAAGTTGTAGTCATTAGCGATGAAGCATGTAATGTCTTGTGACGCGTCCCTTACATACTCGTATGTAAAGTGTGCTGTGTCGCGTGTGATGCGCGAGTGCTATAAACAGTGCCAATATCGATTAACATGGAAGCGTGAGTAGTGGCAGGTAGTAGGCCTCCGATACTCAAAGAAACGTTCAGAGAAAATAACTTGAGTTTTTTCTTTAAAAGATTTTTCAGTACAAACTTCAAGTACAGACATAAAAAGTATAAAAAGAAGTCTTAAAACTATGCATAAGGTTCGATATTAAAATTGTTTGAAGGAATGTTGAGGTTGTTTGATAAAAATTAAATTCTTATGTCTTGTCTGTAACGTGAGGTTGTTTTTTTGGTGTGGAATTTTGGTTGAGTGTGGTTCACTCGGGGGCCCGGATAGCTCGAGATTGGCTTCTTCGTGACCGCATCTACTACCGGACCGGAACCGCAACCGGAGATCCCACGAGAAACGAAGCGGGTTCACGTTATGGGCTAGGGTCTCACGTCGCACTTTTCGCCGAGTCCGACGAACACTATTACTCCACTCTACGTGCAACGTAACAATGCAAGTTATATAATATGACGTCAGCGCCGCGGAACAACCTTGCCCCCCAGCTCGTGTGGCGAGAGTTACCCCTTAAGTTTCAGGTGGGCGACATTCGCGCTGTGATGTCGGTAACCACTTAACATCGAGTTGACAGTGAGCTCGCGCACGCAACAAGTGTAACAGTAAGTTTTGTGCTCACCGTAGTTCAGATAGTGACGTCACAACTTGGTGCCGATACCTTTTGTTATAAGTCATTACAAACAAAATGTATTTGTGGAAAGCCTTCAGAGCGCGTGTCCAACGCAATGATGCACGGCTCACGTCGCGTCGCTCGGCGTGAATTAGTCACGGCCCCCGGTCGCCGTAAGCGTACTACCGCACTAACTACTTGCATATGCTAATGTTATTGGTATTTAACTGCGGGCGCACTGCTCTTTAGACGATGATTGAGTCCGTCCTGTGTTCGCGAGTCGTACATGTGATTACCATAACGACTCTTACAGTTACGGACATCTCGAAAGAGTCATCGGAATATTGAGACGGTCGTCGATACAAAATGAACAAAATAAAACTGAACACTGTGTGACGGTCGCCCGCTGCGTACGCCACATTCAGTGCTTTAATGCGAGAGCTTGCAGACTCCACGGGTCCGTCTGTTGCCGTCCAGAGCCGCTCGCTACACCAGATTACCGAAGTTGAGCCCCAACGAACGAGCCCCAACCTTCATCACTCGCTAGAAACAAACTTTGACATAAACCCTTCCGTTAAACTGACTCTCCACTGCCATACCTCTCAGCCAAATAAATAATCGTTGTTTATCACCACGGTGCGGCAGCCAACCGATTCAAATCGAAGCGTATATCTTCTCGAGGTTGTGTCGTTAAATACAACCAGAGCGAGATTTAATTAAACTAACATTAGGTCGAATGAGCGCCGCCGAACAATAGCACCCGCTCGGTGGAAGACCGCACCTTTGTTGTTTCGCCACACGTAGGTGGACGCGCCGGCACCAGACAATACACACCACTTGACAACGCTGCTGTAGAATACTTTTAGTACCGAGCCTCAAAATTGGATTCGTCCTTCGAACTGTACTGAAATGAAATGGCATTAATATGATCGAGGACAACGTAACGACCAATATCTGGCAACACAGTTTATCGCGCATTTTATATCCTCCATTTTATCGACGAAAACAACAAATTACATTACACACGCGCCGCCAGCCTCGCACCGACGCACCGACCAGCTGAACTACCGGCGCTCGGACACTCGCTGATTTTGTTCGATTTGAGGGTTTTTATGCTTATAATAGAAGCTAAGCAATAATGTTTGTTCCAACATGCCCGACGCTATGTGGCTTCTGATAAGTGCTAGTGGTAGTGGTAGCGGTAGTGGTAGGGAATTGTCCGAGCTCATGCCGGTGGACGGCACGGGCCTGCCAGGTCTATCAGAGAACAATATTATGATCTCGTTTAAACGACGCTTCAATTTAATTCATGCCTCCAGCCAACTCAAGTCACCGGGGGCATCCGTGCTGTTGAGTGTGAGACCTTTCACATGAGGTTGTCGTGAGTGCATCTTCGCGATGACAAACAATATCCACACAGCCCCAAATTTGCATTCGACGCAACAGATCCGACGTTACATATAATTGAATATTTACCGGCTAGAAGCCGCGAACAACTCATTAATTACAACGGCAGTCATTAACGCAACGCACCGAAATAAAATTCCCTGAATTTCATGTAATTACACACCATATTATCCCGCCGAGTCACTCGTAAATCTAAACAGAAAATATACACAAGCTATAATGAAAAGTTGTACTATTAGTGATGTTAGCGGATTGCCATTTGTATTGGGTTGTTACATTGCTGCGAGGGTTAGAGCGCCCTCCTTGTTATGGACCTTCCGGCTATTAATCAGAGATGATGTGGGTACACACGACCCAGCCTCGGCTGGCCTATAACGACTTTTATCATCGGTCTATAGCAACATTATTGTCACCTCATTTTCAAATGATTAACTTAACCTAATTTGCGAATCCAATGCCTATTGTTCGGAGACAGGGTCGTCGTCAGGCTGCAGCCGGTGTGAGGGGGCGCCGGTCGCTCGGTTAAGCACGGTCAGCTGTTGTAGACGCTACACAATACAACTAAAACAACTATTCTTGAAAATCGGCCGGGTTGCGAATAAGCCGTCACAGAGTGTATGAGAGCTTTAATAAAGCTAACATGAAGGCTTTTATAAATTTTCATTTAAGTCGAATTTATTTAACCTAAGTCTAAAAAGTTTAAAATAAAAGTAGTATGGATCATAGTAGAGAACTAAGCAGTCTGTGGGGTGTGGGTAAGCGCGCTGGTGCAGCGCGGGCGGCCGGGCAGGCGCCACGTTAATTTAAAGTAATCTCAACTCCTCGCGGGTTTCAATTTAGCGCACGTGAATGTGGGGACGGAAATTAAAACGCTTTCAACTGTCGACTCTGTGTTTTCGAAATATTATTAAAATCAGCGCGTCGCGGCGTACGTAATATTACTTCGGCGAGCCACTTCGCAAGGATAGACCAGCACTACCCAGCCGATGATTAGTGGCCACCACGCTCGGGACGGCACCGTCGCGTCGCGCCTCACACGCGCCACATGTCCTCGAAACTGTTATACAACTCGTATTTAGAGTGTTTAGTACGAGTAGGAGCGATGCAAGTTCATCTCAACGCGGAATACATAGTATTCGAAGGCGCACCACAGGCGAGCCCTGCATTACACTCTCCGGACGTACGGATAAACTCTGGACGCTCATAATTCTGAAAATTATATTAATTATGTTATGAAAAGAACTAACGGATTCACCGGAAAATGAGCATAAGAGTTCCATAAAAATCAAAATGATTCTTATTCGTGTAGGTCCTTACGGGCCTTCCAAGTCTCCGCGACTTTATCACCACAAGAAACTCAGGGCTTGTTTGGCCAAGGATACGTTCAGTGCTGGTGCTGTTTAGTACACAATTTCAAACTCACGCAATTGTTATTTATTGCATAGTTGGGTGGACGAGCTCACAGCCCACTTGGTGTTAAATGGTTACCGGAGATCGTAGACTTGACAACGTGAATGCCGCCGCGTGAGATCATCTCCCCTCGCATACAAGGCGTCGTTCGAGCTGACTCCCTCCATGTACGACCACTCGGTCTTAAGGTCATTGTCTGTCTCAGCCGTAATTGTAAAATTAATTCGACACTACGAGCACAAGTGTTTATTTGAAATAAAAACAAAATGTAACAAAAAATATAACTATCGAATGATAAAACTTATAAAAACAAAGTATGTAGATACCGGTACGTTATCGGGTTGAGCTCCGACCCGCGCGCTATCGGCACAGACTACCGGATTTCATTCGACCTACGATTTTAGAGAATTTTTAAGTCAATATTGTTATAATATCAGCAGCAGACAGCGGCTTAAAGGTTTTAAAATTGTCGTGGCCTGAAGGATAAGACGTCTGGTGCATTCGTGTCGAGCAATGCATCGTGTTCGAATCCCAGGCGGGTGGGTACTAACTTTTCTAATGAAATACGCACTTTATTACTAGTGGTAGGACCTCTTGTGAGTCCGCGCGGGTGGGTACCACCTATTTCTACCGTGAAGCAGTAATGCGTTTCGGTTTGAAGGGTGGGGCAGCCGTTGTAGCTATACTTGAGACCTTAGAACTCATATCTCAAGGTGGATGGCGAGATTTACGTTGTAGATGTCTATGGGCTCTGGTAACCACTTATCAGGTGGGCCGTCAGCTCGTCTACCCACCGAAGAAATAAAAAAACATTTCCGATGTCCACGTGCGAGGAGCCCATTGACCACCGCGTCGACCGTGACTCGACCGTGACTCGACCCGCCAGCAAAATATGCACTTACTTTGAGGACTTAATGTGGTGTTTTATTTTAATCAATTCAATTAAAATCTCCGACGTTTGAAATACTATCAAAGGTCACAAGGTAGATTCTTACTTCGTAATGTCCATGGACTCGGCACTAATTTATAAAGTACACGATTTGGTAGCTGATAAAGAACATATTATTATATAAAGATCTCTCGTTGTCCGAGATCTCATCTCATCTCATACAAAAGAAAAAGTCTTTTGTTCACGATAAATACGAAAAATAAAGCTTTAAAGCTGCACGCGAGAACAACGACCGTAAATTTCCAGGAGACTTGACTTTAAGCTTAAATTTAATTTCAGTAAAGTTCAGGATTAGATTCACGTCGGAACTGAAGAATACAGGAGATCGATTTTGCCTTTCCTAGTGCAGTCTTTAAGCGCAGCTAAGCTTAATCTAGATTGTTAAAGTTTATTAATAGCTTGGAAGTCAGTTTGAAACTCTACGAGTATTTACCTCGCTTTCTTTATAATTTAACGTCAGTTTCGGTTCGAAGTAAAGTTTGGACTCGCTCGACTTAGTGTTGAGTACCTCGTCCACAAAATTGATTTAAACTTTGGCGGCTAGTTACAGTATAAGCCCTGTTACTTGAAGGGTTTTTACTCTGGTCCTCGCATTGACTGAGTTCCCGACACCTATCGCTTGACCAGCACTGGACCCTTGACTTTAATTTTACAGTTCTGTGGTCTTTTTGCCCAAAATTGAAAGCTAAGTAGTAGCGCGAGTATTTATTCTGTCATTCTGACCTATTCTGTCATACCCGACTTATATAATATTTCAGAATTTAAAAAAAGGAGTACCCCGTCCTCCACAAGCCTCACAGGGACCAACGAGCTCGCACTCAATACAAGGGCACTTTCAGAAACTTGGATGAACCGTCATAATAATATGTCGATATCTCTCGGAGGGCTGTGAGCCGCACATTCTTAAATCATCTATTTTATATTTTGGTCAAACATAAAATGATATTGTTCTCTTCATATTAAGTATATTGTTTGCTTATTACAGATGAGCAGACGAATTTCCGACCCATGTGATGTTAAGCAGTCACCAGTACACAGCAACGCAAGTGCGGTTACCCAAATTGCGACATTAGATCTAAGTCTCATTAGGACAAGGACTATTCCACTCTACAAACTGAAAAGGGGTGTTTGACAAGCAGGATCATGCTACCAATCCTTGCGGACTCAGAACAAACCTAATAACATCAATAATGTGACTCGCAGAATAACTAAAGCACGTGTCCAGCTAAAGCCGGCCGCCGCTCGAGCGAGTCATTACCTAAATATTGTTTAGTTGGCCGTCGTGGAAAGTAAACGCACCAAACGTGTCATCGACCATCAACAGCAGCAGCAGCCGTCACCCTCCATGAACTGCTTCATGACGTAGTTCTTAACGTAATTGTGTACAGATATTTATAAATTATTTGACCGACTTCAAACTATATAGGACGACAGAGACTAGGTTCGAACTGTATGTTTTAGTATGAGAAATAATTCTGTAAACGCGCGTACGATTTCACAAGCACTGTTGTTATTTAGCAGCCGGCTTTTGAACATGGACGATACGTTCGTCAGAACTCGTTGTAATGCTCCTACTAAACAATAAATAAAACTGTGAAGCTAAAACTCTAAAAAGAAATTTATTGTTTATAATTGATGAGAGAATGTTAACTAGTTAACTGTTGTTCATGTTCTTTTTAAATTTTTATTTTTCTTATACTGTTAACATTTAAATTTAACCTATTTTTCCGCTGTTTGTAAAATTGCTATAACATGTCATAGTGTGTTACAAGAGATTGCCGTAAATGCCTGTAACTGGCTCAATTTTATACTTGTTAATTTTAAGTTTGAATATTTTGTGTGTATTGCTGTTGGTGTGTCTAAATAAAAAAATAAAAAATATTGGTGATAAAATTATAGAATTCATTGGGCTAATTAATTAACGAAGTGACCCGGGAGCCCGCGAGATGTGCATTGTCTCAACGAGCCATTCCGCGGGCGCGACGCGACCAGCCGCTGTAACACGCGTGTGTAGGCGGGGTCGAGCGGTGTCCGCACACAGCACAGAGTCGTGCCGAGCACAGACATCGCGGGGATCGATCGAATAGGAACATCTAACCACCCCGATCATTAAAAGAACTGATTCAATTCAAAAAAATTAAACGTATTTAATTTGATTTAAAGTGAGACTTCCTAACTGAGTCATCTTTCTACTCCAGGCTGAGATGGAAGAACGAGCTCACGGCCCTCCTGGTGGAGTAGTTACCGGAGCCCAGAGGCAGCACAACTCTACAGCAGTACCTACCCGTGCGACCTTACAACACGAGCAGTAAGCTGACGACTTGCTGTTTGAAGACGGTCGATGTTGTTGTGAATAACAAATGTTCTAGTGTAGTCGGGTACGCGGGGCCTCTGCAGTTGGTCAGCACGCGGCACAAGCTGTGCAACACGTGCATGAGCCGCCCGACGTGGACGGAGTTAAAAGTAATGAGAATACGAAACATTAAGTAATTTTAAAATATTATAAAGAACAGTTAGAAATCATTTTACGAATTTTTAACAGGTTTTGTTAATTTATAATTAAATGCTTCAATTAATTCGAAAAACCACCCTAAAACAGAATTCAGGACGATAATTTAATTACGTTATCACACAAGTAATTACAATGTTAATGAAAATGAGCGACACTTATTGCTGCAAACAACTGCTAGACAATTTACAACACTTAAGAATGAAAACAAGAAATGTTGCAAAATAATTTCTAATTCTTACCACGAAGTAAATATCCTGTATTCCTGTAAACGTTAGAAGTAAAGTTGTCCGGGGACAGCGACGGAGGCGCGTGCAGCCCGGGCGCCGCGCGAGCACCCACTGCCGCGGGCCGCGCGCCCTCCGCGAGGACTTCAGCTCCACTCTAAACTCTAAGGAGACTGACTCCACTATCATGTCGTGTAAACCTGAACGAAGATTTTACTTTTACGTTCCCTTCTTTTCCCGATGTCCAATTTTTTTAGCACAGTTAGGTAGATCAACCCTCATCCCAAACGATCTTAAGCGATCACAGTAAAAGTAAGCGCGAGAGTAGCACTATGGCCTAATACCAATTCTCTACTGGCAGTAGCGTAAGTCAATTTTTATATGTTTTAGGTAGCTTAGTACATACGTACATATGTAAGTAGTTCCAAAGTTTTTATTTATTTATCACCGTTAGACAGATGAGCATACGGCCCGCCTAATGGTAAGTAGTCATCGTCGTTCGCTAGACATCAACAATGTCAAGCCGCTTCCTGCTGCTAAAAAGTATAGCCAACATTTGAACACAAAAACAAAGAAACTAGCAGCGAGACTTGAATAAAAAACCTTATCGTTATTTGTATGTCATTAACAAAATATAATCAGTAGCTAACTCAGCATCCTCTATTAGAATGGGAATAAAATGGAACTCATAAATATAGCCTCCAACTATAGCTTTGGTACACAATCCTTACATACAAGTAAATTATGTGTTACATACATCGCATCGGCGCGCATAACTTCGTCACCCGCTAAAAATACTCTCCGATCTGTTTTTACAAACGCAAAAGAAGTATTACTACAAAAAATGTGATTGGGAAATGTTTAGGTTCTCCGTCTAGTGGATTTGCGTATTTAACTCGGCATGTATGAGTCTACGTGAATATGCTCACTATGTGCTCACGTGAGCACGTGCATGTGCTCGTATGCGTTTATAAATAATTAATGCATAAGCGTATGTATACGTGACGTGTAATATTGTGTGTGTGTACGAGTATGTTCATAATCAATAAAATACTGTACATACTTTAATTAATTTATTACTTTCTCAGACAATTAAAAAAATATCTGAAAATGTTCCACTGCGTAATCTACCTTCCGAAGTCTGGAAGAGATCGCCGTTAGCGATAAGCGACGAGGCCGCCCATTGTACTTTAATGTTAGAAAATTTCTGTAATTTTATTTATTGTGCTGCAAAATATTGAACAATTTTACTCTTTCTTTGAACGTCATATCTTATTTAAACATTTTTGAAAAACACATTTCTCGGCCCCTTGCGGCGTAATGGTCGGGGCCCGCAGCCACACATATACACACATACATATATTGTGTATTGGTCCTTGAAGTGGCGGACCTGTACCAAGGACCAGACTATCTGCCCGGTCGCGGTTATTTGTTGAAGCGGTGCTGATTGTGTCTAAAACAAAAACGTAAATAAACAAGCGTCGTCACCCCCGCCCTCGCCGCACCGCCGCATCGACACGCGCTGCCCTGCTCATTTGTTGTATATACAAGGTGGGCCAAAAGAAATCACCCTATTGGAAGATGCTCTTATTTTTGCAAATGGCCGCCAATGTCAAATCTGTTTTGACATTTGTGGACTAGATAGGTGTAGAATACAAGTTAGCAAACTATGGAGCTGTACACTCCCGAAGAACGCAGAATAATCGTGTCTATTTAATTGTATAGCAATTCGTGCCTCGCAATTAGCCGTCAGCCGGTCGTCCCTAAGGCGAATTTTTGTTAAAGACCTGCGCATGTTCCTATACAAAGTCTAGTCCGTGCATCAGCTGCTGGTTGTCGACCGCCAAACGCGTGTAGCCTACGCCCAAGCCATCCTCAATCTCGAGGACGAAGTGGACGATTTTTCGACCAAAATCATATTGAGCGCTGAGGTTCATTTCCACCTCAGCGGGTACGTAAACAAGCAGAACTATCGCTTTTGGGGCACAGAAGACCCACGAGTGATGCACGAGAAGCCGCTCAAAGTGACTGCATGGAGCGCTGTTCACACTGGAGGAGTCATCGTGGATTTTTTTTCGATAACGACTACAATGGACGGTGCCGGCTATAAGACCAATTAGGACTGGAGGACATTTGGTTCCAAAAGGACGGAGCGATGGCACACACTGCGCGAGCCACAACCGATATTCTGAAGGCGGCGTTTCCGGGTCGCCTCATCTCTTATTTTGGCGATTTGCACTGGCCCTCAAGATCGCCCGATTTAGTCGTTCCAGACTTTTTTGTGGGGTTTTTTGAAGTCCCAGGTTTACGTGAACAAGCTCGAGACCCTCAAGAACAACATTTGACACGACTGCAAGAATCTGTCGCCCGAAGTTCTTGCCGAAGTGATGAAAAATGCCATAAAACGAGCCCGTAAGGCAATCAATTGTGACGGCGCCCATTTGGCCGATATCATCTTTTCGACTTGACCAATAAAATTCGAAAGGTTCAAATAAAGATAATCAAAAAACAGAGTCGAAGTTTTTCATTTAGAAAAAAAATGAGAGCCAAACAACATCGGATGACTTCTTTTAGCCCACCTTGTACGTCGACATTGTGCAAACTAACAAGTGTTGCAGTCAGATACTCGCATTGTATAGACTATAGACAGACGTACGAGTTACGAGTGCCTTCTCGCGGAGAGGTGTACGTGCCGGGCGCGGCCGCTCCGGGTTGTCAAAGTTTTCAAATCAATCCGTAATGTAATAGAGGCCCCGGCGCCTTGGGACTTTCAAGAACTTTTCACGATATTTATCTAATTGTTTACGATTGTTCCAGGTTGTTCCGCTATCGGATTCAATTGTGAATTTAATGGGAGAAAATCTGAAGGCATTGGAGCAATAAACACAGAGATCGGTAAATGAATTGACGGGCCATGTCCATGCCCCATGCCCATGCCCATGCCAATGCCTCGGTGCACAGCGGCCGGTCTAGGTGCTTGAGCTTATCGTGAACAATCTGACCGCCGGACACTCCGGGTTTCATTTAAGTCGCTTTTAATTAAAATTATCTCCGCGCTACATCATTTCAGTAATTTAGATATTTCTTCAAGTCGTTTCATTTTAATTAAAAATTCTTAATCCTTGTTTTTACGCGCTCCGGGTTAAATACTTCATCATAAATGAAATTAAATTGATTGCAGCTTAGACATAGTCATCGCCGACTGGGGGCGTAATGCACGTCGCGATGTCTATGGGCTCTGGTACTCAGTACCTAGTAGCTCACTTAACGTCAAGTGGCCCACCTAAAGCAACAATAAAAAAACCTATAGAAATATGCGCCGGAGATGCCGTCATGTTCTCTGCTGGCGGTACCGGTGGTAATTCGAAGATCTGAAGAACTGTTCTATGATCTTACGAAACTTAAGGAGCTTACAATAAATATATTGAGGCGATCTACTAGGAGTAATTGGGTGTCGTCGTCCGACTTCTCGGAGGTTGAACCCGCACCTGCCAACTTTTTGGTAGTGGAAGAAGGACCAGCGGACGCTGCGTCGTCACCCGACAAAGAACGCGGACGTGGACAAGTTTTTACGGTGATCTATCGCGATCCCGCTGTCACCACCTCGATCCGGACGGGGGCCTCCCGTTGCAGAAATGCAGGTCTGATGAGGGAAGATGAGGTTGAACGAGTGACCCGCTCCCAACCCGCCAGCCTTAGACGCCAAGCACCATTACAGCCCGCGAAACCTGAGACTGCTACTTTTGGCCCACTCCAGCTTGCGAATGCAGGGCCCGGCAGGATCCGCGTCAAAAAGAAGCGAAGTGTGAACGCCGCTAGGACGGTGCAGACCCCCAAGCCCCGCCCATTACCTCCTGACCCGTCCAACATGGACAAGGCCTGGACGACGGTGGTGAGGTGGAGTCGAAGGAAGGCGCAAGCAGAGCCAACCATCGGAACAGCCCCTGCGGTCGCCTCCTCGAACAGTAGGTCGAGTGATGAACGGGAGAAAGAGAACAGGGCGCAAGACGAGGAAACCGTGCGCTAATCGTGTTAGAGCTGCTGCGGGTCGCCAAGGAAAAGAGCCTCCCTTATATGGAGGTGATGGCCCGGGCGCTCGGTAGCGTCGACGTTGGTGCCATAGGCGGAGTCCAGCTGTTGGAATATCCTGGTGCCGATTCCAGCGCGATCGCAGACAGACTGGTAGCCCGGCTCCGAGAAATCCTTCCGGACCCGGAAGTGGTGCGAATTAACAGGCCCGTCGAGCCGAGCTCAAAGTGACGGGCTAGCTCATGAAAATGTAATATTTTTATGAGACGTCCCAGGAATACGTTCTATACGTTTATCTAAAGGGCGCCGTGTTCTTACACTTGCAGGTGAGCTTGCAGTCAAGACGGCCTAGAGCCGACTGTCGCAGGGGCCAGCAACGAAGCACACGTAATAGATAGTGATTATGAATGATTATTGATCACCAGAGAGGCTCTTTTTGTTAAGCAGTTTCTTTTGATAGTTAGAGGAACCCTAAAACCAACGCGGATAAAATATTATAGAGAAAGTTGAAATTCAAAGATTTTGCCTGCGTGCGTGTGTGTGTACCCGTAAATTGAAATAGTTGGCAAAAAATATGGGATCTACATGATTAACGAGGGGAGTTAGCGTGGAGAGATGTGTTATACGCTGTTAGGATGTGAGCGGGGTTGTCTTATATGATTTAGGATAACTTGTTATAGGCAGCGGAAAATTAAAAAGATTGCGGGAAGAATTTTCTAAGAAATTTTATTTACACGTTACAATTGTGAGTGACGCATCGCGCTCTACATACTCGTATTAGAGTACATCATATAGTCATTGTTTTAATTCTGTAGTCCAGCGAGGGCGGGACACGCACACCGCGCCGAGCACGGGGCTCCAGCCGGGCCGGGCGCGCGCTCTCCGCGGACGGTCACGGTCACAAGGAGTTCTACTCCCGTGATGCGAAGCACCTCGCCCAGCAAACGCAAGCAAGCTGTGGTATATGCATCGGCGACGTCTAAGAAACCTTTTTGTATTGAATAATTACATTGTTACATCTCCCTATTCCCTGAAATTGTTTTTTTATGAGGCTGTGGCATTACTCGATGCAAGTTGGTGACCGCAGCTCATAGGGCGTGCGGAGCAATGCGTTTGAAGAAAATAATGTCTTTTTATTTTACGCTTTTTACTATGTTGACACATCCACTTATACCGCAACCGGCGTTCCAACTGTGAGTTCCACACTAAGTATATAACTATCTAGAACTGAAAACCCCGGACCCCCACGCCGCGACTTCTCCCCTGAGCAACTGTCCCTTGTAGAATTGCTGTTGATAGAGCGCATAGATACGATTTCAATATCTGATTTACGATCTTTTATCTTCATCGCGATCAAAGGTAGTTCAAGGAAGACGTACTACATTGCGTAGCGGTTCATAAAATCCCTTTGAGCCCTTGTCAAAGGAAAAACGTACAATAAAATATTTGATTTGTATGTTTGATATTGTACTTTTATTTTTCATTTGTACATTTCTTTATTTGTTGTTCTTTGTTAATTAATATAAATTGGAGAACGTTGGCGAACGCTTTGTGAGTTCATTTACCTTTATTAAAATACTATGGAAAAACTTGTAACATCATATTTTCAAAACGATATCTTTTTAATAATTGAACCACTCTTTTGAGGGTACGAGCTCTCACAAGTCAAGAAGAGTCTTACAAGTCAAGTCAAGAAGTCGTAGAACGGAGTGCAAATATGTGGTTAGTTTATTTTGGTACGTGTTTTGAATACCACTAGTTTATTTTTATTCAGTAAATAGGTTTTATTATTTTTTATTGCCTATGTGTGTGGACGAGCTCACAGCCCACCTGGTGCTAAGTGGTTACTGAAACCCATAGACATCTACAACGTAAATGCGCCACACACAGTATTACTACAAAAAATGTGATTGGGAAATGTTTAGGTTCTCCGTCTAGTGGATTTGCGTATTTAACTCGGCATGTATGAGTCTACGTGAATATGCTCACTATGTGCTCACGTGAGCACGTGCATGTGCTCGTATGCGTTTATAAATAATTAATGCATAAGCGTATGTATACGTGACGTGTAATATTGTGTGTGTGTACGAGTATGTTCATAATCAATAAAATACTGTACATACTTTAATTAATTTATTACTTTCTCAGACAATTAAAAAAATATCTGAAAATGTTCCACTGCGTAATCTACCTTCCGAAGTCTGGAAGAGATCGCCGTTAGCGATAAGCGACGAGGCCGCCCATTGTACTTTAATGTTAGAAAATTTCTGTAATTTTATTTATTGTGCTGCAAAATATTGAACAATTTTACTCTTTCTTTGAACGTCATATCTTATTTAAACATTTTTGAAAAACACATTTCTCGGCCCCTTGCGGCGTAATGGTCGGGGCCCGCAGCCACACATATACACACATACATATATTGTGTATTGGTCCTTGAAGTGGCGGACCTGTACCAAGGACCAGACTATCTGCCCGGTCGCGGTTATTTGTTGAAGCGGTGCTGATTGTGTCTAAAACAAAAACGTAAATAAACAAGCGTCGTCACCCCCGCCCTCGCCGCACCGCCGCATCGACACGCGCTGCCCTGCTCATTTGTTGTATATACAAGGTGGGCCAAAAGAAATCACCCTATTGGAAGATGCTCTTATTTTTGCAAATGGCCGCCAATGTCAAATCTGTTTTGACATTTGTGGACTAGATAGGTGTAGAATACAAGTTAGCAAACTATGGAGCTGTACACTCCCGAAGAACGCAGAATAATCGTGTCTATTTAATTGTATAGCAATTCGTGCCTCGCAATTAGCCGTCAGCCGGTCGTCCCTAAGGCGAATTTTTGTTAAAGACCTGCGCATGTTCCTATACAAAGTCTAGTCCGTGCATCAGCTGCTGGTTGTCGACCGCCAAACGCGTGTAGCCTACGCCCAAGCCATCCTCAATCTCGAGGACGAAGTGGACGATTTTTCGACCAAAATCATATTGAGCGCTGAGGTTCATTTCCACCTCAGCGGGTACGTAAACAAGCAGAACTATCGCTTTTGGGGCACAGAAGACCCACGAGTGATGCACGAGAAGCCGCTCAAAGTGACTGCATGGAGCGCTGTTCACACTGGAGGAGTCATCGTGGATTTTTTTTCGATAACGACTACAATGGACGGTGCCGGCTATAAGACCAATTAGGACTGGAGGACATTTGGTTCCAAAAGGACGGAGCGATGGCACACACTGCGCGAGCCACAACCGATATTCTGAAGGCGGCGTTTCCGGGTCGCCTCATCTCTTATTTTGGCGATTTGCACTGGCCCTCAAGATCGCCCGATTTAGTCGTTCCAGACTTTTTTGTGGGGTTTTTTGAAGTCCCAGGTTTACGTGAACAAGCTCGAGACCCTCAAGAACAACATTTGACACGACTGCAAGAATCTGTCGCCCGAAGTTCTTGCCGAAGTGATGAAAAATGCCATAAAACGAGCCCGTAAGGCAATCAATTGTGACGGCGCCCATTTGGCCGATATCATCTTTTCGACTTGACCAATAAAATTCGAAAGGTTCAAATAAAGATAATCAAAAAACAGAGTCGAAGTTTTTCATTTAGAAAAAAAATGAGAGCCAAACAACATCGGATGACTTCTTTTAGCCCACCTTGTACGTCGACATTGTGCAAACTAACAAGTGTTGCAGTCAGATACTCGCATTGTATAGACTATAGACAGACGTACGAGTTACGAGTGCCTTCTCGCGGAGAGGTGTACGTGCCGGGCGCGGCCGCTCCGGGTTGTCAAAGTTTTCAAATCAATCCGTAATGTAATAGAGGCCCCGGCGCCTTGGGACTTTCAAGAACTTTTCACGATATTTATCTAATTGTTTACGATTGTTCCAGGTTGTTCCGCTATCGGATTCAATTGTGAATTTAATGGGAGAAAATCTGAAGGCATTGGAGCAATAAACACAGAGATCGGTAAATGAATTGACGGGCCATGTCCATGCCCCATGCCCATGCCCATGCCAATGCCTCGGTGCACAGCGGCCGGTCTAGGTGCTTGAGCTTATCGTGAACAATCTGACCGCCGGACACTCCGGGTTTCATTTAAGTCGCTTTTAATTAAAATTATCTCCGCGCTACATCATTTCAGTAATTTAGATATTTCTTCAAGTCGTTTCATTTTAATTAAAAATTCTTAATCCTTGTTTTTACGCGCTCCGGGTTAAATACTTCATCATAAATGAAATTAAATTGATTGCAGCTTAGACATAGTCATCGCCGACTGGGGGCGTAATGCACGTCGCGATGTCTATGGGCTCTGGTACTCAGTACCTAGTAGCTCACTTAACGTCAAGTGGCCCACCTAAAGCAACAATAAAAAAACCTATAGAAATATGCGCCGGAGATGCCGTCATGTTCTCTGCTGGCGGTACCGGTGGTAATTCGAAGATCTGAAGAACTGTTCTATGATCTTACGAAACTTAAGGAGCTTACAATAAATATATTGAGGCGATCTACTAGGAGTAATTGGGTGTCGTCGTCCGACTTCTCGGAGGTTGAACCCGCACCTGCCAACTTTTTGGTAGTGGAAGAAGGACCAGCGGACGCTGCGTCGTCACCCGACAAAGAACGCGGACGTGGACAAGTTTTTACGGTGATCTATCGCGATCCCGCTGTCACCACCTCGATCCGGACGGGGGCCTCCCGTTGCAGAAATGCAGGTCTGATGAGGGAAGATGAGGTTGAACGAGTGACCCGCTCCCAACCCGCCAGCCTTAGACGCCAAGCACCATTACAGCCCGCGAAACCTGAGACTGCTACTTTTGGCCCACTCCAGCTTGCGAATGCAGGGCCCGGCAGGATCCGCGTCAAAAAGAAGCGAAGTGTGAACGCCGCTAGGACGGTGCAGACCCCCAAGCCCCGCCCATTACCTCCTGACCCGTCCAACATGGACAAGGCCTGGACGACGGTGGTGAGGTGGAGTCGAAGGAAGGCGCAAGCAGAGCCAACCATCGGAACAGCCCCTGCGGTCGCCTCCTCGAACAGTAGGTCGAGTGATGAACGGGAGAAAGAGAACAGGGCGCAAGACGAGGAAACCGTGCGCTAATCGTGTTAGAGCTGCTGCGGGTCGCCAAGGAAAAGAGCCTCCCTTATATGGAGGTGATGGCCCGGGCGCTCGGTAGCGTCGACGTTGGTGCCATAGGCGGAGTCCAGCTGTTGGAATATCCTGGTGCCGATTCCAGCGCGATCGCAGACAGACTGGTAGCCCGGCTCCGAGAAATCCTTCCGGACCCGGAAGTGGTGCGAATTAACAGGCCCGTCGAGCCGAGCTCAAAGTGACGGGCTAGCTCATGAAAATGTAATATTTTTATGAGACGTCCCAGGAATACGTTCTATACGTTTATCTAAAGGGCGCCGTGTTCTTACACTTGCAGGTGAGCTTGCAGTCAAGACGGCCTAGAGCCGACTGTCGCAGGGGCCAGCAACGAAGCACACGTAATAGATAGTGATTATGAATGATTATTGATCACCAGAGAGGCTCTTTTTGTTAAGCAGTTTCTTTTGATAGTTAGAGGAACCCTAAAACCAACGCGGATAAAATATTATAGAGAAAGTTGAAATTCAAAGATTTTGCCTGCGTGCGTGTGTGTGTACCCGTAAATTGAAATAGTTGGCAAAAAATATGGGATCTACATGATTAACGAGGGGAGTTAGCGTGGAGAGATGTGTTATACGCTGTTAGGATGTGAGCGGGGTTGTCTTATATGATTTAGGATAACTTGTTATAGGCAGCGGAAAATTAAAAAGATTGCGGGAAGAATTTTCTAAGAAATTTTATTTACACGTTACAATTGTGAGTGACGCATCGCGCTCTACATACTCGTATTAGAGTACATCATATAGTCATTGTTTTAATTCTGTAGTCCAGCGAGGGCGGGACACGCACACCGCGCCGAGCACGGGGCTCCAGCCGGGCCGGGCGCGCGCTCTCCGCGGACGGTCACGGTCACAAGGAGTTCTACTCCCGTGATGCGAAGCACCTCGCCCAGCAAACGCAAGCAAGCTGTGGTATATGCATCGGCGACGTCTAAGAAACCTTTTTGTATTGAATAATTACATTGTTACATCTCCCTATTCCCTGAAATTGTTTTTTTATGAGGCTGTGGCATTACTCGATGCAAGTTGGTGACCGCAGCTCATAGGGCGTGCGGAGCAATGCGTTTGAAGAAAATAATGTCTTTTTATTTTACGCTTTTTACTATGTTGACACATCCACTTATACCGCAACCGGCGTTCCAACTGTGAGTTCCACACTAAGTATATAACTATCTAGAACTGAAAACCCCGGACCCCCACGCCGCGACTTCTCCCCTGAGCAACTGTCCCTTGTAGAATTGCTGTTGATAGAGCGCATAGATACGATTTCAATATCTGATTTACGATCTTTTATCTTCATCGCGATCAAAGGTAGTTCAAGGAAGACGTACTACATTGCGTAGCGGTTCATAAAATCCCTTTGAGCCCTTGTCAAAGGAAAAACGTACAATAAAATATTTGATTTGTATGTTTGATATTGTACTTTTATTTTTCATTTGTACATTTCTTTATTTGTTGTTCTTTGTTAATTAATATAAATTGGAGAACGTTGGCGAACGCTTTGTGAGTTCATTTACCTTTATTAAAATACTATGGAAAAACTTGTAACATCATATTTTCAAAACGATATCTTTTTAATAATTGAACCACTCTTTTGAGGGTACGAGCTCTCACAAGTCAAGAAGAGTCTTACAAGTCAAGTCAAGAAGTCGTAGAACGGAGTGCAAATATGTGGTTAGTTTATTTTGGTACGTGTTTTGAATACCACTAGTTTATTTTTATTCAGTAAATAGGTTTTATTATTTTTTATTGCCTATGTGTGTGGACGAGCTCACAGCCCACCTGGTGCTAAGTGGTTACTGAAACCCATAGACATCTACAACGTAAATGCGCCACACACCTTGAGATATAAGTTCTAAGGTCTCAGTATAGTTACAACGGCTACCCCACCCTTCAAACCGAAACGCATTATTGCTTCACGGCAGAAATAGGCGGAGCGGTTGTACCTACCCGTGCGGACGCACAAGAGGTCCTACCACCAGTAATAGTGGTAGTAGATAGGTCCTTGACGAGGCTTGATGCCAACGCGACTTTAGAAGAACTCACTGCACACAGACCACTTCGGGTAGAAATAATCAAGTAGGGCAGGCAATTTGACCGAAAATTTGGGTGAGACAGTCATTATACTAGACAACTGAGACTTCGACTCAGATTCTGAAGATTTCGACCATACATCCCAAGGTGAGAGCCGCCTCTTGCGAGTCACATTGTGATGTGTGTGAGCTCCAGCAACCGCTCAGCACCAGATTAACTGAAGATTTGTTCTCAATTTGTACCAGAAATGAAAAATACATTTTTTTAATATCCGATCAGTGATTGCAAGATGATCTACGTGTTGCGAGAGAAGATCTGAAGTTGTAATGCATGGAACACGCTCTCCGAATCGAAACAATTCCCAACTATGGACACAGCGCTGGGACGACATTGAATAATTCATGGCATCACAGTGCACCACACAGGGCGGCAGTAGCTACATGTTGGTTCGCGTGAACTTCCTTACATCGTCATGAACGATGGAAGGTTCCGAACTGATCACATAGCGCTAGTTGCAGTTTAGTCTGAAGGTGTTGAGGAGTACTCGAGCATGACAGACGTCTAGACTCTTCTAGATCTTATGTAGGGAGATACTGGTAATACTAGTGCTAAGGTATCTTGTGAGTCTGCACGGGAAGGTACCAACACCCTCCCTTTTTCAGCCGTGAAGCAGTACTGCGTTTCGGTTTGAAGGGTGAGGCTGCTGTTGTACTGTAGAAACTAACACTCAAAACTCGTCGCAAGGTGAATGATGGCATTTACGTTGTTGATGTCTATGGGCTCCAGTGACCACTTAACACGAAGTGGGCCGGGAGGTCGTCCACGCTCCGCGCGATACGAGTACGCTGTCGGGACGGGCGTCCTGGGCCTCGACGATGTTAACTGTTCTTATTGCATAAAAATTAATCATATAGGACTACCGCCTGAAGAATTTCCTTCCGCCCGAGACCAAGACAATGCTTGTTCAAACTTTGGTCTTCCCCATGATCGACTATGGTGATGTGTGCTACTTTGACCTGAATGCAGATCTACTCAATAAACTTAACCGGCTTCTCAATAACTGCATTCGATTTATTTATAATCTTCGGAAATACGATCACGTATCTTCTTATCGCTCCCAACTCAAATGGCTCCCCATTCGTCAACGCCGTAGCTTGCGTGCTCTCAGTACTCTTTACTCTTTGTTGCACTCCCCAAATCCACCTGCTTATTTAACTAATTCCTTTCAATACTTAGTGTCTGACCACAGCCGAAATCTTCGTTCATCTCACAATCTTCTTCTTCTCTGTCCTCCACATAGTTCTGACTTTTTACATTCTTCATTCACAATTCAGTCTATTCTTCTATGGAATGCGCTCCCACTCAAAATAAGGTCGGCCACTACACGTGAAGCGTTTAAGACGAAGGTTCGAGAACTGTTTCTCATAGAGTTAGCAGAGTCATCTAATTGATAATATTTGTTTATACCTATATGTTTTTATATGTATATATTTATATATATATATATCTACATATTTATGTATATGTATTTATTTAAGTACTGTGTATTATGTATGTTATATATACACATAATATATGTTTAAGTAATATCCCCTTCATACTACACCTGCCAAGCTTCATCTCTGCACTCCCCTAAGGTAGACTGTTAGAGAATGCCTATGGCATTAAGTCCGCCTTTATACTTTCTAGTATAAGAAGTTATAAATAAATAAATAAATAAATAAACTACCTCCTATCATTTTTATATGTTGTTTGGAGTTGTAATGCTGACATATAAGTTACTATGGCGGCTTCTTTCTGCGAGAATAAAACGTCCAACAACCACCGGTACGTGATTAAACTTAAAGAAATATTATTTGCACTGTTAGATTGAGTGTTCCTGTACCCTCGATACGCGGTACCCTCAGTCTCTCTACTTGTGATCTCATAGTGATGCATGATAACCGAGGTCCACCCGGACGACGATGCTGAAGCACAGTGGAACACGCTCAGTACTACTTACTGCCTATCGACTCGAGTCTTCGTACGGAGCTACTGTAGCTATTGTCGGAACCGATGACAACAACATAGTAGCGGACAATGGACGAAATTATGGGGTTCGTTCTTCTTTTAGCAGAATCCAGAAAAACTTCACTATTAAGTCTATATACTTAGTCTGGCCATAAATACTGTTACAATTAAAATTAAACAAAATATTAGATTTGAATTTGGAATCTGTCATTTTTATATGATTGCTCATTGAGTTTTCTCATTTTGGCGCCAATACATTGTACAATATTTTGCGATATTAAAATGCAGTGGGGTGATAAAGAGAACCGAATCGCTGTGATTGCATTACACAAAGTAGGTATGGAGCCAAATGCAATTTTTAAAACTCGGACTTCATCAGAGCTGAAGACTGGTCGTCATCTAGTCCCGATCTTAATCCGCTCGATTATGATTTATGGTCAGTTTTAGAGAGTACGGCTTGCTCTAAACGCCATGATAATTTGGAGTCCCTAAAACAATCCGTACGATTGGCAGTGAAAAATTTTCCCATGGAAAGAGTGCGTGCTTCTATTGATAACTGGCCTCAACGTTTAAAGGACTGTATTGCAGCCAATGGAGACCACTTCGAATAAGCTTTTTATACTTTAAATTGTTTTATATTTATGTATTAAACTAACACACTGTAAAAGTAATAAATGTTATTTGCAATAGATTTTTTTTTGTTTTCCTTTGCAACAGTATTTATGGCCAGACTAAGTATATTCACTACTAAGTCTCCGCATTCCAGGGACGGGTCGGTTCCCCCGGACACGGCGTGATCCTGTCCGGTGAAGTGATGTAGTTTTTCACAGAACCAGTTCACAGAGTTGTACTCGCTCTAAATCAATAACAATCGCCGGTCCAATAGTTACGTACGATCCCAAACAACCAAACAAGCTTAATGTGTTCGCCTTGTGCGTGCGTGTGTGTGCATGTGCTTCGGTAAGTGGATAAGGCTCCTGATGTAATCGAATTTGTAAACTTGAGAAAGGTCGGAAATAAATGTTGGCTGCAGATCAGATCTGCTCAGTAAATACTCTGAAGGCTGTGTTTTATACATATAACCCGACGAGTGGAAACACAGGTCATGCGGAGCGGCTATAGCAGCCCACGAACACGACAAAGAGAGAGAGAGAGTTATAGTTTGAGTTACATGACGGTGATCCATTCACACGTGAGCGCCCTTTATTCGCTCCTCAGAACGAGGAAGGCTTTTATCCAAGACGAGGGATTAGTGTCCCTTCAACTGACGATACAAACATGATGTTCGAATACAGTGTGAGTGCTCCGCGCGCTCTGTACTCTGTAGCGAGGTCTACACGGGTAGCTACGGTATGAACATCGATGTCAGCTGTCTGTTCACAACTATTTAGAATTGATTATACCATCGTTATCGTTATCCTTATCGGTAAGAATAAATTGTGTTAACAAGAGATCGCTCGTTGAATAGAGTTCCTTTATGTATTCAGTTTTATATTTGTTGTTTGTTTCATATCTTAGACGGATAAACGGATTCACGGATCACCTGGTGTCAAGTGGATAGTGGAATCACATCGCTCGATGCGAGTGCACCGGGCGTCTTGCCCTTTAGACCGCGAAGACTCATAATTGTGTACCTGAATCAAAACAGAAACAAACATTAGAATTAAAAAGGGTTGAATATAATAAAAAATAGTATTTGTAATGCAAATAAGTTTAAAATCCCGACTCACATCTCACAGTAAACAAGACTAATGTCGTTATTTATAGTGTCTGCTCAATCGCAACGGATTTAAGCAAGTTTTGAATCCAGTATCTTAATATTTAGATATTTTACGGCTTTATCGCTTTATTTTGTGAGAAAGAGCTAGTAACCGCTACTCCACCGGTTTCACAGTACAGTCGCCGGTCAACGAGCCAGCGGCCCGTGTGGTTCTACCGCCAGATGAGTACCGGCACCAGCCCGCGCCGACAGCGCACTACCAGCTCGCTGCCTGCTGAATAGTTCATTTCAAGCCGCGATTCAAGAGGTACCTATAGCTGTGTCACTGCCCAGATAACGTGACTTATCAGTCCACAAGATCATTTAAAGTATTGTAATACATAAACAATGAAATTTTAACCTCGAACTGAAATTCCCGAGACAATAATGTAAATTCATTAAATCGAAACCCAAAACTAAGCGTGGCCGCCGGCCGGAGCACGCGATGAATATTGATGCGGTGCCGCGGTGTGGCTAGCGGTGTAGCGGTGTAGCGGTGTAGTCGTGTAGTCGTGTAGTCGTGTAGTTGTGTAGTTGTGTAGCGGGAGGAGTCCGCCGAACACAGAGCTCGGGAATAATTAATTTGTACTGCAAATGTATCACTGCGATTTGTGTATCACTAAATTCCGTTACAAATTGCACAGTCATTATAGCACGAGGCTGAGGTATCACAGCGCACAGCGCACAGCACACAGCACACATCTCACAGCGCACAGCACACAGCACACAGCACACATCTCACAGCGCACAGCACATAGCACACAGCACACATCTCACAGCGCACAGCACGCAGCACGCAGGCGTGCAACTCGTGTCGTAGTACAGCCTGATTTTTTTTTTATTGTTTATATGGGTGGACGAGCTCCCAGCCCACCTAGTGTACTGGAGCCCATAGACATATACAACGTTAATGCGCCATCCACCGCGAGATATAAGTTCTAAGGTCTCAGTATAGTTACAACGGCTACCCCGCCCTTAAAACCGAAACGCATTACTGCTTCACGACAGAAATAGGCAGGGTGGTGGTACCTACCTGCGCGGACTCACAAGAGGTCCTACCACCAGTAGAAACCACCACTAGCTACTGCCACTAGCTATAAAAACAAGACTTGCGAATAATGTACTGTAGTGAACTACAGTTGACTGACACTACCTCCATGCCTATGGGCTCCCTGAGCACTAAGCACCAGGTGGCCGTGGCACGTTGTTCATCGTTTAAATAAATAAACTAGATGATGACCGAGCATTACTCGTTTTTTTTTATTACGCCATCTTGTTGTGTCCATAGATTATACACTTAATATGGTTGTGTCGTTAAAGCAGTAAAAATAGTATTATTATTCGCCAATAGATGTCGGGAAGAGTCATAAAGTTGATTATCGATAAAGTTGATTATTGAAAACACGAATAAAATAATATTTTCTGAAAATAAATCGTAGCTAGATCGATTTATCGCCCCCGAAATCCCCTGTATACTAAATTTTATGAAAATCGTTGGAGCCGCTTCCGAGATACAGATTATATATATGTATATACAAGAATTGCTCGTTTAAAGGTATAAGATAAACAAAGTGTAGTAGTGAGTGCGACGGCGAGGGCCCGGCTGCCCTACAATAGAGCTTGTCCCTCCCAGAGCCGCAGTGTGCTGAATGTACACGGCCCTTAGCAACTCCGGGTAACTTAGTGTTTCAGCACATGTTCACATTTTTCAGTTCTATTAGACGGTCGGAGCCGGGGGAATACTGATGAGCACCCTCGTCACTCCGCAGGCGAGGAAACTAATATTCCACGCGCACTCACGCGTGTACAGGTGGCTTTTAACAATTCGTCAGCATACAGTTTGCTTCTATACTTAATTATAAAAACTGTAAAAAATAATGCCTTTTTTTACAAGTACAATTAATTTTTTTTATTGTTTGTATAGGGCATATGAGTCGTCTATTATCAAAGGTGGCAATCTGTGCATTTGGACAAAAAAAATTTATTGATATGTCAATACAGATTGATTTGAATATAATCGTCTCCTTCAAAGAATACGGTTCAAAACCTGCATTAAATAAAGGTTAATAGTTAACCTGTTATTTATCTAAGATGTCGTTCCGAAGAGTTTTGTGACTGCCAATGAAATACAAAGTCAATAATTCGTTTTTCTGATTTACCAATCATTGTCCAAAAGTCAGATTGCCGGCTTTGATAATAGACGACTCATATGGTGTCCCAAAGCTAACGCAGAATTTGAATTTGCTGTCTTTTTTACAACAAAGTATTGGCAACCCTGAAAAGAGAAAAAATTTGACTACCTATATTAGTAATTGGACAATATTTCAAAACTAGTGAAAGTTTTAAGCAAAATCATTCTTAGCGATAAAGCATATATTCACCTTGAAGGCCTTGTTAATCATCAAAATTGCCGTGGTTGGGTTTCGAGGCACTCTAGGAACAAATGCAGTCACAACGTGTCACTGTTTGGTGCGGAGTTTGTGCAGGAAATGCCTCCATCACATTAGAACATATTTTTATAAAAATGAGTCTGGCCAAGCAGCAACCGTTACTCGCAACATGATAACACAGCTCTTTCTACTGAAAGTGGATGCTCTTGATGTGTCCGATGCGTGGTGTAACAAGACGGTGCCGCTTGCCAGACAGCAATTGCAACAATTACTGCACGAGACATTTCCTTGTCATGTACATGTCATTGTTTCGGTGATGAGAACTGCCCCACTAGATCGTGTGACTTAACTCCATTAGATTTCTTCTTATCGGGTTATTTCAAGTCAAAGGTCTACTTCAACAAGTCCTCATGGAACGCTTCAAAAACGAAATTAAACCACAATTATGCCGAAAGGCCATGAATTTTTGCGACTAAGTGTGTGTGTGTGCCCGCAGAGCCATGGAGACTATTTACCCGATGTGTTATTCTATAAATAAGCATATTCTATGTACTCTAAGATTCAATAAAAAATAACAATCTAAAGAAAAAAGACACTGTTTTCTTTTTAATTCAATACTTAATGCGACACTTTTGGGACACCCTATAGGTATAGATTATCATTAACCTTTATATACTCTGCCACTATATAATATGTAAGTATCAGTTTATTTCAGACAGGCATGTTTTACCGATAAATATGTTTTCAAATATCCAAACATCAATCCTGCGTGTCACGGTGTCGACACAAGAAAACAAATTCCACAAAACAAAAAGTGCTGAAACAGCAAGTGTCCCTTACTATACTATAATTTGCTTAATGACTTTAATTACTTAAACTAAAATTTTAAAATATATGTACACATTCTGCACTAAGGCCCTAAGGTCGGGTCGTTGACTGATATTCGATACTAAGACTGTGTGGCGTCGACCTGCAACAGCACCACCTCCCTGTCCGATCCCGTGCTTGTAACTGAAAACCGCTTCAGGATCCACCGGAGAAAAGACGTCAGCGTTCTCTGAGTATTGCACCAATGTACCGCGATCGACAACCGGCAGGAGGCTCGTTTACTGGTGGTAGGGCGTAGTGTAGTTCTACTCTTTAATACTTCGACCTCATGTCTCAAGGTGGGTGACGGCATCCACGGTGCGATGTGTATGGGCTGCGGTAACCACTCAACATCAGGCGAGTCGTGAGCTGTTCCACCTGTACGCAATAAACATATATAAGAATGATTTATGAAAATTAAAATGGAACTTAAATCTTTAGGCTACTCCAACCACTCTGGCCTCTCTGGCCGCTGACGTAACTGCGCTACGCACGGTACACTACGCTCGCTCAGAGAATCAAAGCAAGCTCATAAACAATGCACAATGACGCCTTCAAACGGACGCCTTCATTATCTATGTCGCGGGTAAACTTTAAGGCGTATCAAATTTTAAAGTGCCTAGATTTTTTCAAAAGCAGTTACTTTAGAAGAAATAAAATGTTATTGTTTGCTAATTGCCGATCATAGACATAAACTATTGACTAAGATTTCACCCTCATCTTAAAATGTTCAGCAACACATAAATTTCACACTCCACTAAAACGTCACTTCCATTATGACATTCATACGAGTATATGTATATAATTGAATTATTTAATTCGTTTACACAGGTTCTCCATAAACTAATTGTAGGAAAATCACATAGACAGAATTCTAATAAAACATACGCAACATTAATCTGTAAAAAAGTGATATTAATTTTAACAAAGGAACTTTCTATTTGTCGCTCGGTTATTACACATTTTGTAAAATACTCAATTACAACATCACCTACGACATGTATAAATAAAATGCTACAGTAACGTGTGTTGTCCAAATATTTACGTGTTTAGAACGGTGATGGGCAGCTATAGCCACTTGACCTTCCTTACTAGTGAGAATTAGAAATAAACTGTATTCGTAATGAGCAATACGTAGTTTAATGATTAGGAAAACGTTGTTTGCAGCGGGATCTATCGGGAAATGTCGGAAGATGTAAGAAATCCGTGATAAGGCTCAATCGCGGACGGAATCGATTAAAGAAATGTGTCACTCTGTACAAGGATAATGACTTGTCCTGATCATCTGACTCAGTCATCGACGCAGAGCTCAATCCGCTGGGACTACAAGCCTGAAACTTTGGCAGTTCATGACTTTACTGACGTGGCCATAAAATAAGGCAGGATTTCTGGAAATTTCACCCCTATAGGGGTCAGCATAAGGAACAAACTGTTGTATGAAAGTACGTCATTTTCAACACTAGGAAGCACCAAATCTCAAATATTAGCCTTTGATTAGAAATAGATGTTTATGTTATTGTATACATATATGGTGGGGAGTGACTTAGTAGTGCAGTATTAGCGCCGCTGAGTGTTGCGCCGAGGGTGGTGGGTTCGATTCCCACACCGGGCAAACACTCGTGGGACAAACAGGTTTGTTTGTTCTTTGTCCGGATGTCTATTATCTATATACTATAGGTCCCGCAGTAGTCGAAATTCGACTATAATTAATTGGAATTGTATAATAAGTTTGTACACTATTATGATTGTCTATACTAATATTATAAAGAGAAAAAATTTGTTTGTTTGTTTGTTTCGAATAGGCTCCGAAACTACTGGACCGATTTGAAAAATTATTTTTCCATTAGAAGCCGACATTGTCCCTGATGAACATAGGCTACTTTTTTTTTTTTTTTGGTTTCATGTGTGTTTTAATGTTTCCGAAGCGAAGCGAGGGCGGGTCGCTAGTATTTTATACTTCTATAATCACAAATTTCGCCAAGGCTACACTATAAAAAAATATTAACAAAGACAAACAATATTTAATCTATTTTCAATTTAACCACAGACGTCAAGAACAAAAGTTTGACAATAAATAGTATGCATGCGTCAGTGCGTCAAATACATGGTATGTGTGTGTAATGTTTTCTTTATTGACTTAATGTATCTTTTACGCATTATTTAAAAAAATATTAGCATTGTGCAGTTCTTCTCTATATTCTCTATAAGTGAGGAAAAATTCATACTCCTCCGTCCGCGCAATTTTCGTAAAAAGGGATCCAAAGTTTTTGCTTCACGTATTAATATATAGATGTATACATTTAAAACTCATATAAGTATGTATATATAACGACGAAAGGAAGATCTTCCCTCGAGCGGTTGATATTGCTCGGTAGACCGACGGTCCGAATGTTGTTGTTCGGACTTTTATATAATTATGCACGCAAGTACCTATGTTGAAAATGTCGTAAGCGAGATTCAGGCATCTGTCAGTTATCTTGTATTGTATGATGGCTACCCGCCACAAGTATACATATCAGTCTCTAGTACCCATAACACAGATAATCCTAATTTAGGGCCGGAAGACGGTGTAATAAAAATGAAAATTACATTACGAAATTACAGCTTAGTGAACAGAAATTTATATTAATATTTTTGTAAATATTTTTTTTTTGTTTCTATCAACCATTGTATCGGTGCACCTTTGGCACCGTAGCGATCATATCTCAATAACCTTCCTGGAGAAGTTACGTGTGCGAGAACCAACAAACTTTTAAAAGCATTTTTTGGAAAAAGTTGAACTTTGTCGGCGCTATATCTGTTGATTACAGTGTATGACACAAAACGTCCAACCCTAGAAGTTAATTTCATCAAAATGTTCATGTCGGAAGCGTTGAAACCAATAACGGGTCGTGCGTGCGTTTGTAATGTCCCCGCCGCCGCGCCGCGCACCTCATTAATATCGAGAGCCATTTGTGCGGCATTACTACCGCATACGAACTCGTATTCTTATCCTGGCCAAATGATGTCCTGATGAAAAACATACAAATGTAATGAAAACAAAACACTAATCAATAAACTAATGACTTGTAATTTTTAAACTTTCACTATAATTTACAATGGATTGCAGCCATACATACACTACGTTACAAATGACCAGTATGTACAACGGCAACTAAGAATTGTGAGGCAATCTTAAACGTCGCAATATTATTATAATTAACCAAAGAGATATTTAATTTTCATTTTACTTCGAATAAAGAGGTTCATTAAAATTCAATTAAAACAGGGAATAAACGGTTTCTGTAAGCTCTCGTGAGCTTTGAAAAGCTGCATTGATCGATCTCGGGTCATCGGGTCGAAGGTGACGGCAGTTTCGGTGATGAGGGACTAATGCTGTCAATTTCAGCAGTTTTCGGAGCGCGGGGTTAACGCGGGAAGACGTGGCCTGTCAGACTTCCATTTATGTTGTGAGGTAACAGAGCTAATTAAATGTACTCCAGAATTTATTCGCACGTGAGTAATTGAATAAAACAATTAAAAAAAATGAGTATTATCGTATCAAATAATGATTAATTTTCAGAGTAGCGGACATATCATAAGCATGCTCATTGCTTTACTTCACTTCAGTCTATAGCGAAGTTTCAAGCACTTTACAATCGTTCCCGTGCTCACAGCGGACCAAGCTGCAACAATGTTCGGAGCGCGAACCCTGCGCTGTTGTATTACTCTAAAGTTCATGTTGTTTAACACCTGACTTTACATTACATATTTACATATAGTGCAAATGTGTAAGTGAGACCCTAGAAGCAGAACCTCGCCTCAACTTATAACTATTCCGATTTCCAGGAGGGGGCATGTGAGACAGATAGCAGATAGTCGTAAGTCAAGTCAAACATCGATGTGTATACAAATTGCGACAACTGCCGGCCCGTCTAGTTAGGTCGCGCGTACAAAGATGTACAAGTTTAACTCACGCAAAACAACGGTATTACTGGATTAAGAGAGACATATATCCGGCCAGGATTACGACTCGGACCCTCGCATTAATAACCTCGATAATACATACTGCAGTACTCGCGATGTTAATTGCGTCGCTTATTATAGTCTGGTCACATGTTGTTTTATGGCGACTTACACTCAATCATGTTTTTTTTTTCATAAGTGCTCGTAGACGATAATGATTCCGGAGTTGACAGCTCACACAAGCGGCGGGCAGCGTCAGCCCACCTTGGGACTTTTGCTTGAAGAGGCACACCACAAACACGGCGCTGTTTATTCCAATTCCAATATATAATATATTACTAAAGATATAATATAATGAAATAATAATAATATCTAATATATAAAATTCTCGTGTCACGGTGTGCGTGATTGAACTCCTCCAAAACGGCTCGACCGATTTTCGTGAATCTTAACGTGCATATCGGCCAGGGTGGAGAATCGGACAACATCTATTTTTCATACCGATCAACTATCAATCGATCAGTTATCCCCGCCAAGTGTCACCACTCATCCAGCAAACATCACGTAGTAGGGATGAGGACGAAGCCGGTCTCCTGTCTTACTCACTATACATTTTTCAGCCATGCTTTTTTGGTTTTATTTGTGTATCAATAGTATGTTCAGTAGGTCTGAGAATCGGCTACTATCTATTTTTCATACCCCTAAGTGATAAGGGTTGTCCACCCCAAAAATTTATATTTATTATTATTATATTTTGGATACATTTTTATTTTTTGGTTATATTGAGGTATTATGTGGTTGAATGAGGTTTTTTTTTCTACAATGGAATTTCCCTAGAAATCTTATTTAAGGCAACACAACGTTTCTCGGGTCAGCTAGTAAAGTATAATAATTCATAAATAGAGTCTGTGAAGTCCACAATGGCTGAGTTACTTTTATTTTACAAGCTCGTCTGCCTCAGTAAAGAAGAATGAAGAACCATTCTGGGCCATTCAGGACGATTCTCTTCATTACAATTTCAAAAAGTATTACATTTTCTTGAAACAGGATTATAATTAAAAATTCAGTCACGGCTGGTCCACTGCACGGCGGACGCTTCAGATTGGACATTTTAATAAAAATGCTAATGAGATGGCACTATGTGTAAGTCAGCATGCGTGCACCGACCCTCAACAGATCTGTTTTGATATGACGTGTACTACAGGAACAATCCGATGGTTTTAAGTGACAGGAAATACATTCTGTGTCTCACTGTATGGTATTGTATTTGCGGGGTTTTAAAAATCTGTCAAATTGGTAATGTGCGATCACAGCTCGAGCCACACCCAGTCTCAAACTGTTACTGGAGTACTGGACTCCTTACACGTTTCAAAATGAATACCAGTACCAACTTGACAAAAAATTTGATACCGTTTAAGTTTGATAACAATTATTTTTGTCTATTTCATCATTTTGTCCATTTCATTGAGGACTACGTACTGCCTACGTAGATACATAATGTTTGTAGGAATTGAAAAAAGAGGGACGTTCAATGGAGCAACCATAGACCGACGCTCCGATTTGTATGCAAAATTATCATGTTAATATCGTTAGCGCCATTCATTTGTCAAATAGGTTATGTGTTCTACGTTAACTAGCACAACAAATAGAATATTTTTTTTCTGGTAGTCACACGTGTCAAATGAATGACGCGCCAAATTCTAAACAACTTCGAGATTTGAAGGAAAATTTCCCTAAAAATAAATGGCGCATACGGCACGATAATAGTCTTTGTGTTTCCAAATGAGTTGTTGCCGCGAGGTAAACGGGAGGAGAGAACAAGCCGCTCCTTGCCGGTACATTGTTAGGCTTTCTCGAAATGGACTGACATCCACTCGCGAGATGTTTCGATGGTGTCTGAACACATTCCTATCTTAGTCTTGCAGAGGGATGGTCCAGTCATGCATCAGCCCAGGGCTGGGCGGGGATGCAGCTCAGGGCAGGGAAGGGATGGTACTAAAGCAACAAAGAAAAAATACAACAACAAACACACCTGAGTTTTAAATTTGAATGACGCATTGACCTCGAAGGATCAATTTCTCTCATACTATTTCCTGAAAAGTTGTACGAGCTTTATCATCCTTACCCACATTTGCTCTTCTCGGGGTACTACCTACGATATAGGCATTCTTTCACCGAGGGGATATCGCTGAACTACAAGCATGGTTCAACGATGATGTTTTAGTCTTCCAGAATAGATATATAAAATAGCATCGCATCGCGTAGCTGTTAAAGTATAGTAATGATTTTATTTCTACATCAAACGCTGAACGCGATAGACGAACCGCCACTCAAATAATTTCCTTTCGTCCCTACATTTCATTACGAATTTCTCATAATTAACTCGGGAAATTAATGTCTGCATATTACGGAGGTACTGTGTTCAATATATTATGAGACTTGTACATTTCTATACGCCGCATGTAACGCGAACGTTAGGTATGAGAGATTCACAAAAGGAAAATAGACTGTATATTAATGTGATGCTAGAGGATAGGGCTGGGTACATACAACGTGGCACCGAGCGGCGAAATGATAGGAAATTGTGGAACAGATCTAAGAGCGGCCGGAGACTGCCTGCTTCACCCATGTGGCACCCATCAGCAGATCCCAGAGCGAGGAACCACATACCACCTCCACTTCTGAGGGGAATGTACTATGCCCAGAGTACTATGACAGATAAGAATGGGGATTGGAATGGGACTTTAGTATTGTAAAATTTTACAATCTGATATAAAATTACCCTGCGACGCCTCCGAATGGCCACTTTGGGTAATATGGATAACACCACAGAACCAGATAGTTGCATTCAAGGGTGAAATCTATACATACCTTCAAACATTTACCGTTTGTACAGACTGACGTCAGGACCAGCCTTTAAAAGTGGCTCGATTCCAGGTAAAGTATGATATTGAACATAATCCACTTAGGATTGTGTAGGTCTATATCTGTGTTGTGTAATATATAAGTTTATTAGTGACACACCAATTAAAATTTATATTCGATTTATGATTTACACGACGCGTATATGAACGTACAGAAAAACGAATAAAAGTTCTTGTGATATGCAGATAGATAAATGTTTTTTGTTAGATATAGTGATCACACTTCAGATCAAAATACCTATTGTACTCGTATTATTGAGACTCGCGAGTAGCTCGTTTCATTGTGGGTCTGTCAACGGTCTCTTGATCCAGGTCTAATTGATAAAGAGACGTCAGCGGTCCCTCTGCGGTGACGTCATCTGGACGGTCTCCATTGCCTCGAGGATTTTCAATTCATCACAATTGACGGAAGATGCGGAATTCAAATGTACATTTCATTGAAATAAATGATTATAACATACCACTAATAGGACCGATAGGAATAGGACATGGTGGACGCCTCCTTCCTGTGTGTTCAGCTAGCTGTGTGATCGAGTGTCGGAACCGGTGACTGTTCGGACCATATAAATATATTATGTTGCACTGGGACACAACAAACGAAGCGAAAGCGCGCCACCTAGGGGATGCGAGCCGCAACTGCTCGTCAAACATCGGCTCAGTTCGGGTGGTGTGCTTCGGCAGGGTCGAGGTGTCATCGCTCCAGTGGAATAGAGACAGACACATTCGTTGGAAGGAACACTTAGGAAAAGTGAAGACGTCTTGGAACTGGCATCGTTTTCTTGCTGCTCAACCTCTTTGCACGATTGCCATTCTGAGACAAATACATAAACGCGATGTTGCCGGAACACGCCATGCTCTGTATGAGCAGTTCCCCCTGAGTCCTTGGAACAAACACAACTTTATCTCCAACACTCAACACTTTTAGCAAACAACTTTAGTACAAACTATGCATTCCGGTTAGAATGGTAAAATAATGATTTTCTTAAAGCAATTCTGATTTTAACCTCTTATCCTTCCCAGGTCGGTGTCCCTCCGTTGCAACACGGTCAATGCGGGAGCACGTCAAAATATTCGAGGAACTTCAAAAAAATCACAAATATTCATATATTGTAGAGGAATGTCTAGTTATTTTATAAATCAAATTTATTCGAGACATCGCACATTATGTACGCTAATAGTACGAGTAGTGTACGGACTGTGAAGAGTCCTCTCTGTTACGGAGCACACAGGGTCGGACAGAAGACGGAATCTCCGTATATTTGTTTAGGGTTTTGTTGACCCGGCACAACGTGTCAAAAGATCGCCATTGATACGAGCAACAACGCCCTGATGATTTTTGCTACGAAAAAAAAACGTGAACGAGGGATTGGATAAAGGAGTGTACGTACAGCGGCCTACGGTGCGGTGCGGTGCGTATTTATTTTTATTTCGAGTTCTAGTTCGATCTCGATCTCGATTTAGTGATTATGTACTAATACATATAACCGCGTCGAGCGCCGCTTCCCTCCGCGCATTGCGGTTATATGTATTAGTACATAATCACTAAAAATATTATAATCTGGCCCGAGCTGCCGGTGCCGCCGCCGGTCTCTCTCTGCCGCGAAACGTTTATGTGTTGGGCTGAAATACTATTTATTTTTCAAAAATACAGGCTAGTCTATGTAGCCCTAGACGCGTTATACGAGTGCCAATGTAACTGAGACTTCCTATTTCAACGTGGACGCGCGGTCGGTGGCATTCGGTTCGTTGTTACTATTAGCTGACAGCTGGGACAGGGTTACAGCTTTTTTTTTTTTTTTTCCACAGGAGAAAATCGCCGGATCCCCACCCGCGCGGCAGGTGGGGTATGTGGGAGTTGAACCTCACTAAAAACTCCTGCCGCTCACGACCGGCGCCCTACCTCGGACCGGGCCGGAGCCCAGTCGGGGCTATTGAAACGGCGGGACAGGGTTGACGCAGAGCACATTACATCCATCCCACCGTCCCACGGACGCCGGACCGGTGGCCGCCAGCGACACGACCACCGGTTCCCTCGTTCAGCGGGCCGAGAGCCCGATTTAATGGCGCCGCGTTACACCTTCCCCCAGAGCGGTCGGGGGAACGCGGTCTACCATCACCCGGCTTCCTATTGCGGGTGAGCGTGCAAAGCACGCCACCCCACGTCTGGGTCTCTCCCCGCACAAAACGGGTGGGACCCCTAGCTCTTAGGGGGCCAGGTCACGGATACGACCCCGGTCCCGACCCCCTGCTCGGCGGCGGCGGGTTTCTGCGTAGTGAGGAGAGCTTTACCTCACTCGCCCCGCCGCCTCCTTCTGCGAGATGGTGCACTCGCAGAAGCTGAGCATAGCCTTCCATGACTCATCGCTGCCAAGCATCGACGCCACGACGCCAGGCAGCGACAAGTCTGGTCCTATCTTTGCGACCAGGACACGGCGCTGCACCTCCCAAGCGGGGCAGACAGCGAGCGTATGCTCCGCCGTGTCCAGGTCGTGTCCACAATGGTGACACCTCGTCGTCGGCTCAGCCCCTATCCGGCGCAGGTACTTCCTAGGGTGACAGCTTAACACAAGTTGGGCCGTTAACTTGATTATTAAGCAAGTATTTACACGACTAACAATCTAATTATAAATTACTTGCTAATTCCACTTGACAATTGAATTATTACAATCGACGCTTGAAAGGCAAACGTGACTAAGCGACAATGCGTGAACTTTACAGTAGACCAATTTAAAGTTGGAATACCTGGAAACAGAATTTATTTTAACGAATCTAGCTAGTAGCTGTAGGATTGAAATGATTTTAATAGACCTAGAAATATTTGAAGTGAAACTTCTTTATCGGCGTTGGAAAAAAATTTACCGTCACATTTTTCGGTTACGCGTCACATTTTTCCGTTACGCGCCATCTTTTTCTTCACCATTCATTGTTGCCGTACACAAGTGAAGGTGCCTCTTTACTCGGTAACAATAATTATAAAATACCGATGATTTTAAGTGGAGATTTTAATGTAAATTTTGCATCGGAAAATTCTTTGAAGCTAGTTGAATTTCTGAAAGATAAATTGAATTTATCCATGAAAAACAGTCCTCAAACGTCAACAACAAGATCTGGCACTACAATTGATGGAGTTTTTACTCGGTCACTAAATTTCGTGGAATGTAAACCATATATTTCATATTTCAGTTACCATAAGCCATTAATTACAAAAATATATAATGACAATGACAATGATAGTAATAATTCTATTACAATTAATGAAATGCTGTAATAATCTTAGTAGCAAAAAGGTAAAGTGAAATAATTGTATTATTTGTATTCATGTCTATGATAATAAAATCCTTTTGTTTAAACTTTATCTAATTTAACTTTATTTAACCAATTTCTAGAAAGTTGCATGTAGATCATTTTTCGAAAAATAAGGCCATAAACAAGTTTCACTTCTTACGTGTGTACACTAGTACACGCACACATTTTTTTTTTTTTTTGTGCATCGAATACGGTTATTGCCTATCATTTATGTACAAAGCAGTTATTGTCGCTTAGTCACGTTTGCTTTTCAAGCCTCGAATTATGTTTATCATCGAGACAAAACTGAATAATCTTCATTTTATGCTCTCTCATAATCTTCATGCGCTGCCTATGTGAAGCATCACATAGCCTTCTCATAGGCGGCCTCTCAGAGCATAAATTGGAAGACTTGTCGGATGTCTCTCGAGATAATCTTCGAAGACAGAATGCAAGACCTACATATTATTATGTAAATCTTTGTCTGTTTGTTTGTTTTTAAGGTAAGGAAGGTCGGAAGTAATCGCCTTAGACCGACTTCGTAACCCAATGCTACCCGTACCTACCGTACAACACACACTTATCAATATGTGGGTATTGGATTGAGAAGTTGAATGGCATCGGGCTTATTAAAAATATTGTTATGCCTGTAATAGTAACGCCATCCATCGCCGAATAGTCGAACGAATATCGAATGATCTAGTAGCATCTAGAACGCTCGAGAACTATAACGCCATCTATTGTCAGAATGCGGAAACACAGTACTCGGCTTTTGTGGAATATTCTCGAAGATTCTAGGGATTTCGTCTCGACTATAAAAGCGTTGCAAGGATAGCACGCAGTCAGTTAGTAATCGGAACTACTTAAAGCGAAACAGCGAACGGATCACCTGAAGCGAAGTGGAAGAAGCGAATTGAGAGTTTTAAAGTGTTTGTCGAGTGTTTTAAGTGTTGAATAAAGTGTTAAGTGATATAAGGATCAATTTGTTACTACCAAATAAATTATCAATGCGTTACAAATAAATTATCAATTTTTATCGTATTTATGGTTCACTATTCTACCGATAATGGGTTACACATAAAAAATAGATATATATTGCCGCAGACTTTTTTGTAGGACTATTTAAGATAAGCATTTCCATTATCTATACTAATATTATAAAGAGGAAAGGTTTGTTTGTTTGTATTGAATAGGCTCCGAAGCTACTGAACCGATTTAAAAAATTCTTTCACTGTTTGGAAGCTACACTATTCCCGAGTGACATAGTGACATAGACTATAATCTTTTTTGAAAAAACTTATGGATCCTTACTAAAACTCCAATAATGTAACCCAAGATGTAAAAAAATTACCTAAAATATTCTTTATATCGCGTGCCCTGCGAAAACTATTGATGATAGAATAAAATAATGCACTACGACTTTGTAGAATACATTATTATTTACAAAAAGTGTCACGACAGCATATGTCTATGTCTAACTATTATACTTATGCCGCAATAAGTGTTCTTTTATTTTAAAAAATAAAACAACGTCATATATCGTTGAAATTTTTTGTTAAAGACCCGAGCGGAGCCGGAGCGGGTCGCTAATACCCCATACTCGTAACTCCCAACGATTTTTGCAGCGCACGCCAGAATAGCTCGCAAATGTCTGATTTTTTCCTACTTACTTGACACTTATCGTTACATTTGGGGTAATTCCCACTATAGCTTTATAAATTATAGCTGACCCGGCAGACTTCGTAGTGCCTCAATCGATAAATAAAAGACCTAAACTTTATTTAATTCCGATCATTTTCATATTTATACATACATTTTAAACCTTCCCTCGATTTCCACAAATAATTCAAGACCAAAATTAGCCAAATCGGTTCAGCCGTTCTCGAGTTTTAGCGAGACTAACGAACAGCAATTCATTAATATATATATAGATAGATAGCTTATTTGTTATTCTGATGTGTAAGCTATATTATTGTAAAGTTCCATCAAAATTCATTAGTAGTTTTGGTGTGAAAGAGTAACAAACAAACATCCATACATTCTTACAAACTTTCACATTTATAATATTAGTAAGATAGCATAATTATTTATTAAAATCAAATGTATTATACATTATTATGTATTTTTAACATTTATATTAATTACATTTTCCCTGTGGATAAAGACACGAAAAAAGTATCGATACTTTAAAGTATCGAGTACATTTCCATTCGATACCGATACTTTTGCATTCGATGATTTTACCCAATGAGTACTTTTTGGCAGGTATCGTATCGATCGATTAAGAAATTAGGGTAATTTGGTAGCCGCAATGCGAAGTCAAAAGAATAACCTGTTTTTCACAAATTATTATCTAAAGTATGCTATTATAATTAATAAAAATTCACATAAGAATTTATTAAATTTAGATGCATCTAGGGTGACTCCCAGGTACTTGACCTTACTGGCCCAGGGCCGAAGAGGGTGATCGGGGGTGTGATATTTCTCTTCCTAGTGCGGGAGGAAATAAGCGGTGAGTTTCCCCTTTGAAATAACACTGCTGTGCTTTTCGCTGGGTTGATGTCTATGCGCCATTTTCGGAACCACTGTCCAAGGGTCAACGCTGCGCTTTGGAGCTTACTCGCAATTAGGGACTTATTTCTACTTGAGTAGTAAACGGTTGTGTCGTCAGCAAATAAGGCTAGCTGGGTCGGCGGCGACCGGGGAATATCATTAGTAAATAAACTAAATAGGAGCGGAGAGAGAACAGAGCCTTGCGGGACTCCAGCCGTGAGTGGACGCGGGGAGGAGCGGGTTCCCTCCACTCGATATCGAAAAGAGCGGTTCGACAAGAAGTCCCATATGATGAGCACGAGACTGTCCGGCACGCCCATGTTGAATAGTTTGAAAATCAAACCGTTGTGCCAGACTTTGTCGAACGCTTTTGCGACGTCGAAGAAGAGGGCTCCCGTGTAGATTGGTTTTGGTCGGTTAAGTCCTACGAGAATGTGCTCCGTGAGGCGGTGCACCTGTTGTACGCATGAGTGATTTGCACGGAATCCGAATTGTTCATCGATGAGAATGCCCTTGGATGAGACGAAGTCTCTGAGGCGTTTGTAGAGCAGACGCTCATACAGTTTGCCTAGAGACATGAGTATCGAGCTGTCAACTTGATGTTATATCGTGAATTCTTCGAGTTGATTTTTTAAAAAGTTAATGTTTTTGAATTGATGAATATAACAAATATTATTTATATTTATTAATGTTTAATATATTTTAATTGTCATACACCGTTTACACGTTTTTTAAAAAACTAGTTATTATTTGAACTTGGCGCCTGGGGCGGAGCCGTCATTTTTCCCCTAGTAAATGGAGGAGGATAGAGGACAGTGTATTCGATAAACAACAAGAGATAAGCTACATGTCAATTTTTTTTTTAATATGAAGTAATTTTGATGTTACAGTTGTTGTTGTGTTTTTGTGTACCAATACCGTTTGTTTTTTCATGTCCTGCTCTAATGAAGTTAAATTGCCGTTATTTATTGGCTGATACTATGCTCTATGCGCATTAAGTCTTAGAAAAGTACTCGACACCTTGTAGTATCGATACTTTTGTGAGTGAGTATAATAAATATATTAAAATATTTATAAAATATTTATATGGTGATTTAATCCGATGAGTTTTATAGTGTAAGTTGGTGTACAAAATAATATGTAGGTACGTATTGTGGTGCTTTTATTTTTTTGAAATTTAAATTTCTAAATTTCTCTTCTCTGTCACTCCCTACTTATATGTGATTTTGATTATGGAAACATATTCGGTTATTGTTTTAGCTATATTTTTTAAGATATTAAATGTTTGTTTCCCAAATAATTAAATAAATTAATAAAAATAATATTATTTTTTCGATACTACTCAATACTCATGAGTACAGTTTCGATACCGTGTCCTTAACTCCCTTCCCTACAATCCCTACCGAACAACAATTTACAACAATAACAAACTACATAAATTGAATGATTCATGTTATTTCACATTGGGAAAACACCAACTGTCAAATTCCTCGCCCTGCGACCGTTAGACAGTATTGACACGCCTCGCGTTACAGCAGGCACCAAAAATTGGCGATATTAGCCGATTATCTAATATCTTGTTTGTTTGTTCGTAAAATTGATACATGCATCACAAAGTATTTGTATTTCAACAAGACACACATCCATAGCGCGATTCACTAAAACACTCAGCGCCATCTATCGATAACAAATGAAAATAAAATTCATCTGACACCTTTTGATTTTGAAATCAAATTATTCATATAGTAACTTTTTTTCATATTTATATCGCAGGTTCACACCTCCTTTTATATATTCTTAGCATGTTGTAGTATTTCAGTCGAGAAGGCGGCCAGCATGCGGCCCTGCGGTCCATTCTCAGTCGAGAGTATGTTATTATTGTAACGAGGTGAAGTTTCAATTGTATCGGACAACGAGCGGCCCGCCCTCCGGCCCGGAAGGAGTAACAGTTTGGCAGCAGGTAACAGGTGGAAGCTGGTTTCCTTGTTTTCATCAATTATTTCAGGATCTGGAACAAGGAAGAAGGCTGAAGAAACGCCACATTGTATTCATTTAAATGAAAACAAAAACATTTAGTGGCCTCCACTTCGTTATGTAAGTATCTGCAGCGAGCACGAGAGCGTATCTTCGGGAAACGAAAGCGACGCGGCGCAACCACCCTTATCGCATCCTCCTCGAGCTACGTTCCCGCTCGGGACGACGGAGCACCACGCAGCCGCCGGCGCCGTAAGCGTGTCACGCGCCGGGTGCCAATCCATCCACTCTCGGTGCTTTCTAGCCTCCAAGCACCCATCACAATGCTTGTCGAAGAGTTCGACGTGCCACATGTAACCCATAGATATCAACCACTGGGTTTCTCGCTGAAACTTCTCAGTGGGTAGCGATTCCGATCCAATGGCAGAAGCACTACTTTTGCTATGGTCATTGTTAACTAGTTTTTCTCGGGCTAAAGAACCCCGTGAGCTGGAGAAATTGCTGGAATTGCCCATCAGTTAGGTAGGGCAAACAGGAATAAAATATAGGGAAAACGCATTCACGTGGTCAAATATAAATAATGTTCCCGTCACGGTTTCATTTGATTTTATTAAGTCGTAGATTGCTATATTGACTCAGCCGACGTGAAGCGACCTACGGAGCTTATAGGCACTAATAGAGAGTGCCACCATGTATTTTAAGATTAAATAAATTTCAATAAGTCAAGGGCAAGGCGGGCCCTACTCCGCGAGGCGCGACCTCGCGATCCAGTTTGAGACTCCGCTTCACCGCAGAACTAGGTCGGCACGCGGCACACGCACCAGCAGTGCTGCTCCACTCATTTCATCGATTATGAACAATTAATTATACAATAAAAGCAGAAGTTGAGTCGTATCACTTTTAGTTAGCGATAGAAGACGCAACAAGTATGTTTCACAATGCTTGTTCAGGAATACTAAACGATAAGACGCTCTTGTCCTGGTGTCCACTAGGTCTCAAGGGATGTGCATATGTTGGTCTTTGAATATTGTCTTTTTTTTTCTTCTTTTTTTTTCTTTTTTTCCTACCTAAGCTGATAGCCTTAAGAGGCTATTTCAGCGGAACCTTAATTAGTGAGCTCACGGGGCTCAAACCTGACGACGTTGCTAACACGAACCCTAGCAAGAGCCGTGCTTCGCAGAATCTACCACCGGATCAGAAACGCGGCCCACTGAGAAGATCCGGCGAGAAACTCATTGGGCTGTGTCTGAGGGTTAATTTACTCGTCGAGCCCTTCGTCGCAAGCGACGGGTTCGACAAGAACGGTGACCGGTGCTTGAGGTACCTAAAAGCACAGAAACAATGCAGTTGTTTCTGTGGTGTGAAGAGAAGCGGGCATTATCCATTAGTCTGGTATTCGGTAATCTTACAGATGACCAATTGAGGTTTCGCACTAAATACTCGTTCGTACAAGAAGGTGCACCGCTTAGAGAAGCAAGAAGGGCTTAACCGACCCAAACTACTGTGCACGGGAACCCTCTCCTTAGACATCGCAAGAGCGTTGGACAATGACTGGCACAACGGTTTCATTTTCAAACTAAAATTTGGGCGTGCTGAGCAGACCACGGCGCATTTATTCTCAGCAGACGTCTTGGCGTCGGAACGACACTTCGATAAGGCGATGCATAATGAAATCGCCTCATCGCGGCCGCCGCAGATTACTCTCCGGCTTCGACTCACGCAAGAGCCAGTCACCATTTATGCCCTAGAGATGTCCTTACGGATCCATTCGTTCGACTAAGATAGATATTTGCAGCTCTAGCATCAAGAGCAGGTACATATATGTACATATATAAAATGCTATATGTGTATACAAACACAATCAAACCTGCCAAGCAGCGTTCCAGGCACTGCTGTTATATCGGGTATGCATAATAAATGACAAAACGCCGTCACAGGATTAAAGATTAAATCGATTTTCCAAGGTGATTATAATTCCCGCGAGAGATCACAGCCGGGTCGCGCCGGATGTCTTGTACACCCGAGCCCGGTCCTTCTGAGCACGGATTATAATATTAAGTAGATTGGAACGTGGAAAATTTTCTGATTTTTCCGGAGCCTCCGGAGACTCTTGTTCTCTCTATATTTTGTACTGCATGGTCCACGCGGAGTGTTGGAATCGGTTGACATGATTCCGTGAGCTTCTTTGTACCGAAGCCGCTAGGTTAGTCCAAAACACAGTTTCAATCCGGTTTTAAAATTAACTTGCCTAAACCCTTCATTTTGTAAATTAAAGTGGTGTGTTAATTATCATTATTTTATTGTCAGCGAACAGTTTCCACCCTTATTTTTAAGGCAACAACTGGCTGCAAGGGGTGGGAACCGTTTGTGCTTGAAAATACACTTTTACCCTGCTAATCCTCTCTGGAATATTTCGTACGTGCAACTCTCACGAGTTGTTAGTTGTCTTTTATGTTGCTTTCCGTACTGAAGAGTGAAACATCGCTTAAATTATATTATATGTGCGATGTACGATTGAGACTTCAACCTTATTCTTTAGAGTGGATGGCAGTTTTTTTTTTCGTATCTCAGCTGATAGCCTTGAGAGGCTATATCAGCGTAACCCTAACTAGTAGGTGAGCTCACGGGGCTCAAACCGGAGTGTTGCTAACACTGACCCTAGCAAGAGCAGTGCTTCGCAGAATCTACCACCGGATCGGAAACGCGACCCACTGAGAAGATCCGACGAGAAACTCAGTGGGCTGTGTCTGTGAGTTAATTCGCTCGCCTAGCCCTTCGTCGCAAGCGACGGGTTCGACGAGGACAGTGACTGGATGGCGGATATTAGAGTTTGCCATTTATGGGAACTTACCACCAGATGAACATTTAGTTCATCTTGGCCCAAAGCATCGAAGTCTCTCGTTTCGAAATACTCAAAATATGTATTTTATCAATTTTGCTGACAATTTTCCTACTTCAATCACTTATGCTAAATACCTATCCACAATAAAGGTATTTTGAATATCGACGACACGCGAAAACCTATTAAATACTACGCGAGGAGTAAACTTCACTAAATAACATATTAAGAATTCAGAGAGCGAGTCCAGCGGGGCCACTTGTGTTCTGAATGTTTAATGTACAGCTTTGCTCCGCTCATTCCGACAAGAGCTCATTACAACTACTGCCACTTTGTCCCCCGGTTTATACGTCCATGCGGCTACACTACACAATGAAATAGTAATCATTTACGACGCACTGCCAATTACCTATACGCGGTGTAATACATTTTATAAAGAAACTTTGTAATGTGAATGTGACTACTCATTGGACGAGCGATATTTATTGTGTCTTTAGTGTGCTCGCATATAGTACGTTAATCAGTGGAGCTGTTTACTCTGAAGGGCGACGCTCGGTCGCGTCAATACACGCTCCAGCTACATACAACTGCACCACGCCGCTGCCGCCGTGTCCAGATGACAACATTAACACCTTCAAGTATACTCATAAACTTGTACAAATTCGAGTTTGTGAAGAGAACGAGTCTACTGTACGATTGATCCAATTTTAGTTTATCTCCGATGTTTTAACGAAAGCGGTCTTGGGTCTGATGTGTTCGGTGGATTCAAAAAGTATTTTCTCGGTATAAAGATATGAGCGTCGTTCGGTTTAAACACAAGCACAAACAAGTTGGTTTTCAACTGAAATGACATTTTATTGGTTCACTAATGAAACGCTGATAGGAACACACAGATAATTGTTTTTTAAAATGATAATCAACCAGCGATGCGCCCCGGCTTCGCACCAGGTTGATATCGAATATGAAACAGAGTTGTATTGTGCACTGCGGAATATATACCTAGATGGAGTTAATGTCTTTGGTATTCGGGGTGTAATGTTTATTTGATATCTATCAATCCATATACATATTATATAAAAGTCTGTGTATTTATATATGTTCCGTATAGACTCCGAAACTCCTGGACCGGTTTCGATGAAAATTTCAGCAAAACTTCAGATTGGTCTAACTGTACTTAATCTTTAAATGGACTATGGATTATCTTCCTCAGTTAAAAAATCCACAATTCTCTCTCCAATAGCTATAGAAACAGATGCTGTGTTTCCTCTTATAATATTTTTCAGTACACTCAAATCGGCCACTCTTAAGTTCTTTACACCATACACACGGAGTTGTTCATCTACCACCCTGGTCAGCGCACAGGTCCCTACAGCATGGTATCCAGAATAAGTCATATGTCTGGCGTAGCATCTCCAATACTCTACCCTTCCACATTTATAGGCTGGACATCCAGGTAGATTCAAATGTAAGATTGAGGCTTTGTGTTTTTTGAAGATCTGAGTTTTCATCAGGTGCTCCAAGAAAGTGATAGATTTTACCATTTGTTCGACGTCTCGTTCATCTCCAAGATAATTAGCGAAGATTGCTGGTGGTTGCAGTGGATCAATACTGGCGAGGCGGACGGTGCCACGAGAATATGGCTGCAGAACCATAGGCGAGAAAACAATCAAGCCATGGTTCTCGTTCGCCTTCTCAATTTGGTCTAAGACTTGGTCATTGAAACCAATAGCCTGCTTAACCAAAGGCTTTGCTAAAGCCACCAATCCTTTGTCTATGTACGACTGAATAATCTGCATATCAGCGAGCTCGCACCGACTACTATTACCTGAATACTGACGAAGATCAAAATCGTAACAGTTAGTGTTTATCAATGTCACTATATCTTGTAGGCTATTAGATGCTAGTGGTCCGCTCCTGGAGGCCAAGTACTGTAATACTTGGGGTGCTTTAGAAGTCAGTCCAACGAGGCTGTCTACTATTCCTCCGTGGTCTACTTTGACGATGACTACTGGTAGCTGATGGTCACTCATATCATTACCGACGGGAAGGTTTGATCGTACTGATATGCCCATTTCTTGTAAGTGGTCAGCTGGACCGACACCTGACTGCATCAATATCTGAGGGGTTCCAATCGCTCCAGCACTAAGTATAATTTCGATTCTTGCATATATTGTAACTTTTTGTAGATTTTGGACAACTGTCACTCCTCGAGCAATATTGTCGTCATCAATAACTACTTCAGTACAAAAAGCATTCTTTGCAACTTTAAGATTTTTCTTAACATCATTCCTTGCTAGGTAGCCCCGCGCGGTACTCATCCTCTCTCCTTTATATACATAACCAGCTACTTTTGTAACTCCTATTTGATACTCTCCGTTCAAATCCTTATTATAAGGTATATTTAGCTGCTTTAACCCCTCAACAGTTCTCATGTGCCATGGGTTACGCGGATCATCAAAATACTCCAATTTCATAGTACCATTACTATTATGATATTTCCTTGAACTGGCTGGATACTGGTCTAAAATTTGAAGACCTTCGTATCGAAGGAAATACGGCTCTAAGTCCTTCCATGTCCACCCTGAGATGTTCATTCTGTCGTAATCATATCTATTTCCTCTTATGTACAGCATGTGATTGATAGCGGTGGTTCCTCCTAAGCTCTTTCCACGACTGAATCTACACTGTTCACCAATTGAAGAGAGACAGGATATGTTGTTTGGAATAGTCTTGTACTGCCAATCCAGTGAGGAGCCAAGGAGACCCAACGACGCCATCGGTATCTGAAATAAGAAAGTATTTACGGCTCAATCAAGATCATTGAATGTTGAATACAACACAGTTGAATAAACTCATTACAAAGCTGTTAAACTAAAAAATACTTTAAAAATATTTGAAAATAGATATCAATGATTAGCAGCGTATTCTGCCAGTAGAATTTGTAGCGAACTCACAAGACTTGTGTGGGAAGAGCTACATCGACTAGTGCACGCGCAGAGCTTGACCAATTAAACGAAATTTTGCCACATAAAGTTCAAGAACAAGGATTCTGATGGAATCATTTTGAAGACTGATTGATTACCGTAGATAGGAAGCTTGGATCGCCTCCGGCTTCTATAAGCATAACATCGAAACCTTTCAATGCTAACCTAGAGGCGGCCGCGGCGCCCGCAGCCCCAGCTCCTACCACCACGTAATCATACGCGGCTCCATCTGAAAGAAGTAGTTCATTATAAAAATTTCACTTTACTTCATTCGGTGTGTTAATCATCCTGATCTCATTTTCCAGTTCTTTTTTTTTTTATTGCCCTTGTAGGCAGACGAGCATATGGCCCACCTGATGGTGAGTGGTTACCGTCGCCCATGGACTTCAGCAATGCCAGGGGCAGAGCCAAGCCGCTGCCTACCGCTTAATACTCTCCACAAGCCTCGTTTGAAGAAGAACATGTCATAGCGCTCGGGAAACACCGTGGAGGGGAGCTCATTCTATAGCCGGATGGTACGTGGCAAAAAAAGATCTCTGGAAACGCACTGTGGATGACCGCAGTGGCTCCAGGTAGTATGGATGAACTCTACTCCGGTGGCGGGCGGTGCGATGGTAAAAACGAGATGCCGGTATCATCTCGAACAATTCCTCAGAGCACTCCCCATGGAACATACGGTACAAAATACAGAGGGAACCGAAGTCCCTTCGCAGACCCAGAGGTTCCAAACGATCCGTATTACAAGTATTAAGCGGTAGGCAGCGGCTTGGCTCTACCTCTGGCATTGCTGACGTCCATGAGCGACGGTAACCACTTACCATCAGGTGGGCCGTATGCTCGCCTGTCTGATCGGGCTATAACAAAAAAAAAATTATTTTTTAGATTTGTCAATATTTTGTCTCGCTATCCCTCTCACTCTTGTTTATTTTTCTGAAATTTCATATGCACTTAATACCAGGTAGATGTGTGTTGAGTAAGGGGAGATCGGAATGCTACCTTCACCGGCCCTATTGTTAACCCCACCTGCACGCGCCGGATGGCGGCGGCGACCAACAGGTTGCTGTGGTGCTCCCTGCTAGAAAACCAACGGGGCAATGGCGACCGAGCAGTGGCGGTATAACCATACACACCCGTCAGGGCAACCTGTACGGAAGAGGCGTCAGAAACCTTGGGGATCAAATACCCCCTAAAGTGCTGGTGCAGAAGGCAACGGGAAACCACTGCACTAATTTCCCACGAGAGTCATGAGCAGGTCTTATAAGAGTAAAAGTGTGCGTTGCGATCCGAGTAGCGACCGGCGCCCTAAGTTGTCCGGGAACCGGGGTGTGAAATTGGTTACCGGCCATGGGGGAGCAGGCGACCAGGCACCTCATGGAAATTATGCCACTGGAAAAAGAACAACAAAACTCAGCGACAGGATCATCACCATGAAACTCAGTGCTTCACCATGTGCACTGAATATCATTCAGGTCGACGCCCCTACTAGCGCCGCTACTGAGGAAAAAATTGAGAACTTCTATAATCAACTCGAGGCTTGTATAAACAACATCCCAAAAAGAGAGATACTGATGATTATCGGCGACTTACACGCAAAGGTTGGAACCACTGTTTTGGATGTAGGGTTACGAAATATCTTGGGTCACTACGGTCTTGATTGCAGGAACAGTAGAGGAGAACGGTTGATTCAGTTTGCGGCAGATAATAACTTAACAATAATGAATACAGCCTTCAAACACCACCCCAGAAGACTGTATACTTGGACCTCCCCAAACGGAGAGCACCGCAACCAAATAGACTATATACTGATCAAGACAAGATGGAGAAGCTCAATAACCAACGCTCATACACTACCGGGAGCTGATGTCACGTCGGATCACCAGCTACTAATATGCAATATGAGGATCAGACTGCGTAGACCTATAATTAGAAAAACTGTCAAACGCCTAGAAGTCATTGATAGAAACTCGTTTGTCCAGTCTCTTCAGGATATGGAACAGTGCTGGTACGAAAACTGCAGCAAGGAAGTGAGCGTTGATCACCTCTGGCAATCTACCGTGCAATTTATAAAAGACGTCGTGCACGAATCACAGCCCAAAAAGAAATCCAAGAAAAGGCAGCATTGGATGGAAGACCTGGGACTTAATTGAGAAGCCTAGAGAGCTTAAGGCTGGCGGTGCCAGAATGCAGGAGTTGAACGTCCTGAGTTCCGCCATACAGGCTGCTTGCCGTCATGACCGAAACACAGCGCTATAATCAATATGTGAAGAGGTTCAAAGGCATTCTCAAAATTTTGAAACCAAAGATTTACACATGAAAATCCGACTTATAACTCGTCAATTTAAGCCAAAGACTTGGGCTATTGAGAATGCGTCTGGAGATACTGTCACTGAGATCAAAAAGATTGTTAGCGCTTGGAAAGACTATTGCAAGTCTCTGTTTACTGACACCACAACAAAGATCTCAATGACCTACAGTGAACCCTCGGAACTGGAGCCGATGCCTCTAAAAGACGAGGTGCGAGCAGCTATCAACCACCTTAAACGGAATAAGGCTGTAGGTTTTGATGAAATCCCCATCGAGACAATAAAAGCCATGGGGGAAATCGGAGTGGATATACTGCACATCATCTGTTGTCGAATTTGGGTCACTGGAGTTTGGCCGAGCGATTGGTCACATTCGATATTCATTCCACTTCACAAAAAGGGATCAACGAAGAAGTGCAATAACTACAGACTAATTTCTCTCGTATCCCACGCCAGTAAAGTCATGCTGCACATAATTAACATGAGGCTCCAAGATTACTTGTCCCGAGAGATCGCCCTCGAGCAAGCAGGTTTTGTAAAAGGTCGAGCCACAAGAGAGCAACTACTCGTAATGCGGCAAATTGTAGAAAAGGCCAGAGAATTTAATATTAGCCTATATGTGTGCTTCGTTAATTTCCGAAAGGCTTTTGATACCGTCAAGTGGTGGAAGCTGTGGTTGGTACTGACGGAAATGGGAGTACCGCAACATCTTGTACACACCCTCAGACGTCTGTACGAAGATGGCACGGCCGCTGTTCGTATTGACAGTATTGACTCCGAACGCTTCAGCACACAGGCAGGCGTTAGGCAGGGCGGCATACTATCTCCTCTTTTATTTAATATATACACAGAGTATATAATGCGAATAGTTCTTAAAGATTGGGATAAAGGAAAATCCGTTGGTGGTCGGAAAATATCAAACTTGAGATACGCCGATGATACTACCCTCTTGGCGTAAACCAGAGACGAAATCGAGGTGCTTCTTCGCCGGCTGGAGACTACAGCGTTGGATTTTGGACTTGCGATCAATCGTGATAAGACCAAAATGATGATCGTAGATCGTGCTAACATCAACCAACCGGAAGTCCAACATATAGCGGGATGCGAGGTAGTTAATAGCTATGTATATCTAGGCTCCACTATCACCAACGCTGGAGGCTGCGAAGATGAGATCCGAAGACGTTGCGCCGTGACAAGATCCTTAGTTGAGAGGCTAACAAAGATTTGGAGAGACCGCAGAATAACCAAAAACACAAAAGTTCGGTTAATGAGATGCCTGGTCTTTCCAACATTTCTGTATGGGGCTGAGACGTGGACGCTGAGGATGCAAGACCGTCGTAAGATTGACGCACTGAAAATGTGGTATTGGAGACGTCTCCTCAGAATTCCGTGTACCGCGCACCGTACCAACATTTCGATCCTGAAAGAGCTCAACATCAAGGAGAGACTATCGTCAACAGTCCACTTACAAATCCTCAAGTTCTTCGGGCACATCACTCGTAATGAGGACTCTATTGAGCGGTTGGTGGTGCAAGGGAAAGTCGAGGGCAAAAGATCTCGCGGACGATCTCCAACACGATGGACCGACCTCATAAAATCTGTGACTCACTCCAACATAAATGTTTGCTCTCACTCTGCGAAATATCGTGCCACATGGCGTCGCATCGCGAGAGCATCAGTATCGCAGGATCCGACTGATGCATGACCACGACCACTCTGTCAAGAGTGTACGAATAGGAAGGAAGTGTGTTGAGTGAAACGTTAGGATCTAATATTCACCTTCTAGCTGAATTCCAGTAGGGTACGTATAGGGAAGGTCTTGCAAGAAATTCTCAAAGAAAAAGGCCTCCACTGCGCCAGCACTGCATGCCAATAGCAGTCGAAACATGAACCTGAAGATACATAATTAAAATATTTAAACAAAGTTTGTAGACAAGAGAATTTTGTTTCTTTTTGTGATGCAGTCAGACCGGTGAACCCCTATGGGCTTACAATAGGTAGGGCTAGCACCTTTATAATTTCGGACCGGGGATCAAACCTCAAGGGGCGCTCTCGGCATATGGTCTGAGTGGTCGGTAATGGTCCAGGCCGAAGCCCATCTGCCGGGCAGCGATGGCAACGATGGCAGCGATGGCAGTACGTCTCATTCATTTTACATCACTTTTAAACGTACATTTCATTAATAATTTATTCATTTTTGATATATAAAGTAGTAATAAATACTATAATTATAAATTGATATTTTATAGGTATATTCTGTTTTCAAGCACTATGTACGCCGTAGTTAGTTTCTATCCTCAGATGATATGTATTCATCTGATGGTTGTCTGAAAGAGATCGCTCTCAATGATAAGACCACCCATTGTACTTTTGTATTTAATATTTTGCATTTGTACTCATTTTATATTGGTGTACACTAAAGCATGCTCTAATTACGTTGGCGTAATACTCCGAGAACGCCGATGTGTCTTCTTCGGTGAACCCTATAGTGGCCTTCCTTCCTTGGACTACAACCTTAGACTACAAGCACGGGATCAAATGGGGTGATGATACTCTAGGCCGAGACCACCCAGCTTTAATATCGAATATCAGTCCGCGAACTGACCTTAAGGAAAATGTTACATCAACGTTGCAGAATTATATCAGTTAAAGCAATATTAGAAAACAAATATACTAGTTGAAGGTAAAGCATACACAATAATTGTGTAGAAAGTGAAAATTAACGGAGTTTGAAATCATTAAGTTTATTAAGCGTTTACGCGAATTAAAGTATAGCAATTAGAACAAGTAAATTTGAGGCCAAAAAAAAATTTATCGTACCTGTTTTACTTTAAGAATTAATTAATTAGCGAAGAAACCAATGACAACTAGTTACAGAGGCAACTGTGTCCACATTGTTACATCTAAGACGTCACCTAATTATTCATTACTATTTTGAAGTTAGAGCATGTCAAGATAAAATAACTAGTTTAATGATAGTATTAACGTTTGTATTTTAATTTATTTCAATTTTAATTTGAAAAATGTTCCTGTGAACGTTTTAATTTTTGTATTTGTTTCTCTTTATTATTCTTTTTTGTGTTAATTATAATAGGAATTAATTATAATTGGATTTTGTATACATCATTATGTTAATTGTAAATTTAAAAAAATGGCAAGGCCTTCGGTGTGTATTCTGCACTGCGGCCTTTACCTACCTACCTAACTAGGCAGTCATACAATCCGGCTTGAAAAGCAGCGTTTGCAATGTTTGCATCAAACCAAATTGCGAGTCCAGACTCAAGCCGAACCACTGTCTCTGTGAAGCGGACAAGTCCACTGATGCTAAGTGACTATCGTCGCTCATAGACATAATCACAGCGAACTGTTGCCTGCTGGAAATACTCTTTTCAAACTTAGCTTAAAGATCTTTGTGTAGACCGCGTTTTTTTCCCTTAGCAAGTGCACACAAAAGTCACCTCAGGTGTTTGAAATTGTAACTGTTCTATAAGAATATACTGTCTCAACGTAGCCGGAAGCTAGGCTAGCTATGAAACAAATGTAATAACGCAATATTGGGCGCAGGGAACAGCTGACAAACTCGTTGCATCTTAAAGTATACAGCTAAAGATGCTGACTACGTTGCGATAGTCTTCAAAACAGAACGATTTATGGACGAGCAGTACAGAGCGGCGGTCTGGGCTCGCGCTTATCGGGTGCAAGAATCGAAAGGACATTAAAGTCGTCGTGGTCTAAAGGATAAGACGTCCGGTGCTTTCGTATATAACGATGCAGCAGGGTTCGAATCCCGCAGATAAGTACATTTTTTTAATGAAATGCACACTTAATAAATGTTCACGATTGACTTCGGCGGTGAGGGAAAAACGTCGAGTAATAAAAACCAAACCGGCAAAATTATAATTTGCGTAATTACTGGTGGTAGGACCTCTTGTGAGTCCGCACTGGTAGGTACCACCACCCCGCTTATTTCTGTCGTTAAGCAGTAATGCGCTTCGGTTCGAAGGGTGGGGCAACCGAGGTTTTGTAAAACTGAGATTTTGCAACTCTTGTCTCAAAGTGGTTGGCGGAATTTATGTTGTAGATGTGTAAGTTATCGCAGCCCATCTGCGGTAACCACTTAACACCAGGTAAGCTCGTCCGCCCATCTAAACAATAAAAAACAAACAACGCTAAATAAATACTTTGTACTGGTGGTAGGACCTCTTGTGAGTCCGCGCGGGTGGGTACCACCACCCTGCCTATTTCTGCCGTGAAGCAGTAATGCGTTTCGGTTTGAAGGATGGGGCAGCCGTTGTAACTTTAGACCTTAGAACTTATATCTCAAGGTAGGTGGCGCATTTGCGTTCTAGATGTCTATGGGCTCCAGTAACCACTTAACACCAGGTAGGCTGTGAGCTTTACACCCATCTAAGTAATAAAAAATAAATAAATAAAAAACAAAGTAAACGAAACTTACCGTCCCCAGTTCATTCTTCATTCAAATTATTCTCCGTACACAGTACTGCTGCCCGCTCACGGTCATGTTACGAAGAAGGATGCCAGAGAATATCACCAGCGGTTAGTTGTTAAAGGTGCTCTGAGCCTCGGCCGGCGTCCTCCGAAGTCACTCCTTTACTGAAACGATAATAGCCAAAATAGTGTGTGTGCGTGTGTGCGTATTTAAAACTACGTAATCTAAATTGTTTACTTACCATTTTATGCAAATATGTGTACGTTCCACATGATATTATGTGATCACTATTCAAAAAAATATGGACTTACTCAAATGATAAATAAAGGTTGGGGAAAAAGTTTCTTCGCATTTTTTAAGAAAATTCACAACATTTTTTAATGTTGTTTATTTACATTTAACTAAAGTATGTAGGTACCATTTTGTTCGATAACTTTTTGCCATCTTATAGGTAGGGACATGATCCCATTGCTATAGAAATTTTGGGGCTTCTGATCAAAATACCGCGACTATTGGTTTTGGCAGTCCTCTCGTAATGTTAACCTGACACTGCCTAAAGAATTCTGAACAGACCGAAACAGGTGGAAATCTGAAGGTGCAAGGTCAGGACTATATGGCGGATGCATTAACACCTCCCAGCCAAGCTCTCTAAATTTTTGCTGAGTGGCTAAAGATGTGTGAGATCTAGCGTTACATGATGAAAAATCACACCCCTTCTGTTGATTAATTCCGGCTGCTTTCTCTCAACTTCTTACTTTAATCTCATCAGTTGTTCGCAGTAGATTTCAGAATCGATGGTCCTGCCTGGTTGTAACAGCTCATAATGAATAATGCCCTTCCAATCCCACCACACACACAGCATTACTTTGTTGCGAGTTAACCCGGGTTTCGCCACAATCTGTGAAGCTTGACCGGCCTTTGACCACGACCTTTTTCACACGTTCTTGTCGTACGTGATCCACTTTTCATCACTAGTTATCAGCTTCTTCAAAAATGGTTCGGTTTCATTACGACGTAATAATAAATCACAAATGAGTACACGGTTCATTAGGTTTCTTTCAGTGAGTTCGTGAGGTTTTTTTTTTATTGCTTAGATGGGTGGACGACCTCACAGCCCACCTGGTGTTAAGTAGTTACTGGAGCCCATAGACATCCACGATGTAAATGCGCCACCCACCTTGAGATATAAGTTCTAAGGTCTCAGTATAGTTACAACGGCTGCCCCACCCTTCAAACCGAAACGCATTACAGCTTCACGGTAGAAATAGGCAGGGTGATGGTACCCACCCGCGCGGACTCTCAAGAGGTCCTACCACCAGTAATTACGCAAATTATAATTTTGCGGTTTGATTTTTATTACACGATATTATTCCTTCACCGTGGAAGTCAATCGTGAACATTTGTTGAGTATGTATTTCATTAGAAAAATTGGTGCCCGCCTGCGGGATTCGAACACCGGTGCATCATAAAGATCACACATTTTCCTACTTTGAATTTGGAATTATCTAATATATAAATTTCTCTTGTCACGGTGTGCGTGATTAAACTCCTCCGAAACGGCTCGACCGATTTTCGTGAATCTTAGCGTGCATATTGGCCAGGGTGGAGAATCGAACAACATTTATTTTTCATCCCCCTAAATATTAAGGGTGGTCCGCCCCTAAATTTAATTTTTTATTTTTTAGACAAAATTTTATGTTTTTATTTTTTTATGATAGAGCATACAAAAATACATACAACTCTAAATTTTCACCTCTCTACGATCAACCCTTATTTTTTATTTGTTAATTAAAAACTTTAATTAGTTTGGCAAAATTTTCATTTTTATTTTTATTTTGTCATGAATTAAAATAAAAAATCTGATGTTACTCTAAATTTTTCATCCCTCTATGATCAACCCCTATTTTTTATTTGTTAATTATAAACTTTAATTTTTTTGGCAAGATTTTTATTTATTTTGTGTTGACTCATAATTTAAAAAAACTCATATTACTCTCAATTTTCACTCTTATACGACCAACCCCTATGTTTCCATCCCTATTTTAATTTTTTTTATTCTATGCAGAGATCCGCAATAAGGTTGCAAGATGACAATCAAATATTATAATTCATATCATCAACAGCCCACAGTCGTCCACTGCTGGACATTCCACACCATTGAGCCCGGTCTGCGGCTCTCCTCAACCACTTCTTGCCGGCCACCGTGCGAAGGTCATCGCACCACCTAGCCAGGGGGCGTCCCACGTTACGTCTTCCGCTGCGCGGCCTCCACTCGAGAACCCGTCTGCTCCAGTGATCGTCAGGCATATATGGCCAGCCCACTACATTATAATTGTTTACCTACAATATATATACCACAATATTATAATTGTAGTACGATAAATTCTTATTCAGAGTTTATAATTTCAAGTTCCTTTAATTATGATTTTTTTTTAAATTCAATTTGATCTCCCGCCCGCGCCGGTCGACTACTGATCAACTATTAATCGATCAGTTATCCCCGCCAAGTGTCACCACTCATCCAGCAAACATCACGTAGTAGGGATGAGGACGAAGCCGGTCTCCTGTCTTACTCACTATACATTTTTCAGCCATGCTTTTTTGGTTTTATTTGTGTATCAATCGTAGCAGTGACTGTTATACCTATTATTTTAATTTTTCTGTGTAACTCTCATGTTATCGGGGTCGGGGTGCAGTTGAAGTACCTCGGCCTCATTCTGGACAGTCGTTGGACCTTCCGTGTTCACTTTCAGAACCTGGTCCCTCGTTTGTTGGGGGTGGCCGGCGCTTTAAGCCGGCTTCTTCCCAACATCGGGGGGCCTGACCAGGTGACGCGCCGTCTCTATACGGAGGTGGTGCGGTCAATGGCCTTATACGGGGCGCCCGTGTGGGGCCAGTCCCTGGCCATGGGGGTAGCGAAGTTGCTGCAACGGCCGCAACGCACTGTTATAACCCTAGTATGAATACTATTTGGCTGACAGCCCTAACCAAGCTGCACGATCAGCATCCCCGAGCTCTCCTGTTCCGTCCGCCCCGCAAACGGACAGTCTTGTACAATCTTTCGACCCGAGCGGTCAAGTCTTCTACAACCTCTCGACCTGAACGGTCAAGTCTTCTCCTATCCTCCTAAATCAGTGCGCGTGACTGTCGTCGGACCTCCATAACTTCGTATTTTATTTTTTTAAATCTACGTAGCGAATCCCGCTATAACAGCACCATCGCGGTCAGGGTCATCCGTGGTTATCGCACCATCTCTTTCGAGGCGGCGTGTGTACTGGTTGGGACGCCGCCTTGGGTCCTGGAGGCGGAGGCGCTCGCCGCTGACTATCAGTGGCGGGCTAACCTTCGTGCCCGGGGCGTGGTGCGTCCCAGCCCCAGTGTGGTCAGAGCGCGGAGGGCCCAATCTCGGCGATCCGTGCTGGAGGCATGGGCCAGGCGGCTGGCCGATCCTTCGGCTGGTCGTAGGACCGACGAGGCGATTCGCCCGGTTCTTGTGAATTGGGTGAATCGTGACAGAGGACGCCTCACTTTCCGGCTCACGCAGGTACTCACTGGGCATGGTTGCTTCGGTGAGTTCCTGCACCGGATCGGAGCCGAGCCGACGGCAGAGTGCCACCATTGTGGTTGCGACTTGGACACGGCAGAGCATACGCTCGTTGCCTGCCCCGCACGGGAGGGGTGGCGCCGTGTCCTCGTCGCAAAAATAGGAAACGACTTGTCGTTGCCGAGTGTTGTGGTATCGATGCTCGGTGACGACGAGTCGTGGAAGGCGATGCTCGACTTCTGCGAGTGCACCATCTCGCGGAAGGAGCACCATCTCGCGGCGGGCCTATGCGTCTCTCACGCGCCCCGCCGCCGTCGAGCGGGGGCCAGGGAGGCGGATCTCGCCCAAGCCCTGGCCCTCTAAGTGTTTCGGGTCTCCCTCACATGTCGGCCTGGGGACCGGCGAAGGGGGCCCAAGAAGACGACGTGCAAGCTGCTCTGCACGCGTTTTATGCATCAGCATCCGGGTGATGGAAGGCCGGCTATCCTCAACCCACGCTGGTTCTGACCCAGCGGAGTATTCCGTAGGATAGACCATTCTAACCGGCGCCATCTAGGCGGGCTTCGGACAGCCTGCCGACCGAGAGAGCTGGTGGTCGTGGCGCCGACGACCGCCAGTCCGGCGTCCCGAGGGGGAGGGTGATGGGAGAGATGTGCACTAAACGCTTCACTTTCCCCCTTTTGCCTTTTCATGAGCTCTGTCTCATGCGAGGTTTGGATGCTGGTTGTTGAGCTTCGACTCCGACATGCCCCGCCCTCCATCCCCAGTGAAGGGCGAAAGTCCGGCGATTTCATCTTGACAAAAAAAAAAAAAACTCTCATGTTAATTTTACTGTCATCGTAAAATTATCATTAATTTCCAGTGCAATAATTAATTATTGTAAATAAAAATTTATTAATCTGACAAAGTAAATAAGTAATAAGTAAGTAAGTAATAAGTAAATACGTGTTGTAAGCTCCTGTACCTGTATATATAGGTATTGTACTTAACATTTTTTGGGAATTGTTTTCAATCAAAACGAAAACTTGTACGTGGTTAATAAATATACCTGTTTTATTATTGTGAAAGGTAAGTCAAATAATAAGCAAATGAAAACAACACAATATTAAGTCACTGTTTTCTATCAATACACTAATAGAAGGATTTATTAACTATTAATAATTTATTTAATTTATTATAGAAATAACATACATGGCAAAACAACGTTTGCTGGGTCAGCTAGTCTTTTTTTTTATTGCTTAGCTGGGTGGACGAGCTCACAGCCCACCTGGTGTTAAGTGGTTACTGGAGCCCATAGACATCTAAAACGTAAATGCGCCACCCACCTTGGGATATAAGTTCTAAAATCTCAGTTTAGTTACAACGGCTGCCCTACCCTTCAGACCGAAACGCATTACTGCTTCACGGCAGAAATAGGCAGAGCGGTGGTACCTACCCGCGCGGACTCACAAGAGGTCCTACCACCAGTCAAGAGTCTTCTTTAAAATTTAAACTTTTAATGATACCAAAACCAGCCAGATACAAATATGTAGTAGGTATACCCAAGAGGTTTTTATTACAAGTTAATACATACTATATGGATACTATGGATTATATGCATATTATATATGAGTCGTCTATTATCAAAGGTGGCAATCTGTGCATTTGGACAAATTTTTTTATTGATATGTCAATACAGATTGATTTGAATATAATTGTCTCCTTCAAAGAATACGGTTCAAAACCTGCATTAAATAAAGGTTAATAGTTAACCTGTTATTTATCTAAGATGTCGTTCAGAAGAGTTTTGTGACTGCCAATGGAATACAAAGTCAATAATTCGTTTTTCTGATTTACCAATCATTGTCCAAAAGTCAGATTGCCGGCTTTGATAATAGTCGACTCATATATTGGATGTATATAATTACTATTCCACTCAATATGCTTAGCGGCATAAATAGGTAGCCGGACGACACGCAGGGGTAGGGGCTTAAAATGTGCTTTACATTTAGCGGTACTCAGGGGCAAAGGCTAAAATTGAGCAAAGACGAAATAGTTGAGTACCTTGCTCCACTGTTTGCTTATTTAGATGCTTTTGAGGAACTTTAACATTAACAATCAAACTATTTTGATTAGTTTTTTCTTACTCAAAGAAGACGGAGCAGCAGCACGCCTCCTGAGCACCACCGATACAGTTTGGACAGCTCATAGCTGACGGCGGGCTGCTCCACCGTTAGCTTACCCTCTTAGGCACTAAAGGAAGTGACAATATCGGCTTTCTTCGCGCTGTTCGCATGCTGTACCCGGTATTTACAACTGATGCATCGTTTAATAACTAAGAGCTCATCGAGGATAGTGCAATTCCTTCCTCCCTCCCCCTGTGCTATTGCGCCTTTTACGCATTTTCATTTCATTTTCATACCTGTCTCACCGGACGTTGATAGAAAAAAATATTATATGTTTGATCATGGAATCAAAAGCATCAAATTGTGCAATCTCGTAAAAAATACTTATTGTGACGCCAATTATTGGTTCGTTTCCTGGCTATGTTCTCGATCTGTTCAACCTCAATCTTCACAACCTAATTGTCACTCCGAATTCGCAAGCTCAGAGATGGTCCAGTGCCCCGCTCCGTGTGGTCGCATGGCCGACCGTAGCGGCTTTCTCTAACAATGATCCATTCCTTTCTTTTGTGTATTTTACACGTTCACTTAATTACATAGCTTGAGACGCCCTCACCACACAGGTAGCATACGCTTTAACAATGATTAATGTTAACATATAATTTAATATAAAGTAATAATTTATTGAAATAAAACAAATTTTGATTATTATTATTTTTAATGAAGTCATTTATAGCTTTTCCCTATAATCAGGTGCGCAGTATTATTTAGCCCTAGGACAACACTTCGTCTTCTTATTCAAGTCGTCCACGATGAGATCAACTAGTCTCTCGCCGATAGCTACTGATACTGCCTCTGTATTGCCCCTAACTAGTTTCTTCATTACGCTCAAATCGGCAACTCTTAAATTCTTCACGCCATACACTTGAAGCTTTTCATTAACCACTCTTTGCAGCGCACATGTCCCCACGGCGTGATAGACGGCATAAGTCATACTCCTTGCATAGCATCTCCAATATTTTACTCTAGATTTTTCATAAGATGGACATTCAGGTAGGTTTAGATGCAGGATTGAGGCATTCTGTTTCTTAAAGGTCGGCGCTTCCACCAGATGCTCTAAAACTATTATGTGTTTCAGCATTTGATCGACATCTCGGGAATCTCCTAAGTAGTTAGCGAATATCGCGGGTTGTTCGGTAGGATCAGCACTAGCGAGACGGATATTACCACGAGAATACGGTTTCAATACGACCGGTGATAAAATTATTAAAGCGTAATCCTCGTTCGCTTTACTTATCTGTTCAACAACGTCGTCGTTGAGACCTATCGCGTGCTTGAACAATGGTTTCGCGACTGTCACCAAGCTCCTGTCGACGTAGGCGGCAATGATCTGCAAGTCTGCGTATTCACATTTAGTACTATTATTATACAGTTTACGATTTTTGTAATCATAGCAATCGCTGTTCATTAAGGTAACAATATCCGTAATGCCATTAGAAGCTAGGGGTCCATCTCCAGCCACGAGGAATTGCCCAAGTTGTGCTGCTCTCCCAATAAGTGGTGATAATTTTTGAGGTATGCTGTGTCCTTTATCCACTTTAACTATTATCAGCGGTAGGACGTGGTCACTCATATCGTCACCGACTGTCAGATTTTTCCGCACTTTAATTCCCAAACTTTTTAAATGATAATCTGGTCCTATGCCTGATAACATAAGAATCTGTGGAGTTCCAACTGCGCCTGCACTCAAGATTACTTCTTTCCGCGCTAACACGGTTACATTCAGCAGACCTTGAATGACTGTTACGCCCCTTGCGACATTATTGTCATCTATGATGACACCGGTACAAAAAGCATTCTTGGCTACGTTTAAGGCTTTCTTAACATCGTCTCTAGACAGGTACGCACGAGCGGTGCTCATGCGCTCACCCTTGTACACATAGCCCGCCACCTTTGACACGCCGATTTGGTTCTTTCCATTCAAATCTTTATTGAATGGCACATTTAAATCCTTCATTCCAGTGACGAGCCGGAATTGCCACGGATTTCGGGGATCATCGAAATACTCAATTTTCAAAATGCCGGATGTGTTGTGGTAGATCCTTGAAGATGGTGGGTAATTTTTTGCGATTTGAAGTCCTTCGTAACGGAGGAAATATGGTTTCAAATCCTTCCATCTCCAGCCAGGAATGTTCATTTCATCATAATCAAGTCGGTTTCCTCTGGTGTACAGCATATAGTTAATAGAAGTTGAGCCTCCGAGACACTTTCCGCGTGCAAACCTGCACTGTTTACCCTGAAAGGAGAGACAGGATACGTTGTTGGATATGGTCTTGTATTGCCAGTCGATAGGTGATCCGAGGAGCCCCATTGCAGCCATTGGGATCTGAAATTAGGAATTAAAACTTGTTAATTTTAGTCCGTCTGGCCATTCTTTGGACGATGGACGGTGTGCGACTGCAACTTTGTCCAGCTACTATTTCTTCTCCGTCATCCATCTGTAGTTTTATTATTATATCTTCACTTTATATTTTCTTATCCAAGTTCCCTTAGCTAATTTAATTACTACTAATTAATTAATATCTTGGGCTAATTCCGTTTACGTGTAGGAAGATCACATTTCTCCAAACTAGTTCTCAGTAATATGAATATTGTTATTTCGGTAAGAGTGACGCCGTTTGTCATCAAATAGCAGAAATGAATATCAAAAGAATGAAAAAAAAACGAGAAGGTTCGAGAAGTGTAAGGGCATCTATTATCAAAGAGCGAAAACACAAACGAAACGACTAGTACTACTGGAAATGTTCTCGATAATTGTGGACTTGTCGTATCGACTATAAAAGCATTGCAAAAATGATACGAAGGGAGTTAGTAATCGGTTCTACTCGAAGCGAAGCAGCAAACGGATCACCTGAAGCGAAGCTAGGAAGGTAATTGCGAATTCTGAAGTGTTCTAAGTGTTATATAGAGTTTTAATTTGTACTTCGGTGAAAGTTTTGTTTAACCCGAGCCCCAGCGCTTAACAATATATGTACTTTAGTTGGATATTAACAGTGAAGACATAATATTCATAATTACTTTAAGCATAAATCAAGATACAAATGTAAGGGGCATTTACTTTAGAAAGTGCGTCAGGATCACCACCGGCTTCTATGAGTACAACACTGAACCCCTTCAGCGCCAGTCGAGAAGCGGCCGCAGCACCAGCCGCCCCCGCCCCGACCACAACGTAGTCATATTCTGCTCCGTCTGAAATATCATTGTTACAAAATAATACCAATTATATATTAAAACCAACAAGTTGCATATTTCTGTGATGAGTGCTCGTAAGGGGTATGTGAGCTCGCACAGGTACGTATCATAACCTACATACATACATTCATGCACACACGCACACACACACACACACACGCACACGCACGCACGCACGAACAGGCACACACACGCACACACACATATATATATATATACAGTCAAACCTGGATAAGCGAGAGTTCAAAGAAACACAATCTCATTTTAGCTTATAGAGGTTTCTCACTAACCCGAGTTTCTCGCTAATGCACCTTCTGAATTTCATTTCGCGATTTTCCGGATTCAAACGCATTCACTATTTTAAGTTTATCACTTAATGACAGTACTTTAATTTTCCGTTTTGACATGATGCAGAACAAAACTTTCCTTCGCAATTGATTAACGATAAACTGAGTAAGTCCGACAAACAGGACGGTACACAGGCACACGTGTCCATTCGAAAAGATTGCGATAAAATAACAACGTTATTTAGTTCCACGAAATGAATAGGTTCAATATTGACGAGAAAACAATACAAAAACAATGGTAGGAAGTTTCACGAAAGTTAAGAATGAGTCATAAAATAGCAGATGTTAAATGTAATTTGTTTTGTCATTTGTTCCTCCTAAATAATATAAATAAATAAAGCTCGACTGTCGCTTATAGAGGTATAGATAAGTAGCAATCTCACTTACGGAGGTCCATGAGGGAAAAACGACTCTCTCTGACAAAGGTTTCTGTTTCTCGCTAATTGAGGTTTTGGGAGATTAAAATTACGGGTCCTGGCTATTACTCTCACTTATAGAGTTTTCTCACTTATCCAATTCTCACTTACCCAGGTTTTACTGTATATTGAAGTCCTACCGCGAACCGAACCGAACAGAAAATATAACCGAGGGATACAAACTTCAAATAGCATCAGTACCTTTCAGAATAATTCCAGGTGGGTATTGGTATAGTGTGTCATACACCACGTCATCAAGGAGCAATGAACTTGCAGATGCCGACCCGATCACCAGCGCCATGGCAGCACACCATAAGGACCTAATAATAAAAAGCCGTTCGGATTACCAGTGAGAAAGAATTAAAGAGCGCCAGATGTGTATATTAATATTACATACACACATGAGTCACTATAAGAACAAAGCAAAATGAGCTAAGCTCTCACAACCTACACCCCGGCTTTTCTAAGCATAATGGAAATAAAAATGGTTAAGATTACCAATCTCAGTCTCATATCTCCATCTAAAATATTCCGTGTGGACCAGCTTTTCTAGAATTAGCTAATTCTATGCAGAAATAAAAAATATATATACTAGAACAATGAATCTAAAACTAAAAACCTTAAATATAATATAATGACTAAAATATATTATTAAAAGGAGCCCCTTTAGGGAAGGTTGCGAACAAACTGGCAGCATTCCCTCTCTAAATAGCTACACTAATTCTTTGTCCGAAGTAGCTGCCAGCTCTTCGGTCTCCTGTGATGTCGACTAACTTTTTTGCTATTTAATTCTATGTGAATATTGTATTAGTATAATTAAAAAAAAAACTTTGTAAATAAGCTGGTGTTGAAGAAATTAAGACAGACATTTTACCAGTCTGATATATAACTTCTCAAACGCTGTTTTTTTTCTTATAAAACTTTCAAGCTCTCAGAGGGAAATTGAAAATATTTAAGATTATAAATGTTGAAGAGGCGCTCAAGGAATTTTTTTTAGAAATGTGATATTTTCGATACCGCGCTCTCATAATGTGTACATACAATCTGCAGTTGTGTAGCAAAAATAATTTGCTTTTATATTTTATATTTTTATACTTTGCTCTTTTAATTTATCTTATGTGTAGTTTTCAAAAGTTAAATTAATATTTATATGTAAAGAAAGTGGACTTCCCTTAATGTTAACTTTTTCCGCGCTTCCGTTGTTCGAGGATTAGTTCGCAATTAATGTGTAACGTCAATCATAAAACAGTGATGACAAAGATTAAAAAATATGAAGATATAAAATTAATTTCTCCGTAAAATTGTAAGCGAACGTACTATGAAATAGACTTTAAATGTCGTTTCTTTATTTTAACAGAGCAAAATATTGAAGTCTTATTTAAAATTATGTTAATAAGTATAATTGGAAGTTCATAGACCTTATATATATTTAAAAACACGTGAAGACCAAATAAATATTTTATTATCCAAATGACTTCGCAATGTTTCCATGCGAATTACAACTGTAGTTAAATGAGAAGAAAATAGAGCGCAATGGAGCACTTTTACTTAACCAAGAGAGTTGGTTATCAGTAACGCACTCTGATTTATAGAAGAAGACTTTCTCAAAACATACTGCACAAGAAACGCGACATCGCTTGTTTGCACCAGCCAAGAGTATAATAATTAGTTCCGACCGAAGCACCCGTCGCGTGTGGACGTGCTCATCGACCGCTCGATCGCCCGACCTCGGCTTGTGGCACATTTGCCACAGTGTGCGACCGAGTGTTTCCCGGAAGTGTTTACCCGCACTAACTGCATCGCATCGCCACCTCTGATCAATCGGACCGCCTAAGTTCGCAGAACTCATTCGGCAACTTAGTGGCCTCCTTGTGATCAGTCGATCTGTGTGACGTAATTATAAAATGTCATTGACTGCGCGCGTTTGAGTCCCGGGGACGCCCCCGTGGACACACAGCAATTGAACCGACCAACGCTTTGTTCGCGGAATTCCTCCCGAACACTACCCGTCGATCTCATCAGATTTTTTGCTTACAAAGCTAAATGCGCCACAAGCTCTTACGCGGCCTCTCCCACCCCAACTCGCGCCCTCCCAACGATCTTACCACCGTTTAGCTCGGACTCTCATATTGGAGATGACCCCCTCCCCCCGTAGGACTCTCAGGCCGACTCAAGACGTACGATGACGACAAAAAATCAAAACTGCCGGTGGATACATTGCAAGCCCAGTGCACCCTCCACATTCAATTCGCGGACCCCGTACATATAGAATTAGTAGACATTGAGATTGAGTGCAGAGCCTCCTTGCCACCCTGAGACGCATCGTACGATCCGTTACCCCGATGAAAGTTAAAGACCTGATCAAAGACCTACGTCCTCGGAAGGCTCCCGGTTCAGACGGTATATCTACGACATATATTTTCAATCCCACTATGACAAACTGTATCTTTCCCGCGGTGTGGAAAGAAGCGGTCGTTATCGGCATACATACATAAATCCGGTAAACCAAAAAATAATTCGACGAGCTACCGCTACTATTTAATTTATTTAGTCATTACGACATTTCCCGGTCGCCGCCGACCCAGTTAGCCTTAGCCTTATTCGCTGACGACAAAACCGTTTACTACTCGAGTAGAAACAAGTCCTTAATCGCGAATCTCAAGAGCGCAGCCGTAACCCTCGGACAGTGGTTCCGAAAATGGCGCATAGACATCAACCCAGCGAAAAGCACAGTGGTGCTATTTCAAAGGGGAAACTTTAGACGGATTTCCTCCTGTATTAGGAGGAGAAATATCTTAGCCTCGATCACCCTCTTTAGCAAACCTATTCCCAGGGCCAGGAAGGTCAAGTACCTGGGAGTCACCCTGGATGCATCCGTGACATTCCGCCCACAGTAAATATAATATCAGTCCGCGAACGTGCTGAATTTATTCTCGGCAGACCCTACCCCATGAAAAGTAAGCGGAATAAAATGTCCCATCGGAACAAGGTGACACTTTACCAAACTTTCATAAGACCCGTCATGCCTTACGCAAATGCAGTGTTCGCTCACGCGGTCCGCACACACATAGACACCCTCCAATCCCTACAATCCCGTTTTTGCAGGTTAGCCGTCGGAGCACCGTGGTCCGTGAGGAACGTTGACCTACACGACAACCTTGACCTCGAATCGATACGAAAACACATGAAGCCAGCGTCGGAACTTTACTTAGTTAAGGCTATGCTCTTGAGTAGTTAGGTCTCTTTTGGAGGCGCTCGGACAGTTGTTAGCAAATCCCACCCCTCCTGGCTGAACCTTTGCTCGCCGACGTCTCCTGGTGAGGCTGAAAAGCATGATGACGCAAGCGATGAACAATTAGAAGCGGACTGATTTGTTTTCTGTGTTAGTTTCCAGGGACTGTGAAAACTAGAGAAAAGTGAACAGAATAGAAGACTAAAATGTAATAAAGACTTCGTCTGTGTCCACAGCGATCAGGCCCGTCAGTCCTGCAGGTTGCCAGATTAGCCAAGCTAACAAATTTTAATAAACTAGCTAATAAATACCCACCTTTTCATATTTCGACGATAACTTCGTGAATTGAACGTATGTACACTATTGATTATTTATTACACAGCTATTTGAACAAGTGTTGACGAACCTCTAAGTTCGCGATTAATACTCGCACTGAGAGAATATTTTTATATTCTGATACGCTATAAGTTTCGTGTAATAAATTTAAATTAATGATCATCATATAATTGATTCACAGATACGAGTCATAAAAACCTGAAAGCGCCGATCACGCCCTGCAGCGTTCTTCTAGAACAAAATAAAAACCATTTAAATTCATGAAACCGAAGTAGCATTTTGATGTGAGGCAAAAATCAGGAGGACGTCGGTTCGGCTGGCGCTAGGCGCTAGGGACTGTTCTCATACAAATGTCAAGTCCGGACAATTCTTTAACCTCTATTTTGTTTTAGGACTGCTTTCCCAATCTTCAAAACATACAAACAACCACACGATTGCTTCGCGCCAGAAACAGACGAACTGGTGACACCAGCCCCGGCGAGCTCTTGTTGTTAGATCATCTTTTCAAAATATTTATTTAATAAATAAGTAAATAACCAAATTCCATTACAATACCATCAATATTCCCAAACTCATTTATATTTGGAACGTCTCAATAAAACCACTGAATGTCGTATTGAAAGCAATATTTATGTGGATACAAAATATTTCTTCATACAAGCGATAATAGTCGTTATCGGTGTGGAGTAAGAGCCAAGTGTTTTCGGAAATCATTTCATATAATTTTGAGGGAGACATGCGTCGATCGGGTTTCACGGGACACGGAACAATTCGCTTCGATTTGAGGATCGTTTAGATTCTAAGATTTATCACTAAGTAGCATAAAAACCATTTATTATATTTCATCTGTAAATCGTGCTGCTTAAATATACGATTTTCACTACATATACGCAATTATACATATACTCTTATAGTATAGGTAAATTATACAAGTTTAATTCAGCTAGTCATATTTGGCGTCTCATCTTGTATTGGTCGCGGTTACCCCTTCTACCTCTTGCGGGCCGTGTCTCCGGCAGAGATGGGACGCTCGAGCAAATGGAGTCATCTAGTGAGTGTCTTCGGCCATCCCAGATATCACGGGGGCACATTCCGATCCAAGCACTCGCCGCGTGCTGACGTGCTCATTGTTCGTTCGATCGCCCGACCTCGGTTCGTGGCACATCTGGCGTCCAAGTGTTTTCTCGGAAGTGACTACCTGTGCTAATTGCGTCGCACCGCCGTTTGTGAACGGGCGGACCCCTAAATTCCTGGAATTCGTTCGGCAACTTAGTGGCCCGTTTGTGAACGGACGGTTGTGTGCCGTAATTAATCGTGATTATTATAGTTTTGGGGTCTCGCCGTAAGGCGAGTGTGTTTAAAGTCCCGGGGTAGCCCCCCCTGGGCACGTGACAGTTACAATGGAGTCCACGATCGATCTGTTCGCGGAATTCCTCCGTCTGAGGTACCCGACATTATCGGCCGAATTTTTAGAATTTAAGGCCAATCACGCCGCGAACTCAGAAGCGGTCTCCGTCGCGCCCGCCGCTCCCGTGTCCCCAATACTCGCGAGCAAAGCTCCCGCGTCGATCGCTGCGGTCTCGGTTCCAGCCCTGCGCTCATCCGCAGCACACGTCGCGTCCACGCGTTCATCCGCGGCCTCCATCGCGCCCGCGCCGTCCTCTGCCCCCGAGCGATTGTCCGTGGCCTCCGTCGCGACCGTCAACCCCGCGCCCTCTAAAACGCCCGCCTGCGGGTCGCCCGCGCCCTCCTCTTCATCCGACTCGGAGTCGGACATGGAGGTCGATCTTTCCCCCGCCCCCTCGACTGATGGATTCACAGTAGTCCAAAAAGGTAAGAGGCGCGCTGCGGAAGCCCGAGCTCCCGCGGCCGCCAAAGTAAGCAGAGCCGCGAACGCGTCGCGCCTCCGTCCACCGACCCCCGTTGCTCCCCCTGCCCGTGCTACACCGTCGCCGCGCCCGGTAGTACAAAAGAAAATCCAAGCCCCTCCCCCGGTAATCCTTCAAGAGAAGGCAGCCTGGGAACGAGTTTCCCTGGCCCTTAAGGCCAAAAATATTAATTTCACGAATGCCCGTAACCTCGCGAACGGCATTCAAATTAAGGTTCAAACACCCGACGACCATAGGGCCCTCTCTTCTTACCTCCGTAAGGAGCGTATAAGTTTCCATACGTATACGCTCCAGGAGGAGCGCGAACTTCGTGCCGTCATACGTGGCATCCCTAAAGAGTTGGATGCCGAACTCGTCAAGGCCGACCTTCTGGAACAAGGCCTACCAGTAAATTCAGTGCACCGCATGCACACCGGCCGCGGTAGGGAGCCATATAATATGGTTCTAGTCGCCCTCCAGCCTACCCCCGAGGGTAAGCAAATTTTTAACATACGTACCGTCTGTAGGCTCTCCGGTATCGCCGTCGAAGCCCCCCATAAAAAAGGCACTCCTAGCCAGTGCCATAACTGTCAACTGTACGGGCATTCTTCCCGTAACTGTCACGCGCGCCCCCGATGCGTCAAGTGTCTAGGCGATCACGCTACGGCCCTTTGCACTCGCGATCAAAAAACCGCGACGGAACCGCCTAGCTGCGTCCTGTGTCGAACACAGGGTCACCCCGCAAATTACCGCGGATGCCCCCGAGCCCCGAAAATAAATCGCCGCGTCGCCCGCCAAAACCGCCTCCGAGCTTCCCACCCAGACATCAAAGCCTCGGCACCCTCTGTGTCGCAGGCTAAGCCAGCATTCGTTCCGGCGCCGGTGCCCAGTGGCTCGGCCTGGGCGAAACCGCTGCCGTACACGAACACGGCTACAACTCCCTCCTCCGCGATTCGTCCCGCCCCCGCGATACGCCCCTCCCCCGCGAATTGCCCTCCGACAGCGTCCGACAATCTTGCTCTAGCGATCGACTTCTTTCAATCGATTAACTTTGAGCGCGTTAACGCTTTAGGTGACGCCATCCGCGCCGCCTCCACTGCACAGCACTTCATCGCCGTTGTGCAAGAATACGCCGACGTATACGCGTCGTTAAATACGTACGTCCTCCCCTCACTCCGCCGGTAATCAATGGCGTAGAAAAGTAGGCTGAAACCCCTATCCGTAACAATAGGATTTTTTAACGCATACGGTCTCGCAAATCAACGTGATCAGGTTTGTGATTTTTTGCGTGACCATCAAATTGACATATTTTTAGCACAGGAGACTCTACTTAAGCCCGCGCGCCGCGACCCTAAAATCGCGAACTATAACATGGTTAGGAACGACAGGCTCACTGCTCGTGGTGGTGGTACCGTCATCTACTACAGAAGAGCCTTGCACTGCATCCCGCTCGATCCCCCCGCGCTCGTTAACATCGAAGCATCAGTATGCCGAATCTCACTGACGGGACACGCGCCGATCGTTATCGCGTCCGTTTATCTTCCACCGGATAAGATTGTTCTAAGCAGTGATATCGAGGCGCTGCTCAGCATGGGAAGCTCTGTCATTCTGGCGGGCGACCTAAATTGTAAACACATCAGGTGGAATTCTCACACCACAACCCCTAATGGCAGGCGGCTCGACGCGCTAGTTGATGATCTCGCCTTCGATATCATCGCTCCGCTAACCCCGACTCACTACCCGCTAAATATCGCGCATCGCCCGGATATACTCGACATAGCGTTATTAAAAAACGTAGCTCTGCGCTTACACTCGATCGAAGTAGTTTCAGAGTTAGATTCAGACCACCGTCCCGTCGTTATGAAACTCGGTCGCGCTCCCGATTCCGTTCCCGTCACGAGGACTGTGGTGGATTGGCACACGCTGGGCATCAGCCTGGCTGAATCTGATCCACCATCGCTCCCGTTTAGCCCGGACTCTACCCCGTCTCCTCAGGATACCGCTGAAGCCATAGACATCGTAACCTCACACATCACCTCGACATTAGATAGGTCATCGAAGCAAGCTGTAGCGGAGGACTTCCTTCACCGCTTCAATTTGCGCGACGATGTTAGGGAACTCCTTAGAGCTAAGAATGCGTCGATCCGCGCATTTGATACCTATCGTATGCGCGAATCGACGCGTTCTTACCTATCCTACCGTGGAAAATCGAATTCGAATGTGTGCCCTACAATGCGACGTAAAGTCTCGCATCGCCGAAGTCCGAGATGCCAGATGGTCTGATTTCTTAGAAGGACTCGCACCCTCGCAACGGTCTTACTACCGCTTAGCTCGTACTCTCAAATCGGATACGGTAGTAACTATGCCCCCCCTCGTAGACGCCTCAGGCCGACTCACGGCATTCGATGATGATGAAAAAGCAGAGCTGCTGGTCGATACATTACAAACCCAGTGCACGCCCAGCACTCAGTCCGTGGACCCTGTTCATGTAGAATTAGTAGACAGTGAGGTAGAACGCAGAACATCCTTGCCACCCTCGGATGCGTTACCACCCGTCACCCCAATGGAAGTTAAAGACCTGATCAAAGACCTACGTCCTCGCAAGGCTCCCGGTTCCGACGGTATATCTAACCGCGTTATTAAACTTCTACCCATCCAACTCATCGTGATGTTGGCATCTATTTTCAATGCCGCTATGGCGAACTGTATCTTTCCCGCGGTGTGGAAAGAAGCAGACGTTATCGGCATACATAAACCCGGTAAACCAAAAAATCATCCGACGAGTTACCGCCCGATTAGCCTCCTCATGTCTCTGGGCAAACTGTATGAGCGTTTGCTCTACAAACGCCTCAGAGACTTCGTCTCATCAAAGGGCATTCTCATCGATGAACAATTCGGATTCCGTGCAAATCACTCATGCGTACAACAGGTGCACCGCCTCACGGAGCACATTCTTGTAGGACTTAACCGACCAAAACCGATCTATACGGGAGCCCTCTTCTTCGACGTCGCAAAAGCGTTCGACAAAGTCTGGCACAACGGTTTGATTTTCAAACTTTTCAACATGGGCGTACCGGATAGTCTCGTGCTCATCATACGAGACTTCTTGTCTAACCGCTCTTTTCGATATCGAGTAGAGGGAACCCGCTCCTCCCCGCGACCACTCACGGCTGGAGTCCCGCAAGGCTCCGTTCTCTCTCCGCTCCTATTTAGTTTATTTATTAACGATATTCCCCGGTCGCCGCCGACTCAGCTAGCCTTATTCGCTGACGACACAACCGTTTACTACTCAAGTAGAAACAAGTCCCTAATCGCGAGTAAGCTCCAGAGTGCAGCGTTAACCCTCGGACAGTGGTTCCGAAAATGGCGCATAGACATCAACCCAGCGAAAAGCACAGCAGTGTTATTTCAAAGGGGAAACTCACCGCTTATTTCCTCCCGCATTAGGAGGAGAAATATCACACCCCCGATCACCCTCTTCGGCCAACCTATACCCTGGGCTAGGAAGGTCAAGTACCTGGGAGTCACCCTGGATGCATCCATGACATTCCGCCCGCATATAAAAACAGTCCGCGATCGTGCCGCATTTATTCTCGGCAGACTCTATCCCATGATCTGTAAGCGGAGTAAAATGTCCCTTCGGAACAAGGTGACACTTTACAAAACTTGCATAAGGCCCGTCATGACTTACGCGAGTGTGGTGTTCGCTCACGCGGCCCGCACACACATAGACACCCTCCAATCCCTACAATCCCGCTTTTGCAGGTTAGCCGTCGGGGCTCCGTGGTTCGTGAGGAACGTCGACCTACACGACGACCTGGGCCTCGAATCGATCCGCAAACACATGAAGTCAGTGTCGGAACGTTACTTCGATAAGGCTATGCGTCATGATAATCGCCTTATCGTTGCTGCCGCTGACTACTCCCCGAATCCTGATCACGCAGGAGCAAGTCACCGTCGTCGCCCTAGACACGTCCTTACGGATCCATCAGATCCAATAACTCTTGCATTAGATACCTTCAGCTCTAACACTAGGAGCAGGCTGAGGAACCCCGGTAACCGTACGCGTCGAACTCGACAAAGAGGTCGACGTGCAGCCTAACCCATGCATCAGCCCGCTGAGTTTCTCGCCGGATCTTCTCAGTGGGTCGCGATTCCGATCCGGTAGTAGATTCATTCGCGAAGCAACTGCTCTTGAGTTGTTAGGTCTCCTTCGGAGGCGCTCGGGCAGTTGTTAGCAAATCCCACCCCTCCTGGCTGAGCATTTGCTCGCCCACCTGTCCTGGTGAAGCTGGAAAGGCCACAGGGCCACCAGTAATCCTTCAATCATAAAAAAAAAAAAAAAAAAAAAAATATCACGGGGGCTCATTCGGCACAGGGATCTCGTAAGCAGGTACGGGCTCAATTCCCAAAACAAAAGAAAACAGTTAAAATAAACTAGGTATTATCGCATTAAGGTACGGCCACCCGGCCTGTATTTCTAGCAGAGCAAGCGTTTCGGGTAACGTTGTATGACTCCCAGTCCACCGAGCAGCTGTGCAAAAGGCTGACGCGGCGTCTCGGTTCCCTTTTTATTTTGATTTTGATTTTAATACAAATTACTTTAAGGCAGTCAGATTTAGTTCAAACAGTCTACAAGAAATAGCGGCCGGAGACGCTTGAATCGGAGTTGGATTGTTTGCGTACGTTTGCCGCTAGGGGCGCTGTTTCAACTGCATACAAATTTGAGTTAACTTTTACGCTATCGAGAACGTTAAAAAACTGGCACAAAGCACACTGACCCCTGACGACGATCGGAGGTCGAGTAAGAGAGTGCAAGGGATGAGAGGATGCGGTAGGGCCCCAAAAATATTCTTGGGCCCGCGGTCTGCTCCCAACAACGGCAGACAGTCAAGTCCCACATACACCGCGTGGCCCCTCGGAGGCAGTTCGATCCCCTATCCGAATAACAAAAAAATAGATTTAGTTGTTAGACAATTACGTCGTGACCAATATATTGAGTAAAAAAAAATCCGTCTTTTATAAACTCCAAACACACGAACTTGCCGCAACCTGAGTAGGTACTATCAGCAACGGTTACAAATTCACTCGTGCGAAGCCGAGGGAAGTCGCTATTGTTTGCAATAAATAGTTTAGGTATCTGCCATCATTTTAATTTTAAATTATATGTTTTTATGATATCAGCGTGGTTGTGGCTCAATATAATAAATTATAATAATTAAAAACTATTTCAGGACGGGTCATGTGCGAACAAACGTCGAGCGTTATCGCGAAAACGTGCAAACATTAAATTTAGATAAAATAGCAGTTAACACAAATAAAGTAACATTCAAATTCAACTCGTAAATGTTTGGAAAATATTTAAAGACTTACTACGAGTAAAAAGGGACGTCATGTTGTGCGGAGATCTGACAAAACCTCAACGAATTGTTCTTGTAACTTTGCCAAGTGCTTTAGTTACCTATAGTAAAAAATACTTGACAGCCTATATCAAATTCTCCTAGTCAGCCGCGCGCCAATCTCAAGCTAATTACTCAGTCTGTATAATATGTCCCAAATCTCTGGTCAGCAACCGATACGTGTTGTTTCGCACCAAATATATAAATTTCACGTCAAACTTTTACGATTTTGATAGTAATATAGGAAGTAGGATTTGTATTCTAATAAAACATAAATTATTATTGGTTAAATATTAATAGCACGCTGTGTATGTAACTTCTATCTAATGATTAAAGCTGCAAATATTGTTCGTAGGGTGCGGAGACCGTTCTCAAAACTACATCGATTATAATTGATTGACCGAAAATTAGTACTTTTACTTTTTTGTAGTTACTTTATTTGACACAAAAAGAAAACCACATTTAAATCTTATCTCTTAGAGGCCCACAATCAATTGACCCACTCTTCCATTTTTCTCTACCTAATTGCTGGAAGCCTCAGGGGTTATTCCAGCTACGCTCAGACCCGTGGGTGAAGTCACGGGCACAACCTGAGAGAATTTCTAACACTAGCCCTGGCAAGAGCGATGCTCCCTGAATCTAATACTAGATCGGAATCGCGACCCACTAGAAGAATCGGCGAGAAACTCACTGGGCGGTGTCTATGGTCACCGTTCTCGCCGAACTAGTGGAATACAACGACAAATTCGACAAGAAATGTGAGCAGTGCGTGGAAAGCGACCCAACACAGTGAACTTTCTGTCCAATCCAAGTTGCAGCCACTCCGGCCGCGTTGCATCAGTAAGAAGAGAATTTTTTTGATTAGCGTGCTGCAGGTTTTTGCCAAGTTTTTTCTGTTCCCTGATTCTGATAGTTAGCCGCAGACAAAGCCAAAGGACGATCTAGTATTTAAGAATTAAATGGAATCGAATCATTTAAAATTTAAACTACTTTTATAGCTTAAGTAATTTACCATATATATTTTTTACGACTTGAATTTTTTTTTATTCATGCCAGCGAACCGTGTCGTTCTTAAATATATAATTGTAGGTATACAATTGTGTTCTATGAATGCTTTCTTGGCTGACGTATGCTGACAAATTACTTCCAGGACAATAGCGGCATCTTATTTAAATCGTCCATGGCATGGTTGATACCGTCTCTAGCATTTTTGGTGTTATTGAGCGATGGAGACCACATCCCAATTTCGTTATCGCCACACAATGTAGACCCATCACGCCTATATCTACAGTCCATATTGAAAAATAGGAATGCCACTGTTGAAATACATTCAAAGTTTGAAGCTCGTGGCCCAAAACGAAATCTCAGAGATGTTTTTTTTTCACCATTTTTACAAATTCTTAATGTAGATTATCGAAAGATTTATGTAAAATTAAAGTCATGATTTTTATGAAACAAGGGAACCTTTGTTTTTATGCCTTTGTTTTTGAATATTTACTTAACAGATTTCCTTTATTAATTATAAAATTTAGCCAAAGGAAATATACAAAAGGAAACCTTTTCTAATTCAAACAAAACTGAAGGTAACAGTGTGAATGCCTTCCATTCCCGGCCATTGTAAGTTTGTTCAAAGAATTCACAAAAAAAACCTTGTGCTAAATTGTTATTCAACGCAATTTACTATCTTTTGAAGTCAATTTTCAAAAGTTTTCCCCTTTCCAAGAATATTCTGGTATCTAAAAATGTGGTTATGTTGAAAATATTAAAATTCTGGGAAAAGTTCATTGCTGTTTAATTACAAAAAAAGTGTTACAAAAAGTAGTAAGACTATTGGCATCTGTGAGGAATCTCAACCTACTTACACTATTTACTTTAAACTAAATTCCTGAATATACACAACGACTTTAAAAATTTACTTGAAGTCGTCGTGGCCTAAAGGATAAGACGTCCGGTGCATCCGTGTTGAGCGATGCAACGGTGTTCGAATCTCAGGCGAGTACCAATTTTTCTAATGAAATATGTACTCAACAATTGTTCACGATTGACTTCCACGGTGAAAGAATAACATCGTGTAATAAAAATCAAACCCGCAAATTTATAATTTGCGTAATTGCTGGTGGTAATACCTCTTGTGAGTCCGCACAGGTAGTTACCACCACCCTGCCTATTTCTGCCGTGAAGCAGTAATGCGTTTCAGTTTGAAGGATGGGGCAGCCGTTGTAACTATACTTGAGACCTTAGAACTTATATCACAAGGTGGGTGGCGCATTTACGTTGTAGATGTCTATGGGCTCCAGGAACCACTTAACACCAGATGGGCTGTGAGCTCGTCCACCCATCTAAGCAATAAAAAAAACTTCTCAGTGTAAGCCATAATTTAAAAAAAACTATCCCGCATGAATCTAGCATGTTTTCGAATTAAAAATCCAGATTGATTGGACATGAAATTCCAGTCGCAAGCATTACTAACAATAAATAGGTACTGAAAAAATAAGAAGCTCAATGAATTCGTATTGAGTGATAAGACTGTACCAAGACTCCGAGCATGGACCTGTTTTTCTTAATAAATACCTACCTAACGTAAAATGGGGGGAATCGGGACACTTTTTAAGTTCGACATTGATTTTTATCTTTTTTTTTTGTAGTTATAGTAATAAAACGGAGATCATAATGGTTCAGGTAGTTTAAATTTTCATTAATAATGCATTAAGATATAGTTTTTTTAAAGAATAATCATAAAAAGTTACGAAAACTCACATGTTCCTATTCACCCAGTCATTGGGTGAATCGGGTCTCTTAAGGGGTTAATAGAGTTTTTCGCTAGGGCCGGCAGTATTTAGTTGTTAGGTGGGTACCTATGTTCAGGTAATTAATTTATTAATATATTTAAATGAGTTACAAAACTTTGATGACTAAATTAAACTATTTAATATTCTAAAACATCAAATAAGTGATTTTTATTTCAACAAAGTTAAATCTCTGACAACTCAACAAAAGTATTGTGACATCCCAGATTTGTCCCTATTCTACCTCTAGTCCCTAATCCCCCCAATCTAGTGTACTCGTGACGTGTTCGCGGACGACTACCACACTGATGGAATAACATTGGACATATAATTTCTGTATCAAAAAACTGAATTTTGGTCTTCTGCAATTCAAGCTACACTTAGTAGAGAGACCAATGTGAATTTTCAGTTAAATCATAAGGAATTACCATAGACCTATATAGTAGGGACACGACATATTGTTCTATACGTACAATTGCTTATATAAATAGCACCCATTTTGAAGGCACATACGTAAACATATATCTATCTCGTTCTTACTCAGCACTTTAACTCGCAGGAAAACAATATAACAGTATTTCAGTGCGTACATAAAATGAAACATGAATATACGTAAATATCTCCGTCTCCGTCCAATGAGGCCGAAAATCCGCCATGTTTAGCGCGCCAAATGTCATTGTCACGTCAGTTCGGCCGTCTGTTTTGGGTTGTACATTATTTATTGACTTTGATATCGATTTAATATGATTGATTATATAAAATTTCATAATTTATCATGCTTAAAACATACAAAAATAATAATTAAAACGTATTTTATAGGATCTCAAGAAAGTCGATGCCCTAAAACTATATCTATATGTATTTAAATTCATTATGGAGCCCTCATCCGAAAAATCCATTTTTCGGTCGGAATCTATTGATCATGACACTAATCATAAATACCACTTTAAAATATGTCATCAAAACATATTTAGACGTTCTGTTTAGATATTTCGGGAAAAAGGCTACCGACAAAATCTCTTCGGAACTATTTAAATAAAATAGTTTTATTCCGCAGTGAGCAAAACACTATTGTAAATTTGTTAAATATTTAATAATTAAGTGATTTTAGAGAGGAAGTCACAAGGAATGACGTTTGTAATTAATGAATAAATGTTCTGTAGGTGTTTTTTTTTCACGCGGTCCCTTGATAAGTTTAAAATTTGAATCACTCTCAAGCGAAAGTGATCCAAATGGTGCGGCGCACCTTCCTTGGGGTGCGCTGCGGTAGTATGTTACGGACTTTAGAGTCAGCAAAACAATTAAAATAGATTGTAATAGTCTAAGAAAAACACGTACTCAAAATACGATAACATTTAGCATGCTAGAAATGGGCTGATGGCTTTGAACTACGCCATATCTTTATGTTTTGCGACAAACGACAACTTTATGAAATCAGTGTAGCAACTTTTAAAAATCATCATATCGTTTACTTGGCAAATTCGAAGGACGAACTTGTCTTAGATTTCACCCATCTAAATCATATCATATTTGCACATAACAATATACCTACTTACTTCCCATTAAAGTATAAATTCTACAAATAAATAATACTCAACAATATTTAAAATAAAATGAGCCAAGAACGTTTATCGATAAAACCTGATAACATTGAAATCTTTTGTACAGCACTAAAGCCGCCATGTTTTGTGGCCAGATGACGTCACACTGGCACGAAATCTTGGTTGACGTTTCATTTCCATAGGTTTCCTACTTCATTGGGAATTACATGTTTAATAAAATAAAATAAAATATAATAGTTCGGAAGATAAAAAATTTGCTAATTACAGTTGATAAGACGCGCAAGGCGTGTAGGGAGCAGAAGTAGAGCAATGATATCTGTGAGCTCCAGTAACTACCAGATCATACGTATCAGAAGAAACGTGACCCAGTTCCATATCTACCTGTTCTTATCATAAATATCCAAAGAACTCGAGCTTTTGATAAATCCAGCAACACTACGAGCGGGTCCAGTTTTACATAATCCAATATTTGAGGAGAAACGTCTTCGGAACGTCCCCCCCCCCGGCGCCCCTCGGGACCGTTTTGTGTTCATTTAAATTGAATCCGTCAAACTGTTTACTTCTTATCTTGTGTCGGTTTGATCAGATTACTGTGATTCAACAATGTTTGGTATACTGATGTTGCTCTCTATTTGCGAAGTTAAAAAGACGTGCTTACCGTCCGTGCGGTGCTAAGTGGTTACCAGAACATATAGCCGCCATCCACATTGAAACACAAGGTGGAAGCCTCAATTAAGTACATCGTATTTTTATTCAGTAGGTAGATGTTCGAGCTCACGGCCGCGGCCATGGTCACCGGATGCCATCACTAAGAGCTAGCTGCTACTCATCCTGAGTCATGAGGCCGACGTCTCAATTGTACAGTATCAACAGTACAATGGTACCGTACAGCAGAGAGAGGCGGGATGTAGGTACCTACCCGAGCGAGATCACAATTTTATTTTCGTTGCATTGATGAATGAATGAGCTCACGGCCCACCTGATATTAAGTAGTTATCGGAGCCCATAGACATCTACAACGTAAATGCTGCCACCCACCTTGTGATATAAGTTCTAAGGTCTCAGTATAGTTACAACGGCTGCCCATCCTTCAAACCGAAACGTATTACTGCTTCACGATTATATAGACAACAGGGCGGTACCTCTTTAAAAAAAGGGTCTGTCTACAATGATAATATTATTAATTAATATTAATAATGATAATAAAATTATCATTGTAGACAGACGAGTATACGGCCCACCAGATGGTGAGTGATTACTGTCGCTCATGAACGTCAGCAATGGCAGGGACAGAGCCAAGCCGCTGTCTACCGCTGATTTACTTGCTGCAAGCCTCCTTTGAAGAAGGACAAGGAGGTTGAATTCTCGCCTGCTACGAAGGCCGAAGGATTTACCTCCCTTCTGCCAAAGGAAAAAGCGCGTCGCGGGGTCCCGTACTCTCGCGGCCGGGGTCGAGTATCGCCTAATTCATCGTTGTTGACTTTACGACGTTGTTTTGCGGGCGACCACGGGTTTCATTATATTAGTTCAAAATTTCCATGTCAGGAAGTTTTAAATAAATTTCACTATAATTTAGAAAGTATTACAGCCATACATACAATACGTTACAGATGGCCAGTATTTTACAGCGGCAACTTCACAGGAAACGAGACCACTGTTATTACGAATATTAACTTCTCAAACTAGCAATCATATAATAGTAATATAATTATCTAAATAATAAATAGCTGGAAACAAATCTAACAAACTAAATACGAGGTTGTAAAAGTTCTGATATATGTAGTGAATAGTGATTCCGAATTAAACAACAATATCATTTCCTTTTTTGGGAAGACATTTGGGATACTTAAAGGACTTATTTTCTTAAAACAAATGACTCACCTGTGATGCACGTCGCCCCACGGAACAGTCAAGTGTGAACCACCGGTGGGGCACGCCGGCGTGAACGTGTTAAATACGTTGATAAACACCCAGACAAAAAGAGCAAACAAACCTGTTCATCATACAATGTTTGCCTGATGTGGGAATCGAACCCGTGAACCTTGGCGCAACAGTCTGGGGCGCTATTTACCGCGCCACAAAGTCAGTCATAGATGTGATTAGTTAATTCATAAATATCATGTCCCACGGAATGGCTTTCAAACTGAAGTCCTCGGTAGAGACCTGGCATCTCGAGCATGGGCGTGTGTAAAATTTATTTAAAAATAAAACATTATTTTTTCTTCTACTAGTATATTGGGTACGTTTACAACATACAAAACATACGATAACAATATTATTATAAGGTAATTAATATATTATGTCCGTATTGTATATTTACGTTTCATTTGGGTATAGGTATTATGTTATATTAATATTGCACCTTTCATTTTCATGTTAAGTCTATTAAGTCTTAGTTAATGAAGTGTGGCCGTGCGTCTACCTTGACCGCTGAAAGTCACAGATGGCACTTTTTTTATTGATCAAACAATTGACAAGTGTTGAGAGTGCACGTGCAACTTAACTGTCAGTTAAGCAGTTGTGAGGCGGCTCCAATTAGTCAATAGTTTGCGAATTACATAAAATATTGTGCGCTCAAATCAAATTAATTCAAATACAAATGTATTGATCAATTCGCTAAAAATACTTTCATCTATGTTTTAGTTCGACCTACGACCACTGGATACGGAATGACAAGTGCCCCAGTCTATATGTATATATTTGTGCCCGTTTCATTTGACTAAAGATTACGTATTATTGCCATTATTTAATATGTATTTGCACATCTGTTTAAAGCCACGCTTATCGCACGTAACACGTTTTAGTAGCCTGAAGCTATAACAGCCAGAGGTGAACTCTACAACGGATCTATGAACAAGAAATGCACAAAGCTGGCGTGAAACATGAACAATATTTATTGCTACCAAATAATAAGTCTACAATCAGTATCTACATTTGAAATGATACTTTTCGTTACCAATTTTAATTATAAAATCTGATTTATTTGAAATAAACATCTGTGCAATGATTCTATTGGACTGGACCTTAGAGATCACATCTCAGCTCAGTCAGTACGACGTGATTGTTTGTGCAACCGGGAGAGGACGAGGGGCGTGGCGGAGGGGGCGCGGCGGAGAGGGCGCGGAGGGGGCGCGAATTGCGTAGGGATGCAGCTTCAAATATCTTTTTACTATACTTTACTATATTTATAATTATTGTTTCTTATTGTTTACCTGCCTTTAAAAATTTATACTATAAAAGTTGATTACACAGATCTGTAAATTTTAACTTTTATTTTCCCCTTTTGGATTTGAATGCTGATCTCGGGGTAATTTGGTGCTAAGATTACAACTATGTACTGTTTGTTTGAAAAATCCTTTGGTATGAATTCGTAAAAAGAAGTTTATGTAAATTGTGAATGATGATAAAAACATCGATATATCGTTCATGAAGATCGTGGTTTTAATCGATGTTTCACTTTTGAAAACATCGATAACCTAACATCGATGTTTTTATGAGCAATGTAGCATCCCTAGGGGTGCGGGGGTGCGGCGGAGGGAGGCGCGAAAGGTCACGTGTGCGTTAAACGCCTGTCCAATAGGAGTGGGTGATATAAATCGTATATAGATTCAATATCTATATATCGCAGCAATATCGTTGAATCCGATATAGATTTCGTGCGGGGCGACCGCACGAAATCTATATATCGATATCAGCCGATACACGATATTGCTCGATGTGATGCGCATCGCCATATCGGACCGATTCGTGAATCGAAATCTATATTTCGATATCAGCCGATACACGATATTGCTCGATGTGATGCGCATCGCCATATCGGACCGATTCGTGAATCGAAATCTATATTTCGATATCAGCCGATACACGATATTGCTCGATGTGATGCGCATCGGCATATCGTACCGATTCGTTAATATCAGCAATATTCGTTTGGTTCGTATCGAATCGGCCAGAGTGAGTGAGCGCACGATAGGGATATCATGTGATGAATGAAACAGAAACAGGCATTATCCATACAATTGTAAACCTTATATTTAAGTCCATATGTCTGTAGATTATTCTTAGCGTATCAGCAGGATACAATTAAGGAAAGAAGTTTCAACTTTCGACCCTAACTTGAATGCAGTCTAGCCTATTTGCATCGTTGAATTTAATTTCACGCGCTTTGACCTTGAACTAGAATTTTTGGACAAGTGTTTATAAATACTTAAAAGTTTTTTGTGTTTGATTTTTAAAGTATACATTTTTCTATTTTTAGTTGAATCCAAATAATTGAGTTTATTTCTTGTGTTTGTATTAAACTTTTGAAATCTACACTCTTTTGGTATATTTTGTAATTTTAAATTAAGACACAAAATACTAAAAACTGAAAATAATGTAGCCAGTCCTAAGCCTGGTAGCATGAAGGAAAGTTTTTTTGATATTTTTATTTTCATGTTCTTTTTATTACTTTAAGATCATATTATAAATTGATATCAGAAAACCAACCGTATAACGTTGACTTAAATCTATATCTACTACGATATTATATCAGCGTATCGTTTCAAATCTCAAATATCATGAATCGAGAAAATCTACTAGCATCCATCAATATATAGATTCAGAAAATATATAGATTCAATATCCGATATTGATCCTCGATATATAGATACGATTCGATACGCGGCAAAACCGATATTACCCACTCCTACTGTCCAATTGGTTATTTGTGCAGACAGGTAATGGCCTGTGAGTCCTATAGTTTGATCACGCGAACTTCAAGTCGCAAACACAATGAAGATCAAAGCTTTAATCCTTTAAATTTCGCATAATTTACTAATATTCTACTACATTAGCGTTTTTGTACAAGCAACTTCAAAGCCTAATACAATAGCTATTGAAAAGTTAATAAGATGAAAATATTAAGTTAAATAGTTGATGACAAGTCTGAACGAATCTATGACTAGACTTCCACGGGCTGAAGGCGGCGAGGGGAGCACGCGGCCGGCGCGCAATGGAACGCGCGAGGGCAACGACCCCTCGTGAGGCAGCTCGGTGCAGGTACATTGAGAATTCATGAAATATTTATTTATGAGAGGACCAGTATTAGTTCGGTTGTGAAGCAAGGGAACTCTGCTGGGTGATTGGTGAATGTCGCTGGAAACTCCAGACTTGCTTATTTACTAAGTCTTTGGTTACAAATCGTTACCGCTACACAGACAAAACGATTTTATATTAACAAAAAAAATAACAATATTTTAGTCCTCAGGCTCGGCTCGCAGCGCCCAGGAGGCGGCCCCCGGACTACACTTAACTATTTCAATTCCGTTCTGCTCACTGCCGGACCCGCTCAGGGACATATCCCATTAATATTAAATACAATAAATATTTAGCGCAACAGAGCAGGGGTCGGTCTGGACTCGGCGTGTCGGGGCCCGGATCCACTTACAATATTTAGCGGGTTTGGTCACTGTTACCATTTTGTCTGCACGTTCTTCAGGATTCGGTATGAACCTTCAGCAAGTAGCAGGCGCGGCGGTCCCCTACACTTGTGCTCTATAAAATAATCTAAAAATAAATGCATCATTGAATATACACGTGGAGCACGCGGGCGCCGCTCGACAGGATCGCATTGTCACTTAGTGTTCTTCTCGTATTAGATTATTTCAAAGCAAAATATACAGTTAGCTTATCAAAAAATACGCCCGGTCTAAGCTTATCCAATGTCGATGCGAATGTGATGGGAGTGTCGGCGCCACCGCACACTGAAACCAGAAATAATATGTTGTTTTAGTTTGTTAGCATCTTGTTGCACGAGAATATACATAGTGTAGAACGAGTCCACGGACCACAGCACAAAAAACACATGTTGTGCGACGGACAGAGACAGCGCGCTCGATTCCGATACTTATCCGTGAACTAGACCTCAAGCTTCCACATTCAATAGCTCCAAGAGAGACCTGCGCTATGGGTGCTGGACATTTTTATTACTGGTGGTAGGACCTCATGTGAGTCCGCACGGGTAGGTACCACCACCGCCCTATTTCTGTCGTGAAGCAGCAATACGTTTCGGTTTGAAGAGTGGGGCCGCCGTTATAACTATACTTGAGACCTCAGAGCTTATATCTCAAGGTAAGTGGCGCATTTACGTTATAAATATCTATGGGCTCCAGTAACCATTTGACACCAGGTGGGCTCTGAGCTCGTCCACCCATCTAAGCAAAAAAAAAAAAAAAGTCCAGAGGTACACACGGGATGAGTGATGTAATACGGCGCAGCACGCGGTCGCGTCATACGTACAAGCAGAGGTCGGTCTGTTCAGAGGAGGCAGCACTTCCCGAACTTGTGTCTGCGGCGTTGCTTGTCCTCCTGCTGCGGGTGGTTGCGGATGAGCCGGACCAGCTCGTGGAAGGCGGCGTCGATGTTGAGCGGCGGCTCCTTGGCGCTGGTCTCCAGGTAGGGGGCGTGCAGCGCGCGGGCGGCCAGGCGCGCGGCGGCCGGCGGCACCACGCGCGCGTGCACCAGGTCCACCTTGTTGCCCACCACCACCATCGGATACGAGTCTCTGACAACCACACGGGACAACGTACTCATATAGCAGCCTCTGCAATACTCGCTACACACGTCTAGCACAAGAGATCCGTGCGGCTTGCAGAACGCATGCGCACAGCGAACGTCGAGGTTGCTCCAACATTGATACAATTTTTTTTTATTGCTATGTGTGGTGCACGACCTCACGTCCCACCTAATCACCGGAGCCCATAAATATCAACCACGTTAAGGCCCGCGGGATTCGAGTACAGGCTGAGCCACAACGCTCGATACGAATGTACCGGGCCCAGTATCCGTTAGACCACAATCTTCACTTCAAAACTTATTTGTTCACATAGTTCACAATAACTACGATGACAAAATGATTACGATGATGAAGATTATGATGTTGCTAACATGAACCCCTAGAACCTAGAACCTTAGCCGTGCTTCGCAGAATCTACCACCGGATCGGAAACGCGACCCACTGAGAAGATCCGGCGAGAAACTCAGTGGGCTGCATTATGCTAAAGCTACCATGTAATCTTTAAGGAGAGAACAGCCCCCACGATTATTGTAAGTCAATTTTTTTTTTACGGACAGTTGCTAGGGATATCAGTGCTTTAAAGTGATAATCCTGGTATGTGCTTTCTCAATGAACAACTTGTTACATAACCTTGATCTACATCCCAAATAACAATAACAAATACTTAATAAAATAAGTTGATACCTGTCCTTAACCCTGAGGATCTGGGTGTGGAAGTGACGAATGTTCTCGAAGCTCTGCTTGTCCGTCACTGAGAACACGATGAGGAAGCCGTCGCCCTTCCGCATGTACTGCTCGCGCATCGCACTGAACTCTTCCTGTCCAGCTGTATCCAATACTGCAATCAACGAAATATATTTTATTTCGGAACAAAAATAAGATTCCCTGAAGACCAATAAAATTATATAGAACTTACAAAACATCTAGACGTATAAACAACTAAGAAAACGTCTTTTTATTCCTAGACTTGGTATAAAAAAAGGGAAGATATTCGAAGTCCAGCCTCAACTTCAACTTGTCGCCCCTTTACGGCCTGGCCACGGGGATCGGCGGTGCGAACAGCGAAGCGGTGGGCGAGGCGACCATTCGCGCAGCACCGTTTGCAGGCCACGGGTACTCACGTTCGCCGCCGCGACTAGTAAGGAAGTCCGACAGCGAAATGTCTATATCGAAATTATCTCGATATTGCTTACAAATTAATAGTTTTTTGGTTCAGGACCTATTATTTGGAAAAGATTGTGAAGTACATGATGTGAATAAGAATCGGAGTATACCTATAGATGGAGAATTCCACAAGAAGTACGAGAAATACTTTGGGTGGCTAGACTTCCAAATAGCTGGTCTAGCTAGTATTTCAGCTATTTTACTTTTTTATTGCTTAGATGGGTGGACGAGCTCACAGCCCACCTTGTGTTAAGTGGTTACTGGAGCCCATAGACATCCACAACGTAAATGCGCCACCCACCTTGAGATATAAGTTCTAAGGTCTCAAGTATAGTTATAATGGCTGCCTCACCCTTCAAACCGAAACGCATTACTACTTCACGGCAGAAATAGGCAGGGTGGTAGTACCCACCCGTGTAGACTCACAAGAGGTCCTACCACCAGTAATTACGCAAATTATTATTTTGAAGATTTCATTTTTATCACACGATGTTATTCCTTCACCGTGGAAATCAATCGTGAACGTTGAGTGTTGTTGAGTACGTATTTCATTACAAAAATTGGTACCCGCCTGATATTCGAACACCGGTGCATCGCTCAACACGATTGCACCGGACGTCCGTTAGGCCACGACGACTTTAAAAATATAAAATAAAAAATAAATAAAAAATATAAAAATTTCGGCGTTAATTTTTCGCGGCGAAAACAACTAAACTCATTTAATCACTGCACTATTCGCCGCGACTACCGCTCGACTCCGTGGCTCGCGCCGTCCGTATTCATGCATTTGTTTTGCTCGCCCGCCGCATCGCGCGATTCGCTCGGTACATTTCGCCGGTCGCTTCGCCGGTCGCCGGTGCGCGTGGCTTGTTAGGTACATTTCTATGCGCTTGTTTTAGTCGCTAGACGCTTCGCCGTTCGCACCGCGCGAATATTCGCATCGGCGAATGTCCCGTGGCCAGGCTGTTACGGACGCGATCTTCGAATCGCCTTATGTCTATACTGGTATTCACAGGTTGTAGGTAGATATTTTGATCTAGGAGTACATAATATGTACTAAATTAGTTACTTACCATCAAGAATGCACCACTGACCATCCACTTCTGTATGCTGTATGTAAGAGTCCTCAATAGTAGGATCATAATCTGTCACAAACAACTTCTGGAAGAACTGGATGGTGATCGCACTCTTACCTACTCCACCATCACCTACTACCACCAGTTTCACCTGCAACATCAATACAAAGACCGACTTAGTTACGTGGCAAATCAAAGTCTTCATTGCCCAAAGAATAATATATCAGAAAGCAATTATAACAAGGATACAGGTAAGAAAATAGTTTAATTTATTGAGACAAAGAAGTGTGATGAAGTTAAAAATTTTATATTAAATATTTTCTAACAACTCTGGGTTTTAACAGTCATAGTATTAATATAATTATCGAAAAGTTTGTAGGATATTAATATGTAATTTATATTAGAAAACAGGTACTTAAAAGTGCTAGTGCCTCTAATTCATTATTAATTAATATTAACGCAATTCTAATTAGTAATTATTTAATTTTTATTAATAATAAAATTTCAATACTTTTATTATTTGAGTTTGAGAAAAAAACAATCTATAGGCCAAAAAGAGTTCCAATACCACTTTTTACAAGTAATTTTTATATAATTATTTTTCATTGTCATTTTATAATCAGGAAGGCCTACTAATATTTTCAAGTGCATAACTTGTTACAATTGGGGCTTATCCTAAAACTCTCCTTGTGTAAATCCTCTTGCAGGATTACATATCATAGGTAAAACTTTTAATGCTGCGTCTCTCTGTTTCTACTTGTATTGTTTATGCTCTCTGTTAATCATTTATAAAAAAATATTAATTGTATAAAATCAAACATACATTGTCACAATCTTTGAATAAAGACATTCTTCACGCTTACATTTAATAATTAGTTATGTTGAAAATATTATTACACCATTATCACCTTCAGTGATATTTATTAAAGTTTCGGCCAAAAATTTAATTCTGATGTAGTCATGATTTACAATGTGATGAGATGTCCTTGCTGCATAATTTATATTAATTTGCACCCCTTTATGCAATGAACTTTTTTATTAAATAAAAATTTTATACTATTGCAATTAAAACTACCATAACTGAGAAAGGCACTGTTTAATGTTACAACATATCATGTTCAAATACTTCTAGTTTTGATTTACATCTCTTTAAAAAAACTAGATTCTGGAGGTTGCATCTAATCCTATATTAGCTGATTGCTAACAGCTAATCAAAGTTTTAATATCTTGTGAGACAGGTTAATTATCTTCCATAGCCATTTATGATTGAAAACCTTTTTATGACAATAACAAGGTAAATTTTTACAAAGGTACATTACTCTTTCACGTTTTTCTGTAACACCTACTTATACTTCAACTATCCAAAATAATAAAATAAGCAAGCATTGAAAATCATATTTTATGTGCATTACTAATATCTATGACTGTTGAAAGTCTCTAAATATACTTTAATTATAGTGTATTTAAAAGTAGGTACTGAACATATTAAAGTATCAATTGTCAAATGTTGTTATTGACATCATAGGAAGTGAGAATCCTTCTAGGCTTACTTGTCTAGCACACCTTTTTTAACATTTAGTAGAACATAGTCTTATAACAATCTTGTTCTGTAATGTTTTTAGCAGATATTTTCTTCTTTATTTCATACTTAATAGATATTATTGCCAATATATTTCTATTTATAGTTCTGTTCTGTTAATATTATTATGTTTAATAACATTAAATTCAAAATAATCCAAACCCAGGCACATAAAAAAAGATAAGCAGACAGATAGTCTAGACAAACATTTAGTCCTATTTCCTTCAATCTGAGGCTAATAATATTTAAACATTTTCTCTTTTTTGTTTGGGTACATTATTTAATGACTCACGGTAGGAAGATTCTCGTTGGGTGGCCCCGGCCGAGTCATTTTTCAAGCCAGAATTCGTCCCTCCACACCACTAATAACGACTTAGTCTCCCCCACACGCATTAGCCTCAATATAACCTGAAATCACTGCCTCAATGACTATTGACTACACAAGATTAATTAATCTGTTGTCTGCGAATTCTACTATGTTCACACATCTGAATGTTGGCAGTCATTTTCTAACACCCATACATTCCAATCCGTCTTCAATTTGTCTATTAGATAAAACAATACCTTTTGATGGCATGGGTCTTATTAATGTGTTTCAATTAATAGAAACACAAAATTAAATAAGGTGCATCATAAAAGCAGTATGCTCTTCTAATCATTTAGTTTAGCTTTGTTTATTTGATCAAAATTTCCGCGACATTAAGTAGATAGGAACCTAGTTCAAGTTGATTTCAAACATTTGACAATTGACATTTTGGGCAGTGAGTGAAATGTGTCAATGACAAAAGTAGAACAGTGTTGTGCCGATATGGAGGTAATAGAACTAAAGGATATAACTGATGGAGCAATAACAGGCGATACCGGTAAGTTTTATGGTCTTTGCTTGGAACTGAGACAGAACATTTAGGGCTTTGCGTTTGTAAAATCTCGAAACCATGACGCACATACTCTGTTAGTGCAATGATCCTAAAAAAAAAGACTTGAACGTTTTGGCGACACCGCTAGGAGCGAAGTCCCGTGAATTGTTTTAGTTTATTAGTTTGGTATTATTTCAAAATTAAATATATAATAATAATAGCTTATTGACCGCTTAGTATATGTGAAAGTAAAAGTATAATATAAGTTAAAGTATAAGAATGGGAAAATGAAATAAAATCTCTGGATGAAACCTATCTTGTTCATCCAAGAATATCTCTAAAGTCTTACTGGCTATACGTCTTTTACTGAAACATTTTATATCTTCGATGTCTTATCATTCCATTCAATTTCATTCATCCCCATCGAAACAACAACTTCATGTCATTCCGCTCCATTTCATTATTCATGCCGCAAAGCATACGAATGTATACCTTTTTTTTCCTACCTAAGCTGAGAGCCTTGAGAGGCTATATCAGCGTAGCCTTAACTAGTAGGTGACCTCACGGGGCTCAAAGCGGACGACGTTGCTAACACGAACCCTAGTAAGAGCCGTGCTTCGCAAAATTAAAATTCAAAATTCAAAATCATTTATTTCAACTTAGATGTCAGTATGACACACTTGTTGAATGTCAAAATACAAATAACAATGTTAACTCTACCACCGGTTCCAAAAAAAAGCCACAGTCCTGAGAAGAACCGGCGAAACAAACTCAGCGGGCTTTTTTTTTTATTTTTTCTCAAATATTTTCTTTTTTTTTAAATAAATAGAAATATTCACAATAAAAGAAAAAACAAGTCAAAAAAATACAATAAAAATAATAATAATAATAATGAAAAATGAAAAGGCCAGGAGCGAGCGCCTCATTCCCACGTAGTGCCATCTAGTAAATAATCCTTAACTTTATAATACGCCTTGTTGCACAAACGTTCCTTAACAGTTTTCTTAAATCTATGAACAGGTTCTACCATCGGATCGGAAACGCGACCCACTGAGAAGATCCGACGAGAAACTCAGTGGGCTGTGTCTGAGGGTTAATTTAGTCGTCGAGCCCTTCGTCGCAAGCGACGGGTTCGATTAGGTGCTCGTCCTATGTATATGGTGGGAGTGAAAGGGTGGCGAACCTTACCCGCGCGAGCTCACAAGGTGCCCTACCACCAGTAGTTACGTAAATTATAATTTTTGTAGGTTTGACTTTTATTACACAATCCTCCTTCATCCTGGAAGTCATTTGGAGAATTTGTTAAGATATTTCAGTAGAAAAAATGGTATGTGCGGGATTCAAACCCCGACACAGTAGCATCGCTCAATACGGATGCACCCGGCGGCTTATTCATTATGCCAAGATCATTTTACATGCATCAGGTACCATGCAACATAAGTGCCACCAAAAATGTATTGTATATTACTAATCCTCCATCTATTAGGTTTCAAAATTGAAAATCCACACACTGCTGGAACTTCAGAGTGATTCCTGACTGATAGACGTAAGAGAACAATTTTTATTATTGAAGAAATGTAATATAAAACCTTTTACCCCACAACATTTTTAAATATTCTATATGTGCTGCTCACCAAATTTTTATATTGACTGCAAGTGCCTGCAAGCCTTTTTTATATTACTTAAGGCTTCAAATTATAGTCATTTTCACAACAGTCAAATAAATTATTTAGACCTTAACCGTTTGAGCGCGTACCGTCGATAGATCGACTCTGTATTAATGCGTATAAAGTGCGGAAAGTGTGGGATCTGAAAACCGACTATTGCGCCGTTTGATTATAGATATTAGGTATCGACCTGTACGGACGTTTCTTGACGTGCGCACATATAACGTTTTTAACAAGTTAATAATATTTCTAAATAACCATTTAAAATTATTTTGCAGTGATTTAGTATTTAGAATTTTTTTTTTTTTCAAAAATCCTGTAATATTTCTGCATAATATGTGAAAATAATCTAATAATATTCTACTTAATACAACACTACGTAGGTAATGTATCATCATTTTAACAAAGATGTTGTAAGTTATTAACTCCATGGTTGTAAGTTTTAGGTAAATAAACACTTAATGTGATATCCCAAGCGAAAGTAGGTATAATTCAAGTATAAATAAAAAACTGAATTTTTTTATAATTGAAAGATTACTGGTGGCCCGTAGGCCTTTCCAGTTTCACCAGGACAGGTGGGCGAGCAAAGGCTCAGCCAGGAGGGGTGGGATTTGCTAACAACTGCCCGAGCGCCTCCGAAGGAGACCTAACAACTCAAGAAAATTGCTTCGCGAATGAATCTACTACCGGATCGAAATCACGACCCGCTGAGAAGATCCGGCGAGAAACTCAGCGGGTTAGAGGGGTGCATGGGTTAGAGAAAAACGGAGTTAAGTACGATATTTAAGTAGAGGTGTATATTTTATCAGACTAACAACTACAAAGACATATTAGAAAATAGCCTATTCATGATTTGCTTATATACAGGGAAACGTAAGCGTGATAACAGCAAATGTAGGTGTAATATTATTGAACATAACTAAATCATATAAAAAAAAATTATTTCCACAATACAAAAATAAATGTTTGTTGGCACCAATGAACTTTAAAGTAACCGTATCACAGTTGATAGATAACCTTCTAGAACTAAACGCGAAATAAAACTGAAACAAATCTGAGTTCCTCATTCGTTGTTCGATTCACAGCTCATTGAACCACAAAGTGTTCAGTGACCAGAATTTTGCAATCAATCAATCGTGACATGAATTCACCATGACCGATGTGTCCATAGGTCCAGGTGTAGACATATGAACTGACCACGGGTCAAATTATTCGTCGTAGCGTAGCCAAACATTACAGCGCTTAGTTTTTTAATTGTGAAAACATACATTCTTGCTTTGGGCTGTTAGCAACGAGCATACCAACAATAGAATTTTATTTGAAACTGGGGGTGATGTTCGTGTGCTACTCCAGTCAGCTCTAAAATAACAGCGCGATTTAGATTTTCATCAGATATCTTCTGGTTCATGATAGCATCTTCTTTTACTACCTATTCTGGTGACCGCGAGGGGTCATGCTAGAATCACCGAGCGAGTAGGTGAGCTCACGGGGCTCTAACTTGATGATTGCTAACACTAGCCCTAGCAAGAGCAGTACTTCGTTGTATCTACCACTTGATTGGAAACGCGACCCACTGAGAAGATCCGACGAGAAACTCAGTGGGCTGTATCTGTGGGTTAATTTACTCGCCGAACCCTTCGGTTCAAGCGACGGGTTCGACGAGAACAGTGACTGATGCTTGAGGTACCCAAGAGCACCTTTAGTGGATCGGGAGGATCCGGTCAGGGCGACTGTTTACCGTTCAGTCCGCAGAATCGCTCGTTTGTGTGCGACCAGCATCACGCTGGATCGGGATAACGTTTATTAAAGATAAACGACCGTACCAAGTCTCATTAGGGTTGAGCATTGTTTTATTTAATTCATTTAAACTATATCCTTTATTTAAATTCAATTAAGGTGGATGTGACCAAACAGCCCTCCTGGTTTTAAGTTGCTCCTAGAGTCGATAGATATTACAACGTTAAAATATGCGGCAGAAATATATAGGAAAGTTACTAGTTAAACTTACAAATAATCATGTGAAGACAGAAATAAATAACCAGTTGAAAAATAAAACGTAGAGGTAGGTAATGCTTGATCAATATTCAATTATTGCGAGCCACGTGATTCGGGATCGCTATGAAAAATCAAACGTGACAATACTGTTATGAGCACAACGGTTCGGTAGCGCCGAAAGTATCAAACGCAGTCCCAAATTCCAAATCGCTAAACGCTATTTCAAATTCATTTTGAGATTGTTTTACGGCCCTAAATTCATCCAGTTTAAGTGTTACCAATTGAGTAAATCAATAATTCGGATAATTTCCGTTATACTAAAATGAAAATCTGCTAGAGTACTCCACCTAAAAAGCTGTAATGTCAAAATTCGGAAGGAAGTGCATAGGAAAAGCCGAAAACCAACTCACAAATATACATTGAGAAAAGACATGTCCGGCAGTGAACAACTGTGAGCTGACGACGATGATGAACAAGAAAGATTTAAATTTACTAATTGTAGATTCAAAAGAGCTGGCACAATGACACGCACTCACGAACTGCGTGATCTGGACGTTGGGCAGGAATTTGTGTACTTGGAGTCATTAATATCCAGTGACGGTGATTGTGACAGGGAGGTGGTCAGGGGGGCCCAGATGTCAAAATCGGCCGTGAAGCGATTGGAGAAGATTTGGAGAAATCGCAGCATAAACAAAAAAACTAAGACACCATATTCTTGTACGCTTCTGAGACGTGGACCCTCAAGGCCCGTACCCGATCGAGAATTGACGCATTTGAAATGTGGTGTTGGCGCAAAATGTTGGGCGTATCATGGACGGAGCGCCGAACAAATGTGTCAATTTTCTCGGAGCTAAACGTCAAGACCCGTCTATCTACGATCTGTATGCAGCGTCTCTTCAAGTATTTCGGACACGTGGCCTGACGAAATCCTGACAACTTGGAAAAATTAATAGTTGTAGGTCACGTGGAAGGAAAGAGAAGTCGAGGAAGATTGCCAACCAGGTGGACGGACATTGTCAAGGAGGCCACAAACACCAGCGTCCCAGGCGCCATTAAGCAGGCCGAATGCAGGCAACATTGGAGGAAGCTAGTGCAAAAACTGGACCAAGGTGGTCACAACCCTCAGTAATGAGGAAGCGACAAAGAAGAAGAAGAAGATTCAAAAGTACACTGTTCAAATTTCAAGCAGCAATGATGAGTTGTACCGGCTAATGATATAAATAAAATGTATGCCGTTGTTAACTGAAATTGAGTTAAATCATAATTAGTAAAATTAATAATGTCATAAAACTGGCTGACATTTTCCCGGAAAACAGCCTTCCGGAGCTTGGAAACAGGAACATTGGCAACATTGCGTCAGTGCGTGGCGCAATTTGGAAGGGGATACACGCGCGGCGCTCTTAGCGCTTCCCGGTTCAACGCACTCATTTGTAAAAACAATAGATTCTTTATAGGAATAAACGCACAATTGTATACATAACATAAATATTAATATTTACGGTTGAAATTGTGTAGTGAAATGACTGTGGGGTTGTAAAAAGGATATTTCATGATCGGTAAGTGGCTAACCCTTGGCAAATTTTCCATAGAGGTTTTGGGAAACGTTTAGGGAAGATTTCTTACCAAAATATTCAAATAAAAATTCGATTACAATACAATACTTTTTATACGCTAGCTGTTCTTTTTAAGATTTTTACAATGACTTGTAGATGCATTTTAAGTTAATCCATATTGTAACTCAATCCTGGCAGAGTAAAACAATATTTACACACAGATACTACGTATTTCCTTTCTGCGTTCCTAATTCTTAAAATCTAATTACAACATTTGCAGCTAATCTCCATCGCTACTGTTGTTTTATTTCATTTTTTTCAAGAATCTTCTGAGTATAGCAAATTAATTGACTACATATTAGAAGTGAATTAAGGAAGTGTGACCACTGCGGAAGGACAAGTGCCCAGTCCCAGTCCGGCTCGGAATTTCGTATATTTTCTGATTGATCAGCAGTCCAGTATTATCATTCATGAGCTTTTGATTAAGGCACGCGAAATTCATATTAGCACAGCCATCGAGTTGCAGGGAAAGGAGTCCTAAAGGAGGAAAAGGAGTCGGCACCTTGTTCCATTGCCCGCTGAGTTTCTCGCCATTCACAGTAGTCCAAAAAGGTAAGAGGCGCGCTGCGGAAGCCCGAGCTCCCGCGGCCGCCAAAGTAAGCAGAGCCGCGAACGCGTCGCGCCTCCGTCCACCGACCCCCGTTGCTCCCCCTGCCCGTGCTACACCGTCGCCGCGCCCGGTAGTACAAAAGAAAATCCAAGCCCCTCCCCCGGTAATCCTTCAAGAGAAGGCAGCCTGGGAACGAGTTTCCCTGGCCCTTAAGGCCAAAAATATTAATTTCACGAATGCCCGTAACCTCGCGAACGGCATTCAAATTAAGGTTCAAACACCCGACGACCATAGGGCCCTCTCTTCTTACCTCCGTAAGGAGCGTATAAGTTTCCATACGTATACGCTCCAGGAGGAGCGCGAACTTCGTGCCGTCATACGTGGCATCCCTAAAGAGTTGGATGCCGAACTCGTCAAGGCCGACCTTCTGGAACAAGGCCTACCAGTAAATTCAGTGCACCGCATGCACACCGGCCGCGGTAGGGAGCCATATAATATGGTTCTAGTCGCCCTCCAGCCTACCCCCGAGGGTAAGCAAATTTTTAACATACGTACCGTCTGTAGGCTCTCCGGTATCGCCGTCGAAGCCCCCCATAAAAAAGGCACTCCTAGCCAGTGCCATAACTGTCAACTGTACGGGCATTCTTCCCGTAACTGTCACGCGCGCCCCCGATGCGTCAAGTGTCTAGGCGATCACGCTACGGCCCTTTGCACTCGCGATCAAAAAACCGCGACGGAACCGCCTAGCTGCGTCCTGTGTCGAACACAGGGTCACCCCGCAAATTACCGCGGATGCCCCCGAGCCCCGAAAATAAATCGCCGCGTCGCCCGCCAAAACCGCCTCCGAGCTTCCCACCCAGACATCAAAGCCTCGGCACCCTCTGTGTCGCAGGCTAAGCCAGCATTCGTTCCGGCGCCGGTGCCCAGTGGCTCGGCCTGGGCGAAACCGCTGCCGTACACGAACACGGCTACAACTCCCTCCTCCGCGATTCGTCCCGCCCCCGCGATACGCCCCTCCCCCGCGAATTGCCCTCCGACAGCGTCCGACAATCTTGCTCTAGCGATCGACTTCTTTCAATCGATTAACTTTGAGCGCGTTAACGCTTTAGGTGACGCCATCCGCGCCGCCTCCACTGCACAGCACTTCATCGCCGTTGTGCAAAAATACGCCGACGTATACGCGTCGTTAAATACGTACGTCCTCCCCTCACTCCGCCGGTAATCAATGGCGTACAAAAGTAGGCTGAAACCCCTATCCGTAACAATAGGATTTTTTAACGCATACGGTCTCGCAAATCAACGTGATCAGGTTTGTGATTTTTTGCGTGACCATCAAATTGACATATTTTTAGTACAGGAGACTCTACTTAAGCCCGCGCGCCGCGACCCTAAAATCGCGAACTATAACATGGTTAGGAACGACAGGCTCACTGCTCGTGGTGGTGGTACCGTCATCTACTACAGAAGAGCCTTGCACTGCATCCCGCTCGATCCCCCCGCGCTCGTTAACATCGAAGCATCAGTATGCCGAATCTCACTGACGGGACACGCGCCGATCGTTATCGCGTCCGTTTATCTTCCACCGGATAAGATTGTTCTAAGCAGTGATATCGAGGCGCTGCTCAGCATGGGAAGCTCTGTCATTCTGGCGGGCGACCTAAATTGTAAACACATCAGGTGGAATTCTCACACCACAACCCCTAATGGCAGGCGGCTCGACGCGCTAGTTGATGATCTCGCCTTCGATATCATCGCTCCGCTAACCCCGACTCACTACCCGCTAAATATCGCGCATCGCCCGGATATACTCGACATAGCGTTATTAAAAAACGTAGCTCTGCGCTTACACTCGATCGAAGTAGTTTCAGAGTTAGATTCAGACCACCGTCCCGTCGTTATGAAACTCGGTCGCGCTCCCGATTCCGTTCCCGTCACGAGGACTGTGGTGGATTGGCACACGCTGGGCATCAGCCTGGCTGAATCTGATCCACCATCGCTCCCGTTTAGCCCGGACTCTACCCCGTCTCTTCAGGATACCGCTGAAGCCATAGACATCCTAACGTCACACATTACCTCGACATTAGATAGGTCATCGAAGCAAGTTGTAGCGGAGGACTTCCTTCACCGCTTCGAATTGCCCGACGATATTAGGGAACTCCTTAGAGCTAAGAACGCTTCGATCCGCGCCTACGATAGGTATCCTACCATGGAAAATCGTATTCGAATGCGTGCCCTACAACGCGACGTAAAGTCTCGCATCGCCGAAATCCGAGATGCTAGGTGGTCTGATTTCTTAGAAGGACTCGCGCCCTCTCAAAGGTCTTACTACCGTTTAGCTCGTACTCTCAAATCGGATACGGTTGTAACTATGCCCCCCCTCGTAGGCCCCTCAGGTCGACTCGCGGCGTTTGATGATGACGAAAAAGCAGAGCTGCTGGCCGATACATTGCAAACCCAGTGCACGCCCAGCATTCAATCCGCGGACCCTGTTCATGTAGAATTAGTAGACAGTGAGGTAGAACGCAGAGCCTCCTTGCCACCCTCGGATGCGTTACCACCCGTCACCCCAATGGAAGTTAAAGACCTGATCAAAGACCTACGTCCTCGCAAGGCTCCCGGTTCCGACGGTATATCTAACCGCGTTATTAAACTTCTACCCATCCAACTCATCGTGATGTTGGCATCTATTTTCAATGCCGCTATGGCGAACTGTATCTTTCCCGCGGTGTGGAAAGAAGCAGACGTTATCGGCATACATAAACCCGGTAAACCAAAAAATCATCCGACGAGTTACCGCCCGATTAGCCTCCTCATGTCTCTGGGCAAACTGTATGAGCGTTTGCTCTACAAACGCCTCAGAGACTTCGTCTCATCAAAGGGCATTCTCATCGATGAACAATTCGGATTCCGTGCAAATCACTCATGCGTACAACAGGTGCACCGCCTCACGGAGCACATTCTTGTAGGACTTAACCGACCAAAACCGATCTATACGGGAGCCCTCTTCTTCGACGTCGCAAAAGCGTTCGACAAAGTCTGGCACAACGGTTTGATTTTCAAACTTTTCAACATGGGCGTACCGGATAGTCTCGTGCTCATCATACGAGACTTCTTGTCTAACCGCTCTTTTCGATATCGAGTAGAGGGAACCCGCTCCTCCCCGCGACCACTCACGGCTGGAGTCCCGCAAGGCTCCGTTCTCTCTCCGCTCCTATTTAGTTTATTTATTAACGATATTCCCCGGTCGCCGCCGACTCAGCTAGCCTTATTCGCTGACGACACAACCGTTTACTACTCAAGTAGAAACAAGTCCCTAATCGCGAGTAAGCTCCAGAGTGCAGCGTTAACCCTCGGACAGTGGTTCCGAAAATGGCGCATAGACATCAACCCAGCGAAAAGCACAGCAGTGTTATTTCAAAGGGGAAACTCACCGCTTATTTCCTCCCGCATTAGGAGGAGAAATATCACACCCCCGATCACCCTCTTCGGCCAACCTATACCCTGGGCTAGGAAGGTCAAGTACCTGGGAGTCACCCTGGATGCATCCATGACATTCCGCCCGCATATAAAAACAGTCCGCGATCGTGCCGCATTTATTCTCGGCAGACTCTATCCCATGATCTGTAAGCGGAGTAAAATGTCCCTTCGGAACAAGGTGACACTTTACAAAACTTGCATAAGGCCCGTCATGACTTACGCGAGTGTGGTGTTCGCTCACGCGGCCCGCACACACATAGACACCCTCCAATCCCTACAATCCCGCTTTTGCAGGTTAGCCGTCGGGGCTCCGTGGTTCGTGAGGAACGTCGACCTACACGACGACCTGGGCCTCGAATCGATCCGCAAACACATGAAGTCAGTGTCGGAACGTTACTTCGATAAGGCTATGCGTCATGATAATCGCCTTATCGTTGCTGCCGCTGACTACTCCCCGAATCCTGATCACGCAGGAGCAAGTCACCGTCGTCGCCCTAGACACGTCCTTACGGATCCATCAGATCCAATAACTCTTGCATTAGATACCTTCAGCTCTAACACTAGGAGCAGGCTGAGGAACCCCGGTAACCGTACGCGTCGAACTCGACAAAGAGGTCGACGTGCAGCCTAACCCATGCATCAGCCCGCTGAGTTTCTCGCCGGATCTTCTCAGTGGGTCGCGATTCCGATCCGGTAGTAGATTCATTCGCGAAGCAACTGCTCTTGAGTTGTTAGGTCTCCTTCGGAGGCGCTCGGGCAGTTGTTAGCAAATCCCACCCCTCCTGGCTGAGCATTTGCTCGCCCACCTGTCCTGGTGAAGCTGGAAAGGCCTCCGGGCCACCAGTAATCCTTCAATCATAAAAAAAAAAAAAAAAAAAAAAAAGTTTCTCGCCGGATCTCTCCAGGAGGTCGCAATTCCGATCCAGTAGTAGATTCTGCGAAGCACTGCCCTTGCTAGGGCTAGTGTTAGCAAATTCTCTAAGGTTGAACCCGTGAGCTCACCTACACACGCTAGGGAAAGCTGATATAGCCTCTCAAGGCTATCAGCATAGGCAGAAAAAAAAATAAAAAAACAAGATCGACTTTTGTTTATCTTTCCTATTGTTGGTAAGATCATAAAATTTCAATGTTTTCTTGTGAATGAGGTTACAGCGCAAGGCGATGAAGAGATTTCTCTGGTTACAATCCTGACAGGTTCGGGCCTTTTTCCTTCCTAGTGCCAGTTTCAAAACAATCGGTATCATAGTTACTGACATCTGAATATTTCGAGTTAATGCGTTTTCCAGGTCCAATTAGATGCGACGTCACTTCATCTGTCTTTTTATCGCATTCACAAATCGGTTAGTGATGAGTAGACACTTCATTTCATTTATAAAAACCTCGTTAAAACTAAAGTACTTAACTTCAAGTTTGGTTATCACTATAGTACAATGAAGGTCAGTCGTTCCGCATTGTTATAATACATTAGAACATCGGTCTTTGACCTGTAACCTCGCGGGGTTAAAGTCCTATGCTATGCTATTTTATAAAGCATGTACAGAATTCCGTGTGTTACGGTATTGGCACCCAACGTGGTGGCGTGTAGAGATGCCCGATGCATGATATCGAAATACCGCAACACGACACAAAGTATCGATAGTTATTGTCATTATAAAGTTTTCTTGGAATTCTATCTTAATTTTTTTATTATTGCTTACTTGGGCTCACGGACCACCTGGTCTTAAGTGGTTACTGGAGCCCATAGATATCTACAACGTAAATGCCGCCACCTACCACCTAGCCTAGCTAGGTCCTACCACCAGTAACTACGCTAATTATAATTTTGCGGGTTTGATTTTTACGATGATCTATTGCTACATTTACACGATTGGCCCATTGTAGTAGTAGGAATCTCCCTTAAATTCCTGTTATAACTTCTTAATTCCGGTCTGAGTGTAAGGTACGTTGTAAACTTACATTCGTGCGGTATAGCTACCATTAACTAGCAATATCGATATATCATAGATATTTTATTGGTGAAGCTGTAGTGCGTATCTTCTTCGGAAATGAATAAATGAATTCAATCGATGTGTTATATTGTAATTGTTGATAATTCCACTAGTAAATTTCTTTCCAAAAGTCCATGTTTTTACATAACTGTAGATTGGTAAATGGAACTCCGCATCCAACTAGACATGTGGTACCTGATCTTTATATCAAAAGGGGGGAGCATGGGTCTATTTGCCCCGACCTTCACTACACTAAGACTAAAAAATAGTTTGCCCAGTCTCAAACTTGTTAGTTTATTGAGAGGAACATATGAACCTGTAAATTCGCTTATAATTAATGAATATAACATCACACTTCCTGACCCGTCAGTTAACATTGTCAGCTGCATTGCAAAAGTCCTCTTGGTCGTTTGTAGGTTTTTAATTTTTTTTTATTGCTTAGATGGGTTACTCCCAAACGGTGCTTTGATGTCACACCTTACGCATGAGCGAACCCATTGCCGCTGAGGGACCGTTCACCTTGAAAATTAATGTACTGTATATTTAATCATTACGAGCGTTAGATACAGCTTTATTGTCAAGGGCATTAGATTCATATTACACCGTTTACGTTTTTGTTATGGAAGTGACCGAATAGACGAGACATCTGGTCTGGTCTGTCGAAGTAACCGTATGTGGTTCAATCTTGAAGGAAGTTACATTGTTTTTTTATGTAATTCTCTGCTACATCGATTGCATACACAAGTACGACAAATTCCCCATAAAAAAGACCTGTTTTTTTAAATAGTTGCACCCACACAGGCTAAAAATACTCCAGCTAGAAATATTGAAAAGCTGTTATTCAGATGATTTTATGTGAGTTTACGAATACGACGGTTGCCTTGTTTTTGAGATACTTTGAAAGTTCGATTACCCAACGCGGCACCCCCGCATGGGAGGGGTGGCGCCGTGTCCTCGTCGCAAAAACAGGAAACGACTTGTCGTTGCCGAGTGTCGTGGCATCGATGCTCGGCGACGACGAGTCGTGGAAGGCGATGCTCGACTTCTGCGAGTGCACCATCTCGCAGAAGGAGGCGGCGGGGCGCGTGAGAGACGCACAATCCCGCCGCCGTCGAGCGGGGGCCAGGGAGGCGGATCTCGCCCAAGCCCTGGCCCTCTAAGTGTTTCGGGTCCCCCTCACATGTCGGTCTGGGGACCGGCGAGGGGGGCCTAAGAAGACGACGTGCAAGCTGCTCTGCACGCGTTTTACGCAAGAGCATCCGGGTGATGGAAGGCCGGCTATCCTCGACTCACGCTGGTTCTGGTCCAGCGGGGTATTCCGTAGGATAGCTCACTCTAACCGGCGCCATCTAGGCGGGCTTCGGATAGCCTGCCGACCGAGAGGCCGACGACCGCCGGTCCGGCGTCCCGAGGGGGAGGGTGATGGGAGAGATGTGCTCCGCACTAAACGCTTCACTTTCCCCCCTCTGCCTCTTCATGAGTTCTGTCTCATGCGAGGTTTGGACGTTGGTTGTTGAGCGACAGGAGGTTTTAGTCAGTTCGACTCTGACATGCCCCGCCCTCCATCCCCAGTGGAGGGCGGAAGTCCGGCGATTTCCTCCTGACAAAAAAAAAAAAAAACCCAACGCGGCACAACAATTATCTTATCCACGAAACCTGAACCCATGATTATGTCAAGCTGCAAATTCCTAACCAGACTTAAGAAACAAACTAGTATCTGTGTAGGAAAATGTGAGGATACTGCTGCACTTGTGGGATGGTAGGGAAGTAATGACAGCAATGAAGCGTGAGGAGCCAGGAGTCTCAAGCCCGTTTCTTTTATTGAAAATCCGGACAGACTATCTCGAATGCATTCTTTAGATTTTTTTAGTATTAAAAAAATATGGAGCAAAAAATCTATTGTAGTTATCGTTTATTTTGTTGCACTCGACCCAATATTACTTTGGATTCGAGACCGCTCGCAGCGTCTCCCAATTACCTTCGCTAGTTCATGAAATAAATGTATTTCTGCTCAGCTCGGGGTTTGCATATTGTTTTTTTTACATTGCTATAGTTTTCGTTTATTAACAATCCGGTCTTTTTTGTCTAACAACTTGTATGCGTACTAATGTAAATTTATATAATAAAATAAAAAAAAATTGATAATAAATATTTTTCGTAATTTAACGATTTACTAAAATATGTGAAAGTGATTATCGATGACGTGACCAAAACACTAGCTATATTTCGCTTGAAGCAAAGTACTAAGGTAAAAAGGTAAGGTAAAAATAGTACGAATAACACAAGAAGAGCCATCAACTTGATGTAAACAAAACGCATGTGTATGTTATGATCGCAACCATCGCAACCCTATAGTACCTTTAGGGGTGAACGACCCCCGCACCCTCAGCGCGCGCCGTTATGCAACTGCCAGAAATTAATCGAGACTTATGATTTAACCCTTAACTATTTATATGTACTTAGCCTTCTACATGAACCATATGTAATAAATACATTAATGTAATGTTATCAGCGTAGCTCTGATCGCCCCGGCAGCGCGGCCTGCGTGCATCATGTTAGGTATCTAAGAATTTAAAAATGTATTTAGTATCGATGGCTTCATAGGGTTTCATTTGCCAATCTACAGATTATCGTGTATCAAGGCCTGACACCTATTTACCAAGAGTAGCTTAGAATTTTGTATTAATATCAAATTGTAATTGGACATTATTGTAATGAGATCAATAAACGAAAACGGAGCTCTTCAAGAAGTCAAAAGTATTTAGATCGCTAGATAAGAAGACGCGGTCCACTGTACTGGTACTCGCGCTCAAAGACTTCACAAATAGAATGCCACCTACCATCAGGAATGAATTCTACCATAGGTATAGCGGCAGTTCCACCCGTGCAATAAATAAAAGCTTTCTGAGGAAATAGACTGAAAACACTTGAGCTTCGGCGAGCTGGCAACCGAGTAAGTAGGACAACCTTGCGATTAGTCAATGTCAGCGCTCTTGAAAAAAACCTTTTGCCTCCGCTTGTGAAAAGCTAAAGTGGAATGACATTTTTTTTTCAAATAACCTTAGATTTAAATTTATATTTCCGACGAATAAACAAAACAGATTCTACTAGGACAAAGCTAGTTTTAAATTTAAATATGTAGATTTAGACTTGTAAATAACTAGATAGGAATATGTTTTACGAATGTATTCCTTCATCTCCTTCTTACTATTACACCTCCCGCTACCAGAGCAGAGTAGATAGACTAGATAGTCATCCATCCAGGAATCTGGAATCGCTGCGTACATTCACAGTACGTTTCCAGAGTTCATTTTAGCCACGTATCGTCCGGCTTTGGAATGAACTCCCCACCACGTCGTTTGCCGAGCGCTATGTTATATCTTTCTCAAAACGAAGCTTGCGGAGAGCTCTCAACAGTAAATAGCGGCTTCCCTGTGCTCCTACCATTTCTGACGTCAATAGGCCACGATGAAAACTAACCACAGGTGGACCCTACATTCGTATGTCTGAAAAAGCAATTTAAATAAATAAAACATTCAACGTAGCATTACGTTATTAATTAAAATAAATATTCCAATATATTTTCAAAATGACTCTATTATGCTTTATTTTCTAAAAGGACTTTCACGGTTACATCCATATGGATAAATCTACGATCGAACCGCGGAATGTATAAATATTCGACTCCCGTCGGTCTGTTCGCTTATATGAGTTAAAAGTTTAAACAATACTGTACCTTATTTACTGAGAGTCACGACTAATATTTCCTTAAACGAGACTCGAGCCTTGCAGCGGCAGCAGAGCATCTGCTCCTCACATCGATCTCGATATTCGCCTGTAATTTTAACTAAATTGTAATGAATACTCTATTAGCAATTAACACTATAAAAAAATACAGTCCAATTGAGACTTTTTGGAAGTCGGTTGAAAACTATACCAACAACCCACACGTTATTCTTTATTAACAATATACTTGTCCTAGTGGTGGCGTCGCGCGTGAGCCTACTCATACTACAATTATAATTTGATTTCAGTTTATTTATTAGCAATTTTTATTAGTAAGACCCGATATACCTAACTACTACGGACAGAGCATGTGCGAGCAGTGTTAGCTCAACGACTACGAACTCGTACACCAGGAAGATGTTAGATTAACGACAAACAGTCCATTAACGTGTTTGATCTTCCTGCAATAAAATGATCAAACATACATCAACAAATAACAAAACACATATTATACTCCTAGATGTAAACAGCTCGAACTTGATATGCAATTAAGGTAGCCCCGCAGAGGGGCGCAACCCTCTGTCTGAACACTGTATGTCTACAATATAAATAATATAGTTATTTAATACTAGCTTTTACCCGCGGCGTCAACCGCGTGGTCAAGGAAAAGGGTCAATAATATTTTTGTAATGTGTCCCGGATTTTTTGTACACATAATAAAAGTGTTTCCCGTGGGAAGGAGATTTTTTCCAGGATCATATAAATTCGTTGCTTTGTTTCGTGCAGAAACAAGAACAAACAAACAAAACACTTTTACATTTATTAAATATAATATTAAAGTATGGATCTTTTGGTCGTAATATAGAAGTACTTTATATGATATTTTATTATCCGTGGGTACCACGGCCATAGGATATTATCCATCTATACCTAAAAGCTCCATTCATCCTTCTCAATATTCAATCATAAGATGACGAAGGCAGATTAGAGATAAAACTCAGCAAAATGAACTCGACAGACCAATAATAATACCCTGTCTTAATGAATCTAATGAATTTTTGCCACCTTACAAAGTGCTAACACAGCTATCCTATAGTCCCAGACCCACCCTCGACAGCCACCCTGAAACCACCTCCTCTAACAGGACTGGACTCAGGCATGATTACAAATTACATTCAACAAAAGTACAGAACATTGTTCAACTGATTTACATCGAACATGACTACTGGCAATACCATTGTATTTGCAACACACTGTAGACTTATAAGAAGATAAGAAGCTAAGTTAACAGGTGCCTTTATTCCTAAGGTAAAATTCTTAGAGAATTTTGAATTCAAGCAAAAAAGCCATCTGATACATATTCTTGACAGAATTCCATGATGAAGAAATAGCAACTTACATAGTATCTGTAGCGTGTGCCGATAAGACGAATAATGACGAAGATATCAGTCAGTAAAGGTGCATTTATCGACGGCGAAGTAGTCGGGAAGAACAAAGGTTATTAAGGTTAGAAGGCGTCAGAACAATATAAATGAGTCTTCGCCAAAGGTGGTGTTAGCTATAAGAAAAATTCACCTACACCGATTATTTAATCTCTAGATACAGCTCAGTGTCACTTACATATATTTGAGTTTTGTATGGTGCAGATTTGCCAGCTATACGTCCAAGATAAGTTATGTACGCGGCATCATATTTCGAGCAAAAACCACAGCGCTATGCTGTGCCTGGCATGGTTTTTTGGTTGATATTGGTGGGCAAATAGCCTCGTTTGTTCCAGTCAAATATTACAGTATTTCTCTTATGAAGAGATCTGACTGAAAGCTGCAAAACCTTTATAATAAGCTTTCTTAAGCTATAACTGAACAGAGAAGCTTATGGTTCGTCTCAGTTCGGTACGGGCTCAAAAAAGTCCATCTTCTCCTCGTAGTGATTACCCGTTAGCCAAAGTTAGACTTTAGCTTAAAATAACGATGTATTATTTTATTAGTATCCAGTTAGGTACTGCATCTAGTATATATTTGCTTCTAATATTAACTTCATTAGAAAAGAAATTCAATTTGAATTTGTTCGCTCTATAAGGCGTCAGAATAATGTTAATGACTTAAGCGAACATTAAAGACTCTTCTACATACACGAGTATTAAAACAGCTCTATTGTAACTCTAGCTTCCGAACCTTGAGCTTTAGAAAGTGACAATACACTAATTTCTCCTTCAATAGGACATAAAAGGGTCGTCTATCTTTTAAATTTGTGCTCCAACGAAAGATATTACTTTATCTAAGTTGTATGGGACAAACGGCTGTGCTGCAGACGACGACCTGAATGGGTTCATTCTTAAAGAAAGCAACAGAGCACGCCTTGTTATTGTCGACGAGACATTAGAGATGACAGAGCTTGCTGCCAATCTCCACGATTTGTGTCTTTTTGTCTCTTGTCTCATGCTATATTTATAATTCTTAATTTCTGGATACGTATAATTTTGCGTGGACTGTAACTTATTGTTCACCACATTCGTGATTGTAATCAAACCAGTATTGTGGTTGCAGTCCAAAAATAAAAAGGTCCCTCCCGCGTCCCTTCATTTTAGTTTTTTCAGCGTAAAAGGGTGACAAGCCCAGACACGAGGGACCTAAGTTAATTTGTCACTTGACAAAGGGTTGCGTTGATTACGGGGGGATGTTTTTGAATATTTAATCAGCCATTACGAGTATGGTTAGTTAGTCGCACGAGGCTTCAAGCGCTTCACTCAATGGAGAAATCGTTGAGCCGTGTTGAGTGTATGTTGCATACTCAATATATTTTTTAATACGTTGTCGAATTTTGTTAGTAATATCCATTATATAGCTCCAGTTGTGATACAAGTACATTATAAGCTCTATTTAACTTGCGGCAGTTCGGAGTGCTTCCTCACAATTTTACACAAAGCTAGAATCGACAAAATAAAATACTAAGTCTGTAACGTATGTAAGTACAACAATATGTGTCCAATGACCATTACCCCTAAAACGCTTACAGTAAGATATGGGAAAAACAGATTCACCAAGTCCTATTAAAGTTGCATTTTTAATTATCCAAGTATTCTTTTAGGGCAGAAATTTTTAGGAAAACAATTAGTATCATCTATGAAGTTTTTTTATTGTTACGCAACGCTTGTCCACGGCATTGACTCACACACTTTATCGATCAAATAAACACTTTTTTCCTGTCCTTGAAATCAGATCAGCGAGTTTTGCGATAATCAAATTGGATCATAAAATTGCGTGCAGTGCAAAAACATTTGCATACAACAAACAAAGTACATTAGTCTGATGCCGAATTTGTTATTTAGGTGTCGCCCACCCGAGACTAGATCCATGGACTGGATAATGTACACTTAAAATTTCGAACCATTAAAATTTCGTGGTTGACAATAAATGACGATATTATTTAACCAACAATTGATTCGTCATAGAATAATAAGTTAGGAAACAGCAAGAACATGTTTCGTGTCTTCCAATATTTACAAGTCGACGACAACTCATGTACAGGGGACTCGTCAGGAGGGCTGTTTCTAATAAGTAATACTTATGCAGTTGCGTCGCGGTAGGGCTGGTTGTAGTGCCAAAATATACGTCACCAAATATTTAGCCGACTGTGTCAAAAGAGCGTTACATATAAACGTAATCATGTAAATGTTATGTTTGTATGGACCCTGTCGGTAGACCGCCTGATAGTGATCACCAGACCCTATGGCCGTGGACCAACCATTAACGAGCCAAGCAGCTACTTATAAATAATATATTTTTGTTTTATTAATTCATGGTATTTATTTGTAATCGCCTACCTATCCAAATAAATCTGTTGAGAATATTGTTGTTAAGGAGGGTAACAGCAGAGGAAGCCGGGTGAAGTAACCGAATCCGTGATTTATAACCATAACCTAACAAAATACGATCATGTTAGATGTCCTGCCCCGTACTAGAATTTATTCAATGGGTTTTTACCACGATTTTCTTCTGTGTTAATTCTTATTGCTTTTATTGAGTTCTCAATATTTCGCTGTTGCAAGGGCACTGACCACATGTAGGTAAACTAATTACTGTAGATAATAAACAAAGAAAAAGAGAATATAGAAAAACCGATACTGGATATATGTATCTACAATACAGTATAATCTCTTTATTCGCGGGGAGTATGTTCTTTGAATATGCCGCGAATACAGAAACCGTGAATATGGAATAGTAATATACATACATATATGGGATTATATGGGGATACTTCCCTAGGTGACAAAATAAAAACATAGTCTAGGCATAGCAGTAATAAAGTCTATTTTACTTTTTTACTAGTCCTTTTGACGCCGCGTTTACTAAGGACATTTGATTGGATTGGAATCCCTTTTAACAACGTGTATGTACCTAGTCAGGTCATAAATTCTGTTACATGTTTAATGTAAAATAATTGAAACAAGTTTATTCATTATGTAACCATTCATATACCAAAATGAACTTAACAAAACATAGATTCTTATGACACTAAAGTTTATTCAAAATGACCTCCGTGATTTTGAATACAGGCCTTCAATCTGCGCGGCCAGTCGTCTATCGCAGCACGAACGAGGTCCATGTCAATATCGGCGGCTGCCTTAATCAAGGATGTCTTGAGTGACTCCAAATTGGGATGAGGCTTTGAGCACGCCTTTTCCTCCAAGTGTTGCTATATCTTGTAATCTAACAGATTCAAATCTGGACTGGAGGAGGGCCAGTCTTCGTGCCGGATGAAGTCGATTTCACGCGCCGCCAGCCAGTCTTGTGTGCTCTTCGCTCTATGAGCTGGCGCCGAATCTTGTTGGAATACCCAGTGCCTGTTATTGAGCATGGTATGAGAAACAGGTTCCACAAGGTTCGTCAGGACTGTATTTTGACATACAACTGCATTCGTTTTTACACCTTTCTCACAAAAATGTACCTCTGTTAAGCCCCAATAAGAAACTCCCAACCATACCATGAGCGAGGATGGAAAATGACCTTGTTGGACACGCGGAATACGGTTGCTCGCTTCTTCACTACTGTGTGCGTACACCTTATCATTTTGTTTGTTGTAGCTCTCTTCTACGGTAAAAAATTTTTCATCCGAAAAAAGAATTTCCCGATATTTTTTTCCCGCGTACCGCTTCAACAAAGCGCGGCATCTCTTCAGTCTCAGGTCCATTAGACGAGCATTCAAACGATGTCCTCTTTTTCTTCGATATGCCCGAAGCCCTAAGTCTTCATTTAACACCCTTTTCACCGTGGTTCTGCTTAACCCCATCTGAAGGGCCAACAGTTTCTGCTTACGTTTGGGATTTCTTTGAATTCGCGCCTTCACAGCTTTTATCACTGCTGGAGTCCTAACAGACCGAGGGCGACCACTTCTTGACCTGTCATCTACACTAGAGTCTTCACTGTATCGTTTGATGGTACGATAAACGAATCTTTTGGTTATATTCAAATTTTTCAGTATGTTAAAAATTTTAATTGGCGCGTAACCGCAACGATGCAACGCAATAACTGCAACACGGTCTTCTTTAAGCGTCCACTCCATATTTAAAAATGAGTAAAATTCTAAAAGTATACATTTTTATTTTCATGAACAATTCGAAATTCGAATTCAATAAACTTTTTTGTGGCCAACATTCTAAAAGAAAAGTTTTTACTGTGTGACAATACTTATGGCCTGACTAGGTATATGATTAGATCCGCCAATAAACAAATCTTAATCGGTCGCATTTCTTAAATCCGCGAGTACGCGATTGAAGGAAGCGCGAATAAAGAGCTTTTACTGAATTTAAAAATGAAAATTTACCTACCACAAGATATTTGATCCATAATCCTTTGTAAAAGCTTAGCTTTCTAGTAAGCAAAACTTTACTAATTCGTTCATTTAGTAAAGGGGTCTAGAGACCATTCCCGCAGAAAATACTTCATGTTACTGGCGCTGCTTCAGATAATATACTGTCGAACTTTATTATAATGTAATGTTTTATATGCAGACCAGAATACAGGATTTCTGCGCGATATAAATAAGTCTCCTCATACTTTCTACAAAATTTGTACACTCGATAATTATACTTATGCGGTTTCAACCCTACAAACAAAAAAATGTGTCCCCAAACATGCCTTAAGGGATACGGGAGCATTTCATTTACCCCTCGCTCGGGGTTGTTGGAGATATCAACAAGACTAGGGGGAGAAATTGTGAATTTCTAGAGGGAAAACCTTTGAAGTCGAAATATTTGTGATTACAGCCGGGCGCAGTGAGGGTCGACACCACATTACCGCGTCTGTCTGCGTGAGCCTCCGAAATATGACAGTATAAATAATAACAATTTAATGAATTTTGACTTTAATGCTGTGTATTCCGAGATTTTGGCGAGCCGTGCACGGGTTGAACACATTTTACAATTTAATCTCGCGTTCATATCGGCTGCTCTGTCCGCGGCTCACTGACGTGCATACTTTTATCTAAATTCACCGGAAATTGTAAATAAAAATTACCAAACAAAATTAACCCGTAAAATGGATATTAAGATAATCTAAGATTATGTGCCTCTCATTGGAAACGAGGACTCGGAAGTGGGCACGAAACACTATTAACTTAAATACCTTAAATAATAAAACTATCCATGATATTAACAATGTTAATACAATACTTACGTACAATACAATAACAAAAATCGTAGGCACACGTAAATTTCGCATTGTGTAAAGAATATCTAAAGAGAGCATAATCTTCTTTTTTATGTATAAAAATGAATTGCTGTTCGTTAGTTTCGCTAAAACTCGAGAACGGCTGGACCGATTTGGCAATTTTGGTCTTGAATTATTTGTCGAAGTCCTGAAAAGGTTTAAAAGGTAGATAAATATGAAAAACCTCGGAATTAAATAAATTTAACAATTTTGTTTTCCCTTTCATGTGTTGTCCCCCGTCATCCCCCATCGGACGGATTCCTTTTGTTTCTTTTAAGTTTATTTTATACAAAAGTTTAGGTCTTTTATTTGTCGATTAAGCCACTGCAAAGTCGCCGGGTCAGCCGGGTCAGCTAGTAATAATAATAAAATAAAGAGAGTTATGCTAACGTGACGCATGACATGACTTGCGCCACAAATAAAAGTCAAACTACCTACAGCCAACAGCCCAAGCTAGGACCTCAAACTTAGTCCCAGGGGCCCTGAGGTCACGACTAATCAGCAGGCCAATGAGCCGACCGAACTGAAATGTTTCTTGAATTAAAATCTAATATTTTTTTAGATGAGATGTGGAGCCTGGTCGACAGTGGAGGAGCGGACGGCAAGTCTGCGCCGTGCTCCCGCGGCAAGCACTCCGCGACCTTACTAGGGGGCTTCGTGTACGTGCTGGGGGGGCGAGGGTCTGGAGGTTCCGTGCCGCTCAGAGATTTCTGGAGATATAGTCTTAGTAAGTATTTGATGAGGCTGATACATACGATGTAGACCAATGTAGAGCGTTTCCATGAACAGTCCAAGCTCTCCCGAACGATCTCAATGAGATGTTCGTGATGTTGACATTCTGTGTGCTCTGTTATAAAAAAAAGTCTTCCACAAAGTTGCACTAAAAATAGGCCTAATTTTTGTCGCAAAGCAAAAATCCCATACTAAAGTCAGCACAGAGATCGCAAAGCGCCATTGAAAGTTCACAGCAGCTTTTGAAATGAGCATCTCCGGGGAAAATGTTCCATTGAAACTCGAAGTCAGCACGAACCGACACTCGTGAGACACTTCAGACGAATCACGTTCCCGAGCTAATTGGGTCAAGAACTGGTCGAAGTCGAATGGTCTTTTATTGACCCTTATGATGTAAGTGGCGTTATTGTTTCAACACAAATAGGAATATAGGTGAGGACACGCGGTGTCAGCGCGGAGGGAAGTCACGGTATACCAGTGTCGCTCGATCAGTAAGTAGAATGTGTGTTCATTCAGATCTTCTCACAAAAAAAGTGTTTCAGCCAAAATAATTCCACATCGAAAATTATTTAAAAACTCATCTTTAATTTTATTCCAACTCATAACTTTAACTAGGTTTTCTTGATTCATTAATTTTTTTCTTATTTTCTATTTTTATCTTCTGAATCTGTGGCTTGGCCTTCAGTCTTAAATTTCCTGTTTTCATAATAACCATCAGAAATTTCTCATTGTTCAAGTCAGTATTTGTTATTAGTTCAATAAATTTTGTTTCTTTTAACTGTTATATTATTATGCATTTCGCTATTAAGTTTGTGGTAACGTCGTTTGTGTGACCCGTCAAATGATTATAATCAAAACCCTTAGACGTGAAATGAAAGCGGCTCCGTCCGTTTGATATAAAAAAAACATCCAACATTTTTCGAAGAAGAACTCATTAAAATAAAAAACAGACACATATCAGAGTACATGCAGATTCCGGGTTCTTAAGTACCTTCCACAAAAGTACTGCCTCCGACTAGGAATCTACCCGTTGCTCATGGTACAGTAGACCGACGAGACGGTCTACTATTATAATATTATGAGGCAACAATATTAATCCTCTTGAATTTTTATTTCCAGCAACAGGAAACTGGGAGAAGTTGGACTGTCGTGGAGAGCATCCTCCGTCTCTCCAAGAGCACACGGCGACCGCGCACGGGCACAGGATCTACGTGTTCGGCGGCGAGGCGGGGGCGCTCACCAACGAGACCCCGCTGTGGATATACGATACAGAGGTATTTCTTTATGATTAAAGGTTTACTGGTGGCCTGGAGCCCTTTCTAGTTTCACCAGGACTGGTGGACGAGCAAAGGCTCAGCCAAAAGAGTTGGGATTAGCTAACAGCTGCCCGAACGCCTCCGAAGGAGACCTAACAACTCGAGAGCAGCTGCTTCGCGAATAAATCCGCTAACGGATCGGAATCGCGACCCGCTGAGATGATCCGGCGAGAAACTCAGTGGGCTAATGCATGGGTTGGATCAGTGAGGGGCAAAGCACGGCCCACCGGCCAATTCCGGCCCGCGGAAGTATTTAATCCGGCCCGCCGAGAGTCCATTGATCCTAAATATTCTAGTCAGCATTTTAGCGCGTAAAATTTTTAATGAAAGCTCCAATTCGTCAGGGGTGTTTTGAGCTTTCACTATCTCATAATTAACTTTCCATCATTATAATCTCGGCAGTCTGTCACAGGTATTAGCTTATTTATTAGAAAACAACCACTAGTTTCACCTATCTATCGCACGTCTCACGTCTCACACGCCTAACAAGGCGTAATACTAAAATGTATTTTGTTTATTAAAAAGTTTTAATACAAAATGCATTTTTTCTATAATTCTGGCCCTCCTTTAGAATTTCTTAAACTTTATGGCCCACCACTGGGTTAGACGATCCGAGATACGTTCAACTGTCATATTGCAGTTTTACAATCTACTTACATCTATCGCTTGCATCAGAGAGGCGAAACACAGCACAGCTTAGTGCTTTTCATAATAATTTTTTAGTAGACACTATAACAAAATGTTCTGACATATGACCATATTCCAATTTCCCAAATCCACGAAATTGCGTATTTGCCCTCAGACACAAATCTGGCGCAAGCTTCCCGGCCAAGTGAACTACACTTCCTCCGTGCGTCGTCGCGCAAGGGACCCTCGTGGCGCTGTCAGTGGACCTCGAGGTCGGAGGGGACACACAGCTCATGCCCTTAAGGACTGTCTCCTCATTTATGGAGGGTACCAGGATTTGAAGGGGTCCACTAATGAACTCTGGGCGTTCCACTATGGTAAGAGTTTTTCACCTGAGATATTAAGGATATAAAGAAAGTGCGTGCTGCCTATATTTTAAAGAAGCGGTCGTCTCGTGATTACTTCAAACCAGAAATATGCAAACTAATAAACGAGCTGTGCAAGCGGGTCCGCGAATTATTTTATTGCATATTGATACTGCGGTTACATTATGCAGGTTAACTTGCAACATTCCTCCATTCAGACGGGAGCATTTGCGTCATGGGTTTCTATAATCTCCGTACATTAGAGTTCATCGGCAATAACACGATTTGTTACAGAATCCGAGTCGTGGCACCAAGTCCGGACGTGGAACTCCGGGCCGGCGCGCCACCGCCACGCCGCCGCGCTGCACGACGAGCGCCTGTACGTGCACGGCGGACAGTGCGACCTGCGGGACTGCGCCGACCTGTGGTTCTACGACACCAGTGAGTAGGCCTGTACCTCTATATACTTCATCTGTTTAAATACTTTGCTTAAAAAAGAAGCTACCTTTTTGATACGGTGACGCCATCTTATTTTATGCCTCCGTCACCTAAATCAGTGCTAGATTTTAAATATCATTCTAACGTTGATTTGAGACCCTGTTAGTCGTTCTTAATTATTGTTATTAAATGTAACATGAAATAAGTACTGCACAAACCGCAACCGGTCACAAGTATTGATGCGTTACAACTTTGGCTTGAGTTAGACGTTCCAATAAATAGTACATCTATGAGTCGTGCGTTGACCGAACGGGCGGCGAGCCCTATAACCACATGCACGTGACGCACAACGCGGCGCTGTGCGTGACGTGCCGCGGCGATGTACCGCGTGGTGCCGCAGTGTCGCGCGTGTGGCGGGAGGTGCGCGCGCGTGCGGGCCCGGCGCCGCGCAGTGGGCACGCGGCGGCGCGCGCTCGCGCTCACCTCTACATCTTCGGGGGAGACTCACATTCACACCCGCACAACGACCTGTGGCGGTTTCATTTTGGTAAATAGCACTTCTTTAAATCTCAAACTTATTTATTTCTTGCTCGTCATAAATATGACGTTAATTAACAAAAAAAACTCCCTATCCCCCCTTAAACTGCATATTACGAGGGCGGCACTGAAAATTTCGGGAATTAACGAACGTGACACAACATTACTATTTAAAAATGTATTTATTGCTTTTCGAAGTATTCTCCGCGAAATTTGACACACTTTTCCATACGATGGAACCAATCATTGAAGCAACCATTCCATTCGGAAGTTGGGGTCTCCAAAATGGCCGTTTTGTAGGCGTCCACAGCTTCTTCAGGTGATGAAAATCTCTGTCCACGCAATTTATTCTTTATTTTAGGGAAAGTATAGAAATCATTAGGGCTTAGGTCGGGGCTGTACGGCGGATGGTCTAATAATTCTATACCTATTTTCTTGCTCTAAAAACTCTTTTGTTCTGTGCGCGGTGTGAGAACTCGCATTGTCGTGATGGAGGATGATGCGGCGGTTGCAGTTCTCTTTACGGAGTTCAGAAACGACCTGTGGCAAACAAATGCTAGCATACCATTCTGCATTAACCGTTCTTTGTCCCTCTAGAGGGATTGCTCGGTAGACCGACGGTCCGAATGTTGTTGTTCGGAACTTGTATATATGTGCTTTATCTTGAAAATGTCGTAAGCGAGATTCAGGCATCTGTCAATTATCTTGCGTTGTATGATGGCTACCCGCCACATGCATTAACCGTTCTTTGTCCCTCAGGAGGAATAGTCGTAACATGGCCGGTTTTGGAGACAAACGTGGCCACCATTTTTTTTGCAACACTCCGTGAACGAACAATTTTTGTTGGCTTTAACTCATTTTCGAACACCCAAACTCGTGACTGGTTTTTTGTTTCGGGTTCGTACGCGTATATCCAGGATTCGTCACCTGATACAATGTTGTATACAGCATTTGACGATCCTGCGTGGAATCTTTCGAGAGTTCTGACGCACCAAGTAACGCGAGCCGCTTTTTGCTCTTCACAGAGCGAATTCGGTATCCATCGGGAAAACAACTTTTTTGCATCTAATTGTTCATGCAAGATTATTTGTATTTGACTCATGCCAATGTCTAAAGTTGCCTGAATTTCGCGGTATGTCACATGTCGATCTTCCTCAGTCAGCTTACGCACAGCATCAACGTTTTCTTGGGTGACTGCAGTTTTTGGACGACCTTGACGGGGATCATCACTGAGCTTGACACGTCCACGTTGAAACTCAGCAAGGCAGCGATAAATTGTGGTTTTGGATGGGGCTTCATCACCAAATGCAGAAATCATCCGGTCAACACACTGTTTTTGTGTTAAACCACTTCGAAAGTCATAATAAATCATCGCTCTTGAATTTTCTCGAGTCAATTCCATTTTCTCAACGACTAAACAAGTTTGACAAAACCTCGTGACAAGACCGAGAATCTTTTTTTAAATAAATAAATGGTATTCGATTTTTAAAACCAAGGAGTTTTCAATTAAAAAGATTTTAATATGACAGGAACAGTGGAAATATTCCATTCCCGATACTTTTAGTGCAGCCTAGTATGTACATTACAAGAGCTCCATCTTACGGATCCATACGATCCAATAACCTTTGCATTACACGCCTTCAGCTCTAACACTGAAGCAGGCTTAGGGACCCCGGTAACCATACTCGTCGAAACTAACAGATTTCGACGTGCAACCTAACCCATACATCAGCCCGCTGAGTTTCTCGCCGGACCTTCTTTGCGGGTCGCGATTCCGATCCGGTAGTAGATTAATTCGCGAAGCAGTTGCTCTTGGTTTGTTAGGCCACCTTCGGAGTCGCTCGGGCAGCTGTTAACAAATCCCACCCCTCCTGGCTGCGTCTCTGTTCGTCCATTTGTTCTGGAGAAACTGGAAACGCGTCCGGGCCACCAGTAATCCCTCAATCACTTAATTTTGATTTAATTTTATATCTATAACAATTAATACCATCTATGTTTCTTCGAAATCGGACTGGGAATCTATGCACTGCACATGTAGATAAAACTCAATTTTACGAAGGAGTAATTTTTATTTTTTTCCCAGCAACAGAAACATGGGAGCACATTCCTAATACAGTAAAGTGGCCCTCCCCTCGCACCGACACGTGCGCCATCCTCCTCCCGCGACGACCGCCTCGCGCTCCTCCCCGGTCCCCCCCGCTCGCCCACCCGACCCTGGCGCGGCCTCCTCCCCCACCTGGGAACATCCTTCGTGAAATCTCCAAGCTGTCTGCCTTTCACATCCGTCGCGCCGCTCGCTGCTCCTACACTGCCCTCGCCGGGAACAAGGACTCTACTGAAAGCTTAGTTCCATCCGAATCGACGCTTCCGAAGTCACAATCTGCCTTCCACATGGAGCGGCGCGGACAGTGCAGCCCGCGGGAAGGGGATGTACCCGACCTCACGCGTGACCCACTCTCCGTGCCCGACTTCGCGGACATGGTCACAACCCCCACTCGAACCACCAAGCTCGTCTACCTGGACTCTGAAGATGAAGCAAACGGGAAGAGAGACGTCACTGTTAAAATGGACAGCGAGACCACCGTGGTCATGCCCAAGTCAGCTTCTGTCCGGTTCACCAAAACTGTGACCATTACAGACGAAGAGGACACCGAGATGTCCACTTCAGACTACGCCAGCGCCGAGAAAGTGAACAGAATATCGGGAAACGGTTTCAGTAATCCTCACTACTTGGGTCCAGATGTGAGGAACTTGAACCTGGCTCTGACCCCCGACTCGGGAGTTGCGCCTGGAGACATAGAGCTGCAAGACATGAACGTCGGTCGGCGGGCGGCCAGGCCCGGGGACACGCCACTGTACCTGCTCATCGTGGGCGGGAAGGAAACCCCGCACGTGGCCTTGATGCAGAGCCCTCTGTCTATGTGGGCTTATAGACTTCACTAAAATTGTATATTTTTTTAAAGCACAAATGTTAATACAGTAATAAATTACGAATTGTCATTAGAAGCATAACTAATACAATGACATTTTTTAGTAAGTGGTAAAACTGTTTAGTAAGAAATTTAAAAGAATTTCATAAAAAATGTAGTATTTTGCAATCATAATAGACGCTCCTGGCAACCCTGCCGCGCCCGCCACGCCGCCGCCACGTCGCGGGCGAGTGGCGGGCGACGTTGCGTGACCGTCAAATGTAACATAGTTTAAAAGTTTTATTATCTATCAACTCTATTGACAAAATTGGCTTTTGTTTTATTCTGAGCAGTATTAACCTAATAAATGTTGCCAAAACATAAGATTGTCAAACGTGAAGCATTTAAATTAAACAATCTGATACACGAAAATAAAACCACCGACATTCGCAAGACAAATCATAAATTATTTAGAAAGGGGTCTTAAATTAAATTTCAAACTGATTACATTATTGTAGTGTATTTATAAATTATTATTAGTATTTCATAGTTTTGATGTCCATTCATTACTTAAAAGCTTTAGTTTTAATAACATTCTCTTAAACTAAGTCCAAACTTTAGTTAGATATCCGCCTTACCGAACTTTAGACGGAATATTTGAAAATATTGTAGGCATTTTTTTTCATGAATTTCCATATAATGCCGTTATTAAATTGTAATAGTTAAATGTACAGATGCTAACTTATAGTAATTTACAATTCTCGGATAGATGTTTTTATCTTATTACTAAGTAGTTAATTAAGTACTTAATTAGTGTCAAAAGCACAAAGTTCGTCCAATATTTCACTAAGCGGTTTCTTAAATGATGCAGTTAGGTGGTATACAGTATTTAGCCTAAGTATAAAGTCCATTAAGTCCTTTCAATGTAAATATGCGAGTCGTGCGACCGTCCTGCGCCAATCCACCCACATCGACAGTCAACCCGTGCAGCGGCCACGGGAATCCCCTTTATGTTTTACCATTTGTCTAATAATTCAAATAGTACCAAAGTCTGGTAGTTCCTCGTGCGACCTCACTTGGCCCTCTGCGGTACCAGTGTGCTTAGTGCGAGTTTTTGAACGTTCTCGATAGCGTAAAAGTTAGCTCATATTTGTATGGAATGTGATCGTTTGCCTACGTTGGTCGCTAGGGGCGCTGTTCCAACTGCATGCAAAATTGGGCTAACTTTTACGCTATCGAGAACGTTAAGAAACTCGCACTAAGCACACAGCTGTATGTACACTGCGGTCTCGCAGCCTCGGCCCGGCTGCCTTCTGCCAGTATCTCCGACGATCAGAACATAAACTACCGAAATAGTTATTAATTGAATCCTTTGTAAAATTAACGTTGTAATATTCTGAACATTTTGTGTTTAAGAATACAACCATATTGTTTTTTCGTGTATTATATAAGATGACGGCCATTGAAATAAGTGTTTCTAGGGTAAAAAGTAAAACCATTTATTTATTTTACTGTTGTTATTTAATTTATTGTTTTGTATGTCATGTTATTGTTTGTACTTTAAGCTCAATTGTAGGCACTCGGGAGACAGCGATGATGGACGTGTCATTTAAACATTATCGCGGATTCAAAACCAGACACGCAATTTGAATGTTCTAATATTAATGTTAATCATACAGTTCAACAGTGCTCAGGATTGACCTGTTGTTAACGCTGTCAGTTGCATGTGCGATAACTGAATTTAACACGGCCCGCTCGTCTACCAGCCTAAATCACAAGTGCAATAATTAATTTATTTTTAAACTGTTTTTCTCATTAATAAAATCGGACAAAGAATTTTACGATGTGTAAAAATGATTTATTTTTACATTACGTACTTAATTTCTGTAGCTGTGGATAAAATTACTTAGTGTGTTAAGACTGAGTAGCGTAGACATTTTGTAAGTGCATTTTAGTTTTGCCTTATATATCACCAACGGAGATTCACGATACAAAACAAATTAACAATAACGAGGGAAGAATAGCGAACGACGTCACAAAACTATTACTGAACTATGTTTCCAAACGCCAGAATACACTCAAGTCATGAGGTGAGTCCGCTCCTCATGCAGACAGGCCTCACCGTGTTTCTTGTGACCGTCGCGGAATAGATGTTCCGCTATAACGGGTTAGTTGCAGGCACGGTAGATACCGTTAAGACTTGGGCCTCGTGTTTCCGAGGTGGCGTCGTACACGTTGGCGCTGCTTATAGGCTCTGGTAATCGCATAACACCAGCCGAGTCGTGAGCTCGATAACCCAGCTAGGCTCCTCGAGGGAGACGTGGGCGCGCGATATTCTTATAGGTATCAGACATTTGTAATGTTACTTTTGCTTTGCATATTAATGTTTGTTACTTTCGCCGTAAGCAAGTAGATCGCTGCGTGTATTTCGCTGATTCTTCTCTTTGATATTTTCGTTTCAATTTTAATATTTTGATTTTTAGTTTTTTTATTCGTGGATTCTGATCGAGTGGAATGTAACATTTCTTGTCTACTTGTACCACGTAAACGTCACAATGTACAATGCGTTGAGGGAGTCTTAAAACAAGTAAAAGTATTTAGTTGAATCTGTGTTTTTATTTAATTGCTACGAGCCCCGGTTTCATCACAATCTGAACGCCGCCACCCACCCTTCGATCCGGGAACGCTATTACTGCTTCGCGACAAACACAGGCCGGGTGGCGGTACCTACCTGTGTGGGCTTACAACACGCCTTACCACCAGCAAAACGCACGGATTTTACCAGTAAATCTAGAACGGCAGAATAATCTGTCATAGTTCTTTATTGCATGGAGCCCGACGGCCCCCTACCGAGCAGTCAGAAGGGACGTTACTGCCGAATGTTCTAGTGTTGTAGTGTGAAGGCTGCCGCCCTACCGAGAGTTGCACACGGTGTGTTGTGTTGTTTAACAGACTAAAAATTATGGGAAAGGAAAAAGAAAAAAACTCATTAACTGCTCTGTATATTTATTCCGTTCAAAACATATTGTTTCTCTTTCGTATAAATGATTTGATGACTGCCGCAGTTATAATGTTGCTAGTGTCAAAAATTAAAACTTACTAAAAGATACAGATTATCATTTTCATATACTTAATTTATATAAGCATCTAGTTTTGTGGCTACGCATACGATTTAAAATATGATACTATATATGTAAAATAGATTTTAATTTTGTAGTCAGTAAAGTAATACTGATTACTGTACGATCACATGATGACGAGCCAGTTGCCCTACTTCAATAAGTCTATCATTTAGTTTTGTACCGACAGTTTGTTGTGTCGATCGCGACATCAGAAAGCGTTCGAGCTATACTTGGAACTGAGCGCTGCTTGCGATGGTCTCGAGGGTATTTTTGTTGTTTCCTTTGGGACTCAGACCTTCTCGTTGACGCGGCAACTATATCCTTGCCGCCTTTAGTAACAGATTGTGTTACCCATGCTACATTATTAACAATAGACACGAAACTAAGTTCGTATGTTGCGTCTTAACGTCTCAACTACTCGATCAATCATCATAAAATTTTGCGAAACTCCCTGGCAAGTATACCTAGCAGCCTGTGTTGCCACTTTGCTTAACTAATTTGCATTAAATTAAAAATCATCCAGATTGTAAATAGTTGTGAAGTCCATAGCAACTCTACATGACTTCGGGTTGGCTCGTTGAATTTTATAGAGCCGGCAACTAGGTTCCACAGAATTTATGTAATTCCGAGTGTGGGCCGGCGTCTCTGCAGTCTCTCTCGTTGAAATATCAAAATACATATTTAAATTTGTGTCAAAATAAATCAGTTTTTTTGTATCGCTTAACAGTACTCTTAATCATTACTCTTTAAATAGATCTAATAGTTTTGGAGATTGTTTCCCTACGAGTCACACAGACATACAAGTCTCACCTCTATGAGAGTGTATGAACATCAGTTTAATGTTCATCAAACATACTTAAGTACTAATGTAAAGCAATTTCAGTAACGCGCCAAGCGGTAAGCTGTCGTCGATGTTTTTAAAACAACTTTTGAAATCTTATTCTTAAATAGCCATCAACAAAAACTGTGGAGTGTTAACGTGAAATGGTTTTTGTATTAAATTATAAAAGTAAAGGACATTGGAGAGTGTTTAGTGCTCTGCCGTCGTGGGACCGGCCGGTGTCGGCTCGTGTCGGCTCGCGTCGGCTCGTGTAGCCTCGTGTCGGCCGGTGTCGGCTCGCGTCGGCCGGTGTCGGCTAGTGTCGCGGTGTGTTCTCGCTGTGTCTGTCGGCGAACTCCACCCCGAAGAGCGTCTCGCAGGCGACGCGGGCGGCGGCCTTGCGGGCCTCGCGCTTGTTGGGCGCTGGAAGCCACACCACGACACCGCGCGTCAGGACAACTCTAGATTTTTATCATGTAGATGGTCGAGCTGGTATTAGGTGGTTAGTGGTGGGCCCATAGACATCTACAACGTAAATGCCGCCACCTGCCGTGAGACATGAGTTCTAAGGCTCAGTTTTTACAGTACAACGGCTAGTAATTATGCTTTGCAGTGGTGATTTTTATTACCCGATATTCCTTCGCGGTGGTCGCGGTGGTCAATCGTGAACATGAGTTACGTACATATTTCATTACAAAAATTAGTCCCCCACCCTTAAGTGCTAAAACGTACGACGTAGTTACCTTTCCCGACGTAAGTTTTACCATCGACCACGAGTCCGATGGTGAACATCATGTTCTGGGGCTTGTCGCCGTCCACGGCCAGCTCGCGGTACTCCTGGGCCGGCTTCATGTAGGCCAGCAGCATGCAGGGGTGCATGGTGCTGGCGTTGGAGGGCAGAGTCTTGATCTTGGCGGGCTTGCTGGGCTTGTGCTCGACCGCGCCCGCCGTGGCGCCGCCCACCGGCCCCGACTGCGTGCTCTCCGAGTCCTGCCGACACGCGCCCTGGGTCAGTCACCCCGCGAGCCCCGGGCCTGGGTACCGGCCAAGCCCGGGGCGGCCGCGGCTGCTAACTCTGACATCCGTATTTCTTCACTTCAACTTCGTTCAATAAGGAAAGTACCAAATAAAAGTCGGTACCAAAAAAATATAAGGGCTAGACGCCACTGATTCATCACACAGACATAAGTCGACACAAGACATTAAAGTGACCGTAGCGGTGCTGTCGGTGCCGCGTTGCTGCGAGCGACGAGACTGTAGAGTAGAGTTACCGACACACTGGCGGCGGCGGGGCGGAGCAGGGGCACTTTGTATCCCTCCCCCTCCCACTCCGAGAACAGCTTGTGTAGAGCGAAGGACGCCAGCTGGATCATGGGCAGCGGCTCCTCTTCGGCGGGCTCGGTGCTGCCTGGAACATCACGTGACGTCATTATGTAGGCGGGGTGATCGCGTCCCCCCGCGCCCCCGCGCCCCCGCACCCCCGGGCGGACACCCGCACTTACTCTCAGCACATTTCTTGATCTTTTTGATGATGATGTCTCTGACGGCTTGCTCGGCGGCCGCGCTGCGGGCTAGCAGCTTGTTCTCACCTAAACATAATTACTTACTTATAGTCATCGTTCTATTGTCGTGCAAACGACGGAACTAAAGCTGCTCAGAATCTACTGATACAAGTAGGTAAATAAAATTGTAGTGTTTGTCAACTTTTTTTTAAGGTAACGTCCTCACCGTATCCTTGGTACACGGTGCCGTCAATGGTGAGGTCTGCGCAGTACGTGGGGGTCGTTTGCTTGAAGTGCTTGTTCGGGTTTGGCTCCACTTTGAAATTCTGAAACATTGGACCCGGCGTCAGCGTCGGTCAGGACCAGAGCGCCCTCACGCATATGGCAAGATCGCGTGTGCAGCGACGTGTACGAGTCAATAGTGTCGGAGCTCACATTGGCAATCTGCTCCTTAGGAATCATTTCGTTGATCACCATGACTGCATTCTTGGGCGTGAGGAGTCGCCTGAGGTGCTGGTTCTGTCTGCGGCGACGTTCCTTGTTTGTCACTTTCTTCACTGTAACAAAAATCTAAATAGTACATCTAAGTAAACATATCCGGGGTCCTTCCTGTCAGCCAACTCCTGAACACATTACGTACATTGTATGCGACTTACAGAAAAGCATAGTGTTACATGTCCGCGGCCTTAGACGCGACCAGATCTAGAAAGAGAAATTACCTCCCGGTAGTTTACTTTTCATCCACGAAGGCAGTTCTTCCTTGGAGCCAGCCAATTTCTTTTCTTCGATTCCCTCCATACCATTCGTCTGGGTAACAAGTTTTTCAAATATTTTATTATGTGAGACTGTTTTAAAATGAATTCGTTCCGTTTTACAAGAAAAGCGGAACTAGCTTTTTAAGCAACTATTACGGGCAATAAAGCTCACTCATTTCACTTCGTTTCGATAACAGAACTCCGCTTCTTCGAAACCCACGTCTTTCTCTTTGACACTTAATCTAATATATTTAAACATAAAATGTGTATCACTTATTAAGAAAATTACTATCGTATTTTAACATTATTTTCCATTGTGCTTATACAGGGTGTCCGGTGACAGAATTAAGATTTAAAATTTAAATAAAAAAGTAAGGCTAAAAACATAAGGAAAAAAAATCAATTATTATTACAAAGGTGACAAGTGCGGGTAATTAATACTTAAAATTCTTTTCATAATGTTTGTTGTTCCCTTCGGACGCTCTCCTGAAACTTGGCGTCAATGTTTGGTGCCAACCGCGATGTAGGGACAGAATTTTGTTTCAGTGCTAAGAGGGTCGCTGGTTTTGTTTCATAGACTTTACTTTTTAGATACCCGCACAGAAAAAAGTATGTATAACTGTTTACTAGTTGTTGATGGCAGTAATGGACGATTCAAGGTTGGACTTACGTCAAACTGAAGTGGTGCATTGTCTTGTCCGACGCAGGCTGCATCCTCGGCGACATCACGCGGCTGAAGACATTATGCCGTGTGGGTCATGTGTTTCACCTCTCACACACACTCGCACATCTCAACATTCGCACATACACACAACTCTAGCCAAAAACTACTTAAAGACCATGGCCTCAGTATATTTCCCTGGCCGGGTAGAGCTCTAATCAACAAAAACCACACTCTTGTCAATAATAGTGTGACGAAATGGCTAACAAATAAATAAATTTTAATATTAGATAATTATTCAACCGTACAGTGGCACCTACCGAATGCTTTATTCTTTCAAAGTATTGAATAAATTCTTGAACGGATATATTTGAGCTCATAAACAATTCTCAATATTATCAATAGAAACAATTATCATGTAGCCTGAACAACGATATCAGATATAACAATTATAACAGCACACATACAAGCACATACTCACAGTGAAGGTGCAAACACATCATCCATCAAACTCTACCAACCTCTCATGTATGCCGCCCAGTGAAATTGCAACTTTAACACCTTCATTTAAAATCCTACCCTACAGAACTGAGAATCCAAGTTACAATCCAAGAGGGTCCATATATGGAAGGCTGGCGAGCAGCTAATGTCTAGTTAGGTCTAGAGTGATGTGTATGAATGCTGATCATGCCTTCATACAGCATCCTCATCTACTAGGTTGCTCTCGGAGAGGCTTGAGTTAATTGTATACTCGGTCAGTTATCGTTAAAGGCTTCTAAAGATAAGCATACTCTATGATATCATAGAAAGATACATTGCGATAATAATAAATTTTGTTATAAGAAATTTTAATATTATTTGTGTCAATTGAGCTCAAATGGAAAATCAACAGTGGCAAACTGAAAAAATAGAAAGTAAGCTAGAAAATTAAAAAAAGTGTCAAGAAACTAAGAATGACATGTTTAGTTGATAGGGATGTATTTATTGCAAAGTAAAGCATATCGGTTGTTCGCGGGGTATATCAAGCCGAAACTAGATAAAACTCATATTAGGATAATCGCAACGCAAAAAAAAACTCAATTAAATAGTTTCGGAATGAATTTTCCTTGAACATAAGCCAACTATTCATCTGCTCAACCCTCGAATTGTGTTTTACATAAGGTAACGTACAATATGTTTGGTGGTGACAGATAAGGCTGGCCACATATCAAAAGATGCGAAATTGAGGTTTTTTTTTGAAAATCCCACCAACTTCGGGTTTCTTTATGATATCGGAGGTTACACGAAAACGCAGCAGACTCGATAACTCGACAGGCCTGATTGAGCGGGTTCTCCGAAATAAAAAAGGTACACATGATTTCAGCTAATTGAAACACACATACACTCCTCCGACGCCGGTAATCGTCCGTAACGTAAGATCTTTATTAGTAATGCACACAGTGTACGACTGACTTTGTAATGACGTACAAATTAGTAATGCACACAATGTACGACTTAACTTTGTAATAACGTACAAAAAATAACATAATTTTTTTCATTCATTGACCACGATCTCAGAGCGTTCGTTTGTGCAATACACTAACTCTTATGCAAACAACCGTGAATGAAGTGTACCACAAAAAGTTCGCACGCTACCGAATGACCCATGGGTTGTTGCGAAACCTCCAGTTTTATTTTCTTTGTACCTCTAATTGTATTTAAAATTAATATTTTTATAATAAGGAACTTCGTTCCTATCCGGTGTCCCACGACACCACACTTTTTTTTTTTCGTATTCGTTGTTTCTTATGTGTTAAACGAATTTGTCCTCGTTCTGAGGCATTGAGCTGAATGAACGGCCTAACGGTACTTTTATTGCTTATATTTAGGGCTGTCATCAAACAGTTGAAACAATAAATATATTAGTTTTTGTATGAAGTTCCGTTGTAGCATTTATTAATTATAACTAAGTTTTTTTTACATTTTAACGTGATATATATTATTGATAGCTGACCCGGCAGACTTCGTAGTGCCTCAATCGATAAATAAAAGACCTAAACTTTTGTATAAAATAAACTTAAAACAAACAAAAGGAAGGGGAAATCAAAATTATTATTTTTATTTAATTCTGAGCATTTTCCTTGTTATCCACCTATAACCTTCTCTGGACTTCCACAAATAATTCAAGACCAAAATTAGCCAAATCGGTCCAGCCGTTCTCGAGTTTTAGCGAGACTAACGAACACCAATTCCTTTTTATATGAGGCCTATAAAATCAAAGGCAGCTAAATCCAAGTCTGTCAAATATTCAGGTAAACTACAAAAATCAGCCCTAAACACGTCTTTACGGATCCTCCCGATCCATCGAAGTACTGCTCTTGCTAGGACAAGTGTTAGAAACACTCCCGGTTTGAGAAGCTGAAATAACTGTGTTCGGATAGCTACGATATTCTTTATTTTAAAGCAGATGTATAAAGAATGAGAATATTACTAATAATCTGAATTTTAAATGATAAATCTTCGTTTATTAGTACTTAGTACGGAGTAAAAATAAATTTTTTGAACTGAATTTGTTAGAGATTTAGCTGCATTTGTTATAACATGAAAACACTAAAGCGTGTCCAACTAACTAAGCAAGATAGCGCTATTGTTAATCAATTTTACGAAATTAAGGCGTTTAGCTGCCTTTGATTTTATAGGCCTCATATGATCTTCATATCATATAGATAGAAGAAGAAGATAGAAGATAGTCAAGTTTCGGGTTGATATACGCATTATGACATACACAACCGCTATGTAAAAATGCTTCAAACTGCTACTGTGTACTGAAATAAATTCTTAATTTTACTGAAGCAATAACACAACTGTCCAGTTCAGCCATGTCGTTAACAAGTACATAATATGTACATTATTAACAACATGTTGTACAATTAACCCCCGCACAATCAGAGAGCAACCATTGCCTTCATATCTTCAGTAGAACTCACCACACATGAAGCTGTAGTAATAAATTATTTTGTCACTTAATGTTTAGCATTGTTTTTGTTCAAAATCTTATGTAGTATATAATATATAGAGAAAAAGGGTTTTAGATGGGTATTACTGTAATATGTATATATGTTAAATGATTAATACGAACATTTAAAAAATGTCCCTTAGTCAACATTTTATTTTTAATAAAAAATATTTTCTTTTGTAATGTAAAGCATTATATTTTTCAAATTATTTTAATTTTAATTGACCTATGATAGCATCTTGTTATAATTAACTTACTTGATCATAAAAAGACATGAAAAAAAATATAGATTTTTTTCAAACAAAGAAGTGTTTTAACCCTTCTTTGTTTACTCCTATACAAGCCTATTTATATCGTTCACTAATTTCCAGATGAAATTTGGCAAAACTTATATTAAATATGTGTCATTTTGTTGGAGTGGTTGCAAGTAAAGTTTAAATTGTTATGACTTGCCAATTTTCATCATCATACATCATACATTCTATGATTATATGTTACAGGTAACCTATACACATCACTGATAATAATCTCTGGATATCAGTATGAAACCAAAAAAAAAAGTTTAATTCTTATTAACAATGATTCAAACTTCTTTCACAGTATGTAATCACAAACTTTCATTATTCTTTCCTGCTTCTTGTCAAGACTTTTTCATTTTTTCATTGATAGTTATTTCATTATGAAAGTAACTATAAGGTAAGGTAATAATACTCTGGTGGTGTCCTAGACAATACTATAGCTTCTAACATAGCTCTTATTTTGCACCGTAAGCAATAACATAAATTATGAGATCTAATATTCTGAGTCATATTTTCTAGATTTACCTCATCAGATACTGCAGAATCCATCTCGAGGTTGAAATGATTGGCGGCCCGACCCTTGTCTGTAGAAATAAATAGAAAATTCAACACATTTTTTAAGGATATATAAATAGGTAATTTTACACTGTAGTTCTTAGTTTTTGTGTTTTTTTAACATTTATAATCAATTCTTAAAATTAATTGTGTAGACTTTTTCACATTATGTAATGTATTCCTATTCCTTGTCATATCACTCTTGTCAGAGCAGTTGTGATAGTCATTCAGTATCATTGCTGTGAGCAGATGTTATGCACCTCATGAGCAATCCCCACTTCTCCTGGTTTGTGATGAGCCTGGTGCTCATGTAAACAACACATTTTTTGACATATCTCCAGGCAAGTAACACCTATATTATTATATTATATTATTATACATTGTTAATAATATGACTTTTCCAACAAACATAATGTCAACAATGGTATTCATAATTTTATATCACTCAGTTTGAACAATCCATTTAATGACCAGATTTAATATTTGTACAACATTTTGTTGTCCTATTATACAACATTTTGCAAATCAGTGTTACTTAAAAGAAATGAAAAGCATCAAGTGTGACAAGTAGACCTTAAGATCATTATATTTCTCATTTTTCATTTTATAGTGGTCCATTGTTAGTTTGGATGATCATCAAAGTAATTTACAGACAAGAGATTTGATCACTATTTGGTAACCTCTAAGCAGCTCACTCGAATGGAATCAATCATAAGTTTCGAGCGGTTTCATAAAGCTTCGGAAGCTCGTCTCACGCCACTCGTTCTGGTCATAAATATCGCATTAATTCGCGTTGGACACTAATGTACAAAGGACCAGTAAATTATCGATGAGTAAATGATTAATTAGAAAGTTAAGTTCACGTAAATTACTCAATGTAATGAGATAAAGTATGTTGTTATCATAATGTCATTTTGTCAATTGTAATTTCGTCTTAATAGCTGTGTACGATTTAAAATGAAATGTGTTATTCATACTGTCAACAAAAATATCTGATCTACCTACTTACGTTGTAAAAACGCCATAACGAGATATCATAGACCTATTAGGTTTCCTACTTCATTGCGAGATATGTGTGATTTTTTTTCAATAGTATGCATGTATCAATGTTTGTGTATCTGCAATTCGATGCAGGTACGAACGAACTTCGATGCAGGTACTTTTTAAAACATTAAAATGTGACTTGGATTCTGCAGATTCTGCACATATTTGATTAAAATTGATCGATGCTTTATTTTAATTTGGTGGTTCAATTAAAGATGCAAAAGAAACTTCGCTCATACGGTCAAGACTCTGGCTGTGACAACTTCAATTTACTATTTTCGTTTTCAGACTTTTTTCCCTACCTAAGCAATTAGGTATGAAAAAACCGTGGGCTTTCAACAGCTTTGGGTAGGCCAACGGGGCTCACCAATCGTCATAACGTTATTGGAATAGCCATAGGTTATTGGAATAGGGATAGGTTGAGCACACTCACGGGCTCGAGAGAATCTCGGACATTAACACTAACGCTAGCACGAATACTCCTTCGGCTTTTGAAATATACAAGACTGTCAAATCATTGACAGTATTCGACAGCGTCAGGGCTATGAAGCTATGTTGAAACTGGTACATAGGTACAGAATTGCAACGATTTTATTTAATCTTTAAAATTAGTGACTTAGAACAAAAATGTTACTTAATTCAGGAAATAGTACACTCAATTCAACATTTAGTATCACTTTAAAAGCAATTTTGATGTAAATGAATTTGGGTATGTTTGAGAAATATGAATAGAAAATGACCAGTAGCGATTGTGAAACAAACAAACAAATTGGTTTAGCATTCCTGTAGCTTTCTTCGTTATCTTAATTTTGAATTTATTGCTCTATTGAGATCATAATTTTCAAATGTGGAACTGGACCTGTAAGTATAAAATATTGTAATATTTTTCAGTAAGAAAGTGTATTAAATTGTTTATCAACATAATTTTAAAGCAAAATTTATTGGAATACAATAAATAATCCAACTGCATACATGAAGTCTTCGTCGCGTAATAAATGAACTGCCTAATGTATTTTTACACCAGTACCAATTATTATAAGGAAATACTTAATGCATGTTCACGAACAACTTCTTAATGAAGGAATATCATTCCAGAACTTTAACTTCTCTAGTAGTGTCTTCATATGCACTCATGGTATTAACATGCCATTTTGACTATTTTATTGTATCATTTAAAATATTTAAAAGACTATATGAGTCGTCTATTATCAAAGGCGGCAATCTGTACATTTGGACAAAAAATTTTTATTGATATGTCAATACAGATTTATTTGAATATAATCGTCTCCTTCAAAGAATACGGTTCAAAACCTGCATTAAATAAAGGTTAATAGTTAACCTGTTATTTATCTAAGATGTCGTTCCGAAGAGTTTTGTGACTGCCAATGGAATACAAAGTCAATAATTCGTTTTTCTGATTTACCAATCATTGTCCAAAAGTCAGATTGCCACCTTTGATAATAGTCGACTCATATAGTACATATGATACTGTTTCCTTCTTAGGTACGAAACTTGTTTGATCTAATGACAGTAATCAGCTAACTATATTCATAACTAATCAATATTTGTATGTTAAATTGTTAATTGATTGGAATGGGGTTTTTATATTTAACAATTATATTTAATTATATACATTGATTTTGCTTTTGGTTCAGTTTTATAAAATTATTTTTTTGGATTTCTAGTCAACATGGAATGAACAATGTCTTCAGTCCACTGCGTTGTAGTATGGGAGTGGCAGTCAAATGGTCAATGGTTACCACACACGCCAAGTGTTACAAGGACCCTAGAAAGGGCTCATGCTAAGAAGTTAACCAGGGTGGTATTGGCTGATGCTGATCCAGCATTGAAGGGATATTATGTTAACTTGCTGACCCTGACACAGAGTAATGAGACGCCTGGTAATTACACATTTACATAAACCTGAGTTCAATTGCTATTATATTATTTATTCCTTTACTGTGACTGACTCTGCTAAACACCCAAAACACTAATAACATAACATAATAACAGTACAATTAAACTTCTAGCCATGAGTACCGATTAATAACAAATTATTTATAGGAGTATGCCATGCATACACTTATACAGGTGCTATTAAGGTTATATTAAGCTGAAAATTTTAGTTAGCGTTCAATTAGAATAACCATTTTGATATAAAAATATGTTTTCAAGTAAATATTTTTGGAATAAAAAGCACTTAAACATTAAGAAAAAAGAAATTACCTGGAGACCCTTTAATTATATTTTAGAGAAGGGACTGTAATATGAATTCTATTAAATAATAAGGCTGATTACATATCAAAAGATGTGAATTTCTGTCAGAAGTAAACATATTAAAATATTTTTCTCTACCAAATAGGTACTGTCCTCGTGGTTTTTATTAGGCCCTATTTGATAAACAATCTGTATCTTCTAGGTCAAGGTCACTAACTTTTAATTTACAAATATTTATGCCTGTAAACCAAGATGTACTCATGAAATGCTAAAAATCTATTTAATTTAATAATTTCAACAACTTTCGAATGCTTTCAGAAGTTACAAGAAACATAGCATATGTGACACAAGCACACACTTCCGTCTGTCGTGGTACTTATTTATTTAGTAGAAATCAAACCCCAGTTGGAGTAGATACGTACATTGCGTCAAATGATAGTTAGGAAACAATAGTTGGTTGTTTTATTCAAGTTTTGATATCCATGATAACTACTTAACTACTAAACTACTTAAATTATTCAAAATGTTGAAAACAATAAAATTAAAATAATAAATGTGAGATTAAATCGTAAAAGTCATTTTTATAAGGTCTAGAACTTGTGAAAACTACCGGAACTTACTTACTACTACTTGTGTAAATGAAAAATTACCGGTCATTAAGGATTGTAGAAATTAGTCCAGTGATTGGGACTTAATTGGTCACTGAGCTATCCCAAATGACAACCTGAATAGCCCAATTTATAATTTGTATTTAAAGAAAACATTTTGATTATAGATGGTGGAATATTAGAGTGTGGTGTGCGTAGATCATGCTACAGTGTGCAGTCCGTAGCCGGACGGGGCTGGTGCTGGGAATGGGCTCGGTTTATGCCTCCTCCTGGCGCTGGAGAGCTACTCTATGACCCTCTGCCGCTTGATGTAAATATAAACAAATTTCCAATTATCTATTGATATAAAACAACAAAAACTAATTCAATTAATAATCCCTGAAGCGCTCACTAATTGGTAAGAAGAGTTCTTATTTCTTAGTTTAGTCGTTTGAGATAGCCAGCTCAGTGGGCTGTGTCTATGAATTATAATCTCTACCATCCTACAGAAAATGATAAGAAAACTTTTAAAAGATACCCCAAACGTTTTCAGAAACAATGCCATCTAGAAGAGTCTTGGTCTCGGGGGATAGAAGTCGTAACATTGGACAATTGGGTGGTGTCGCTCTCCTGCATGACGGGGCGGAGCGGGGCGGCGGTGAGGCTGCTCCGGCGCGCGCCCCACCCCCCCTACCCGCTCACCCTCACCCCGCAGCCGCCCCCGCCGCCCAACCTGCAGAGACAGCTTGACGGTAGGCATTTGAAAAGTAGTGAAAGTATTTTTAGGTATTTGGTAAAAAAAAAAATATTTCATCTGTTTTATCTATTTCTAGACTAAAACTTTTTTGTTATTGCCCCTGTAGGCAGATGAGCATCCGGCCCACCTGATGGTGAGTGGTAACTGTCACCCATGGACTTAGTAATTAGTAATGCCAGAGTCAGAGCTAAGCTGATACCTACCGTACCTAAACTAATAATGCAATCATAGTTAAATGTAAAAATATTCATGAAAATGTTTTTTACTGTCTTGTAACATCTCACGAAGTGAAGCATTCCAACAGCAAGGCTCCGGAGCTTGTTGCATCCGTGCCTGCTCTATGATCTATTAACTATCTAACCTTCACTATCGGAATCGAAACTACCAAACAGGAGTAGGAATTTTCTATGACTACAGAACAATATTGAAAGTTAATGTATTTCCATGACAGTTCGCAAAAGTCGCATCCCGCAGCAGCACACGGGGGCCAGCTGCCACTCCGCCCACTCCGCGCCGCCCGCCCTCCCCGCGCCCCCCGCCCCGCCCCGGAGTGCGTCGCCGAAGGACAGGAAGCCGGGCATAGCGAGGCAGATATTGCACAACTTGAATATATTTAGTGAGTTACAATCAGCGGCGGCAGTTTCCTTTCCTCTATACACCGTTAATACTATATGTTCTGTGACGACAGGCAACAACAACAAGAGTCCGGGGGGCGGCGCGCGCGACTCGGAGTGCACCAGCACGGGCTCCGGCGGCGGCAGGAGGCACAGCGTGGACACCGTGTCCACCTACCTCAGCCACGAGAGCAAGGACAGTTTGCAGGTGCCGCCCCACCCACCACACTTGCTTCCTTTTGGAAATCCTATTGTTTCCTAAACGTCAGTAGCGCCGCCGTCTCGTTGCAGCAGGCGGCCGTGGGCGAGCTGCTCAACTGCAGCGGCGGCAGCGACGACGTGTTCGAGTCCCCGGCGCCCTCCGCCGACGAACTCGACCTCTCCGACGAGACTGTCGACGGTAAATGGAAATATTTCATAACTACCTCTCAACGTTACTGCCACTGCCATTTTACTGAATTGTCGATAAATAAATAAAACATTATATGTGAATACTCGCGGATCCAGACGAACATAAACTAAAGTGCAACCGGCGATCGGCACACTGAGGCCGACCGTAAGAATGAGATAGCGATATATTGTAGTCCCCTCTACTCCCGCAGACCCTACAATAGGTATTATTGGTGTCTGAAGGTATTTTTGTCTCCTCATAAAACAGACGATTTGTAATATAACGTTTTTACCTTACCTTTATTCTTTATTGTCGTTATTACATTTAATGGCCATCAGCTCAGTAAGTAAGAAGTCCTGTCCCCTCTGTCCGCAGAGTCGTGGTGGGCGGCGGTGCGCGAGTGGACGCGGCGCGGCGCCCCCCGCGGCCCGTGCGCGCTGTGTGACGTCACGGTGCAGGGCGGGCGCGCGCTGGCTCGCTGCGGGCACGCGCTGCACGCCGCCTGCCTCGCGCGCCGTCTGCGGGCCCTGGCGCGGGCCGGGGTGCGTACACCCCTGCACTAGTCAATAAACTAATTACTCAATTGAAAATAATATTCTCTATTCTTTAGACTACATTTATTATAATTTTATTAAAGTGTATTGCAGCCTTATGTACATTACGTTTCAAATGGCTGGTATTAAACAACGGCAACTTCACAACATATTATAAGCCGCGCCACCCTCGCGGTCCCCCGTCGACTGGAGTGCGTCCACCGCGGGTCCGTGAGGGTGTGGGATGGAATGTCGCAGGAACCTCTGCACGTGGAGTGCGGCGCGTGCGGACACTCGTACGGGGCGCCCGGGCCTCCGCCTCGCGCCGCGCCGCGCCCCCCCCTGTGCAGCGGCGCGCAGCCCCGGGGCAGCATGTCGTGGCGCCTGCAGCCGGTCTCCCTGCCGCAATTTGAATACAGCTCGTCCATACTCGTCACATACAAGTAAGCGTTCTGTCGCGGCGGTTGCGGGGTCGACCTTAGCGCCCCCCTCCCGCTGGACGTGTACCGAGTGTCCCGTGTTGCAGCTTCCAATCCGGCACGCAGGGCGCCGCGCACCCCGCGCCGGGCTCGCCCTACTACGCCGTGGGCTTCCCGCGACATTCGCTGCTGCCCGACACGCAGCTGGGGCGCCAGGTGAGTCCCCGCCGCCACCCCGGGGGCGGACGTCGTTAACTAATAGAGTGCTAAGGTCATCACAGATTTAACCGCGGGCCGCGCCGGCAGGTGGTGGTGTCGCTGCGGCTGGCGTGGGAGCGCGGCCTGCTGTTCGTAGTGCGCACTTCGCGCACGACGGGCCGCGAGCACGTGGTGGCGTGGAGCTGCCCGCCCCCGCCGCCCTCCCGCGCCGCGCACTACCGCCCCCCCGCGCGCCCCGCCGACCTGCTGGCCGACCTGCTGCAGCGCCTGCACCGCCTCGCGCACCCCGCGCACCCCGCGCACCCCGCACACCCCGCACACCACCCTACTGCACCGTAGCAATACCTCCGGTCTCCGGTTTATTCTGTGAGCAGACTCGCTGTCCGTGTGCGCGTTGCATTAAACTGATGTTGACGTTATTGTTGTTGATAATAAAATTGAATATGAGCATATGTCATGAAACTACAAAGTAATATAAGTACGTTACGTAGTCTTCCACAATTAGCAATTATGTGAAATACTAGGTCTTCCATTAAATTTTCTGTATATATTATCCTATGTTAAATTACATTACAATCTATAGAAATGCTAGGTATATTGTTAATCTATGTTAATATTATTATATTTAAGACAAATTGGGCTCCATATAAAATGAGAGCTTGTGACCGCACTGCGCACCTCAGGAGTCGAGGAGGAGGGAGGGGGGGGTGTTAATGTGGAAGAACTAAATTGTACAGACAATTAACAGCCAGGCCTGTGTCCGTGTCCCACTAGGACCACCTCGCTCCAGGTGTCACAGGGTCCCAGCAATGACAGTAGCTCGTGGGTGTTCTTATCTCCGCTGCTGATTGATTGGTCCAAGTCGATGTTGCCGTCGTAGTGTGTAGTCTTGCCAGTGGGTGCCTTCAATAATAAATAAAAATACATTATTGCCATAATCGTCTTCCTAAGTAAATATTTAACTATATTATGTAAACTACGATAAAAAAATTTTATTAAACTATGTTATAATTGTATAATTTTTAGATTTTATTTTTAATAGATGTTGCATTATTTTTTGTAATTTTAAAGGTAATTAAATATAAATTCAATTTATTATATTTATTTAATCCTCAAATAAATTGATTTTGAATTAAATGCTATTTTATTGAAAAGATATTCCCCGCTCGTCCGTGGGCGCCGGTCGAGCAGTGGTGCGGCCCCGGGACAGCGCCGTCCGGTCCTACTGATTCATGTTAATATTGTTTTAATACACGAGGATCGTATAGTGTACGCCATCTATTTTTCTTTACCAATCTACACGTTATTTTACGCACCACCCTTGGTTGACTCATGCAGAATGCCATAGACACTAAGTCGGCCAATATACACGTATAGTCCACGTATAACATTTTATTAAATAAATAATTGTGCTTAATTTAATTTTGGCAATTAAATCCAATAGCTTCAACAGATTGTTTTATGAATCTTTATATTAGTGATGTTTTGTTTTTAATAAATATTTGTAATTGTATTTTTAGGAGCGAATGAATATCTTGTCTTTTAATTATATAAACGACTCGAACGTCTTAAACCAGTGTCACTCAAACTTTAAATTTAAATATATAATTGGATACTGCTTTGTTCATTTCATTCGTATTGTTTGATATAATTTGATTTGCTCAGACTTTTATTCTAGAATTTTCTTTTTTAGGTCCATCTTTCTTTCGAAGAGCCGTCACGCTCTGTAACTTTACGGTTGGCAGTAGCTTGGGTGTAGAACTAAGTGACCGCTGGAACAAATATTAATCATTCCTTTTCTAATGTATATAGTCCGGTGGATGGTGGTGGAATCACGAAGTGATTTTTATTTTTATTTGTGTGCTAAGGATTTTTCCTCTCCTCGATCGAGAATCGAGCTCGGATCTCATGCTACAGTAATCAATCACTGACCTTTAATTCAACTAGCCGATTAATCTTATTATTAATCTAAATTTAGATTTAATGAAAACAAATTTGGATAATTTAATCTAAATATTATATAAACAATATTTCGAAGTCCTCTTCAACTTAATTATTAATTATTCATGCCAAACCCTAAATTATTAATATTATTCATATTAGCTGGAGCATGTCATAACTGCAACAATTTGAATGCCACTGTAAAACAAACAAAATCAAATGTCATTTATCTTTTCGTGCACGATAGCGTATGTACGTTGTAATACATATTTGCTACCTGTCACAATAGAAGCATAAGAAATTATGATATTTGTTCTAGTACTTACCTAAGTATACTCGTATTATCATTAGAATCACTTTAGTAAAAAATCGCACAGGCGTCGCGGCGTCGGTTGTACACTAATTAATGATTTGAACAGTAAATGATTGATTGACTAGATGTATTTTGATTCTTAATCTGCACTGTCCGAAGTGACAATATTAGATATTTTGACGATAAGTCTGCTGAAGTGAACATTTTTATTATTTAAATTGATTTAGTATGCGTTTCGGTTTGAAGGGTGGGGCAGCCGTTGTAGCTATGCACGAGACCTTGGAACTTGTATCTCAAGGTGGGTGGCGCATTTACGTTGTGGATGTCTATGGGCTCCAGTAACCACTTAACACCAGGTGGGCTGTGAGCTCGTCCACATCTAAGCAATAAAAAAATAAAAACAAAATTAAGCATGACTTACTCTGTTACTCTAAACTTGAAAAAAAAAAGACTGAAAAGATTACATGTTAGGCTCTCTCCACGTTTCGTTAAAGATTATAGAACACTAAACATGACACAAAAAAGTTAAAGAGATCTAATCTCAGTCTCCCAATGAGAAACAGAATGTCGAGTGAGATAAAAGGAGTTTACTACCAGTTCTGACTCTGTAAGTACCAATTCAACGCAAAACTTTCACAAAAAACTAAATTTAATAATGAAGAGCCCGACCAGGAAGAAAAAAAAAACAAATTAGTGGAGATTAAAATGTGTTTGAAAAGTTATAAGTATATGATAATGGGCTTTAGTAACCAGTAAGTAGCGTTTTGAGGAGCGTTTTGGAAACGCCAGTGCGAATCTACTTCTACTAGAAATTCATGAAACAATGAACGAGATCTCTGTGTCTATTTATAAATTAGATAATAAATTAATTAACTTATAAAGCCCCACATCCACAGCTCGGACGGATCTCAAGTCGGCACAATGGTTGGCACTAACAATTTGCGAAGCAATCTAAGCGACGTGTTCAGTGAAAAGCAATTAAGTCAAATAGTCAAATCATCAGTGGGCGAGGGTGGGAAAGTGATTGATGGGTACGTCAAACCTGTCGCTGATGGCATAGCAGGATTCCTCGGTGATCATTTTAAAGTGACTTTAGAAGTACAAGTGAGTGGACAAGTTACATGTTTGCATTTATTCGTGAAACGATTGCCTGTTAACAATAAACCGAAGGCTGAGTTCATCGACAGTCAGCACTTTTTTAGAAGAGAGCGGTTAATTTTTGAACTTTTTGAAGAATTTGAGGACGTCGGAGGTAAGCATTTTTATTATTAGCCTCTAAGGCAAACATCCGCACGGCCCTCAGAGGAGTGGTCACAATTACCCTTGGCCACCAACATCTCCAGAAGCACAAATTTAAGTGAATGTAGGTAAATACAATTAGCGGCGAGTCTTCCAAGGTTCGATTCCTCTATAAATTTATTTTTTACACAATTAAATTCGCAAATATAATCCTCTTAATCGGCTACTAACATTTACGATTTGGACATTCCAGATCCGAATCCATGGAACGTCAAAGCATACCTATACTCCGACAGCATGCTGGTCCTGCCCGACTTGGACATCCAGGGCTATCGTTCTCGGCACCACCTGGATACCTTCGACCTACCACACGCGACAGTCACCATTACGTCCATCGCTCGTTTCCACGCAACCTTCGCTAATTACGAGACTAAGAATATCCTCAACGGAAGAAGTGAATACAATTTTTACAAACAACACGAACACTTATTAAACGAACCCACTTTTAAGGACTGCCCTTGGCTTCGTGCGGCCGCAAAATGTATTTCAGACATCCTAAACACTTTCTCCGCAAAATACGTTGGCTTGCCAGAATTAGAAAATAGTATTGTAAAATTGTTTATAGAAGCTTGTGATAGTTTGACTGTAGTTAAAGATGGATTCAATGTATTGATACACAAAGACTTATGGGCTAATAACATCATGTTTAAATACGAGGACTGCAATCCTAATAATGCTGTTATCATAGATTACCAATGTATAAGATACTCGGCACCGACGTTTGATGTCATGACCTTTCTGTACCTGACGACATCGAAGAGTTTCCGGCAGCAGCACGAAACAGGAATCTTCGAGCACTACTATACAATTTTTTCCAAGCATCTAAATGAAAATACCAAATTGAGATTGAAAAGAATCGGCTACAACTGGGAGGAATTTTTGAAGAGTTGCGAAAACTCTAGAATGTTTGGTATTTTTCAAGCTTTGGGTATATGTCCTTATATCTTATTAGATCCGAAGACTGCTGCAGCTACTTTTGACGATCCGGAAACCTTTCAGAAGCATAACTTCGAAGATAGGTCTGCCCCTTTAATACGCTACGCGAGGACCTGCAATGTATACCGGGAGAGACTGGTAGAATTGTCTGAGGAATTCGTGGAAAGATATTTATTGAAAAAATAAACAAATGATTTATCAGAAATAAATATTTATATATTATGTTTTTATTTTATTTTACAGAAACATCTATATCGTACGTAAGACAAAAACTTTGTACCCCTTTTTACGAAAATTGCGCGGACGGAGGAGCATGAAATTTCCCACACTTATAGAGAATATAGAGAAGGAGTGCAGGATCCTAATATTTTTTCTTAAATTATGCATAAAAGATACATTAAAACAACAAAAAATATGACACACACTACCATGTATTCGACACAACACATCTTTGCTTATTGTCAAGCTTTTGTTATTGTTTAAAGTCTGTGGTCAAATTAAGAATAGATTATTATTGTTTGTCTTTAATATTATTTGTCTACAATGTAATCTTGGCGAAATCTGTCGAATTTCGACTACTGGGGGACCACTAGTTGATCTAATTTTACGTACACACCATCTTGACCTACTTAATTGTACTACTGGCTTTGCCCGTACGCCACTCCTTTTCTTGAGCAATGGTTGCAGGGTGTGTTGGAGGTCGCAATCCAGTCTGAGGATAGGGGTACAAATGAAGAGATAAAAGAAGCGGTAGAAGAATAGACAAGTTAAAAAAACAAATGAACAGAGTTGAGAGTTTCAATACATTTTTATTGCGTTTTTTTTACCTTTGTAGGCAGACCTAATGGTATGTGGTTACCGACGCTCATGAACGACAGCAATACCAGGGATACAGCCAAGTCGCTGCCGACCATTGTTATTTGATATTACCTACGCCTGTCGCTCCTAACGTACTGTTAGGATTTAAGATAAATTATTAAAAACACTTAATCACATTAGGACTTAAACCAGTGTGCCAACTGAACCAATGAAGTGATTTCGTAAACTGAGCCACTGGTCGTGATACCTATGATTTATATCTTATATTGTTGAAATAAATATTGCGCCATTCATTATAGTTATAATACGCCCTTCTATTAAAATGCCCGATGTATAATACCGCGAATGATTTGTAGCAGAAAGAGATAGGATAATGATATCCATCCATCCATGCTAAGCTACAAAACTTTCTACTAACTATTAAAAGGAAACAAAGTAAGCACTATAAGACGTTTTCGTCAAACGATATTTTATGCAATTCTTTGGAGGCAGCGGTTGGGCTGGGCTTCGCTTCGTTAAACGAGTAATTAGGAGCCTGATTACTGAAACATGGCGCGAGGGTTCGATTTCCTGTCGGAGCAAATGCTCTTATAGATATAATTAAAGCAACCTATATCATTTAATCTCGCCTGTGTGTGGTAGACAGCTCATCCTAACCGGCCTCTCTTCCACTGCCGTTACGTACAGCTGCTGTTATGCAGCGTGCTAGAGTGTTAGCCTCGCCTCCTCAAGTCCTAGACCAATTCGTCTCTCAACACTTCAATTCAAAATTTTAAAGTTACAAAACTAAAACTTTCGCGCTTATTTAATAACAAGCTCGGTGAGTACTCCGAATAAGGTAACCTCTCTAAGTACTGGTTAAACTGACACAGTTAGCTGTGACCATACCGAGGCGTACATATGGTCGGCCATATGGTCACACCTTGATGGATCTCTGCAGCGCATGTTACGTAAACTATGAGAAGTGCTGTTTTTATATTGGCACGTTAAAATCGTTGCCCGAGGGATACTCAATACATTGTTTCTTTTTAAATTGCGTACATGGTAAACAAGGTACAAGGTGAGCTCACAGCCCATCTGGTGTCAAGTGGTTCCAGATTATTACGAAACCGGGTGGTAAGTACAATTGTAAGAGATGGCGGGATTACCTCAGATAATGTTTCAGAGAACGATACAAAATACAGAAAGAAGCAATGTCTGATCGTAGAACCAGATGATCAAAGCGGCCCGTGAGATCTTGGTATGATGCGTTCTGCGATTCGCTTGGGCCACAAGTTAATCGCATTAATATTGTTAATATTACCATAGTGGTGCAGTAGTACTGTCACGGTTCGCGTGTCTAAGGTCACCGAGTTACATCTGGTCAAACCTGAGTCTCCCTCATCCGAGCGAAACTTCTGACGTTAGCTGACACGTGAAGCTCTGTGTGAATATCCAGAGAACGTAAATATTTCTAGTTTAAATAAGATATAACACCGAAAACTTATTGGGTAGACGGTGAACTCATTCGTGAACATGCATTAGGTATTTGGTCTGAAGCACCGGTTGTCTTATCCTGTAGACCATGACCACTCATGGGCTTACCAATACTTACAGCTTTAAGTTGTTAAAGTGATACCCAGTAAATATATTCATATTTACATATGTTTCAATAATACGGAATTACTCGGCGATTAAATAAATGAAACTGCTCTGTAAGAAATATCTAATAACATCTAAAACCCGGCTGCAATCTAAGATTTTCTGTTGTGTTCCGTAAGATACATATAACATGTAGATAAAAACGAAATTACGTTTAACAAGGGTATCAACTCTAAAATATAGATAATTTAGAAATTAACTTGAAGACTACAACTGTTTGCTGAATTCTATTTGCTTTGAAAAAAACATCTCATTTAAGAAGTAAGTCCGTCCTGGCACGAGTGTCCACGTCAATGATACACACATACATATTTACAATTACTTCTTTAGTATTAAATTCAATTATAATTATAACATACCTAAATATAAACTCCGTTTAATAACAGACATTATTGAAAACAATAAATTGTTTGTTTGCGTGTGCACACAGAACTCATTGTCATTTGTGGGACGTATTTGTTTTATGATTAATTTTGTAGGTATTTACTTGCGATGCTAATAAAGCGGGTTACAGCATTACGCGCTGGCGTGCTCCTCAGTTAGTCTCGATCTCTTAGTAAGCCTAACAAAACAAGTTACTTACGTTACAGCAAGTTAGTTATTTAACTGAATGTTTATGAGTATTCACAGTTGGAAAACGGCACACGTAGCAATGTTATCTGAGAATTGGAGACAATGGACTCCACAGAATATTGCTGCAAGGCTTATTTTCTTTCGATTTATTATAGGACGAGCGAGGGGAGGTCCTAGCGTTCCGGTCGATGTAAAACATGTGTCGAGACGAGAACAAACCTCCACATGAGAATTGGTAAGCAGCCAGTTCCTCTACGGTAGACTGAAACGACCATACTGAGCCTCTTAGCTATCACGCGTGTTAAAAGTTCCCTTCACTGTTGAGAAACATTTTCTACAATTTATGCGCAAGAGAGACATCAGCCCTCATTGATTAATGGCTTAAGGTGATTCACAACAAGATTGTCTGCAGGGTTGTAGCCACTTACTCGGAATTGTATATTATGATTATATTTTCGTGTATGTAAATGAAGGATTTCATGGCTAATTGTGTAAATGTTTGATATGAGATCGAAATCTCAATTGCATAACGGCCGCCCCTTCCGACTGGAACACGTGACTGCTTTGCCGAAAAAAAACCAACCAAGACGATTTTTCCTAAACCCGGAAGCTCACAATAAACAATAGCTTTAGCAAAAGTCTGCGTGCGTTACCAATAGCTGTTGACCAGTACGTTTTGTCATAAACCATTTATTTGATTACACGTAAATGTAAATATCATTATGCTTATAAATTTCGAGAATAAGATATGTCGACTTTTTTTGAACATTATGACGATTTCTTAGTCGACGGAGTCAGCCCTGCTCACCCCAATATCGGAGTGGAACGAGGGCGTCGAGTCTACCATAAACGGCGCTCCAATGCTGTACATTACATTTTAACTTATTTCTTCTGTCTGGTAACACTTATTACGCAAGATTCGACAATCGTATAGTAAGTTATGTTTTACTTCTCCACAGCTGAATGACACCAGGTTTGTACTATTGGTAAGCTTGGCACGTTCATTCGATCGATTCTAGGTGGCTATTTATCCGTAATTAATAATTATTGTACGCCAAATATAAAGAAGCAATTTCCGAAAGCGCTATAGTTGGCACTGTGCTTAGTAAATCAAATTGTTTTCCGCATAAGTTAGGTAAATAAATGAAGTAGTAATACTGCGCAGTCTGGCCATAGATATGATTACAATAGCAATACACCAAGATTACATTTCTATTTAGAACTTGTCATCCTCATTGTATTTTCACGTTTCTGCGCCAATCTCTGTTACACATATTCTTATGGTTTTAAAATGGTGTGATTCGATGCAGATAATAGAAAATTTGCGACAGTATTAAACACAGCCGGTAGTAGCGAATTTTTTTAATTGAATTAGTTTTGACTGAGATTCACATTTTTAAAATGCTATTAAATGTTTATATAAAGTAAAGCGTTATAAACGTTTAATGTTATGGAATAAAAATAAAGTTTTCCTTGTACTTGTGTATATCGACTCATCCGCAGAATATAGTCCTATCTGTAGGATTGATAGTTTTCAGTAGAGGTTAAAGAAGTTGTTGACTTGTGTAACTTTTAAACGGTGCGACTTGTTGTTTAAATTTTTTGGTATGTTGTTATTACGTCTCAGCTTTGTTAAATACTGTGTAGTTTATAACTGTAATTCATTTATTTCTGGAGATAGTGAGTTCTATATTAACATAAGACGTTTTATGGCAAAACAGCGAGGGTCCTTAGTGAACGTTACACGTTGTTTTATGGACACATGTAAATTAAATGACGTTCTATATTAACATGAGTCGGTTTTCTTTGGAATTACTAACTACTAATGAGTCCTACGTAAATAACAACCTTGAAATATTTAAACATAACGTTCCTCATATCATCACTGCCCTCCTATATAACTAAATAAAAAAGATAGTAATTATTTAAAATCGTTTATTAAGTGAAAAAATCTCAAAACTGGTATAAAGAATCATCATAAACAGCAATCATAACACTAAAAATTACAAAAAAACTTACAGGTTCATGTATCAATTAGAACATTGCAGGACGCAGACGCGGACGAAGATAATAAAACTTTTTTTTTTTTATAATAACAACATTAAAATCAGCAGTCTCAAAGTTTTTTTTATTGCTTAGATGGGTGGACGAGCTCACAGCCCACCTGGTGTTAAGTGATTACTGGAGCCCATAGACATCTACAACGTAAATGCGCCACCCACCTTGAGATATAAGTTCTAAGATCTCAGTATAGTTACAACGGCTGCCCCACCCTTCAAACCGAAACGCATTACTGCTTCACGACAGAAATAGGCGGGGTGGTGGTACCTACCCGTGCGGACTCACAAGAGGTCCTACCACCATTAAACTATCTACTCACTAATCGTAGAACTAATCTACTAATCACTAATCTATAATAATCAGCCTTCATAATTAATCAATCAGTCTTACATAGTAACCTAGACTTATAACAGGTGCACATACTTAATAGCAATGAAATGGCATGTAGACAAACATTAAATATTATAATTAACATTGCTTCGCTAAATTAGTAGGAAGAATTCAGCTCTAAAAAGAGGAAGCAGACACTAGATAAAATTATTCCGATAGATTATCATCCGATTCTTCAGAAACAGTAACAGTTATGTGATGTGGCAAAGAGTTAAAGTATGGAGTTCCTCTAAGGGCATAAGTTCTGAGCGGCACATATCCATTAAATCTTTATACTTCGCAGCAGGAATCATAATAGGTCCAGAATATGCAGCTTTTAGTTCAGCTTGTACCGAGTTCCTCGTATTACTACGAATTACTAAAATATTATAATCAGATTGAGTTAGATCATATTTAAAAAACAAATTTGTTGGGATGTTATTCCAGTTAATCTTCTTGCCCTTAATGTCTTTGATCCAAACCTTAATATTAACAAGACTTTTAAAGTCGAATACGTCATCCTGGGTTACGTTTCGAACAACATAGGGTTCTCCTTCATTCTTGGCCCATCTTACTAATAAACGCCATTAATGAGGGGTATATATAGTTTTGGTTTGAGAAGCTCTCTTGATGACAGAGTGGATACTGTCCCCTCATTTTGGGTATGCCCTTTCTGTAAAAACCGGTGTGTAATGTATATGTTGAACTTTTTGCGGTATAAATGTATAATGAATATACAAAGCGATTACAATTTTGGCCAGCACAATTGTCTGACCAAAAGCGGAACTCCTTGGTCCCTTGTTCAACATTAGTCTGTATAAAATTTAAGAGGCAACTGCTTACCTCGTTTGCTCCACGTTTTTCCACAGATTCATCCCACAAATAGCAAATGGCCTTCTTTTTACCCATATCAAAAACCGTAAAGTTAAAAGAAGATAGCTTTCTGTTATAGTAAAATATATTTATATTGCTTAGAGGACACTGTAAAACTTTTCAAAATCAAACAGCAGTAGCCATGTTTCCGTTTGACTCCTCAGCATCTTTTTTATCTAGGCTTTTTAAATGCCTTGCCTTCTTATTTGTCTGGTGTTATTGAAAAGCTTCTTTCTCTTGGTCAGTTGGATTTTTATTCAATCGAAAAACGTGACATTCCTCGCACTAATCCTTTTTGGGAGTATGAAAACCTAGATTGAAGTTTGAGTTGACAATGTCACGATACTGGCGTTCTTTTATGGCTTTAGTGTTGTATTTTTCATGGTCATGATACATGATTAGGGCAGAATACGGTGTTGCAGATCGAATGGATATTAGTAGGAGATTGCATGAGTGCTGGTACTGACAGTTCCCAATTGAACGGAGTACATCTCTGGTGATCTTCTAAATCTTCAAGCTGTATATGTGTTAAATTTTCGTAACTTAAAGGCACTTTCAAAGAAAATATACTAGGTTGGTTGCTGTAAGCATCCAAGGCAGATACATCAGGCACGAGATTAGGTACTGAGCTGTCGCAGGTAATTTCCTTGGTCCCACTATCTTCATGTAGCATTTTTCCAATACATCAGCTAGTACCTGACTGATGTCTACTGGACCAGGAGGCAAAGGTGACGTTTGTATGTCTTACAGGTATCATCATCATTTACAACTTAAAATTTAAAAAAACTCATATTTTTATGACAATTTATAAAATACTATTCATATTTATGTGTTTTGCAAAACAATTTAATTATTCAGAAATAATTTAACAAAATTTAAATAAAAAATCGTTATATTTAACAACTTTTTTACGCGATTAACGTCCTAACTGATTTCATTATCCCAGTAACAACGTCTCATCTTACTAACGAACCAACAAATCGCGTCACAGAGTTCGAAAAAAAATGTCCCATATTCACATAGACCGCTTAGAGGTTCAATAGTGTTCGTAAAATATCGTCCTAATATTTCATAACGCTTTTATTTTTAACAGTTAATTATTATAGAAAGATTGATTACTCCTGTGAATATGCATTACGCCAATTGTGTTTTTGCATTAAAAATGCGTTTCATTACCTATTCGTCAAAAAACGTCTTATAAAAACATCGATCGACTACAAGCACTTATTGAAACAAAAAAGCAATATAGACAATATTTTTAAATTTAGAACTTAATAGCGTGTGAATTATGAAATAATACAACTGAAAAGTTGGCAACTTAATATTATTTATATGTTTCTCCATATGAACAGCGGCTACATTAGAAAATGATGAACTAAGGTCAGGGTCTTCTGTATCAGCCTTAAGTATATTCAACATTTTCCGTGATCGTGACATGTCTAAAAATATTGTTTATCGAGCAAAATACGTGTTACATTATTAATTTAAAATCAAACAGTAAAAACCTAAGCGCTTGACACAAAGACGCCCTCTCTCCAACAAGTCCAACGAACAGCGGCCGGACTGACGAACGAACAGTGCGGCCGCTCCGTGCGGGCCGGCGCTTGATCACTCCGTACGTTTTTATGCGGAGCTAACGACAGATAGAACGTTATTCAATTATATATTTCCGAAACTAAATGAGATACAAAAATTCCAAAAACACACGTCCGTAGAGTTCGTATCCCTTATTGCGCCTAGCTATATAACTCGTTTTTGCTCTATGATCACATCGGACTTTGTTCTGCGGATGAGTCGATATATTTATGGCAAGACTAGGTAATATTCCCGGTTCGACTTTCGGAACAGTCTCGACGCGCTCTTGTATGTTTCATGGCTGCTTTATGGACTACACGCTTGTCGAACGATCACTTTTGTCCTTATATATTTTTGTTTCTAGCGTTGGGTACGATGGTAAGTAGTGTCTTATTAAGATCGAACAGATTAGCTGTGGATGGCGGTCTCACCGGTGAACTATAAATAACTCTGCGACAACCGCCTCCTGGACTAGACGATATCTGTAAAACAAAGACGGGGTCAGTACTCCGCGAAGCCGAATCTGTGCTTTATGAAGCACAAGTCTTTGCCTAGGCTTGAAGTATTGCCTCGCTCTGTTTTTTTATGAATGAGGGATTACTGGTGGCTCGTAGGCCTCTCCAGTTTCACCAGGACAGGCGGGCGAGCAGAGACTCAATCAGAAGGGGTGGGATTTGCTAACAGCTGCCCGAGCGCCTCCAAAACGAGACCTAACAACTCAAGGGCAGTTGCTTCGCGAATGAATCTATTACCGATCGGAATCGCGACCCGCTGAGAAGATCCGGCGATAAACTCAGGGGGTTTATGTTAAGGTTAGGTTGCACGACGAATTCTTTACCGAGTTCGACGAGTACGGTTACCGTTACCGGGGTCCCTACTCCTAGTGTTAGAGCTGCAGGCGTCCAATGCAAGGGTTATTGATTATCGAAGTAACGTTCCGACGCTAACTTCATGTCTTTTCGGATCGATACGAGGTTCAGGTCGTTGTGTACGTCCAAGTTCCTCACGAACCACGTAGCTCCAACGGCTAACCTGCAAAAGCGAGATTGTAGGGTGTCTATGTGTATGCGGGCCGCGTGAGCGAACACCACACCCGCGTAAGTCTCGACGGGCCTTATGCAAGTTTTGTAAAGGTCACCTTGATCCGAAGGGACATTTTACTCCGCTTACAGATCATGGTACAGATCATGATAGAGTCTTCCGAGAATAAACGCAGCACGGTCGCGGACTGATTTTATATGTGGGCGGAATGTCATGGATACATCCAGAGTGACACCCAGGTACTTGACCTTCCTGGCTCAGGGTATCAGTTGGCCGAATAGAGTGATCGGGGGTGTGAGATTCCTCCTCCTAATCCGGGAGGAAATCCGTGTGGAGTTTCCCCTTTGAAATAGCACCGCAGTGCTTTTCAATGGGTTGATGTTTGTGCGCCATTTTTGGAACCACTGTCCTAAGGTTACGACTGCACTCTGGAGTTTCCTCGCGATTAGGGACTTGTTTCTACTCGAGTAGTAAACGGTTGTGTCATCAGCGAATAAGGCTAACTGTGCCGACACAGTCAATTAAACTAAATAGGAGTGGCGAGAGGACAGGACTCCAGCCGTGAGAGGTCGTAGGGAGGAGCAGGTTCCTTCGATATCGAAAAAAGCGGTTCGACAAGAAGTCCCGTATGATCAACACGAAACTGTCTGGCACGCCCATGTTGAATACTTTGAAAATCAAATCGTTGTACCAGACTTTGTCAAACGCTTTTGCGACGTCGAAGTAGAGAGCTCCCATGTAGAGCGGTTTTGGTCAGTCAGACCTACGAGAATGAGCTTCGTGAGGCGTGCACCTATTGTACGCATGAATGATTTGCGCGGAATCCGAATTGTTCATCGATGAGAATGCCCTTAGATGAGACGAAGTCTCTGAGGTGTTTATAGAACAGACGCTCATACAGTTTGCCTAGAGACATGAGGAGGCTAATCGGGCGGTAACTCGTCGGATGATTTTTGGGTTTACCGGGCTTATGTATGCCGATAACGTCCGTTTCTTTCCACACCGCGGGAGAGATACAGTTCATCATCATAGCGGCACTGAAAATAGACGCCAACATCATGATGAGTTGGGCGGTTAGATATACCGTCGGAAACCTCGCTCTCTTGCTGCTCTCCCAACACTATAGAACCCAACTCAAACTAAATTACTCCAATGTTGATATGAACGCGCTTGAAATATGAACCCTAAGAATTCCAATACTCTCTCTAAGAAAGATATACCTACTTTAAAATTACGGCGATGACAAAGCTTCCTTCAAAGGATTCAACAAAACTTAATTAAGTTAAGCCCTGATTCCGTGAACCAGCAATGCAGCGCTAAAGCTGGCGGCGCAATGCTTCTGGATCCCAAGTTATATTTTATTTTGTTTGTGTAAAGGAAAATAATTCAGCTCTTCACAAATAATTAATTTTTTTTGCTACTGCACGTCTCTATTCGAATCACATCACTATCAAATGTGTTGGTGCTCAAGAATGGTACCATTGGGCTTTCTATCTCTCTGTGTCTGTGCATTGATAATTAATTCTTATGTCCGCTCCAAAATTACTTAATGAATCAGAGTTTCATATTAAATTATTTCTTATTAGGTCCTCATTTGTAGCAACGTTTTTGTTTGCCATATCTGACGATGTGAATACTGAATGTTTTAAATATGTTACCTAATTGAGACAACAGCTCCCTCAAAGGAAGCCTGATCAATGCGCTGGCTGGAGACAGACAGATGTTGTCATAGTCTCCTTACCAAAGACGATCAATTCTATAATAAAATATGAATACATACATATTTGCCTCCAATTTTCTAATATTAACTTATTTGCTACACCACAAACCGGTACTACTGGTAAGGGAGTAGTACTACAGTCACCACCACGTTGTTAATACAACCCGAAGGATTGCGAGGTTCATGTGACAGTGGAGTGGCACTTTGCTCGTAGAACATCTGGGCCGGAAATGGTCTCGAGTGACGACCGGGACAACGTGGGTAAGCTTCCCGCGAGGTGGACCACCGACCTGCAGAATATCGCGGGAATCCCGTAGATGCAGGCAGCGTTGACGAGTCATTATGACGAAGCTTATGCAAGTGTAAGTTGATGTACGTAATAATATGTGCGTATTGTGTTGCTTTTGTTATTTTGTGTAAACTTAAATTTCTAAATTTCCCTTTTTTTTCTTTCTTTGTTCATTTTCTACATATTTGCAATTTGGAGTGGGGAAACATGTTTGATTATTGTTTTAGCTGTATTTTAAAACATTATATGTTTGTATTGTGCTATTGGTTCATAAATTAATAAAAAAGGACTATGACCGACAGCGTATATCGAATCACACTTTTTCATAAAAAAGTTGTTATATATTACCAAAATAGTGCTAAAGGAGCTGTTACCAATACGAAGGAATACATTTTTAGCGGTTTTTATCGCTATTTTTCATACCAATGAAATAAAATTACAATCAGCGAACGTTAGGCCATCGATCTCATGATCCGCGAGAGGATTTACCCTCGCTGTTATTTTATTTGAGATATTTTTATCATTGCTGTGGTTCAATATATAAGCATGACTGGTAGCGTTTAAAGACACACCCGTAACAAGTAATTCTAAGTTTGATACAAAATGTGGCACGTACAACAGGAAAATATTAATTTTCATAAATGTGTATAAATACAATTCTGAAAACAATCCGAGTTAATTATAAAATTGATTAAACTGAACTGTTTGTTACAATTTGACCCCAATTGTCATTGCAGATTATATTTATACCTGAATTATTATAATTAATTAACGTCTTAGGAATATTTTGTGAAACTTACAATTGAAGTGCTCACGCTTATAAAGAAACATTTTGTTCAAGCACGAAAAACGTCATTTCCACCAGCTGCCGAGCAAAGTAACCACTTGGGGGAATATACGACAAAGGGAAGATCTTCCACCGAGCGGGTGATATTGCTCGGTAGACCGACGGTCCGAATGTTGTTGTTTAGAACTTGTATATATGCGCTTTATCTTGAAAATGTCGTAAGCGAGATTCAGGCATCTGTCAATTATCTTGAGTTGTATGATGGCTACCCGCCACAAGTACCAGATGGGTCGAGGGCTGCCCGCGTAAATCATTAAAAAAGCCTCTTCAGTATGCCAATTTGGAAGTCACTGTAATCACCTTCGCGTATTGCCCACAAACTTGACTTCCCTCAGTGACCATGCGAGTTATTCAGATTACAACTTGGGGACAAACACCTATGGTGACATACGAGTAACATTAATACATCAATAAATCTATATATATAGACCTACAACACCTAGACTATGAGCCCCAGCTCTCACATAACACCACTACTGTATTTATAACAGTTGTTTTAGACGTTCGTCGTTATAGTTTCAACCGATAACTCGTTCGACAAACAAGTGGATAAACACAATTATTTAATTCTATTCGACGAATTAGTCTACTTGGCATGCCCGTATCTGTTTGTGTAAAAATTTACTAATAAACTTTGGTGGACTTCAAAATAATAATAACTAACAGAGTAAAAAATAAAAAATAAACATACTAAATTGAGTTATGTTGAAAGTAATCTGTGTGTTAGTAACTAAACAATGTTACAGTTTCAACTACTAACTGTTCAACCATATTATGCAGACGCCCAGTAGGGAGCAGCCATGGGATGAGGTGTGAGGTGGGTCGATTGAGCAGCTGATGGTGAGGTGAGCTGAACGGTGGAGGAGGAAGTGACACACGCTGCTTGGAAACCCATGCGTATTATAGTTACAAAACGCCTTGCCACAACTATTAATCATAGAACCGATAATATCAAATCATTTACATATGAAAAATAATCAATCTAAACATGTATGCATGCATATATCTTTATAGTTGACTCCCGTATCAACAACAAGTTTTGTTATGTGTTTAAAAACGAATAGTAATAATCCTAGCAATCGAATACAAAAGTGAGCCATTCAATAAATTTATCATCAAGTCGTGATTCGACGAAGTAGATACATTTCACTCTCACCGCCAGAGATCATGGCTTTCCGCGAACTATTATGCGCTCATAGAGTACGAACCACTGAATGTGATTAGTTAATCGATAACGATATTATCGGTCTCAATAACAAAAGCGGAAGGAAAGGCGGTTCGGGGCAGCACAAGACTAAGTGACGCGACTTGTCAGAAAAGTAATTGTAAAAGTGTAAAACAGAAGTCCGCTATATTTATACCCCAAAAGTAATAGTAAGTAATTATAGTTAATTATAGAAATTAGAGTAATAAGTAATTATAGAAATTAATACAAGTATGTACCTGTGTTGGGAATGAGTTGCTCGCTCCGGGCATTTCAATATTGTAATAATTGTTACGTTATAATACTCATTGTAAAAATGGATATTTAAAAAAAATGTAATTTAAAAAAAAAAACTTATATATTTAAATAAATAAAAAAAGACATGCCCGCTGAGTTTCTTGCCAATTCTTCTCAGGACGGAGGCTAGTTTTTGTGAATTGGCGGTTGTTCTTTTGACGTTCAATAAGTGTGTACTTTCATTTATGTTGAATAATTTTTTTTGATTTCATTTGATTTGATGATTTATACACATCTAATTATTATTCGCTAAAATTGGCTAGGGTGAAAATGATGTAGTTTATTATATGATCGGTCTGATTACGTCAACTATACATTTTACTACCATCTCGTAAATTCCGTTAATCAGAAAAATAAAAACACATCAAAACACTTGGGACTGTTTTGAGATTTTTAAATAAAATCAAAAAACTATTCTGATAGTAGGAAGTTACCGTCTTATTGTCAGGCCGTTGAGATAAGTTCTTAGGAAGGCCATTCCCGTGTGGTTAGGTATACGAGAGGAGTACTGGTGTGTTCTACTGGATGTCTCTGTCCTCTTGCTGATGTTCTGTTGAGAGATACAGAAGGTTTATGTGGGTAAAAATATATCCAATCTATCAAGAGACGGGATGGTATAAGGCTTTCTTTTCCTAAAAATACTTCGGGTAACCATCGCATCAGTAGAAGAGTTCTGTGAGGATCGCCGGGCTGTTATCTTATCTGTCCTTCAATCAATTGTTGATCGAATTATCTGTCGAACCGAAGTGCATTACTGCTCCACGGTACACAAGAGTAAGAAGATGAAAGGAAAGAATCGTAAATTAAATAGTTTATCGACAAGCTTCATTTATCGACAATATCGCAGATCTAAAGTCGAAAAGATTAATCTGTTTGCATTAGAAGGTTTATCTTCGCTAATGTTTTGTTATTAATATTCTTGGACACTTCCGATAAGGACTTTTAGCATAATGTTATTCTGATTTTATTGAGCTTTTGCGATGTTGAATATTTACAGTTAACTTTATACGATAATGGCGACCACTTAGTACCAGGTGGGTCCATTTAATGCAATAATTACGAGCTACTTATACTTTGTGTTTATCCTTCGTTCAAAAAAATCAGTAGTACAAACGGTTACATACAAAACTAACTTTCCTATTTACCTTTTTCTACGCTTGCTCATAAATTCCCCTCTGGTATCCTGTTTCTAGTATGAACATTACAGCATAGCCTCGACATATGTACCTACGTTTTCATGGAAAAACTGATTAGGCATAAGATAGGCATAAGCTGTGTGAATGGAACGGCCTCACGCTGCCTATTTCACTTACAATGCCAAAAAGTTCCTAGCTACCTAAATAACATTCAGAACTGGTGGTAGGACTTCTTGCGAGTCCGCGCTGGTAGGTACCACCACCCTGCCTATTTCTGCCGTGACGCAGTAATGTGTTTCGATTTGAAGGGCGGGGCAGCCGCTGTAACTATACTTGAGATCTTAGAACTTATATTTCAAGGTGGGTGGCCCATTTACGTCGTAGATGTCTCCACTTAAATAGACCACTTAACTCCACTGTATGTCTAGTAACCACTTAATACCAGGTGGGCTGTGAGCTTGTCCACCCATCTAAGCAATAAAAAAAGAGATACTGCAAGCGTGTCCAGCTTCTGATCCACGACGTGTCTAGACGTTTTTAGTGTAGCTCAAACTAGTTCAGAGCTGATGACGAGGTTGCAATGAAAGATGATGATGAAGACAGTGGCACCAGCGCACCGAAACCGACAGTCGAATCTAAAATATCATAGATCCTGTGGTTGGATCACGTATCTTGGTGTTGAAAATTGTGGTCAGTGTTGCGACACGCTGCACGCGCTGTGTTGTACAGGTTCAACAAGTCCTGGCTGCGTTACGCTTAAATACTTTTACTATTTTAATTACAACTTCTAGTTCTACAATTTATTCGTATTCATTATTATACATAGATAATAAAAATACAATGAACATTTAAAATAGCATCTACAAAACGCGAATACACCTGAGTTATTTATTGAACATTACTGAATTTTGTAGCAAACGATATTTAAGGAAGGATGGAAATAAAAACACACTATAAATTAAAATAAACATACAAAATACATACAATAATAGCCTACTCATATGTAGTGGGCATCACGGTGAGTGTGTGCATCACCTGTGCCGAAACTGCATTATATTATACCATTGCCCTATACTAGCATAAATGGAAAACCATATCCATTTACGAAGCCGTCCATAAATATCTGTTTTTTCCTCCTACCTATGCTGATAGCCTGGAGAGGCTATTTCAGCTTCTCCTTGGCGTGTAGGTGAGCTCACGGGGCTCAATCCCGGTGTTGCTAACACTGGCCCTAGTGAGAGCAGTGCTCGGCAGAATCTATCACCGGATCGGAAACGCCACCCACTAAGAAGATACGACGAGAAACTCAGTGGGCTGTGTCTATGGGTTAATTCGCTCGTTGAACCCTTCGTCGCAAACGACGGGTTCGATGAGAACGATGACCGGTGCTTGTGGTACCTAAACGCACCGTTAATGGATCGGGAAATATTTATCTTCTTATGGCCTTATTCATAAACGTTATCGGAGTTTTATAAGCTCGATACAAGAAGACTGTTAAATGTTTTTGATGAGTTTATTTATATGTTAGGTTTTCATGACCACTCAATGATTCAGTCATGAAATTTTTGCTAAACATTTTCAGATTAACAGAAAAGGGTTATATATAGGGAATAATATATAGAGTACTGTCCAGTACATCCAGACAAAAGCACGGATATTGTTAAATCGCAATGTGATCCCTGAAGTACGGGAAAAGGTAATGGTACCTAGTAATAGTAATGGTAGTCTAATGGAAGGAAATCTAATGTCACCAATTACGGGCATTTATATGTGTAACACCAAATCGAAGAACATTAAAACAAAGATATATAGGTACCTATATAGAACCTGTCAAAAATACGAGTTTTTTGGCTTAATTTTACTGGTGGCCGCTTGTGAGTTCGCACGGTTAGGTACCACCACCTCGCTTATTTCTGGCGTGAAGCAGTAATGCGTTTCGGTTTGAAAAGTGGGCTGTCACTATACTTGAGACCTTAGAACTTATATCTCAAGGTGGGTGGCGGAATTTACATTGTAGATGTCTATGGGCTCGGGTAACCACTTACAATCAGGTGGGCTATGAGCTCCATATATGCAATAAAAAACTAAAAATAATTGATTGCATTAACTCAAGCGAAGCCGAGGGTAAATCCTAGTTCATAATAATAATGAATAGGGCCGTATTAAAAACACTCTTTGATGGTAAACAGTACAAAATGTAGTTATTATTTTCTACGTAAGCTTAATGTAATAACGCTGTAGTCGGAATATAACATAGTACATGTCACTATTCACCATCGCCTTATTTTCAGTAACAGCCGCTCGGAATTACTCGTTCACAAATATTTGATATATGAGCTTAGATTATTTTTTTATTGCTTAGATGTGGGGACGATCTCACAGCCCACCTGGTGTTAAGTGGTTACTGGAGCCCATAGACGTCCACAACGTAAATGCGCCACCCACCTTGAGACAATCGTGAACATTTGTTGAGTACCTACGTATTTCATTACAAAAATTGGTACCCGTCTGAGATTCGAACACCGGTGCATCGCTCAACGAATGCACCGGACGTCTTATCCGTTAGGCCACGACGACTTCACTTATATAAATTCTTTTTCTTAGATAGTTCTAGGCGATTAAAGCCGCGACTAAGTTTGAAGTTGTAGAACTGTGAATCAATAACGTGTAGGCGTAGGGACATTGACGCGGTGACAGATGTCCCTCCTTGCGTCGTATTCCTCATTGCTGAGGGTCGTGACCACCTTTTTGTATCACCTTCGCACGCACGATTTTTCTCCATCCATTCTTGTCTCTGGCGGTGTGGAGGGCGTTGTGAAACGTGGAATCAAGAGCGGTGCGGATCTGGTCGGACCAACGTATTGGGCTGCGCCCCCGAGGTATTTTCCCATCTACCTTACCAGTCACGATGAGCCTCTCGAGATAGTGGTGACAGATGTATTTATCAGGAATAAGCTCCATTGCCACTGAACTGTACGACGGGTGCCGGTGAGGCAACCATCTCCGTGTATGCGAAAGATCTGTCGCGTTGACCACAACATTAACTTGCTCGTTTCCTAGTAGAATTTGTCTCTGTACCAGGATTGTACCATGGCAACGTCTCCTCTATACACTAGGAGTTTTACTTTACCTATTGTGTCACGGACACATTCAAAACGTCCACATTGAGTTCGTGATTACGAAGTGAAGTGCATTCACGAGTCATGACGCGTCATGTGTTTCTTCTATTGTAACAATGCATGATGTTACTCACGACAATGACTGTGCTGCCAACTGCCAACAACTCCCAATAAATTGTGTCATTGATTTTCATTTAATTATGATTTGTTTGTTTTGTGAATTTTAATATTTGTTCGATTTATAAATTGAGGAAAGGAATGGAGAATTGGAAGCGAAAATCAGTACCGGTGTGCTTAGAGACGAGGAAAAAGGATGGATCCCCAGCCGTAACGGTGCTCACATCAGGATGTCTCACATCCTTGGCATTCGATCGTATTTATTTGGGTGTTCACGACCACGAAAATTTTAAAGTATTTCCAAGCGTCACAAATAATTGAATGATTTTTTTTAAATGCGAAATGAAACATCAAAAGTAGCTTTAATTTAACGTTTTTATTAGTATAATAAAAATAATTAAATTACGATATATACCATACTATTATAAGAAACCGATCCATGACACGTTCCAACTTTCCGTCGCCAGCTGAAGGCCATGTTTATACTACATATCTCTTATTGTAATTATTAAAGCATTATTCACAATAGGGTCGAATATAATCATTTTTTTCTAAAAAAAGTTTGATTTGTTATTGTCTCTGTCATTATATTTTTTGTTAAATATGGGTAAATAACTTTTTGTCATAATGAATGCGAGCAGATAAGATTTCATTATCTAAAGTATGAACTCAATACAATTGAGTTCATACTACATACATAGTCTACCGCGACGTACAGCTCTCTCATTCCGATAGAGGCACCCGTCACGTGCGGACGTGCTCATCGACCACTCGATCGCCCGGTCTTTGTTCGCCCGGCTTTTGTTAGCCCGGCCATTGTTCGCGCGGCCTGTGTTCGTGGTACATCTGCCGACTAAGTGCTCTTCCTGGAAGTTTTTATTTGTTTTGTTTCCTATTGTTGTTTCTGTGTTCGTGGTACATCTGCCGACAAACTGTTTTCCTGGAAGTGGTTAATTGTTCTGTTTCTTTTTGTTATTTCCGTTTTGTTGTGTTTTTTCTTTGTCCTGTAGTAATCGTGCCGCATCGCCTCCTGTGTTTAATAGAACCGCTCAGGTCCGAGAAGTTGGGGCCTCGCCGCAAGGCGAGTGTTTTCAAGACCCGGGGCCGCCCCACCTGGGCACTCAGCGATCATGGACGCTGTATTCGCGGAATTCCTCCGACTTCGCCACCCACAGCTCGCCTCAGAGTTTCTTGCCTTCAAGGCCGATCACATCGCGAGCCCTCTCGTGGACTCCGCCGAGCTCGCTGCTCCTGCGTCGCCTGTACCTGCGTGCAAAGCTTCTGCATCGAGCACCACAGCCTCCGTCGTGCCTGCCGTTCCCGCATCGCCTATACTGGCGAGTAAAACTGCTGCGTCGTCCGCCGTGGCCACCGTTCCAGCAGCGCGATCATCCGCAGCCTCCGTCGTGCCCTCCAAAACACCTGCTCGTAGGTTACCGGCGCCCGCCTCCTCGTCCTCCGACTCTGACTCGGAGATGGAGGTCGACCTCGCTCCCGCCTCATCGACGGATGGATTCACCCTGGTACAAAAGGGTAAGAAGCGTGCCGCGGAGTCTCAAGCTCCCGCGGCCGCTAAAATTAGCAAAGCCGCGAACGCGTCGCGCCCCCGCCCTCAGACTCCCGTTGCGCCTCCAGCCCGTGCCACTCCGTCGCCGCGTCCGGTGGCACAAAATAAAACCCAGACCCCTCCCCCGGTAATCCTCCAAGAGAAGGCAGCTTGGGATCGAGTTTCCCTGGCCCTTAAGGCCAAAAATATCAACTTCACGAATGCCCGTAACCTCGCGAACGGCATCCAAATTAAGGTTCGAACACCCGACGACCATAGGGCCCTCTCTTCTTACCTCCGTAAGGAGCGTATAAGTTTCCACACGTATACGCTCCAGGAGGAGCGCGAACTCCGTGTCGTCATACGTGGCATCCCTAAAGAGTTGGATGCCGAGCTAGTCAAGGCCGACCTTCTCGAACAAGGCCTACCGGTTAACTCCGTACACCGCATGCACACAGGTCGCGGAAGGGAGCCATATAACATGGTTCTCGTCGCCCTCCAGCCTACCCCCGAGGGTAAGCAAATATTCAACATCCGAACGGTCTGTAGCCTTTCCGGAATCGCCGTCGAAACCCCACACAAGAAAGGCACACCTAGCCAGTGCCATAACTGCCAATTATATGGGCATTCTTCCCGTAACTGTCACGCGCGCCCCCGATGCGTCAAGTGTTTAGGAGATCACGCCACGGCCCTCTGCACTCGCGATCAAAAAACCGCGACGGAACCGCCTAGCTGCGTCCTGTGTCGTACACAGGGTCACCCCGCAAATTACCGCGGATGCCCCCGAGCCCCGAAAATAAATCGCCGCGTCGCCCGCCAAAACCGCCTCCGAGCTTCCGGCCCAGACATCAAAGCCTCGGCACCCTCTGTGTCGCAGGCTAAGCCAGCGTTCGTTCCGGCGCCGGTGCCCAGTGTCTCGGCTTGGGCGAAACCGCTGCCGTACACGAACACGGTTACAACTCCCTCCTCCGCGATTCGTCCCGCCCCCGCAACTCGTCCCTCTCCCGCGACTTGCCCTCCGACCGCGTCCGACAATCTCGCTTTAGCGATCGACTTCTTTCAGTCGATCAACTTTGAGCGCGTTAACGCTTTGGGCGACGCCATTCGCGCTGCCTCCACTGCACAACACTTTATCGCCGTTGTGCAAGAATACGCCGACGTATACGCGTCATTAAATACGTACGTCCTCCCCTCACTCCGCCGGTAATCAATGGCGTATATAAGTAGAATAAAGCCCCTATCCGTAACGATAGGATTTTTTAACGCTTACGGTCTCGCAAATCAACGTGATCAGGTTTCTGACTTTTTGCGTGACCATCAAATCGATATCTTTTTAGTGCAGGAGACCCTACTTAAGCCCGCGCGCCGTGACCCTAAAATCGCGAACTATAACATGGTCAGGAACGACAGGCTCTCTGCTCGTGGTGGTGGTACCGTCATTTACTATAGAAGAGCCCTGCATTGCGTCCCGCTCGATCCTCCCGCGCTCGCTAATATCGAAGCATCCGTGTGCCGAATCTCACTGACGGGACACGCGCCGATCGTTATCGCGTCCGTTTATCTTCCACCGGATAAGATCGTTCTAAGCAGTGATATCGAGGCGCTGCTCGGCATGGGGAGCTCTGTCATTCTGGCGGGCGACCTAAATTGTAAACACATCAGGTGGAACTCACACACCACAACCCCGAATGGCAGGCGGCTTGACGCGTTAGTCGATGATCTCGCCTTCGATATCGTCGCTCCGCTAACACCGACTCACTACCCGCTAAATATCGCGCATCGCCCGGATATACTCGACATAGCGTTATTAAAAAACGTAACTCTGAGCTTACACTCGATCGAAGTAGTTTCAGAGTTAGATTCAGACCACCGTCCCGTCGTTATGAAGCTCGGTCGCGCCCCCGACTCCGTTCCCGTCACGAGGACTGTGGTGGATTGGCACACGCTGGGCATCAGCCTGGCTGAATCTGATCCACCATCGCTCCCGTTTAACCCGGACTCTACCCCGTCTCCTCAGGATACCACTGAAGCCATAGACATCTTAACGTCACACATCACCTCAACATTAGATAGATCATCGAAACAAGTTGTAGCGGAGGATTTACTTCACCGCTTCAAATTGTCCGATGATATTAGGGAACTCCTTAGAGCTAAGAACGCCTCGATACGCGCGTACGACAGGTATCCTACCGCGGAAAATCGTATTCGAATGCGTGCCCTACAACGCGACGTAAAGTCTCGCATCGCCGAAGTCCGAGATGCCAGATGGTCTGATTTCTTAGAAAGACTCGCGCCCTCCCAAAGGTCTTACTACCGCTTAGCTCGTACTCTCAAATCGGATACGGTAGTAACTATGCCCCCCCTCGTAGGCCCCTCAGGCCGACTCGCGGCGTTTGATGATGACGAAAAAGCAGAGTTGCTGGCCGATACATTGCAAACCCAGTGCACGCCCAGCACTCAATCCGTGGACCCTGTTCATGTAGAATTAGTAGACAGTGAGGTAGAACGCAGAGTCTCCTTGCCACCCTCGGATGCGTTACCACCCGTCACCCCGATGGAAGTTAAAGACTTGATCAAAGACCTACGTCCTCGCAAGGCTCCCGGTTCCGACGGTATATCCAACCGCGTTATTAAACTTCTACCCGTCCAACTCATCGTGATGTTGGCATCTATTTTCAATGCCGCTATGGCGAACTGTATCTTCCCCGCGGTGTGGAAAGAAGCGGACGTTATCGGCATACATAAACCCGGTAAACCAAAAAATCATCCGACGAGCTACCGCCCGATTAGCCTCCTCATGTCTCTAGGCAAACTGTATGAGCGTCTGCTCTACAAACGCCTCAGAGACTTCGTCTCATCCAAGGGCATTCTCATCGATGAACAATTCGGATTCCGTACAAATCACTCATGCGTTCAACAGGTGCACCGCCTCACGGAGCACATTCTTGTGGGGCTTAATAGACCAAAACCGTTATACACGGGAGCTCTCTTCTTCGACGTCGCAAAAGCGTTCGACAAAGTCTGGCACAACGGTTTGATTTTCAAACTATTCAACATGGGTGTGCCGGATAGTCTCGTGCTCATCATACGGGACTTCTTGTCGAACCGCTCTTTTCAATATCGAGTCGAGGGAACCCGCTCCTCCCCACGACCTCTCACAGCTGGAGTCCCGCAAGGCTCTGTCCTCTCACCCCTCCTATTTAGCTTATTCGTTAACGATATTCCCCGGTCGCCGCCGACCCATTTAGCTTTATTCGCCGACGACACGGCTGTTTACTATTCCAGTAGAAACAAGTCCCTAATCGCGAAGAAGCTTCAGAGCGCAGCCCTAGCCCTAGGACAGTGGTTCCGAAAATGGCGCATAGACATCAACCCAGCGAAAAGTACTGCGGTGCTATTTCAGAGGGGAAGCTCCACACGGATTTCCTCCCGTATTAGGAGAAGGAATCTCACACCCCCGATTACTCTCTTTAGTCAATCCATACCCTGGGCCAGGAAGGTCAAGTACCTGGGTGTTACCCTGGATGCATCGATGACATTCCGCCCGCATATAAAATCAGTCCGTGACCGTGCCGCGTTTATTCTCGGTAGACTCTACCCCATGATCTGTAAGCGGAGTAAAATGTCCCTTCGGAACAAGGTGACACTTTACAAAACTTGCATAAGGCCCGTCATGACTTACGCGAGTGTGGTGTTCGCTCACGCGGCCCGCACACACATAGACACCCTCCAATCTCTACAATCCCGCTTTTGCAGGTTAGCTGTCGGAGCTCCGTGGTTCGTGAGGAACGTTGACCTACACGACGACCTGGGCCTCGAATCTATACAGAAATACATGAAGTCAGCGTCGGAACGGTACTTCGATAAGGCTATGCGTCATGATAATCGCCTTATCGTAGCCGCCGCTGACTACTCCCCGAATCCTGATCATGCAGCAGCCAGTCACCGTCGACGCCCTAGACACGTCCTTACGGATCCATCAGATCCAATAACCTTTGCACTAGACGCCTTCAGCTCTAGGAGCAGGCTTAGGGACCTCGGTAACCGTACTCGTCGAACTCGACAAAGAGTTCGCCGTGCAACCTAACCCATGAATCAGCTCGCTGAGTTTCTCGCCGGATCTTCTCAGCGGGTCGCGATTCCGATCCGGTAGTAGATTCATTCGCGAAGCAGCTACTCTTGAGTTGTTAGGTCTCCTTCGGAGGCGCTCGGGTAGCTGTTAGCAAATCCCACCCCTCCTGGCTGAGCCTTTGCTCGCCCACCTGTCCTGGTGAAACTGGAAAGGCCTCCGGGCCACCAGTAATCCTTCAATCATAAAAAAAAAAAAAAAAAAAAGTACAGCTCTCTATTACAGAAATTACTAAAACCATAACTCCTTGCATTTGTCGTGATCCACTAAATTATTTGATTTAACTAAATTTTATTAACTATTATAATTCATTTCTCGCTTATTTTCAAACAGAAGCTTTCTTTAGAACCATGACGTCACTGGGTTCCGTGGGCGCCGGTGACGTAATCCCTACAGCGAACCCTCCATATTAGGAGTCACTAGCTGTTTCTGGGTAAATCACCTATTCATACATTTCAATGGCTTAATCAGGAATATAAAACGAGATAGTGGTGTATTTATATCATATTGCGTCGTGGTGCGCTGCACAGCATTGTGGGCTATAAGTCCAACCCTGGATGTAGTGGGGCGTGTTCTTAACTGCTGTGAATCGGTACTCGACACTATGCCATCTACTTAAAACGCAAGACTTAAATAATTTAAAATCATTTTAAAAAGCATACCACCATTGTTTTTAAAAATCTAATAGAGAATGTTTGTGTCTAGTGATCTTAGAGACACAAGAAAACAAGGTAATTGGACGGGTAAAATAGTATGATCAGCGACCCCTTCGCTAGAAGTAATAGTGTTCTGTGAGCGACCCTGAATAGAGTCTATATACATATATTAAAGACTCTTGTAGACAGTCGTCACAAAAGGCCGCACAGGGCGGGACACCGACCCTTACTGGCTCAAACGTTGTTCGATACTTGTATTGAGTATTGTGTTGGGACTTCATTTTCCTTATTCCTTCCTCAATCCCCTATCCACGCCATCTGTTGACATTACAAGAAAAACTACGCGCGTATAAAAATGGCGCGGAGTGCAAAAAAAAACTAAAACATGGAGCCAGTGCAAAAACAATAAAATTGTGATTTGTTGATCGATCAGCACATATAACTTTCGCCAGTGAAAAAAATGAATAGTGCATCAATGAACTACGGAGTGAGTCCTAAAACTTATCCTTTTCTCAGTCCCAAACATATCTAAATTCAAAACATATTGTATAAATGATTTGTAGTGATGAAACTGCTCGCAAATTAATGCAAATCAAAATTCTTCTGTATTCATAACAGTTATAGATAAATTGGTAATAAAGGCGATTTTAGGGAGCGAGATACATTCGCGTGGACACCTATTCCGGTCGTAAGTGGGCTGATGATCGGTCGTGAGTCGATAAGACTAATAACATCAGAGATTAACATAACCTCTGCGGTGTGAACGACTAACATTTTATATTGTTTTAAGCCTGTTTATTACCCGTGTTTATATTATTGCGATTCTGTGTGAAAGAAGCAAGACTGCTTCAACGATGTCCTCATATAGTTGAAAGCGATAGAAGTTTATGTCCTTAGAATTGCCGTTGTCAATATTCGACGTAAACTCTTACTGTCGGGTGGGGATGGTTTTTTTTTTGGGTCAGGAGGAAATCGCCGTACTTCCGCCCTTAGACTGGGGATGGCGGACGGGGTTTGTCAGAGTCGAACTGACTAAACCCTCCTGTCGCTCAACAACCAACATCCAAACCTCGCATGGGCACCACGACCACCAGCCCTCTCGGTCGGCAGGCTGTCCGAAGCCCGCCTAGATGACGCCGGTTAGAATAAGTTACGGAATACCCCGCTGGGCCAGAACCAGCGTGGGTCGAGGATAGCCGGCCTTCCATCACCCGGATGCTCTTGCGTAAAACGCGTGCAGAGCAGCTTACACGTCGTCTTCTTAGGCCCCCCTCGCCAGTGGGTGGGGATGGTTAAGATATATTTGGATAATTGATAATAAGGTATGGTCTACTGTAGACCAAAACACAATATCCATATAATATTTGTTAAATGTGCAATTAGCTATCTGATTCCTTAACGCAATCCAGGAGAAAGTAAAGTCCAGGATAAATTTGCATTAAGTTGCTAAATTATTAACTTAATTGCTGTAAGTTGCTCAAAATTATAAAGGTAAATAAAGTAGTTATTGAGAGTTCACGGCCCGTCTGATGCCAAAATATTATTAGGGACAGGGACCGCCATTCATCCTGGCACGTGAGTTTGAAATCTCAGCTATATTGTAACGACGCGTATCCCATCCTCGCACCAAAGGAGACAAATTAGATAGGTGTATTAAGAGGCTTCGAGCTCACCCACGGTTTCTTATTTACAATAAACATCGTCATGTGTCAGCAAGATCTAGTTGTCATAGTTCCACAAGGACTGTTCTCATTACATTGTACATTTGTAATCACATATAAAAAAAAAGAGCGCGTCGGCGGAAAAACCATATTTAACACATTTGTTACCTTAAACTGTTTTATTGCACGTCTTAAATCATTTCACACGAGAACATAAAGCACCTAGAAGTGAATAGTCAAGGTTAAAAAGATTAAGGATTAACTGTGTTTTGATCGATTGTAATCCCACGCCGAGTGTGCCTTTGAAAAGTTAGAATAATCATTTACGATACTATACATTGTAGTTGAACTCCGATTGCTGTAGGTGGGCGATAAGCATATCGACACTAGTAAATAAGGGTAGGAGGTGCGCCTGACTTTCATGGCCACTGCAATACGACAGTCGCTGCCAAACCTGAATCGCGTTACTGAACTTTCAATTACTTGGATACTTGGGTACTACTCCTGGTCTGACTCAAGACGAAACGCATGATTTCTTTTGGGCAGAAATAGGCAGCGTGGTGTTACTGACCCGTACGAATATTCAACGATATCTTCAGACACCAAGCTGGAGCTGATAACCACTGTCCTGCCGTTCAAAATGAAACGAATGATGTTAGCATTATGGATGTTTTGGACTTTACATATTGGAACCGGATGGTTTAAAACACTGTTACAATATATCTCGCTCTCATTTTCTGTAAAATCACTTTAGTCCTGTATTTGAACCGCAAAAGCCATGATTATAAAGTTAATAATGCGAAAGTATGGACATCAGAATTGATGCACGACGTAAGGACCCACGAGCGTGCGTCTAGGACCACGGAAACTTTACCTCGGCGTCAATTAATTTGACTGTACTCACGAACAATGAAGACGCATTGTTGACAAACCACCTCGGTCACAATAAAGTCACAACAATGACATGAATGCAGAATATGACGTCAGCGACGCTTCTCACGAATTCCGTTGGGCCTTAACCGCAGGCTGTCTCAGTAATTCCGAGACTTTATCTAGTTATTTAGGTCAACTTCAGAGTGGTCATAATATCATTTTTATTTGGGTCGTGGCCAAATATTATTCGAACTTCTCAAATGGCAAAGGCTGGCTACTGACTACGGCTTAATTATTCTTTTTTTGTGTTCTCCCGTACCTTGGCAGCATCACTAATGAAAAGTCAGGGGCTTACCTACCTCAACTGAAGATTAAAAAAATTTGAATGATTGTCACTTCGTTACTTATCTATATGTCGGCGGCAGCGCCAGGGATGGCTGAGCGGTAGTTTCGTCATCACTCGTATTCGATTGAACTCAGTTTAGTAAATAAAGCTTTTTAATAATAATTAGTGAAACTCAACACACACAACTTTCACAATGACAGGATAAACCGACAGTTTCGTTGCACATACCGACAGACCGACTGACTGACTGCCAGAGACTCACTGACTGAGACGGACCGACCGTCCGATACGGACTGAATGACTGTCTGACACGGAATGCCACGACTCTGTCCACGTACCGCCATTTTATAACTGTGGCGTTACGGAGTCTACCCTTCATTTTGTGATATTTATCAAAACAACATTTCATCATTTAAAATAATAATCAAAACCACCGTCTTAATATTACTAAAAGTCGTCAACCACGACACGGCCATTCTGTCACTTTAACGTTTGTGTATCGTTGATATTCCGAACTATTGACCCGGATGCGACACGGCCATCCTGTGTTACACACGTCCTCGTGTGTTAATCTGAAACAAAAGCCAATACCGCACAGTATCATTCACGCTCGGCCATATCTGACCACTCTACTAAAATAAAAGTCTTGTGTCATCACAAATTCTATAACGACATTGAAAGATTACACAAACGAAAATAAGTGATTTACTACTGCTGCAAGTTCTCCCCGTACAATTCATGTACATAGTAACTAAGTCATCCCTGTGACTACAAGTGTTCAATGATAGCCATCCCTGTGACTACAAGTGTTCAATGATAGCCATCCCTGTGACTCCAAGTGTTCAATGATAGCCATCCCTGTGACTCTAATCAACAGTCATCCCTGTGACTCTAATCAACAGTCATCCCTGTGACTCTAATCGACAGTCATCCCTGTGACTCTAATCGACAGTCATCCCTGTGACTCTAATCGACAGTCATCCCTGTGACTCTAATCGACAGTCATCCCTGTGACTCTAATCGACAGTCATCCCTGTGACTCTAATCGACAGTCATCCCTGTGACTCTAATCGACAGTCATCCCTGTGACTCTAATCGACAGTCATCCCTGTGACTCTAATCGACAGTCATCCCTGTGACTCTAATCGACAGTCATCCCTGTGACTCTAATCGACAGTCATCCCTGTGACTCTAATCGACAGTCATCCCTGTGACTCTAATCGACAGTCATCCCTGTGACTCTAATCGACAGTCATCCCTGTGACTCTAATCGACAGTCATCCCTGTGACTCTAATCGACAGTCATCCCTGTGACTCTAATCGACAGTCATCCCTGTGACTCTAATCGACAGTCATCCCTGTGACTCTAATCGACAGTCATCCCTGTGACTCTAATCGACAGTCATCCCTGTGACTCTAATCGACAGTCATCCCTGTGACTCTAATCGACAGTCATCCCTGTGACTCTAATCGACAGTCATCCCTGTGACTCTAATCGACAGTCATCCCTGTGACTCTAATCGACAGTCATCCCTGTGACTCTAATCGACAGTCATCCCTGTGACTCTAATCGACAGTCATCCCTGTGACTCTAATCGACAGTCATCCCTGTGACTCTAATCGACAGTCATCCCTGTGACTCTAATCGACAGTCATCCCTGTGACTCTAATCGACAGTCATCCCTGTGACTCTAATCGACAGTCATCCCTGTGACTCTAATCGACAGTCATCCCTGTGACTCTAATCGACAGTCATCCCTGTGACTCTAATCGACAGTCATCCCTGTGACTCTAATCGACAGTCATCCCTGTGACTCTAATCGACAGTCATCCCTGTGACTCTAATCGACAGTCATCCCTGTGACTCTAATCGACAGTCATCCCTGTGACTCTAATCGACAGTCATCCCTGTGACTCTAATCGACAGTCATCCCTGTGACTCTAATCGACAGTCATCCCTGTGACTCTAATCGACAGTCATCCCTGTGACTCTAATCGACAGTCATCCCTGTGACTCTAATCGACAGTCATCCCTGTGACTCTAATCGACAGTCATCCCTGTGACTCTAATCGACAGTCATCCCTGTGACTCTAATCGACAGTCATCCCTGTGACTCTAATCGACAGTCATCCCTGTGACTCTAATCGACAGTCATCCCTGTGACTCTAATCGACAGTCATCCCTGTGACTCTAATCGACAGTCATCCCTGTGACTCTAATCGACAGTCATCCCTGTGACTCTAATCGACAGTCATCCCTGTGACTCTAATCGACAGTCCTTTTATGAGAACCATCGCATAAAATTCCGGAGTTATGAAGCTACTACTAATAGATTTCTCGACAAGAGAACATTCGGCACCAGATTCCAAATAAAAATAAAACGACTCACCAGATTTTTCTCATTTACCAAAATAACCGATGTTACGCAGCACGTCGCTCCGCTGCTGCGTTGCTCGCGGCCGTCGATGACATCGCGCCATCGATGACATCGCGCCATCAATTTGCCTCGGCGGCAACTCGTGGCAATGTTTTTGCTTAGATGGGTGGACTATGCACAAGCTCACAGCCCATCCGGTGCTATGTAGTTATTGGACCCCACAGACATCCACAACGCAAACGCGTCATCCACCCCGAGATACAAGTTCCAAGGTCTTAGCACAGCTACAACCGCTGCCCCACCATTCAAACCGAAATACACACTGCTTCACGGCAGAAATAGGCAGGGTGATGGTACCCGTGCGGTCGATGGCACTATACGGAGCACCCGTCTGGTGTCACGTCCTTACCCACGATAAAGTCGCCGCGCTGCGACGCCGGCAGCGCGCGATCGCAGTCAGAGTAATTCAAGGATATCTCACAGTCTCCTACGAGGCGGCGCGCCCTAGCGCAAGTGCAGCCGGAGCGCGGGGGCTCCAATCTCGGCAATCCGTGCTGGAGGCGTGGTTTCGTCGTTTGGCGGACCCGTCGGCCGGCCTCCGTACCGTCGAGGCGATCTGCCCGGTTCTCGCGGACTGGGTAGGCCGCGACCGCGGATGACTCACTTCCGGCTACCTGTGCAGACTCACAAGACATTTTACCACCACGCAAACTTTTTACCACAGCAAATCTTACCAGCCACCACGCAAACTACAACTTTGCGGGTTCCACCTCTCCTACACGATGTTACTCCCACACTGCGGAAGCCAACCGCAAACACTTGTCAAGCACGCACAAGCACGCACTTCACCAGAAAAACTTGCATCCACCAGCGGGACCCGAACACCGCCGCATCGCCAGACACGAACGCACCGAACGTCTTATCTTACAGGTCACGACGACTTCAGATGTGTCAATTTTTCTTCCCCACGGAAACTTGCTTGCTTTCTTGTTTGCTTGCTTGCTGGAGCCCGAAGTCATCGAACGTGTAGTGTTATTGGTATTGAATCTAGTAGATTCTAAAGTTTCAGCGACAATTCACAGTCTCATGTCCTGGCTTACTGCACTAGTGCCATGTAACTCTAGCAGTAGTCATTGGCTTAAAAACGATTCGTGTCGGAAGTACCCACTCGTCATGACAGATCCATTATTGCGATCGAAGTTTCACTTGAGACTTGCACTTGCCTTAATTTCTTGCAAAAGCTTGTTACGTGTCGTATTTCCGCTAGTAAATGCCATGTGATAAGTCGAGAGTCAACTGGGCAACATGAGCCAGAACGTAAGATGTGACGATTTCTTCGTGGCTCAGATCTTCCATCGAGGTAGCAGACGTTATTACACGACTTGCGTATGCTTTTGTGGCTTACCATTCACGCTTTTGTGGCTTACCATTGCTTAAATTGATAAGCGTCGCAACAAGAATTTTGCATAACGAGCGAGAAATAAGTCGCAAATGCCTCCATGTGACACTTACTTGTGAAATCCGCGACAACATGATAAGGCACCGCCTTTCAGGGCCCCACTGAAGACTACAATGAGCTATGCACCATCCAGTAGACGTTCATCGAGGTACATATCAACCGTAGCGCACCAAGCACATGGATCGGCATCTGTCTGTTCCCGATGAATTTTCGACCCGTGATACCGTTACTGGTATTCTGATTTCTGATCTGCATCATGTTTTTTTCGCTGTACTTTGAACATGTTCAAACACGTCACGCCAGTGAGAGTAGAGTCCTGATCCCACTTCTGATGTCGGCGGCAGCGCCAGGGATGGCTGAGCGGTAGTTTCGTCATCACTCGTATTCGATTGAACTCAGTTTAGTAAATAAAGCTTTTTAATAATAATTAGTGAAACTCAACACACACAACTTTCACAATGACAGGATAAACCGACAGTTTCGTTGCACATACCGACAGACCGACTGACTGACTGCCAGAGACTCACTGACTGAGACGGACCGACCGTCCGATACGGACTGAATGACTGTCTGACACGGAATGCCACGACTCTGTCCACGTACCGCCATTTTATAACTGTGGCGTTACGGAGTCTACCCTTCATTTTGTGATATTTATCAAAACAACATTTCATCATTTAAAATAATAATCAAAACCACCGTCTTAATATTACTAAAAGTCGTCAACCACGACACGGCCATTCTGTCACTTTAACGTTTGTGTATCGTTGATATTCCGAACTATTGACCCGGATGCGACATATATATTAATACGTGAAGCAAAAACTTTGTATCCCTTTTTACGAAAATTGCGCGGACGGAGGAGTATAAAATATTCCACATATAGAGAATATAGAGAAGAAGTGCACAATGCTAATATTTTTTAAAAATAATGCATAAAAGATACATTAAATCAATAAAGAAAACATTACACACACTACATACCATAAATTTGACGCACACACGCATGCATACTATTTATTGTCAAACTTTTGTTCTTGACGTCTGTGGTCAAATTGAGAATAGATTAAATATTGTTTGTCTTTATTAATATTTTTTTATAGTGTAGCCTTGGCGAAATTTGTGATTATAGAAGTATAAAATACAATCATAATAGTGTACAAACTTACAATTCCAATTAATTATAGTCGAATTTCGACTCCTGCGGGACCTCTAGTTCAGATTAATTTAACTAATTTCAAGAAATGAAACCGATATTACAAAATATGTTGTATTTCATTAAATGATTTCAGCGTCGCAATGAACCGAAGGTTTTGTTTTAAAGGCAAATTTTAAATATTGATTACCTCATTACGTCTGAGTCATAACCAGTTTTCATTTTAATGCAACTTAAAAAGGATTATGTTATGGATGTGCTCATGATCCCTTGGATGTGACCGGCAGTGCTTTCGAAATTAATTATATTCCAGGTTTTATGTTGCGTGGTAGTCGATGGTATTAATAATTTTACTATTTCGACCGTTGCTCTCAGAACCTTCGCTCCGTGAGTTGCGCCTGTTGTCTGTAATCGGTAAGTTTTGAAACGAGCAAAATAAATGTGAATCAAAACTATATTTTCTTTATTAATCATGTTACTATATATACTATTATTTGGAAACATTTACAACTTGTGTGAGTAAAGGAATTTGTGCTGTATTGTGCTTTGATTTGGGTGCCTTTTTCTAACGGCGGTTATCGTCAAGCTCATCTGTGTGCTTAGAGCGAGTTTTTTAGCGTTGTCGATAGCGTAAAAGTTAACTCAAACTTGTATGGAGTTGGAACAGCGCCCCTAACGGTAAACGTAGTTAAACGTTTCAAACTCCATACAAATTTGAATTAACTTTTACGCTTTCGAGGACGTTAAAAAACTCGCAATGAGCACACTGAACTACTCAAAACAAATAGCACTCCAAGGGTCTTGAGCCAGAACGCTTTTCTGCATTCAAAAACCTTCTTCTTTAATTATAACTTAAATACATAATTATATACTATCAAGTTTGCTTGGTTATATTTTTCTCGATGTAGCCCTTGGTATAAAAACTAGTGGTAGGACGTGTTGCCCCAAGCCCACAGTGGAAGGTGCCACCATCCCATCCATTTCTGCAGAGAAGCAGTCACACTTTCCAATTTGAAGGGTTGGACATCCTGCACACAATACCATTCGACCTCATGTCTCAAGGTGGACGGCGGCATCCAATAGCTGTTGTGGTTTCTAATCTATTTCAAAAAGGAAAGCAGTTATATACACCTATCTACAACACTGTGTTCATAGTCTATATTATTATGACCTTGGTATGATTGTTGGTTACAATAAGCAAACAAAACGCCTACAAATATTTTGAGCTCAAACGCAAGGATATTTTAGCATATCGATCAGAACTCCAATAATTGCCGAAGCGTCATCGCAGCGTGGGTCGTCAATGTCACGAGGCTCGGACCGGTTCTGGTCTAGGTTGTAGCGATGCACCCACTGAGCCTGCGTGGGTACATCTAGACTTCGTCGTAGCTTGCTATATTTCATTGATGCTTCTGCGTGAATGCTTACCTTGAGAATTAAGTGTATAGAAGTTATTTCCGACCTGTTCAGTCTTCATAATTGTGCGGCAGAAACTTATAGCCTGGTGGAGTTTGTTTACGTTTTGATTACACATTTATGTACGTATATTCTGAACATTTTGTTGTTAAAAAAATAATCCCCGGGATCAACATAGTTACATCACTATCCCAGTGCTCTCTACTAATAAGCCAAGAGTATTTCTAGCTCATGTCTGCGCCTGGTCTTTCCACTTTTCCTAAAAGCACGATTACTTTTACAGCATAAAAAGCAGTACCTTCATCAGTACTTATGCTTGTTTGTAGCTGCTATCTCCGTGTACTTAAGATAATCCTGACGTCGTACCTCATGGCATATTTTTTTTTTATTTCCAAATTGTTCCTTGACATATTCGATGCACATAAATAGTATTTACATGACTCTTTCAATAAAAACATATTAAAACGCAGTACTGGTATATGAATATGCAATGACGCGATTTCCTTCCAGTGATGTCATCTCAAACGAGATGATTTTTAATGTCTTTTCAACTGTATCTGAGGATGCTGCATAAAATATGTTAATATATCTGAGGATAAGTGAAGGTAAAGTTGGGTGTTCTTTGTTGAGGTCTTGCGTTATAGTAATAATTAAGTTCGAAGCCCTTCCACGGTTTAATTGTACTTTCATTTAGAAACATAAGCATAGAAAAATATGTGTTAAAGAAATAAAACATGTGCTTAATTAATGTCAAATATTGTAAGCTCGCTGAGTCTTCGAATTGTTATCGAGGGTAGCGGTTAACGTAATCTAATTGAACCTCATTGTTTCTTTCTGCGACCAGTGTTTGATTGCGACATTTTAAAATAATTTTAAAGTCATGTTAATGCGAACTAAAGAGCATACACATACTATTCATTTACGGACGTAACGTTCGAAATTATGTTTAAAAACGTACGCGGCGTTAAAACGTTAACATATTTTTTAATTATGTTAAATTAAGTAACGCACATACAGATACCGTCTACCGTTCAGCTCAAAGTTTTTTTTTAATGTTCATTTATTGCTTAGATGGGTGGACGAGCTCACAACCCACCTGGTGTTATGTGGTTACCGGAGCCCATAGACATCTAAAACGTAAATGCCGCCACCCACCTTGAGATATGAGTTCTAATGTCCTTAGTATAGTTACAGCTTATCTCCAGCCCTATTTGTTTCTGTGGGGCTCAATTACAAAATGAATTTTATAAAGCATATACCAGTCTATAACATTTATCTCGTCATCTCGTGATTATACCTTCAATAATAGGATATATTTTGGGGATTTAGGATATTTTTACAATTTACTTGATCACATACCACCGGATTTAATTGTAACAGTATTAAAAGATGCGATGACACTTCGGAATACACATTATTAGTCGAACCCGCTCGGTCTGCAGTCTGGATATATTAATTCGGGAGTTCAGGATATATTAATTTATCCTGAACTCCTTGAATACAAAGCTATCCTCGCGAGTAACGAGCGCATCTCAGGTTCGGTTTCGCAAGTTTTACTTGTACCGATAAATCTGTCTGAATGTCGGAACCGGTCGGCGCACGGGCCCGGCCGTCTCGCTGCCCTTGTTCACTATCGCGGTTTCATCGTCGCCTGCATTATTGTGTAACAGAGATCCGGACTGATACCCCATTGTCTTACAGATGCCCACTAATGCCTCTAATACCCGTTCATTGAGATTTCTAATCGTGAACCTTTCCATTTCGCCTTTTAAACACTTTAACTGCTCCGGAATTCGTCACGGTAAACATTTGTTATCAGAACGGGCTTTTATCACATTCGAATGTTTTTAAAAGCGACTAATTAGAATTGTTTTCGAAGCGGTGAGGTAGGTATTATCTGTGAAGGCTCGAGTCAGGAGGTTCGAGGGAGGAGGCGCTGGCGCATCCCGCGGCCGCCACTCGCACTCGCAGTCTCAGGTCACTCAGTAATCGCTCGGACGCCAAGTCAGTCGCACGCCTACCGTTCGCTTGAACGCGAATTAACTTAACATATCGACCCCGAGTGACCCCGAAAAGTGCAGAGCCGAGCATCAGACACGAACGAAACGACGCCGCGAACAATAACAAGCAAATTAACAAAAACGCTTCACACAACACACGTGAGCTTCATTAACTGTTTAATAAATAACACGAAGGTGATATAGACTGTGGACACGAGATAAATTCGGTCGCGAGTTTTAAATGCAAAGAGACGGGGTGCAATAGCGGCTGGACATCCCACAGGTAAGATTATATATACTCAGCAGTAAGATGCTCGTATGTGCGCTCAGCTGTTGCGCGTGAGACTTTTCGGGTGCTTCATCGTGTCCATGAATATATTAACATTATTAAAGGCTCTATTGTAGACAGCAGAGAACACGATTGGTCGATTAGTTACAATAATGTATTAGCGCTGTTATCAAGTCTGTTTGTCTACATTCGTCTCGGAATGCGTTCTGTATGGTTGCATCTTCGATTGTAGGCACAAGTTTCGGATATCGACTTTATTTGAACATCTGTTTATCAAATTCTTGAGGTGCTCGGGTTTGTCCTGTGCGATTCTCGTTTTACATAACATAGCCAGTATATTCTCTTTGTTGAGCGTGGCAATGACTCAGACCGTGAATTCTTGAAATATATTTTTATGTTAATTTTAAAATTTTGGTTAATAAGCGATGTGTAAAACATCGTATCTCTAAAACCATATTCAAATTGCTGATTTAATGTTAGTTGGCCTAATCCAAAATATTTGTTATGTATTCAAATTATTGTCAAATGAGATTTTACAAGTTTACGTTTACCATTTGTATTTTAAGATTTCGAGTTGTACTCATTATTTTTGGAGACAAATGTTTTGGTAAGCGCTTGCTCACGAATATCAGTAATGGCCTTGTTCTTCCTAATTACTGCTTTGACAATAGAAAACAATTATTATTCAATTTAAGTTATCATCACATTACATTCTAAATTAATCAAAAATTTATTAAGTCCAGTAATGGTAAATTTAAGGTACATTATATAAAACTTAAATTGATTAAGGCATCTAATACCTACTTTCCTGTTTATCAAAATATCAAATACAATTCAAGTCAATCGACTGCGTGTTGTCAGACTAGTGTGCTTAGCGCGAGTTTTTAACTTCTAGACGCGTAAAAGTTAACTCTTTGTATGGAGTTGGAACAGCGCCCCTAGCGGCAAACGAAGGGAAGCTGTTCCAACTCCATACAAATTTGAGTCATACAAAACTCGCAGTAATCAAATAGAATAAAACCAACCCATCTCTCCCCGTGGGTGTCGTAAGGCGACTAAGAGGTGAATGGGCAACAAAGTTCCGCGAGTATAATTCGTACTGTGATCGCCATCTAACATATTTTTTTTACTACCCAAGTTGATGGTCCAAGGGCTCCCAAACATATTTTGTCTACTACCCACTTTGAGAATAAATTATTATTTAGAGCCCCCTTTTTTTAGCCTACTTAAAAATCACTATAGCGAGAGCTCAGTCGGTGTCTAAGAGTCCTCCTAAATGAATTTACAAATAGCCTGCCAAGCCTCTACACAACACCCCCATTTTTTTCTGGGTCTCTTATCGCCCCCCTTTAGGCTTGCAGCGCCCACAAGAGGGCGTTATCGCCCACTTTGAGAAAGGCTGGTTTAGAGAGACCATGTCAACCGGGTAACATTTACTTTTTTTTCTTTTTCTTCTTTTCCTACCTAAGCTGTTGGTCTAGAGAGACCATGTCAGCGTCACCGGGCTAGTAGGTGAGCTCACGGGGCTCAAATCTGACGATGTTGCTAACACAAACCTTTGCAAGAGCCGTGCTTCTCAGAATATACCACCGGATCGGAAACGCGACCCACTGAGAAGATGCGGCGAAAAACTCAGTGGGCTGTGTCTGTGGGTTAATTTACTTGTCGAGCCCTTCGTCGCAAGCGACGGGTTCGACGAGACTGATCACCGGTGCTTGGGTTACCTAAAAGCACCGTTAATGGATCGGGAGGATCTGAAATGATGTGAACATTTATTGGTGATCGGACATATTGGGAGCTCGCGCGTGTAGGTAGGTACCTACCCAGTACCGGGTCGGGACCCAGTCGAGAGTTAATAAAAAAAGCTGTATAAGTACCAACCAGTGTTAGGACATCTTGTATGCTGTGCTATTTTCATCGTTCTCTTCGTTTCTGTTAGATGGATTGTTAGTTCCAAAATTTTAGATTTTTAAAATCGAGGGGTGAAAGCTTATTGGATTATCGATATATCTGGAATTTTCCAGGAGAGCCATTTAAAATTTAGAAAAAATGTCAGAACAAAAACTTCTTCAGTTATTTCAATGGAGTAAACTTGATTGAAGTTCAATTAACAACATCGAATTGTTGATGTCAACGCCAAATAAAACGCACCTTTGATTACAAAGATAAATGTCTCGTATTAAGCGGAATGTCGCTTAAATCAAATAGTCTTTCACCCCTCGATAGTCTTGTCTTATCGACATTATTTTCCCACTTACGTTTTCTCAATATTGGCAAACTTTGCCTTTTAACCTGAAGAAGCGGCTATAGTAAATTGTCTATTTTGGTATTCGGAAATTATCAACTCTCGCAGTTTTACATTCAATATCATATAAAATGCGAAAAAAAATGTTTTACTGGTGGTAAGACCTCTTCTGAGACACCCGCGCGGGTAGGTACCACCGCCCTGCCTATTTCTGCCGTGAAGCAGTAAAGCGTTTCGGTCTGAAGGGTGGGGCAGCCGTTGTAACTATACGGAGACCTTAGAACTTATATCTCAAGGTGGGTGGCGCATTTATGTTGTAGATGTCTATGGGCTTCAGTAACCATTTAACACCAGGTGGGCTGTAAGCTCATCCACCCATCTAAGCAATAAAAATAAAATAAAATGAAAATTAAACCGAAACTTAGGAATCTTTAATCAACAATGGCACAATTAAGTGTCTGTGATTAAAATCACTTTTACGACTTGTTATTTATTTTATAAACCTTTTACAAGCTGATACCGTTATACTGAACTGTTTTCGTGGGAACATAATATCAATTATTCTGTTAAATGTATAAAATAATGGCGAAATAAACAGTGTTGTTTTTAATCAAATCAATAATTTATTTCTCTGTTAAAAGGATTGCTTGATGCGGACCGTAATCGTATCAGGCTTTTGGAAATCGTGGCTCGTAAAAATTAACAATAAATTAGTAATAAATCGCAAGTATAAAAAAAAACATTTTAATTAAAATTACGTGAAAGAAATGAAAGCAACCGTTGTTAAGAAGAATCCTCAGAAGGTCGCAATAGTTTCTTCTAATAGCTATCTCGCAGTTACCTTCTGTTTGTCTACATTATATGCCGGTGATAAATACATATGTACATATTGGAGCTGTCGGTTTGTGTGACATCACAGGGAAGTCTGCCTAACGACAAATAAATTATTATACATAGGTATATTTCCGTTTGTGTGTCACGGCTTGTTTATAAATTGTCTCTAAACTACAAGGAAAATAATAAGTTAATAAATTATTAAATTTAATGCGATCTCCTCCCATGACAATAACACTGTTAGTAAATTAGCAAATCGGCCTAACAAAACCCGCGAAGCAGTAACGCAAAATCAAATTATTTTCATCTGCAAAGAGCCAACGAACGTAGGGCTCATCTTGTACGAAGTGGTTATTGTTAATACCACCGCCCACTCGGTGGACTTATCAGCCACCTTAACTGACATCGAGAGAACAATACGTGAGCGAACTGTTATAAATACTGTTTACTGTTTATCTGTGATGACGACATCTACATGAAACACACTTCGTACGTGTCTTATCTCCTCACTACTCTAAGAATTTCACTATTAATTAATAATTTCAAATAGTTTTCGTTTACAATTGTACATTTTCTATCGCAATGTTCATGCACTAACGGATGCTCATTGATGACATGCAATTTTTTAGCAGACAAATTACCAGATACCATACTATCTAAAGAGCGATCAGGGAATTAATCTTTATTCAATAGCATACTGCTGCTAGAAGATTAACTAGCATGCTGTAACCACTGTGTGTATTCGCTGTTGTTTCCGCTCGTTGATATATTCAATATAGGTTCGCTGAACATGCAGTACACATGCACACATACCCGTTCCTGTAGATAGAATGGTAAACAGTCGACGTCGCCCTAAACACGTCATTACGGATCCTCCCAATCCATTAACGGTGCTTTTAGGTACCACAAGCACCAGTCACCGTCCTCGTCGAACCCGTCGCTTGCGACGAAGGGCTCCACGAGTGAATTAACCCATAGACACAGCCCACTGGGTTTCTCGCCGGATCTTCTCAGTGGATCGCGTTTCCGATCCGGTGGTAGATTCTGCGAAGAACTGCTCTTGCTAGGGCCAGTGTTAGCAACACTTTCGGTTTGAGCCCTGTGAGCTCACCTACCGGTCCGCCTGAAGTTGGAATAGCCTCTTAGGCTATCAGCATAGGTTTTAAAAAAAAACCCATGCACCGACACCACTCCAGGTCAGCTGGTAGGTAGGTAGGCAAATGTATAAGGCTGAAACTGGTGCGTGGTAAACAGAAACGAGCGAGGGTACTCAACTGTGCTCGGAAGAGGTCGCGTCAAGTTGGCTCCATGGACCTGCTAGTATCATCCGACTTTTTTCTGCCGCAAAATAGTTATGCGCTTAGGTTTGAATGGTACTGTTCCAATGCAATTGAGAATTCAATCTTATTACTTCGGAGGAATGACAGCATTCAAATTGGGCGATATTCAATAAATACTACGGCTTAGCTCATCTGCACCAGTACGAAATGCGGTAAATTATATCTGTCGTCGGCACTTTACAGCCCTGAGACGCGCCGTGTCATGTATTAGACAAATGTGTTCATAATAGTCGGACTAGCGGCGCTCTCAGCGATTGTCAGGTGGCAATTATAGCTCGGTTTACATGATGACAAAAATAAAAAATAAAAATCTAGTAATAACATTTCAATGAATCATTAAAAAAATAATTCAGTTCACGAAAGTAAAATATTAATCTTCGTTTGGTATTTTCGAAGTAATTTACCGTCTAAAATATTTTTATATTAATTTTCATTATTTATATTGACATGAAAATGTTTCAAAAAGCATTAATATGTGATTTTGTACACATGAATTTTATAAAAAATCTGCGGCACGATCAATCTGACTTTTGAATGACTGACTTCGCACATATCTTCCTTAAATGTATTTCTAATTGTGTTTATGGACGTGTTAACCGATTTCACAGTGGGAATGGTTGGTCTTCAATTCAGGTCGTATGTTTGATATTATTATATCAGTATCATTTGAAAGACCACACCTAATAAATAAAAAAGTATCTCCATCTATTTCTCTAAGAAGTTGATGTTTCTTCATTTAAAAATGAAAGTTCGTGACAGTATATCACTACTCTATTTATAAAATTCCTCTAAATGAAAATAGCACAAATAAATCATGCAGTTTATTTATGTCATCACACAAACGTACATTTACAAGACTCTGTGTATGGAGTTGGAACGCTTGCGTACGTTTGGCGCTAGGGGCGCTGTTCCAACTGCATACAAATTTAAGTTAACTTCTACTCTAACGAGAACGTTAAAAAAAACTCGCACTAAGCACACTGGTGTGAGCCCGGCTCACGGCCGCGTGGGCGCAGCTATCAAACGATTGTTTCATCGCCTGACACCCCCGCACTATCGAACCTGGCACTCCGTCGCCTCGCGCGCCTCCTGCTAGTCTCGTCCATAATAAAACCTTTTGAAAAAATACCCTCATATTGGTGAGTAACTTTACAAAAAAATACAACAAAAATTTTTTGAAATTAAGATATATTTTTTCATTAAACATTTTCATATTTTTTACTAAACTTACTTCAATTAATATAAATCCAATATACCTATTCTTATTAATTTTAAAGTTAATTTTGTATTTTTTTAATAGTATTCTAATTCTGTTTTTTTTAGTCGCCAATGATAAGTTTAAATCGTTGGGAAAGATTTTAACATTGTGATACATCTAATGCTGATATGAATAGGACTTTCCAAACGTATTGGACTAATGAATGTGATTCAAGTGGTCAATATAGTATATATTATAGTAATATGGCCTCAACGACTTATCGTACGGGAATAGATGCATTTCAAAAATCATTCGTACCCGATGTGTGTAGTTTAGGTATAAATAATATTATGCCAAGCCAGTGAGCGATATGATAATAATAAAAATATATTTTATTATTGCATTACGTATTTATTTGTATTCGATAATATTTGTTCATTTCTGAGCTGTCGCTGGTAGCATTAGTCATATCAAACTGAGGCTTACACTATTTGTGTCAAGGATATTTCTAAGTATTAATTTGTGTAGTTTTTAGAAACTATACTTGTGGTCTAGCTTTATTACCCGTGTCTTTTGTTTTAAGTTCGCTTAAGGTCTCGCCTGGCAGAGATCATTTAATATGTAATTTGTTTCAAACTTTTACGGGAATGTTAATTATACAAACATTTATTTATCGACCTCTGCTCAACAAGTGCCTGCGGTAAATAACACAATAAGCACAATAGCCCAAATTTCGCATGAACAGACACAGTTTATTATTATTAACTGACTTTAAAAAAGGAAGAGGTTCTCAATTCGATTATATGTTTTTTTTTATGTTTGTTACCTCATAACTTTTGACTGGGTGAATCGATGTTGATGATGCTTTATTAGAAAGCTGACGCTTCCCGTGTGGTCCCATTTCAATTTAGTCCAGTTCTGATTATGGTATCTATGAGAAAACCATATAAGTCTTAAATTTGCATTAAGTACGTGCGCGACAAATAGATGAATAACTCAATATCACGCCAACCGATTTCGATGATTATTGTTTTTAGTGTATATTAATTTGTTTTGGAATATCTTTTTTTTTCTATTTGAAGTCTGTTTTTGTTAAAAATTATTTTATTATAGCATTGTATCGGCAAGACCCCACCAATACCGTTCTAATCCTCGTCGTCATAGCTAGTGTAGAATGACGTTAGAAGTGCGATACGAACGATTGAACTCATACATATCTGTATCTTGAAACATTGGAAGTCACTATTTTCCTAACAAAGTCGTATATTATCACTATCGTATAAAAAGTATACAACTTATGTTGTTGCTATGTTTTAATTAGTGATGGCTGTGTACTTGATTGGGAATATGTATATCTAGCCCTCCGTGAAGTATATTCTTAACATCGCGTATAATTAACATCCCAAGTGGTGGCAATGAAATGCAGATCGCCCTCGCAGGCAGCGGCTCGGCTGATATCCGAGAGTATCGATGACTATATATCGCGGCATAAGCGGACAGTTTATTTTTCTTGCCCTTGCAGACTGACGAGCATACGGCCCACTTGATGGTGAGTGGTTACCGTCGCCCATGGACTTCAGCAATGCCAGGGGCAGAGTCAAGCCGCTGCGCCTAGCATTGCTGAAGTTAAATACTCTCCAGAAGCCTCGTTAATAGAAGGAGAACAAGTCATAGCCCTCGTGTAACAGTACCCGTCCGTGCAGACCCCGCCCAGCGTACCCCCTGCATGCGAGTGTAGTGAGATATTTACAATATTACCACATTACCTACAAGAAGCGTAAATTCACAATACATTTTTTTAATCATAAACAAATTTCCCGGTAAAAACTTACTTCATAACGTGATTACCATACGAATGAGTTCATCGCTAAATTTACATAAATCAATAAAGATTGTGTTTATTTAAAATAATTATTTATTATGACGTTTACTGAGAGCATGCGCGTGATGCGTCCTCTTACTGCATGCGAATAAAGATTAGGTTACGGACTATAGGGGTCAACAATTTTGAAGACTTCAAATCTCGTTTGAAAAAGGACACGTCGTGGTACTCGGGAAACGCGATAGAGGGGTCACGTGGTAAACGGACAACACGAAATACGTACTCATATGTACACAATGTTCACGATTGACTTCCACGGTGAAGGAATAACATCGTGTAATAAAAATCAAACCCGCAAAATTATAATTTGCGTAATTATGGTGGTAGGACCTCTTGTGAGTCCGCACGTGTAGGTACCACCACCCCGCATATTTCTGCCGTGAAGCAGTAATGCGTTTCGGTTTGAAGGACGGGGAAGCCGTTGTAACTATACTGAGACCTTAGAACTGATATCTCAAAGTGGGTGGCGCATTTACGTCGTAGATGTCTATGGGCTCCAGAAACCACTTAACACCAGGTGGGATGTGAGCTCATCCAACAAAAAAAAAAAAAAGAAATGCTATTACAGGCGCATTAATAACGATGACCACTCATCGTTCAGAAGGCGCCATGCTCGTTTGTCATAATTGCCTCAAGAACTGATCGTGACCCGCAACTCGGCCGATATACTAAACCAAATGCAATGTTGATCTTAATATTTCGAGAACAATCGCAGATCGTGTTACTTATTCCAAGAATAAATTGATCTCTGTCAAGCAAAAACCTCACGACCGAGAGAATCGTACATTAATCACGTACGGTGCCACACACTTAATTCCACCAGTCATTGTACTTACACATAAATAAACACAAACTTTTAAACCCAAAAAAACAAGCCCTGGTCCTACCCGTGTGAACATAACCGCCACAAACAGACATCCTCCACAACATACACTATACGTCTCATGCATATACTTCTTGGAGACCAATGGAGCCCACAGACATATCAGTCTCATCTGTGTTGTTTAAGGGTTCGTTCCAACCTTTAAAAACTAAACGCCCTACTGCCTTGCGGCGGACAAAACCAAGCAACTTACAGTCTCACAGTCTACTCACAAAGTGCTATTAATTTCAAATAATAACCACAGGAAGACAAAAACAAATCTTGTAAAATACATCGATTGGAATAGCTCGCGGCGCAGTTCCATCCGGCATGAATGTCAATATTACTCGTTCGACATAATATGCCAGGAGCTGATTGTTTACATTTTCAAGCGGCCTTACTGCTGGTACCGCCTATTAGATTTCTACCTGTCCTCCTGCGCTTAATACCGCTGTGTTGACAAATTCAAATTCAAAATCATTTATTTCAACTTAGATGTCAGTATAACACACTTGTTGAACGTCAAAATATAAATAACAATGTTAATAAATAACAATGTTAACCACCGGTTCCAAAAAAAGCCACAGTCCTGAGAAGAACCGGCGCGAAACAAACTCAGCGGGCTTTTTTTTGTTTTTTCTCAAATATTTACTTTTCTTCTTAAATAAATAAAAATATTTACAATAAAGGAAAAAACAAGTCAAAAAATACAATTAAAAACGCCGACATGCCGACGAAGTGACAGATGAACTTGCCATTCCTAAATAATAAGTCGCATTTATAACCATTTCGTTTCGGAATTATAATAAAACGAAGCTTGCAATGAAAACTAAGAGAGCGCTTAAATAAATGACTTAAATCAGTGTTTTATGTAGGTATTTGCGTTATATAAAGCGACGTGGGCGGGTCCCTCCGGTTATGGTCAGCCTTGTCACTGAAATGGTAATGGCCCAAAATACAGTTTTATTTGCAAAGCCTTTAAAATGGACTTAAAATATCGTTTTTGTTGTTGGCTAGATACACTGGGTGCTATGCAACCTACGGTCGAATTTGATTAATTTGATTAAGGGCAGAATTGGCTTAAATTGAAATTAAACTACCTTTTTACTTAAAGAGAGGGATGATATCGGTAATCACAAGGGAGCACGAATATGTTTATATGCTTAAGATGCCTATCAAATCTTAAAGCATTTTAAATTGAAATTTGTACATGTACAGAAGTTGTATGAGCATAGTTTCCGAAACGTATGGACCGACTTAGATGAAATTTTCAGGTAATTTTCAAATAGACTTGGCGGGTGCCGTGAACTGGCAATGATCGGATGCCAATAAAAAAATTAGCCAGAAATCGGGCCGGGTCCAACTAGTTCGTTATAGAGTGGATATATTTGACACAAAAGAAGATTTGTTGAAATATGACGAAAAGGCCTCAAGTATAAGACAAACGACCCAAGAATCTATAAAAAGCCGAGTTTTGCTAAAAGCAGATCTGCCTTGATCCTTTACAGACCCCATATCGTCAATGTCGCTGCTCGTATTGAGATATAAAACCGTAGTCTGAACTTTAACAACGACTATTCTACACACACACACGCACACAACGAATACTCGATTGCCCCGCGGCAAATATAAGCTCTTAGTGAGGAAGGATAAATTTCGATGCTTATTTCTAGTGCACCTTTCTCCACAGCTAGGATTCGACGTAGGTACGGACAGAGACGCAACCTACCAAACCAGTCCATAGTACCCCTAGCTCCTACTCATACCAGTACAGTATAAGTGTATACATATATATATGTAAGTATTTCTAGACGATCGCTCGCGATATACCTTAGTGAAAACAAGTTTATTTAGTATTTGCAATTTGAGCGAATCCTCGACATTATTACAAAACTTTTATGATTCAAACCCGTCTACTGTGACCCTCGACACAGTGTTCTAAACTTAGTTACTGACACTAATGTTTGATAGCAAATATAATAAATAATCTTTGCAGATAGCAAATAAATTTTTACGGCAATAATTAAACTAAACTGATTTTTGTGGGACATGTTCCGTTCTAGACGTCTGGCATTGTGTCATAAATGAAATTTGCAAACTGAAAAATATAAAATATTTATAAATATAAAAATAAAAAACTGTAATGTATTCGCAATTAGTGGGTGATAAAGCGTAGTGTAAGTCCACGCGGATGGACCCCGTCATCTTACATATTTCAGTCGCGATGACAAGACGTGGTGAGACAATCGTTTTACCAATACAATTTAGCTTTTAAACGGATGTATCAAGATGGTTGACGACAGTTCATGCCTGCGGACGTAACTGCCAAATAGAACCGAGTTATTTAATGCATCTAGAGGGATACTTAGCAGTATTAAAAGGAATAATGATTAAAGCGATTAAGATGATAAGCGACATTGAAACAGATTTAAAAGAGTTACAATTAGTAGTAGTTAGTAAACACAAATGAGCAGCAGAGGTAGTAGACAAGGTAACCGACGCGTTTACTAACTTACTAGAATGATTTTATCAGTAGTAAATCTGGAATAACATTGACGAATGTTGTACATATGTCAAATGTTAGAATTGAAGTGTTTGTGATCGTGTTTTTATTTTATTTTTGTCCCGGCTTCCGTCAGCACAGAGACATAAAACTTGAACCAGTTTATAGGTCAAATCGGACTTTAAACATAAAAGGTTATATCAAAATCAATGTAGATTTTTTGCGTTGTCGCACTAACTACTGCTAACCGCACATAATTAGGTAATTATACCTTTACGTAATATATATTAACCCCAATTATCTCTTAATTATTATTTTACATTGACAGTTTTTATTTGACACAACATGACGACTGACGCACTCATGTGTTGTGAACCATTGACAATTGATATAACAATAGGGAAACTATATACATATATACTAGTTCGTGATCAATCTACGGGAAATCTAAGCAAGTTTCAACAATATCTTTGTGTGTCTCATAGCTCCTAAACTATTTATATAAATTGGGATAGTAATTCTTCATTCGGTGTGTCTTAACAATATTCTCGTCATAGAGCATTTCAGATATCTAACAACAGAATATATTAGTTTTTGTTGAATAAACCCGCCATCGTTCTGCCCACTTATACGCTAAATATTCATTTGTTTTGGTCGGTGTTCAACAGCTACCACATCCAATCGAGACAACGCAGAGCAAATCTGTGCCACTTCTAAGGATACCCATTTTTTCTTTAGCTCGTATTCAAAAAACCATTGTTATCAGCTTGTGGTTTGGCGTAGGCGTCCCTTAAAGGTTGCCATACTTTTCTGTTCGTAGATTTTTCCTGCACAGCGGCCCAACTGTTTTCTTAATATCCTCTTCGCATCTTTTTTCCTGTCCCTTCTTTGTTTTTCTGTCGCTTATTCAATACAATGCGACACGGTTTCCTCGATGGGTCCTACAGGCTCTGGCTACAGTTACAACTAGGGGGGTAGGGAGCTTGTTTGCCTTTAGACAACATCTATCTACCTATTTACTAGTTATACCGTTCAAATATCATTATCTAACCTTGAAATCAATTCAGATTATTTGTAGGAGTGAGATCACTATTCTGAACTGAGCACTGGATGTGGGCTAAATGTCTCGCGTCATAGGATGTCGTGATTTCGACTAAGTTTTTAACATAGATTATATCCAGACAGACTCGTTAGCACTCGGAAGTGATGTTGGATGTTAATTGTTTTTTTTTTTTCATTTTATCCGCTCTCTTTTATAAATAGCATAATTTTCATCTCTGTGCTTGTTTCGCGAATAATAAAAAAGGGTGTTGACGATTTTCAAACAATTTTTACAGATTTTTATACGGAAAATATATGCGCTCATTATAAATGTCTCTGATCCATACTAAATATTATAATTTTAATTGTTTGTCTGCTTTAGAACTTTGTTACTAAATAGCGAATAAATGGTTGCACATAATGGGTTGCACGTTGGATGTAATTCCGCACAAACATAGTTTATAATCCAGATTAACTTGATTACAACATGGGATAACTTTATCATAGCAAATGTGCTGAGTGTTTCTACTATAGTGAATACGACAATACGTAAGCTCGTCTGAATCCACAAATCAACTAGTGGCTTATGGACTAGAAAGATATAAAAAAAATTATATTCCGGGAATTTTTTTTTTTTATTATTTACAAATTTAAGTCACTAATTGTGTACTTTAGTATATTAAAAGATTAAATTAAGATATTTAAACATATAATAATTGTTGTGGTTGCGGCAAATTTCAAAAGACGTCCTAAATCAAAATATGTAATTAGAAATTTGTCACGTCTAATTTAATTACATGATCTTTGGAACATGTCGCGTCGTTGCGTTGTGCGATCTGTGTCCTTATTGGTCAAATAGAATATTATGTTGTCCGTATTAATTATGTCCGCGCTAATAATATTTTGGCTGTTCAGCGTGTGAAGTGAACGGAAATACGACATTAGCGCAGTTTCATTTCAAATGTTTCTGTCGGTTTTTAGAGTAGATTACAATTTATTTCATTGTACACTAAACACATCACCTTTTTGACACTAAACGTTGCCGACTTAATGTCTCAATTGTATCGTACGAGGGCTATCCCACCCTTTAAACTAAAAGGTAACGACTACTCTGAGACAGATAACGGTAGGATGGCGCTACCTACCCGTGCGGGCTTTCACGACAGTAACAAAACCCAAAATTAAACCTTAAAAGTGGTTTTATATAAGTGAGTCAATTGATCAATGACTGTCACCTACCGTCATCTACGTGGCGGATAGTAACACAATAAAATATTGATTAAACTTACAAATTAAACCCAAAATGTCGCTTTCCTAAAATATACTTTCAATTACCTAACAAACGTTCTTGTTCAAACAACAAAATCGATACGGAATCTTCAGCACACATAAATGTATGACATCATTGACTTCAATAGTTTAATATTGGTACAAGTATGTCCGTGTGAGGTCAACTTGCTGTTTATCGGAGTAAGGTGCGTATTTAGAGATGTAACTACCTCACTGGGCACAATTCTTGCGTTCCTGTTTTGAAGAAAGAGACATTTGTTGTTTTTTCACTGGTGGTAGGACCTCTTGGGAGTCCGCACGGGTAGGTACCACCACCCCGCCTATTTCCGCCGTGAAGCAGTAATGCGTTTCGGTTCGAAGGGTGGGGTAGCCGTTGTAACTATACTGAGATCTTAGAACTTATATCTCGAGGTGGGTGGCGCATTTACGTTTTAGATGTCTATGGGCTCCAGTAACCACTTCACACCAGGTGGGCTGGGAGCTCGTCCATCCATCTAAGCAATAAAAAAATCATAAAAAATTTGAGATTTTGACCTCATGTCCTAACGCATGTGGCGACATTCGCGCTTTGATATCTATGGGCTCCGAGAACCAAATGGAGTGTGGTAATATTTACCCATACAGGTTCACAATATGTCCTACATAATGTATGAATACGGATCCGGTGACAATTGTTTATTAAATATGCAAATAGCAGTTGACAGCTGTCAGCGAATAGAGATCAAACAGCAAAAATCCCAATCATTCTGTTTTAACGTTTTAATACGCAGTGGTGGTTAAGGTCGGCATTTCAAGACAATATAATAAGGCTTCACTCCACGAATCAGAGATAACTGATCACTTTCACTACATTCCAAGGAACATCATCTACAGAGTGATTTGTATTCAGGGTAAACAAAAGCGCGTTTACGATTCTATGGAAAGTGTTGGAGGATGTAAAGCAATTTATTTAGGTCGACACTTACTTTCTTTTATATCATTCAATCGACGAGAGGGACCTATAGTATGTGCGTCACTCTTGATAGGCAACAAATCACGTGATAGAAGTGTTTACAGGCGTCGTATAAAAACACACGACATCCCGTTTGACGGTAAATGACTACCATCGCTTATGGGCACTAGCATTCGTCAAGTACCATCATGAGTACTTTAGTTAGGAGTAGATTGGTTCATATCAAAACTGATAACTTAAGCTGCGAACTTTAAACAACTCTTTCGGTTTAATATAATCTAATATATTAAAATAATCCTCTGTACCCTGTGTCTAGTTAAATGCTGTTGAAACATTGTTGAATAAATAAATAAAATAAAATAAAAAATATTTACCTTTTATAATTTCCGAGCTGTAACTCACAGCACAGATGAATCTACAAGTCAAACAAACTATCAGATCTCAATATGCTGTTAGCCCTTTCTGTTCGAACAATAAATGTTTAAATAAAACCGTTTGTACAAAATATTAAACGGTATTAATGAAATATTTAAATTGGACAAACAATATCTCGGTCGTCCGCGGTAGCGGAACCATACTCATACCAAACCCATAGTGTAATCTGTCATAAAATTTAATAAAAAAATGAAGGAGAAATTACTAACGAAAACATCCATCTCATCGCGTTAAGTTATAGAATTTACTTTATACTAACGTTGAGGCAGTTTTAGTATTTACCAATCCTTTTATTTATTGTTGATGCCCCGCAGTTGTACATTCGTTAATTTCATGGCTAAAGTATTTTTATTCCATAAAAACATAAAATGTAAAGGTTATCGCACCGTAATTAAGTTATCTGCTTAATTAATTCAAACGCTACGAACAATCGCTACAATTCAGTTCTCACTTGAATATTCTAAAGAAAGTAATTAACATATCATAATGTAATTATTGTGTAATTTCCACGCTGTAGCTATTGTTGTGGAAGAGAATTATTTAGCTGATAATGTTCTTTGCAACTTATAGAACAACTTATGCCCTACTGAGAAAAGATTACGCTCGGTACCTGCCTATTCCTTACAATCCACTTTTGATGCAGAACAGCCGTGGAAACATCGATCTTCGAACGAGTTAAAAATATGTAAAATGTTTTTACGAAAACAAAAGTAGAAATATGGTAAACTTGTCAGACCGGTTTTTGTAAATGTTTCATGTTTTACTCTGCATTAAAGTAGATCGTTAATGTATTGTATATATATACATTACGTCAGATATGTTTGGTAGAATTCAAAGAAAAAAATATGGTGGTGTAAACAAATATATCTGCCGCGAGTTGATTGTGCGCTTTCGGTACCTACATTTGTTATAGGCGTTTTGTACTCAAAGATTCTTGTATGTGTAATGGTCACCCATGACGCAGCAGATAATCCTAACTTTGAGCCATTGTATATGCTTGGTTGAACTTTAAACGCTTTCAAAGCTACCCAACTAACAGTTCTCGTACGAAAATCGAAAGTTTCCCGACATCCTGCGTTTAGTGTACAGCCTTCACGATATAATTCAATTCGCTCCAAGCGCAAGCAGGTTTGGATACGCTCTGAAAACAGCAATGTGTCATTTATTACTTGAATTTCATAAAGTCGTTTGTAATGATAACTCTGTATTACGTTCATTAACTACGGTCAGAACAGCTCTGAGCTGCTGTGTTCATCCACCACACACCAATCGACATTGTTATGAACTCTCTGAGCGCTGTTCTTATGTACATGCCATTCCTCAAACGACATTTGCAAAGAGACCAACAGTACTTAGTTACTATTAGAACAAGCAGTGAGTCGATATTGTTCAAAGTGGTCGATCCTGGGTCCTTGGCCCTTCTTGGAAAAAGTACCACAAATATTCTGTCAAGTTCCATTTGGCGAGCTTAGACTGGTCCTCGGACAATTGTTAGAGATTAGTGTGGGTATATATCGTTCACCTTGTCTCTGTCCAAGTAATTTATGACCAATCTCCTGCTCACGGGAGGCTGATGTCATACAGCTCGCGTGGACCGTGCTCCAACTGTTTATTGCCCATTTCAGTCTAGATCTTGTCATCGTCTCGTATATTATTATCTTGTTATTGTTAATATGATGAACGCTATTCAAGGTAATTTAGATATTATACTATTTACTGGTGGTAGGACCTCTTGTGAGTCCGCGCGGGTAGGTACCACCACCCTGCCTATTTCTGCCGTGAAGCAGTAATGCGTTTCGGTTTGAAGAGTGGGGCAGCCGTTGTAACTATACTTGAGATCTTGGACTGATATCTCAAGGTTGGTGGTGCATTTACGTCGTAGATGTCTATGGGCTCCAGTAACCACTTAACACCAGATGGGCTGTGAGCTCGTCCACCCATCTAAACAATAAAAAAAAACATGCTAAACAACAAACACTACATATTTTTTATTTTTGTACTGGCGTCTAGAAATAACATATTTACTTGACACAAATAACCTGTGACTGTAACACGATTTAAAACAATTACCTTATATAGTAGGGAGTCAGTACAGCAACAGTGCCAAGGGCACCGGCGTGACTGAAAACCAACTCTTCGCTAAATATGGACGTAACCTCGCCTCACGGTGTACTTTTGTAGGCTCACCAAGATCTGATGCGAATGACGTGATTAAGATCTCGGTTACTTAATTAATAATTTTGTATAAATACTTTTACAAGAATATGTGCCGGTCCCGTAAAATATATAGTTTGTTTACTAGCCTCCTAACAAATATACGCCCGCGATGCAAGCCATGTGGAAAGAGCATGTTCAACACCTAATATCTATCTACCAGTTGTTGTAGATAGATTATAGGTTATCATACTAATTATCATATTAATAAACACAATGCAATTTAAACTGTTGGGGAAAGCAGACGAGTTTATGATCCACATAGGTTGTTACTATCGCTTATGGACAGCAGCGACAAAATCACGCCACTGCACGTTGCAACCCGTATGTGAACCAGAAAAAAACACTAGAATAGTGCTGATAAATACTTGGAGCTCTTCTCACTAGAGTGGTGTGCAAACCACAGAGAGCTCACGTCTCGCAGTAAACCCAGAGCATATATCGAGGAGGGAAAGGATATTTGATTTAATTTTGGTTAATACGCGCTATTTATCTTTGTAATTAAAGGTCTGTTTTATTTGGTCCAAGTATCAACAATCCCATATTTTTAATTGAACTTCAAATAAGTGCACCACATTCAAACAGCTGAAGAAGTTTTTTTCTCATGATATTTTTTCCAAATTTACCACTTTGAATGGCTCTCCTGTAAAGTTGCAAAAATGTCGCTTAAACCAAACAGCCTTTCAACCGTCGTTATCGCACAAAAGTAACAATCCAATGCAGCTTCTCCGGATCTTCTCAGCGGGTCGCGTTTCCGGTCCGGTGGTAGATTCTGCGAAGTACTGCTCTTGCTAGAGCCAGTGTTAGCAATACTCCGGTTTGAGCCCCGTGAGCTCACCCACATGTTAGGGCGAAGCTGAAATAGCCTCTCAAGCACATGTAGGGAAAAAAGCAGCTTCAATAGTAGCCAGTTCACATTCATTTTTACAAACACTTAAATAAACTTGTTTATATAATAGTTATGTATACAATCCGCGCTCCAGACAGTTCCTAGTAATGATGATGCAATCATAGTTGTGACAAATCAGCGCTACGGAGTCCACAGACGCCGTCGTTTGACCGGTCAGGCTCCGGGATTAATAATATACTAGTTCTAACTAGTATATTATTAATCCGGAGGAAGAAGAAGTTCTAACTAAATGACCAATCGTGAATTATTCTATGGGTACAATTTCAAGATTCATTTCATACGCATCGTATAGCCGTTTGTTAAAACTTTATTTTATTTTATTTTTATTGCTTAGATGTGTGGACGAGCTCACAGCCCACCTGGTGTTAAGTGGTTACTGGAGCCCATAGACATCTACAACGTAAATGCGCCACACACCTTGAAATATAGTTCTAAGGTCCTCAGTATAGTCACAACGGTTGCCCCACCCTTCAAACCGAAATGCATTACTGCTTCACGGCAGAAATAGGCGGATAGATACTTCCAACGTAGATCAGGGAGCTAGCTGATGCTGAGTGGCTGCCGTTGTTCAGGGACATCAACAATGTCAGGAAATAAATCTGCTGTAACCACAGTAGATTCTTTTCAAATCATGTTGGAAAAAAGGTCTTGTCGTCACGCATTTTTCTCAATATATCTATCTATGATTTGACACTACCTCACTTGAAGCTTTGCAGTAACTATTCGCGTTATGCAATTAACGCCATCGTCCATTCGTCGGTTCAAAATATCGGAGTCTCAACATACAGAAATGCTATTCGGCCCTTCCAACTGAATAGCAAGAGCATACGGCCCACCTGATGGTAAGTGGTTTCCGTCGCACATGGACGTCAGCAATGCCAGGGCAGAACCAAGCCGCTGCCTACCGTTAAGTACTCTCCACACGCCTCGTTTGAAGAAGGACATGTCATAGCACCTGGGGAACACCGTGGAGGGAAGCTTATTCCAAAGGCAGATGGTACGTGGCAAAAAAGATCTCTGGAAACTTTGTATTGTACCTTTACAAACCACCACCCACTAAGTATACGACCAGCAATGTGGGCAAGTAATCAGCTGGTCAATATTAATAACTGACGCACGGATAGTCAGCGTACAGCCTTAACCTTTAGAGGTTTTAATGTTTGAAAGAAGTATTATCTTTGTGACTCTGAGATACAGATGATCTGAAAATCTAATCGCGAAGCATCTATATTTTAATAATTAATCAATTAACTACAGACTTGTGGCACCTCTGTTGACCTTTTTCCCTCTTTGTTTCCAGCATGTCTGAAGGAGACGTGTCTCTAATTCAAGACGAAGATCTTTTGCGGCGCATGGTGAGATATCTTTTAAATTTCATTGTTTTTGCATTGTACCATGCACATGTTATATAAATTTATTTCTTGTGTATAATTATTGATACTTATATGCATTTGCGTTTGACATTTGGCTACCTACGAACTATCAGTTAAGCCGTAAGCATACCTATTTATTTGATTTCGAAGTTAAAAAAAATATTTTTCAAACCCAATCGTATGATTATCTTCAAGGTTTAATATGTTTGTTTCGGTTTCAAGGATGGGTCAGATTCCTTTCAGTTGTCCGGTGCATTTGTATCTAGCGATGCACCGGTGTTCGAATCCCGCTGGCGGGTACCAATTTTTCTAATGAAATACGTACTTAACAGATGTTCACGATTGACTTCCACCGTGAAGAAATAACATCGAGTAATAAAAATCAAACCCACAAAATTATAATTTGCGTAATTACTGGTGCTAGGACGCCTTGTGAGTCCGAACGGGTAAGTACCATCACCTTGCCTATTTCTGCCGTGAAGCAGTAATACGTTTTAGGTTTGAAGGGTTGGGCAGTCGTTGTACTGTAAAAACAAAGAACTTAGAACTCATATCTCAAGGTAGGTGACGGCACTTACGTTGTAGATGCTCCAGTAATCTCTTAACATCGTTTCGGCCGTGAGCTCGACCATCTAAGCAATAAAAACAAAAAACAAAAACTTCGACCTGATCCCTCACGGCGTACGAGTGATCCCGACACGACGACGCCTTGTTAACAAACCATAGCAACATTATCTTTCAACTATTGATGGCTCATTGATTGATATAGGAGCCATGAACATCCTATAAATATCACATAGCAAATACTTGCACGGAGGTATGTAATTGATTATATTTAATCAAAAATGTTAATTTATTTGAGATTTTAATAATTGAATTGAAAACAGTTACATCACAGCATCGTACAATGATAATAGCTACCCACTGTTGATAAGACAATGTAGGTACCTGCAATTATATATGCGTTTATATTTTTCTAAATTTTCAATAAAGCAATGCACTTACTCCAGTTTTCTGTACTCCGCTCTTGGTTGTTCTGGTAGTAGAATGCCTGTAAGTAAGACATTAAGTTCGCTACTCCACTTTTGGGAACAAAGCTAAATAAATATAATAAATTAGTTAAACCTGAGCCCTCGAGTGGGACTAAAAAGGCTTCCAGACTATAGGCAATCCCTCCATCCCTAACAAAAAAAAAAACAATATACAACAATACAAAAATCAATACGTAAATATATTGTGTACCTACTGTAGTACATTGACTTAAACCACAGTAGCAATCCCTCCTAAAATGACCCTATATTAATTTTAAAGGTGACAGAACTTTTTATTTACCGGTACGAATTAGTATCGCCGTCAAACCTAATTTGCAATAGGGCATTCGTGCATTCTGATCTAAGCAGTAGATCAGCCATTTGAGTTCCAATGTCTCTGGACTCGTCTTCCATCATCTAATGGCTAAAATCACATTTTTATTTTTGTATTGCTTAGATGGGTAGTCGAGCTCACGGCCCACCTGGTGTTAAGTAGTTATCGGAGCTCGTAGACATCTACAACGGAAATGCTACCACCCACTTCGAGACATGAGTTTTAAGGTCTCAGTTTTCACAGTACGACGGCTGCCACATCCTTCAAACCGAATCGCGTTACTGCTTCGCAGCAGAAATAGGTAGGTTGGTGGTACCTACCCGTGTGGACTCACAAGACATCCTACCACCAGTAAAATATATAATACAGTTTAGTACATACTCTCGGCTCGCGATACCCTCAGAAACATTTCTGACTGAAATCTTAAATACCTGACGATAGCAAGCGATTTAATTTTCTTTTCCAGTGGCAACAGACCGAAGATTTCTCCCGTAAGAAAGAAATCCGCGCCCACATGTACCGCCTCAGGGAAGAACGTTTACGGAACCTGTACTCCCCAGAGCCCAGCGGAGATGGGAAAGGTATTATACCTACTCAATTATCCATTTACTTTATGTACATTATTGTATATTTAGTCAGCTATAACAAATCCCAACATTGGCGGTTTGTAAGTTTAAATTTAGTTTATCTGTGATTTAATTAATTGATGTAAAGTGTTTCCATAAAATCGACTAGATTAGTAATGCGATCAACAGGTTGTGAGTTCACGTCGAGCCAGGGCCACGTGAAGTCATTTGCAGACCAAACCTTCCAGTCCATGAAGAGTAAAGAGGTCCGCGACGCTGGTTCCCCGCCCAAGGAATTCACGTATCGTGGCCAAGGTGCCTCCTCCGACAATACACTCTAATTACACTAACGCTTCTAACCGTAACAGGTTTCGGAGAGGACTACTGGTTGCGGAACTCACCCTCGTACTTTAACTAATTCCTAGGATTGGCTGAAATCTATATAAAACTTTTGTATTTAATTATGTCTATCGAACTTTCAGACCTGAAGGAGCTATCTAACGCGGGATGGAACGTGGAATCTGATGATCGAATCACCGACGACGGTCATACCCACGTCAAGTCCGTTAACGCGAACATCGAAGGCCGGTACGACGTGGAAGGCGGGAAGGGCCAGTTCGTAGCCGTTGATCGACACCGGCAAGCCGTCACTGAATACCAAGACGAGAACTCCAGTCTGAAACGGAACGAGAGCTCCTCCAACACAGCCGCACACGAGCAAGTCGTCCGCAAAACTGACGACGGAACTCAAATAAGCTCTTCTACTACGAGCTCAAGCTCCACCTCCAAGTTCCAACAGGTATCTTCAACACAAGAAACGGTACCATACTCAACTGAGGACCAATATAACCAACGAGCTACTAATCGCAATGAATTAACCAGACAAGAGTATGAAAGTATGAAAAGAGTTGATGACGAAAAAGGAGAGTTAGTGTCCAGGAAGGTGGAATATCCTGATGATAACACTCGCGTGATCGTGGAAACCAGATGTCTTCCAGACGGGACAAGGCTCACGAGCACTCGCCGAGAATTTAGAGCTCCAGTGCAGAGTACTCGCTCCGAGCACCGCTCTCAGACCAGAGCGGAGACTAAGTCAAGCACTGTTCACAGATCGAACGAATCTTTTTCGCCTAAGGTTACTCGCCACCCTGACAGCGCTCGTGATATAGTCGACTCCCAGAGACACGCCGACGATTACGATTTCAAGAAACAAATATCTACATACGTCGACAATGACGACTATTCGGAGACCCAAAGCATTAGAAATCGGGAAACGAATGTTAGCAGTAAAATTGACAGAAACACCGATGACAATTATTCTCGAACTTCTCGTTACGAGACTAAAGTGAACAAGACGATTATTGATTCTAAAGTTGAAAATGACTATTCCCAAATTCAACGTAACGAGAAAGTTGACAGAAATACTATAGATCGTTCAAAAACCGAAGAATTCGACCAGTATATCGACTATGATAATAATAAGACAACTGTTGACAAATCAACCTTTGATGACGACGTTTCTCAAACTACTCGCCGTGTCACAAAAGTAAACAGTAAAGTAATTGATTATTCGACCGTTGACGATGACAGGCATGTCAAACAACATCACGATAATAATCATCACAGTAACACAAAGGAGGTGATTGTGACGCGTGATCATAAAAATGCGCATGACACAGATCAAAAGGATACAAAGTATACAAGAGACGAGAGAGTCCATGAGATAAGGGATAGAAAAAAAGAAATAATAGAAAAAAAAATTACGAATGAAAATTATCAAACGACTTACCAGAGTGATTATACTCAGAGAAAAATAAGCACTGATTGGAGTCCTTCTCATCAAGCTTGGGCCAGTACTTTACGATCTGACACTCCGTCTACTACTAGACCTTCGACCAGGGCTTCATCTCCGGGCAGCAGGACATTTAAATCAAGCTCTTCTTCACTGAGGAGTAGTGTTAGTCCAGACAAGACTCATAGGAAACCGCAAAGCCGAGGTGGTAGTCCAATTAAAGGCGATAAGCCGCAAAGCCGTGGCAATAGTCCAATCAAGAGTGAAAAACCACCAAGTCGTAGTGCGAGCCCAAGTAAAGTTGACCGGAACTCTCCAACTCGTACGGTATCAGACAAATACTCCAGCACTCACAGCATTACGGAAGTGAAAACTAATAAGTATACCAGCCACGATGGTAGACCACCGACTGGTCGGTCTCCAACCCGACCTGTTTCTAGTCCTGATAGACCCAATGACCGTCAGAGAACAAGTGTTAGCCCCGAAAAAAGACCTAGTATCAGCCCAACAAATAAAACCGGGCATGAACCATCAGACTTTCAGCCATCATCTCCTTCATATGAACGACCAACTGAACCTCGTTCTCCGACTAAAACAAGTCAAAATCCTGACAGAACACCAGATTTTCAACCTTCTCAGACCAAACCTGATCAATTAAACTATCCTCGAGCAACATTTCCTGAACGACGTAGTCCTGAGAAAGTATCTAGATCCAGCCAAAGTCCGGAAAAGAAACCCACGGGCGACCGTCCCAACACTCCCAAAACTGACTCTCCAAAACATGCGGACAATATTTCGAAAAGGCCAAGCTTAAGTCCTGACCGAAAGCCATCTTTCAATCAACCACGTGAGAAACCTACTGATAGAACGACACCTAAGAAAAATGTCAGTCCAGATAGAAAGCCAGGCTACATGAAGCCCACCGCTTCAAGCCAACAACCTACTAAAGATTTCCCATATACCACTACAAGCCCTGAAAGAACTTGCCCAAATACAGATTCTACTAAGTATTTCGCTACTACTAGAGAATCTAAAATCAACAAAGTTTCAGAAGACCACTACAAGTTTGTTGACGAAGAAACGAAAACATATACTTTAACAGATAAGACAGACGTGAGTAAGATATCCCACGACTACTCAGAACCTTCCAGGAAATCTCCGACTAGATCTTCGCCTGCTAAGAATATTCCCGATTCAGAACCTCGTGAAGGGAAACCAACTACACATACGAGTGACAACTACCATCGTGACAGCGTTGATGTAACTACCATCGACAAAACAATGAATAAGCATGTAACCAAACAAAATACTTCAGAAGACCAGGATTATCCTATAAGTTCAAACAATAGAGAACCTTCTCCTGCTAAACCCCCAATTCGCAGTAAGCATCCTACAGATGATCGAGAGGTTCCAGACCGAGAAGCATCTCCAATGACTGGTCGCGGGTCTTCTCCTGCTAAATATGGAACATATGAAAAGAAAAAAGCACGAGATGATAATTATACTCCCACAGAAAAGGATTTATCACATCCTAGTCGTGAATCATCTCCTACCAAGTTAGATAAAGGAGACACCAAAAAATCATTAGATTCACCTCGTATTCCTAAACATGAAGAACCGAAAACTGGACGAGAACCATCTCCCTCTAAATTTGGAACATACAATAAAAAACGTCTAACAGAAGAAATAACTGATTATCAAACAAAAGAAACTATAACAACCAATGATATATCAGAAACTAAGTACGATTCGCTTGTGGAACATGGTAAAAATACTAAAAATCCCGAAAACCATTCGATTTCTTCTGAGAAAAAATCTACAAGAGATAGTATTTCACCGACAAAGCCTACGCCTATTAAAGACACAAAACTCAAGACAACTGAATTTATCACAAATGAGAGATCCACAGCGGAAGTTAATATAAAGACCACGAAAGATCATTCCAGGAAACTATTGACACCATCATCTAGTCCAACTAGAAAACCAAAATCAGAGTACGAACCGTCTACTGGTCAGAGTTCTCCAACTACTTCAGTTAGTGGTTTCGTCTATTTCAGTTCTCCTCGTCAAGAAGAGACTAACATAACTGATTTGGATGATCAAAATTATTCACGAACTATAACGACTGAAGAATTTGTAACAACTCAAAGAAGGCCCGATATACTCGATATTGATCATACATCTCCCTCTAAAATACCCTGTCGTTCACCGTCACCTGAAAAAAGAATATCGCCATCAAAAGACAGTCTCCCAAGGAAAAGTTCTCTCAAAAAACCCACTGAGCCACAGCCTTCGCCAGTTGAAAAGCCACCGTCCAGTTTTCGAGTGACTCCTACCGATGAAATTCCTGACCACAAGACGGTTAAAAAAGATAAGCCTGTAGACGAACCGAATATACCAAAAGCAAAACCTCCTCTTGAAAGGCGTGAGACATATGAAGACCGATGTCGTAAGATACTGGGCATGATTGAAAATGAAGAAACTAAAACAAATGATACTGTATTAAAAAAGACAGACAGTAATAGTTCACTTAGCGTCTCACCTTGCCGTAGTCCAGAGCCAAGTGAAGAAACTTCTTTTAACACTTTTGTCGTTACAAAGAAATCTACAACTGACATCGTTGACTTCATATCACACGAAAAAGATGACATCGTAAAGACATCTGTTCTATCCGCTCACTTTCCTGATAAGACGTCTAAAACCCCAAGAGATGGCTCTCCGACCAAACTTCAAGATCTAACTCAAAATATTTATGAAAAACACGGAAACGAAAGCCATGTTTATGAAGAAAAGATTACACTACAGTCCAAAACAAAAGACGTTAGGAAAAGTCCAGAAAAACAAACGGGTTTACCAAATAAACCCGATGATAGTGAACATTTTAAACTTCCCAAACCATATGAACCTATAGAAAAACAAAAACATAGCACCAGAGAACGTTCTCCATCTAAAATTGAGAGCAAGATTCCCAAGGATGTTTCACCTACGCGGCAAACTGTTAGTCCTAAACGTGAAATCGAAACAATTCCCTCAAAGTATTCCACCACAAAGTATCCATCACGCAGTCCTTCCGTGTCTCCTACACGTCAACTTCAATCACCACGAGAAAAATCTCCATCTAAATCTAAGCCGGATACTGGTTGCAAACAAGACGAGCCACATAGAAGCCCGTTATCAAAATCTTCAACTCCAAAACCTCAGAAAGAAACATCACCAGAACAAATACCAGGATACATGAAGAGTACCACAACAAAGTACGAGAAATCTACTGATGATATAAGAGAATATGAAAGCAATACTGTAAATATTACGTCTGTTAGAAAAACTACGCAATCTCCCACTCGTAAAATTTCTAAAGAAAATTCCAGGAGCGTTTCTCCATCTAAATCGCATTCTGTAAGTCCGGTACGTAAGCCAACTTCACCAACCAAAGGTACCGTTAACGAACGTCCAGACAGACAGACAGAACAGAGCTCCAACGTCCCAAATTACATGAAAACAACAACAGCTACATCTGTAAAACAAGAACTGTCACTAACAGGAGATACTACATTTGAGGAACTTGATTATCATACTAAATCCAAATCGCCTACTCGTAGATTTCCGCCTACTGTTGATAGTAAGGAACCAAGAAATATTTCTCCTCGACGTGAAATTACAATAAGGCCAGAGCAAGAGCGACGAGACTCACCGAAAAACAACATCACAACTAAAACTGTGACATCTACCTTTACAACTGATGAAAATGATACAATACGGGTAACGAAGACTTCTGAAACAAAACATAAGACTTCTAAACCTTCTTCATCACCCACAAGAGATGCAGGTGAACCTGTTCCTAAGTCTGATAGATTGACATCTCCCCAAAAAAAGCAGCAAAAAGATATCAGTAAAGATGATGAAATACCCAGAAGACGACCTTCCCCCGCAAAAGAGGTCCCAGATACTAAACCTGACTCAAGATATCCAAAAGATACTTCACCTACCAGGAAAACAGCCAAAACACCAGCATCCACATCGGACAATATTACATGTGATAATCGAAAAGAATCAACCGTCTTTGCTAAAACAATGCAATCTTCTGTTGTACCGCCTTGCAAATCACCTTACGAACACCCGGATGATGACAGAGCCACACCAAAACGTTATGGCGCAAGTCCTGAAAGAGAGCCCGTTAATAAATACCCATTAACACCTCCTGCTGCCCAATATCCTTCAGAAACTACAAATTATACGAGCTCTTCAGAATTATCGATTACGAACACAAGAAACACAACACAGTCTAAAATTGTGGATAACCGACAAAAATCTTCGTCTCCTGTGCGGAAAACTCCACAATATAAACATATGAATGATAATGATGATTCTCCAAAGTTTCCTGTTTACGAAAAAGCTCAAGAGAATAAAACTCCGCATCATGAACCAACATCTTCAGAGCCGAAACCTATTAACAAACGTCCGACGACTCCGTCACCTGAAAGAATTCCCGGATATTTGAAGTCCACTACATCAGTCACTTCAAAACATGAGATTATCCATCTTACAGAGGACACAAAAAACACAACTATTGATAAAACTACTAGGAAAGAATCACCCAATCGTCATGTTTCGCCAGATCGTCACACTCCAAAACGCGAATTGCACAAAAAGCCTGAGAATTGTAAAGAGACGTCATCCTCTAAGCCAGATCATCCTGAAGACATTGACTACGCACATGAACAGACTAGAGAACAGATTCCAATAAAAAAACATACTGACAGCCATCCTAAAAAATCATATAAATCCGAGATTCCAAATTACATGAAATCTACTGCATCTATTATAACTAAGCATGAAACGGAAGGCTATAAAACTGACATAACTACAGGTACAGAGAAGCATCGTTCGCCTAGGCCATCAACATCGCCATTACGACAAGTACCAAATGAAGAACATACAAAATCTGAGGAACCTAGACAACTACGAACTCCTTCACCAGTTAAGAAGATTACATCTACTAAAGAATTTAGTGCCGATTTTATAATGTCGGAAAGAGAACAAGAGGTACTTAATAAGGTGCAAAAGTCATTAAGGAAACTTTCACCCGAGAGAAAATCGGTGTCTCCAATCCGTGAGAAGAGTCCCTCGAAAATGACTAGCCTACACGACTTGGATATTATTCAAGTGAAAGAAACTGTGAAATCAATTGATGGTTACGAAATTATTGATGAGACAGAAGTTTTTGACTCTAACGTGAAAACAGATAAAGCTAAAGAACAAAAGATACCCTGTAAGCCATCATCACGTAATGTATCACCGACGAAGAAAAGCAACATACCAGGTCCTTCTAAAGCAGAAAAAACTCCAGACTCTCCCACAAAATCTAGAAGCATTTCACCTAAGAAACCAATTTCTGAAAGACCTCGATCCCCACAAGTACCTAAAGTCGGTTATGCTAAGCCAAAAGAGATGACTCCATCAACGTTAACCCGTAAGCCCACTCCCGTTACTATTACTACCACCAAATTAGAAAAGGCCCTTGTATCTGACGCAAAGAAGTCAATCACAACAAGTAAACAAGTTATTACGAAAACTTCTGTAAAAGCCACTGCCAATAAGTTTATGACCCCAACTAATAAAACTGAGACTGAACAACGAAAAATTCTAACATTGAAAGATAAAAAAGACCAAGAAATATCAAAAAAAGAATCTGACAGTAAAGTGAGCAGAACTACAAGTGACATCACTTTAAAATCAAAGAAAACAACACCACAGAGAGTCAAATCGAAGCCTGAGATTCAAGTTAGCGATGTGTCCACTAAATCTCATAGACATCAAAAACCTACCAAAGAAACGCCAGCTAAATTCTCAACGAAACCTAAATCAGCCACAGCATTGAATACATCTACAGATGACAGTGATGTAATCATTGATGTAGGGCAATCGAAATCTTCAAGGGAAAATTCACCAGATCGGATTTGTCCAACGCCAATCAACTTCAATCAAGAAGACAGCACACCAAGATTCCCAGATGAAGTAAGCGAGCCCGACGATGACTTCCGCAGACACACACATCATACTATCCATGAAACGGAATCCTTAGTAGATGACATTGTAGAAATTTGCGAAGATGACGAACTATTTGTCAAGAAAAATACACTGGAAGACAGAGAGGAACTTAATATTCACGAGGGTGTATCTAAATCTGTTACGAAACTTAAAGATACTAATATATCATTCTTAAAAACAGAAAGGCGAGAATGCCTTGACGAACAATCAGATGAATGTCTGTTATCAGTGACTGAAAAAGTAAACAAGTTCGCTAAAGGCCCCACAGACACTAGAGATAGTAAGAGCCCAATACGTCGAATCGTTGACGAATACGATAAAGATACAACATATCAAGATGATTACACAAAATTAAGTGTTAATGACAAGGCTCACCTATTTGTTGAAACAGCTGAAAACGTGAACGTACCAAAAATGAAGCCGGCACAAAAATTAGAACGTCCAGATATGAGTAACATTGATGATTCATTAAAGAGTGACGATTGTTTATTAAGCGTGTCTGATAAAGTGAATAAATTCGTTAAAACGGCTGAACAGTTTCTCACCGAAAGTCATGTTGTCGAGGAAAAAGAAAAAAAAATTAAAGAGAAACACGAAAAGATAATGAAAAAGATCGTGGATGACTTTGATGAGGATACTCAAGAAGTGATCGAGGAAATAGAAAGGGCTACCGAAGAATATGAAAAACCAACGAAACACCCTGAAGAAATACGTCACGTAACACCAGATCGTTCAAAAGAAACAGTTAAATTACACCCGAAAGTTAAAGATTTCAAAACACCAACCCAAAAAGCGGCTGATAAAACTCCGATTAAGATTACAACATTAAGGAGCAGCGAAGCCGTCAAAAAAGCTAAAGCATTATTCGAGAATATTGCATCTACTACACAAAAAGCAAAAGATATCAAAATAAAAACTAAGCTGACCGACATTGGTGTTAATCAAAAGACTCCTAAACCGGAGACCCTTAGACATAAAAACGACCATCCTAATGTAACCGAGGACGAAGTTGAGATGAACACCACAGTAATTAAAACCGAGCGTTCAATCGAATCAATCAAACCTCAAGAAGATATACGCGAAAGTCCAAGTCGCTTATCCACAGAATCACCAGTCCCGAGATCTAAATCACCGATCAGACATACTGTTGAAACGGTCACAACGAAAATTACAAAATCTGCTGCACCAAGAGGGGAATCTCCGAAGCAGCGGCCTGAAAATGACAAGCCTGATAACGTTCCAGGCTATTTAAGACCAACGAAGACAAGTCAGATTAAGGAGGAGACTATAATCCATGATACGGAAGTGAGCAGTCGTCGTGGCAGTGGAAAGTTTGGCGTGGAGCTTCGTAGAACGAGCGTTGAACGTGCTGCAACGAGCAGTGAGAGGAGACGCAGCGTGGAACATCCTTGCATAGAAGATATCTTTGATGTCGAGCTCTTAGAACAAATGGTAGGTTTTGTTGTACTTGATCCCCGCTCTAACAGTCCACTTGGTGATAAATGGTTACCGGAGCTCGTAGACATCACAACCTGAGTATTTAAAATGTTGTAAACTTTAAAATTTGAAATCTAGCAAATATACAATACTCCTCCTTGGCTATGCCCGTGGTATTGCTGACATCTATGAGCGTGATCACTCACTAAAGGTGAGCTGTAAGCTTATATGTCCAAAAACAATTTTTCTATTGAAATAAGTATCCGACAAGTTGTCGACGAATTACTGCTGCAATGCTATTTTGCGTTAAGTCTGAAAGAGCAGGACAGCCGTTTTACAATAAAATTCAAGTCAGGTTTTAATCTCAAAAGAAATATGGCAGCATTTACGTTGTATTGTAATGTCTAAACGTGTATTGCCAATTCCTACATTTTCTGTGTGTTGTATTCCGAACTCCACCAAGCAATGTGGCACTGACGTTCAGGTGTATGTAGCTGGTAGTATTTCCGTGTGAGAACACAAGAGGCAATCCATATAATATATGCTAACTCTCGTTAAACTTCTCTTTTTTCTCTCTTTGAAGCTGGAAAAAGTTGTGGGCTACGAACAGAGACGCCGAATTCGTGCTCAAATAAGAGAAGCGAAGAAATCAGAAGGAAATTTCACGAAAACTACAAGAACTACTCTAACAGTATCAAATAAATCTGTGCCACACAAGTCTCCAGACCGTTCAAGGAAATCTACGCCACAGAAGACTGCGTCTCCCGAGAGAAGAGCTCCCACTTCGAAAACGGGTCACAAAGAACCATCAACTTTGAATGGACATTCTAAAGAACCCGTCGAAAAGCAACCACGTGATCAAAGGCCACACAGTCCTGAGAAAGGCAAGACCACACCAAAAACTTCTCGCCAAAGTCCCGAGAAGAAAGTCAGACCTCAGTCACCCACCAAGGTGACTCCCAAAACGAAGTCGAACCGATTCAATGAATACGCTTCAGCGTACATGAAGAAAGTGGGACTGAACGAGAAACTACCAGAGATTAAGCAGCAGACAGAAGAACACCAGCAGTCACGCATCGAGGAGCATGTTACAGAACATTTCGCAACATCCAAGACGATTATCCAACAAACGTCTTCTAGAGACGTGATCGAAACAACAAATTTCAACGGTAAACGGTCACCGTCTCCAGGGAAAAAACAAAGTCCACAACGCACAGGAAGCTTTGAGAAACGGTCACCAAGCCCGGACCTCAAACGACAGAAGCCAGATACTAAAAAAGAAAAGATAATAAAAACAGTTTATGAAGTCGAAAAGAAGATTTCACCTAAACCAATACAGGAGGAGAAGCCCTCGTGGGTGACCAACAGGAATTTAAAGAAGGTGACGTCAGAAACGCGGAGTTTCAGTTCGAAAAAAATTGAGCCGGAAAAACCGAAATACCGGGCTCCCAGTCCCTCTAAAGTCATATCTAAGCCTTTGGATGTGATCACGTCGAGCTATGGGCCCGGACCACTAGATGCAGATGGAAAACCACTCTTCGGGATAAAAGCTTTGAAAAAAGGAAGCAGTAATTACCAAGGTGTGTTTTAATTTTTTCTCCTTCTAGTTGGAGCCCCCGGCTTCGTTCGATTTGATATAGATTTTGTCAATCAATTGAGCCGCAAAACACGCATTTTTTAAGTTCTCCTATATATTGTGTTTTATGTCCTGCTATACACATACAAATGCATTTATAAATGGTGACACGCGACCCTGCTATACCCAGCTGAGCGCGGGACAGTCGTGCTTCTGGTCATCCTTGCGATTGTTTAATGTTAGATTTGCTTCCGGTACATCATCGGTACTGTTTCTTTTTTCTGTACTCCAGACACTATGTAACGTGTCATTCATGATTGTCTAAAAACTATTTTTTATGCCAATTTTCATAATGATTGGTTGAGTAGCTAGTAATAAATAGGAGCGTGTTAAATTTGTTTGCTCGACGGCAACATCTACCTTCTTCTACATCTGTCTTACCGATAAGTTTCTCTAACAATTTCGTAGCGTTAGAGGAGAATGAAAGATCCGTTGGAAATTCCTTTGGCACCTACCGAATAGTTTCGAACGAACATTACTACATTCAGGACTTCTTGTCTACCAGCATAAACTCCAAGATAAATTATTTAAATTTAAAAGAAACTGATCAGTGGGCCAGTTTCTTGCACCAATCTTTCTTGAGATATTTCTAGAACAGGCGGTAACGCTTCCTTCAACGTTCAATAAGTATGTTATCCATCCATTAAAATAAATGTTTTTAAAGTGAACATGAATTCAATTAACATTATCTATCTGAAAATTATTTTTACGACACAATTAAATTGAAAACAAGTTTGTTAAGAAACTTAGTCACCACGAAGCGAGTGCTGCGGTTAGTCATTGCTTTAGTTGTTCAGTTGATCGTTATATGAGAGCAGTGTATGTTCCGTGACGAACTCATATCAAGGTTCGCATACATGCATATTGTTATAATTATATTGAAATATCACTCGGAACAGCTTAACAATTTATACAAGGAATCGAATTCGCGAAGAAAAAAATGGCGCAAATCAATCTTAAATAAACTACATCAATGTTATCCGTGGGTAAATTTAGGACTGAAAAAATAATTTATTAGACTCATAACTAGATACCTAGATACCCTACGCTGGTGTTATGTTAAGTAGCAGGCACTGGGCGGGTGTTGATCGCATCTAGTAACTGATTAATGTGTGTTCTTAAATAGCATAGTAATTGATTTAAATCTGTACCTATTAATGCAAATACATCTGTTTATTAATTACGATATAATTTTATTTTCTCTTAGTAAAAGGCACTGTGATACGACAAGAGTTTCACTCCCGCAACGGCGGAGAGCCCGAAGGCACCGTATCCGTCACAGCCTATTCCACTGAGCCCGAGGAGCTAGAGAAACTTCTACAGGGAGAAGGAGCTCCTCCATCCAGGATACATGGCCTGGCGGCCATCACCACGACCAGGAAGTTTGGTGGAGACACCGGTACTTCTATTCACGAAGCACACGGGGTGAGTATTGTCAAAATTTCAGCTCTAAGCTCATACCACACTTGTTCCTTCTAACTGTCGCTCTTATTACTTAACGCGGTGTATTCTAGGAATGGTTACTGTGTTTTCTTTTTCATTTACATACATCTTCAAACCAGACTGAAAGACACAGAACGCAACGTCAGCAGGAGGTGGTGGTCTTACTGGACCTCTTGTGAGTTCGCGCGGGTAGGTACTCTGCCTATTTTTGCCGTGAAGCAGTAATGCGTTTCGGTTTGAAGGGTGGGGCAGCCGTTGTAACTATACTGAGATTTTAGAGCTTATATCTCAAGGTGGGTAGTGCATTTACGTTGTAGATGTCTATGGGCTCCAGTAACTACTTAACACTAGATGGGCTATGAGCTCGTCCACCCATCTAAGCAATAAAAAAAACTTACACCGCGCTTAAGATTTCATAGCTGATAGCTTTGACACATATAATTATGAAAGCAGTATAGCGGACTATATTAATATATGCTTTAACATGATCAAGCGTGTACAGTATCCTAATGAGCAAGTCGTTAGGTTTTTATTGATTAGATTGGTAGAATGAGCATCGGTAACATTTTAATGAACCCCACAGAAGGAACAGCGCGCAGTCCTAGATCAGTTCACCCAGAACGACAGACGAGTCTCAGACACTAGTCTAGACATCACGAGAGACACCTCCACGTACGAGTGTAGAAGAGAAATCGAAGAGCGGACAAACGATAGAGAAGAAGAACTGAATACAGATAATGTAAAGAAAAGTATAAAAATAGAGAAGATGTACAGACATGACAATACAGGGAAGGATGCGAGAGATGATAGGAAAGATAGAGTGGAAAGGAGAGATGATAAGAAGACCGTCAGACAGAGCTCTGTGAAGTCTCTTACTGAGAAATATATTAAGAGTGCAAGTAAGTGCTATATACTATGATCGGATTTTGTCATTGTATGAAGTTTTTTCCATTCTTTAAACTTTCATGAGACCTACAAATGAGATGGGACACTAATCTAATACAACACAGGCAGAATTTAAACTCAATTTAAATTTCATTTATTTTCTGGTTGTTGATGAAGTGGAACAAATAATATGTTCCCATAAGTGTAAGGACTCTATGCGTTTATTGGAAGTCCGTTTATTACTTGCAAAATCTAAACAATTCTCCATACAGCTTCTTTTATTAAAGTAATGAAAGAAAACCTAAATATCGGCAAGATCAATCTGTCAGGTATCCTCTGAGGGTTGAAAATTAATGTCCAAGAAAAATATAGCCAAATGAAAGTATTTAAAATCAAATCACAAACGTCTCTGTACACTCCATTAGAATCCTTCAAGAGAACTCTGCTCACCACGAAATATGAACGGTAATCGTCTTATATAACGTAACTTTCATTATTTTGTACGTAGTTAAAACACGCAGTCTGTCGCGACATTTCGTGGTGAACGGTGACCGTCCACCATGTTCCGAGAGTACATTGATATAGTTAAATTAATAAATAGTGAGTAAATTATATTTCAAATTGATAATTGAATATATTGTGTATGTATTACCTTATTTATACGCAATACAGACAAACGGTTTGATTCGAAAGACAATATGGATATTAATTTTTAAATAACACATTTGAGCTTGACCTCACACCTCAAGGTGGGCGGCGGTTATCGTTCTGTGGTCTCTATGAGTACAAACACGCACTTAAAATTAGGTGAGCCGTGCGCTTGTGTGCACATCTACAGAACTAAATAAAAAACGTTAGCAAACAAAACGAAGGTTACAAGATTGTGAAGTTGCACTTGTTGCTCCGGATCTACCTGAGCCGAGTCAGAGTAGGTCAAAGTGACGAAATCTGTGTACCGTATTATCAATTCACAATTCATTATTCAGTCACCATTAACTCACTTTGAAAAATTGAATTTATAAGTCAATTCATACGTATTGCTCTATTATTTTATAGCTTCAGAGTTTCAGAACAAATGCGCGGCTCACATCATGCTATGTGGTTATCGGAGTCTTTAAAATGGGACCACCATCATGACACATGAGGTCACACTCTTAGTTATAGCTGTTTAGATATACTAAAGATTATCATCGTTTTCGTAGTATGTGGAGGACCCACTGAACGATTCCGCCACCGTCCCTCGCCTAAGCTACTGATCATCACATTTGGATAGATCGTAAAAGGCAAATGGAAGTCTAAATTTAGGTTCCGTACACGCATCTCATTACATCACTTGATACAGAGAGCTTATATGTCATCTTCGTAGACCCTTTCATCAGTCCTTAAGACGAATTTGACTTTAATTTGAATCCCATGAGAACGTTACCTAGCTGGAGTACCTGCCGTGACTAACACGTGCTTGGTCATTATTAACTATTATTTTTGTCCATTTTTTCGCATCAAAATAACCCATTTCCTTTTGAAAGGCAGTATTTCTACCTCTTTGTCATTACTCCACCTATTTTTCTTAACTGGTGGACTGGTGGTACTGGTGAGTCCGCGCGGGTAGGTACCACCACCCCACCTATTTTTGCCGTGAAGCAGTAATGCGTTTCGGTTTCAAGGGTGGAGCAACCGTTGTTACTATACTTGAGACCTTAGAACTTATATCTCAAGGTGGGTGGCGCATTTACGTTTTAGATGTCTATGGACTCCAGTAACCACTTAACACCAGGTGGGCTGTGAGCTCGTTCACCCATCTAAGCAATAAAAAAAAATCTACTCAATGGGGGACGAAATACACGATGTGGTATATAGATATAATTCAGAGAGATTGTACTAGGCCAAAAAATCCATTTACGTTAAATTTATCGCGTTTCTATCGTAGGTGAGAGCTCGAAGACCGACCGCAGCGCTTACCCAAAAGCTGGGCTCATCCTCAGAACGGCCACAATGAAAGACAACGTCTCTAGTGACTCCACCTCGCATGTCGGTGAGTAACTCTACGAAAATGTCAAAAAAACGATCATTTTTCTTAACAAAACAGCTGAACCAACACTAAAGACTGTTCCACCATTACCATTGTTATTAGAAATATTTATAAACCAAAAATTGTCCAATAAAACTATACCTAATAAAATTTCAAAAATTATAATGGACAACTTAAATGAAATAACAGCTGTAATAAAGAGAAATTAATCTAGATGATAATGTATATTCTGAAATGAACAACATTAAACTTTTTTAAACAATGGCCGACATTCAGAATGGTATAATTAAACAAATAAAACCATGAAGTCAACTTAAATATACATAGGTACGTTTATGAATACACATACATATATACATTAAGATAAATACATTACGTAAACATTAGTCACCAGTAAATTGCTGCTACCGAATTATTTATTTGTCAACAACTATTGTTGTTTAAAGCTGCGATATGACGTGATTACTTCGATTCCCTCGGTATAATCAGAAATGGGGATTAGAGTAGTGAAACCGGTATGAATGAACGATAGGCAAGTAGTTTCGGTGCAGTAGCCAGGGACCAGAAAAAGGACCTATATTTAACTCGGCAGATTGACTGTTGATAGTATCCTACCATTTAAGTCTTCTATACAGTACCTGCACATCAATAAAACTCTTGGATTACAAAGAAACCTTTTCATCGTCAACTGTCAGTGTGAATTTTTAAAGGCAAGGGGTCAATAAATGTTTGTTGCACAGGTCTTGCGCGTACGGACAGCGAGCACAGTCTGGGCTCGGTGGAAGAGACTGTGGTGACGACCACGGAGCGCACCGTGGACGGGGTCCGCACCACCACGCGCCAGGAGAGGTCCTTCCTCGACAGTGGGACCAAGGTCACCGGGGTCCAGGATATACTGACCAGGATGAAGAACGCTGATATAGGTTAGTCATTTGATTCGTGTGCGCATAATTTCCTACGCGCCTTAATATGTTCCATCACAGGATTTGACTTAAACAAAAACATTTTTTTTTTTATTGCTTAAATGGGTGGACTAGTTCACAGCCCACCTGGTGTTAAGTGGTTATTGGAGCCCATAGACATATATAACGTAAATGCGCCACCCACCTTGAGATATAAGTTCTAAAGTGTGAGTGAAAAAGTGAAGCAGTAATGCGTTTCGGTTTGAAGGGTGGGGCAGCCGTTGTAACTATACTTGAGACCTTATGAGACCTATCCAGTAACCACTTAACACCAGGTGGGCTGTGAGCTCGCCCACCCAACTAAAGCAATAAAAGTGGAAGTCAATCGTGAACATTTGTTGGGTACGTATTTCATTAGAAAAATTGGTACCCGCCTGAGATTCGAACACCGATGCATCGCTCAACACGAATGCACAGGTATCCTCTAGGCCACGACGACTTTATAAATATATATAAATATGAAAGAAATGTTTGTCCAGTGATCGAAGACGGCGACACGACGGAGGACACGGAGGCGCGAGCCCTGCTCAACAAGTTCCTGGGCGCCTCCGTGCTGATGGCCGGCATGCAGGGCTACGTCACGGAGAAACCTTCCGGGAAGGTCGTCGTTCAACAGGTCAGTACGATTGAGTGAGCCAGCGGTAGATTAATGGCTGACTTACATAAATATAGCCATTTTCACAATATTTTTTTGACTACGATTAAGTAACAATTACAATATAATATATACATAAATCTATATATTATTAATACGTGAAGCAAAAACTTTGTAGCCCTTATTACGAAAATTGCGATGACAGAGGAGTATGAAATTTCCCACACTTATAGAGAAGAGAAGTGCAGAATGCTAATTTTTTTTTTTAATTATGCTTAAAAAGTACATTAAATCAATAAAAAAACATGACACACACTACCGTGTATTTGACACACGTACACGCTTAAGTGTTCTTCGTTTATTGTCAAACTTTTGTTATTGTTTAAAGTCTGTGGTCAAATTGAGAATAGGTTAATGTTGCTTGTCTTTAATATTATTTGTCCATAATGTAGTCTTGGCGAAATCTGTGGTTATAGGAAGTAAAATATAAAAAATAGTCTTAGATAATAGAATATAATAATGTTCAAACTTATAATTTCAATTAATTATAGTCGAATTTCGACTACTGGGGATCCATTACTTTAGTATAATAATAAGTGGGTATCTATTTTTTTCTGATATTAAGTGCGTATTGTAATCTCAATTGGATTAGCCATCATCTAGTTGACAGCTACACGTATCAACTGAAATATTATGTAATCAGGGCACAGTTAAGACCAAATTATAAACCGTGAACTCAACGGCACGTTTTTTTTTTTAATACCCTTAATTTGTCATTCGCAATTTTTAATATTCCCGCCTGAGAGATGCCGCATGATAATGATCGTAAATTTGGCGCGCGCGTCTGCAGAACTGATATACGTGAATCATGTGTTTAGTCCACGCCATGTTTACAATTCAGAATTAAACGTAATTAATGTTTCAGAAGATTTAACCATAAAAGGAAATGATTATGAAGTTGTCATATGCGAGAGATAGATCTCGCTTCGAAACAGGTTTCAAAAGTCTTTGTATATAAAGATAGTCAACAATGTTATATTTAAACACATTATACGCTGACTAACTAATTGGAAAGAAGAATTATTTTTTCGATAGTTCGGTAAGTAGGTAATCACCGTCGCGCGTGGACACCAACAAGCCCAAGCCGTTGTCTACTGCTTTGACCAACCTTACCCGCAAAATTCTAATTTGCGTAATTACTGGTGGTAGGATGTTTTGTGAGTCCGCACAGGTAGGCACCACCTATTTTTGCCATGAACGTAATGCGTTTCGGTTTGAAGGGTGGTGGGTCAGCCGTTGTACTGAAAAAACTGAGACCCAAGAACTCATGTCTCAAGGTAGACGGCTGCATTTACGTTGTAGATGCCTATGGGCTCCGGTAACCACTTAACAGGTGGGCCGTGAGCTCGTCCACACACCTAAGAAATAATATATAAAAAAATCTCTGATATGTCCGTGGTCCACGGGCTACGGCCAAAAGGGTTGGTTGTATACTCAATAGGAGAATTAAAAAATACCGACTGAAGTGCAATGTTCACTCGAGTTGCGCCTTGTCCTGTGTTTAATATAATGTATAAACAACCTCGCAGCGTCATATTGACAATAAAGGATTTTAATTCAAACAAAGTATATTGTGTCGCTAAATACTATTTTTTTTTGTTTTTTTTTTTGTTTAGATTGGTGGACGAGCTCACAGCCCACCTGGTGTTAAGTGGTTACTGGTGCTCATAGACATCTACAACGTAAATGCTCCACCCATCTTTAGATATAAGTTCTAAGGTCTCAATATAGTTACAACGGCTGCCCCACCTTTCAAACCGAAACGCATTACTGCTTCACGGCAGAGTAGGCGGGGTGGTGGTGCCTACCCGTGCGGACTCTCAAGAGATCCTACCACCAGTAATTACGCAAATTATAATTTTCCAGGTTTGATTTTTATTACACGATGTTATTCCTTCACCGTGGAAGTCAATCGCGAACATTTGTTTAGTACGTATTCCCATTTCAGAACTCTCTTTTTATCCCTACCTCGATCAGCATTTCCTACGAGTCATGCACGAGCATGTCTTTGTGTTATACGCCAAATACGTAAAAAGCTCATCTCTCGACCTTGATTTAAGTGTCCAAATGTTCTGATGTGTAAAAACATACGTGATCTATATTTGAAGGCGAAATATAGAGCTTATGTGTGTGAACTTTTAATATAGGATTGTTTCTAATTTCTGTTTTCCGTTCTCTAGATTTATTAAGGTACTCATTAAAATGCCTGCGATGTCCCATCACTTCATACCCATATTGTTCGGGATGTTTCTGGTAACCAGTTCTGAATAAAGTGCAACATCTTTCCCAAGCTCTAATCATAAAAACAACTGTAGCTTAAAGCACGAGTGATGTACTCCCAAATATACCTTACTTGCGATTTCTATCTTCCACAAGGCGGCAGATGCAGAATTAAAACCACCCAAGTTTTTTATTACAAAATTCTACGCCTCGATCAGTGGCGCAAGAGCACGACACCCAACCTGCCCAGTGCTGCACTCAATGCCAGTCTCGACCCCAGAACAGACAGAGGTTCCCGAAATTTTATAAATCGAAAAAAAAAATTTTTTTCAACTTACAATTCGCATGTTACATTAACCTCCTTACGATAATCCCAATATATTTTCCTAGTAAACAAACGCTAATGTGTGTATATACGCCATATTGCCGTTTTAAGACAGGCGCACGGATAGCGAAGCAAACGCGCGCGCAAAAATAACTGCCCGCACTTTGCAGCTCAAAAACGAAACATCATAAAACGAACGTAAATCCACGCGAAATTCAGCTTTAAGAGCAACAATTCGCTTACATTTAAACTCGCGAGTTGCACGAACATCTCGTCCCGCTATATTTGGTGAGCTGACGTCAAACATGGATGCGCTCGCAGTCCGGACCACACTCGCGCAGTGAACGGTGCGCGCCGATATCAGATATGATAATTTTTTAATTAGAAAAACCATATCTATGGTAATAAGGTTAAGATTCAAAATTAATTAAATATTTTATTGTGGTTTAATCGCGTGAAAGAGCGCGATCCAGGCCTTTAAGTGAATTTATCAGGATTGCATTTTTCTATAAACGCTAATAGTAGGTAAGTTTTATTTTTAGGTATTCCATAGCTTTTATCTGTGATTTTAAGAATTTTACGCAATTTACAAAATTTGTAAATTATACAATTGTGAGTTATTTGTTTTGTAGTTGTGCTATTAATGTCGAGAAAAGATCACTGAAAATTTTAAAAATAAACACAACTACACAGTGCTATAGCGTGTGCCTGATCAAACGTGTCTTTCAACAGCGGCGTTCGTCCGTCCCGAGGTCGGACGTCGGGACACACATTCGCAAAAATAACGCAACATAACATCGAGCATAATTCTCAATGACAGCTATTTTCGATAATTACTTTATATTCCGTGAACCACAATAAAATGTTCTCAATTGAAGGGTAGGCTAACCGTTAATATGTATAATTTAATTTATTCGATTTTATGTACACGCAAATAATCTTAATTCATGATATCCTATTGATAGACAAAATTTATGTATGTTTTTTTAAGATTCAAATCTGTCTTGGTGATACTGGAAAGGCTACCGGGCCACCGTAATCATTCAATCCTACAAAAAATGTAGATATTTTTACGTTACTTTTGTCAGATTTTATCATTCGCATCTATCTGGAATAATGATTAATGTTAAAAATGTTAATATTGCCATTTTAAATTAATTAAAATAAGCTTTTGGTTATAACTTCAACATGCCTAAAATAATACATTTTATACACAAAGACCGCATATACAAATTTGTTGAACAATGCTAGCAATACATATCCCGTAACTTGGAGCAAAGCGTTCCTCGAATCTCAATTATTCGCGAGCTAGAGAGTAAGAACAACGGCAGTACCGACAATGTAAACAATAACAAGAGACAACAAAACTAGTCACCCGACAAAACAATTGTTTATTTGCCAATAATCAAATTAACATAAAAATATAATGACGTATGAGTGATGAGAAATTCGAACCAAAAACAAAACGCAATTCGTCAAACATTACATGTACTTAAAAGTAGTACATTCGGCCTGCGAAGATTGTCGATAACCACGATATTGCCCAACAATAACTATGCTCGTCTCATTGAAACATTTAACGGTAGGCAGTGGCTTGGCTCTGCCTCTGGCATTACTGAGGTCCATGGGCGACAGTAACTACTCACCCTCAGGTAGATCGTATGCTCGTCTGCCTACAAGGGCAATAAAAAAACAGGCTTACAATTCGCTTGTCATCTGATTCATTCGAAGCATAGCAGGTCAATCTGGTCTACAGAGCCAATCAGGTCCTAGAGAAAAAAAATCTTGTTACCGCGAAGCAGCTTTCCTAGTGTAAAAACACAGCACATAAAATTACACTACTGAAAGCAAGAAAAATAAAAAATTAAGATCACGTTACTCTTCTAATTTTTTTAACGTCCTTTTGCAAGTTTTGCCCCTATTCCACATTATAATATGGTGTCAGCGCAACATGTTCTCTTATCATCAAGCCGCCACCCTGACGTCAACCCTCCTTGAGATATATCTCTAGTAGTATATCTATTACATTGTGCCGAAGGGAGGACTTTTTTGTTTCTTCTTTTGGTTATCCTTCTACTTAATCCTTTTTTGGTTCCATGATTTGCATTTTACTAAAATAAACATTTAAACGTCCGCAGGTCATTATAATTATATATGCATATATTATATTAGCAGATATCATAAACATTATACGCCTCAGTTTTCTTTTGTTGATAAACATTAGAAAACAACTACAGTTGACAGAAGGTAAAGCAAATCAAAAGTACTGCTATGAAAATTATAACCTTCATACCATTCAATAGATTAAACTTAATATAGGAATAACTACTACAATCTACACGCTGTGTATTCATCTTGTCAATGACTCGTGTGGATAGTTGGCGTGTAAGGAAACTAATTACAAATAATGAACATAACTGAGTCTGATGCTTTCGATCACTATATTGCAGTTTTCTCCTTGTTGACGTATGTAGGTCGAACTTACTACTGCATTATTAAATGTTTATTGTAGCGGTTTCGAACAATCAAATCGATACGAGAGTTTGCTTCTTCATGTGTCGACAGAACTTTTCTGGTTACAGGGTAGGAGAACCTTCCGATGCCGTTAATACCAAACATGTCTACTGCAGAGTAAAAGTTATAGAATGCCATCAGGTGTGTGTAACAGCACCTACGTGCATGCCAAAAGAATTGGCCCAAACAATCTAGTTCAAAAGGAAGTGTTAGTAAATGTCAAATTAGTTGGCGGTTTCGCTGCGCATTCGTAACGTTTGTGTGTCGCTAGATAAATTAGGTCAGAATTAACTGAAAACGTATGTAACTTATATTGTAGTAACTGTATTAAAGAAGGATTCGTTTTTCATTTTGAGTGAGCTTACGAGAAGATTGATTTGGTTTTAATAAAATGCACAGAGCTATAAATTAAAAGAACTGCTATAGAATTGCTGTTATTCAACAATTAATTAATAAAAATCTAAACACCTTTAATGGGAAACCGAATTAAAGTTATATATTTTTTTTATTGCTTATGTGGGTGGACGAGCTCACAGCCCACCTGGTGTTAAGTGGTTACTGGAGCCCATAGACATCCACAACGTAAATGCGCCACCCACCTTGAAATATAAGTTCTAAGGTCTCAAGTATAGTTACAACGGCTACCCCACCCTTCAAACCGAAACGCATTACTGCTTCACGGCAGAAATCGGCAGGGTGGTGGTACCCACCCGCGCGGACTCACAAGAGGTCCTGCCACCAGTATTGTATTAAAACTCCTCGAAATATAATATGTATTTTATTTATTGGGAATATATTTTAAAACGTATTTTAAACGCAATGAAAAATGAATTGACTGTAATTTATATTTATTTTAAACATAGAATCAATTTTATTTATAGAGAACACGCGTAGAAAGCATCGGTGTTATTGACAGCTAGTACTAGTACGAGTACATAAAAACACATTTTTTTTTTATTATTGCTAACGTCTAGCACAATCTGATGATCGGGCGTCTTGTGAGTTCGCACGGGTCAGTACCACCACCCTAAATATTTCTAGTATGAATCAGTAATGCGTTTCGGTTTGAAGGGTGGTGCAGCCGTTTTATTATAAAACTGAGACTTAGAACTCATGTCTTCACAGCAGATGTCACTTCACAGCACTTGGGCCGTCAGCTAGTCCAACTACCTAAGCATAAAAATGTATGTAAATGTAGAATTTATAGGCGAGTTCTTGTCCCGTCTAATGTAATACCCAAAAATTTTTAATACTGATTTAAATATGTATTTTCACAATTTCGAAGGCAATCAAGTTGTCGCTGTCATTCTCGCTACATCTCATGCTCACGCTAACACAAAGACCACGTCCTGACAATGATATTGATACCCGATCTGTTTTGAGTTCGTTCACACTGGTCGGTCTGATTTTAATTCAATACTGAACTTCTAATATTACGTGTTGTAGGTCAATTGTGTTATTAATTACACATTTGTAGTGGCATTTTGAAGCTCCTTCGACAGTACGAGATAAAATTTGTTTTCGAAACAATTTAGTTATTGTGAACTTATAAATAGATATTTATGAATATTGATCTTATAATAGTGGCAATAAAAACGAGGTATAAAAAGCGAGTGAAATTCAGTACGTTTACAACTTTTGTTCTCATCCATGTAACTGCAAGTAACTTCGAGAAACTATTCCACTTCCACCTTTTTTTTTATTGCTTAGATGCGTAGACGAGCTCACAGCCCACCTGGTGTTAAGTTGTTACTGGAGCCCATAGACATTTACAACGTAAATGCGCCACCTTGAGATATTAGTTCTAAGGTCTCAGTATAGATACAACGGCTACCCCACCCTTCAAACCGAAACGTTTTACTGCTTCACGGCAGAAATAGGCGGGGTGGTGCTACCTACCCGTGCGGACTCACAAGAGGTCCTACCATCAGTAAACCTTGATTGGTAGGCTACGGGCTTGGCCTAAAAAGCTTTGCTAACATCTACCCTAGCAAGAGTAGGGCTTTGCTAAATCTATCACCGGATCGGAATCGCGACCCGCTGAGAAGATCGACCGAGAAACTCGGTAGGCTGTGTCTATGGGTTAATTTTTCAATAAAGCTTTTGATATGTGTACGCAAATAAAAGATATCATAAACAGACTCGAAAACAAATTGCGATACGCAAGAATTTATGAGCGAACTATTTTTAGTTAGCCCAGCAGTCAGGAAGTATCCGCCGAACCGTTAACAGCGTACCTTATTTTTTTATATTCTTCACAAATCATTTTTTTTATTGCTTAGTTGGGTGGACGAGCTCACGACCCATCATCCACCATAGAAACCAAAGTCACTAGTCACTAAGTGTTAGGACGTCTTGCGAGTCCGCTCGAGTAGGTACCGCCCTGCCTATTTCTGCCGTGAAGCAGTAATGCGTTTCGGTTTGAAGGGCGGAGCAGCCGTAGTTAAAACCTTAGAAATCATGTCTCAAAGTGGGTGGCGGCGTTTACGTTGTAGATTTCTATGGGCCCCGGTAACCACTTAACATCAGGTGGGCCGTGAGATCGTTGTCTAAGCATTAAATAAATAAATAAAACTAATACAACGAGGTTGGAAAAAAAAATGAAATATAATTAAGTACATGACTTCTTCAAAACTTTCTATAATAATCTTATTAAAGTACTTTAAGATCAATGAAGAAAGTTCTGAATTTCGTCAAAAAAAATAAAACCTATAGTTTACACTTGCCTTGAGGGCTTATTAACACAGCTGAGCAAATAATTGGCCCGTCAAGTGAGCAAGCGCCACAGCCCAGTGACCCAGCAGCATGACAACACATTTTACACTTAAATATCCAAATTTGCCTGTACTGATAACTCCGACTTGAATTTTGTCACAAATAAAATAATCCATGATTTTAAATGGTAGATATTGCTGCAGTTTCAAACCTCACCTGTATATTTGGATACTTGTCATTATTCTACCCATGAAACCAAGACAACGGCTTTTACAGAAAAATACATCATGGGTCGTATCGTGTCCGGAATAGTAGATATGAATAATACGCTTAACAAAGCCCTAAATGTTTTATAAATGTTTTTAGACAAAGAACCATGTCCTTTGTATTCCATACACGACAAAAATACACACTCATACGTCATTACGTGTGAACGTCTACATGTCATCGCGCCCGCCGAACCCCGCGCCTCTGTAGGGCAGCCAAAAGTCTAGTTTTACAATGTCTTTATAGTCGGTAGGTCCAGGAAATAGACGCAATGCCCCAGTAATAACTATTAATGAAAATCTCCACATGAAAAATAATTATATCGCGGCAAGAATATCAATTCATTAAATCACCATCAATTTATTATTATTAATTGTAATTCATAGAAATTGAGATAATTCAATTACGTCGCGTAAAAAATGAAATACCTTATGCCATTATCCTATTTAATAGAAAGATGATAAAAAATAAAAATCAATAAAACCCCTTTCCTAGGTAATTCTTAATTAATGTTCCTAGTTGATTCCTAAGCCCTAGGCAGATTTGACCGTGTGCCAGCGAGCCGCGGTGTAACGACCGACCCGTCTTCCTTCTATTCCACATTTGGCACACTACAACTGGCACATTCTCCACTTTCCACGAACTTCCAAGGTCCCCACTTTTCCTACTTCCTATACGCAGACAAAGAAATCTGGCGGAAATTATCATGTTTTTAATTTAGCATATGTTTGGAAGCTTACGGATAGCGCCGATTATTTACGGTGGGCGGCTCACTGCCGTTAATGAGCTGCCGAGACAACCGCCATGAAATTGGACGTCTGATTTTGATCACAAAAACCTAACAAACTGCGAGTTCGTTATACTACGGCTAGGAGCGTTGTAACCCTACGCAGGCACTCATCACCGCGCCGCAAACCGCCGCGAACCAAAGCAAACCAAATGGGAAATGCACCTTATATTTCAAGCAGACTGGCTGACTTCATTTTAAGGCATTAATGGACGACAGTAGGCGCTTAATTAGAGCCATGCTGTGTTCGCGAGAATGTTTTTAGCTTAAGTTATTTTATCAGGTTAAGCTAATAAAATACTCGTGATTATTTAATATGGTATGTTTATTCCATATTAAATTGTCAATGGAAGAAGATAGAACATCTTGCAACTGAGTCATTTATTGTGCACTTGACTGAAGTTGTGTGTGTTAAACTTATAAGATTAGTGAAGATGAGGATGTAGGATGTGTATGATGGAGTCACATGAACAGTATCGTAACGAATTAACATTTCCAATTGTCTTAATCAATCAGATTTCCTTTCATTATTGATTTACAATTTTTAGTTGAGATGTCGGGACTTACTAGATAAAAAAAACACAAAGAAACCTCATGGCCATTACATGGAGTCTAAACATCTGATTATTTGCATTAGTATCATATAATTGTGATAAAATAATGCATAAAATACTAGTGTTAGTCCGATGATCGAATTTCAACCTTAACCACATTTTTTCTCAACAACACCAAGTACTTAGTTGTCGGTGACTGTAAATGGCACGGAATAGATAATTCCGTGATGAATACTATAGGTGACTGTGAATACTATAAAGTATTCAAAACTGCGGAATTAATAATTTGAAAATAAAATATCCGCGTTATGCCGTAAAAGTAGTTTGAATTGTATAAAATATCAGTAAACACGTGGATCCGCAGACAGTCAACAAGCAACATTGTTTCATGGACGAGTCGGGCGCTTTTAAACCGCTTCTTTACGTAACGTAACAAATGATATACTGTATGCATGTACGTATGTATGTATACATTTTGAAACAGTTTATAATTCACATCCACGAATACATTTATAACATAAATAATTGCGGCAATAAAAGTGATGTATTTCATGATCCGCAACCGAACGATCTCATGATCGATAAATTTATTTATGTATTCATAGGTTTTCGTTGAGATTGACGTTGGGCCAATAGTTTCGTGGTAGGGCTCACAGCTGTCAGTCACTGGATTGGCGGCTGTCTTTTCTTAACATCCCAACTGATTTTAAGCGGAATCTGTCACTTGAACCTTGAGGTCAAGTAATGTCGACCGGCACATATCATTATCATGCAACCGAGTCTTTCTTGTACGATTCCCTTAAAATTAGACTTGCTGAATTACTTGCACAGGATTAACAAGCAATAATTAAAACGCTTATCCGAACTTACGGAGATCACAATGCTCCAACACCAGGACCAAATCTCGATTATATGTCATTGTTAATAACATAGGCGAGGGGTCTCGTTCCAATCCAACAGCTTTTCCACCAGAGCGAGCTAATAAAAGTTTAAATTACCGTCAATGGCCGTAAAGAGAAGCTAACGGTACAAGTCGTTGCAATAATTTGCACAGTTTTAATGAATAGAAAACAAGACGTTTATACCCGGAGTTATTAATGCACATTTGCATCAATCCTATAAGTGCAACGAAGCGTAAGTGTCTTCAGTCAATTCGTTGTTTACTGCTGCAGATACATATCGAATGAAGACCTTTGCTGCTGGACGTATCATAAGCCCGCGCAGGTAGATATCACCATCCTGCCCGATACTGTCTCAGGTCTCAGTAAACTTACAACGGCTGCCCCACCCTTCAAATCGAAACGCATTACTGCTTCACGGCAGAAATATGCGGGGTGGTGGTACCTACCCGTACGGACTCACAAGAGCTCCTACCACAATCACTCCGTAGAGGGGCATAAAATACCTAAAACATACATCATGAGTGATTTTTAAGTTGTTTTACATTACCCACCCTCCAAACGGGAGCAAGTGACTGCTCCATAGCTGAAGTGGGCGAGATGTTGGTACCTACGTATCTACGGTAGTTCGTGATTCACGATACGCTGAATAATAAACGCCACTATCTCCAAGTTCTTAGAGAAGTTAACGAGGCTAACAGTCACGCTCATCTGTAATTAAACATTGCAACGATTTCTACAAACGATTCTCCAGCAGCTTATTTCCGGTAGACTTAACACCGGAGTCCACTACACGGCATCGCACGCGCCGCCGGTATCACTGGTGTAGCTTACAAGCAGGAACCAGATGATGTGCTATAATAATGTCTAACCATGCCATTTGAAGGTAATGGTAAAAACAATTGGATTATAAGCAAGCCCTTCAAAGCATTCAAAGTAATTAACAATTATAAAAAATTGTATAAGCTACCGGTTTTATGTACATTGCGACAGTGCAAACGGGTTTTGCGGGCTTGTATAGCTGGATTCGATTCCCGGTCATCTAGTTAGGAACATACGATAGACGCGAAAAATGAAAGGCTATAGTAAATCTCAACGTAAACCACAGCTTAAACAATTTTATTGTTATGGCCACACCAAAGAATTTATAAGCCCGGTATATTACACAAATCGAGCTTATGATCCATCTATAACATATAGGAAGTAATTACCAGCGAGAAGGGATCTCTTTTCCGTGTACCGACGAATTTTGTCGTTCGAACCAACCAACTAACATCTTACCTAATTCTGCCGCGAAGCTGTTGTTTACTCTAATTTAGAGGAAAAAAACCTCGGCTTTATGTCTCAAGATAGGCAGATATTCACATTCTATCATATATGTATGTACTCTATCCACTCCATTTACTCATCAATATAAGATGGGCCATGAATTCCATCTGTCTAGAGCAATAAAACCAGAGTGGGGCAATTTTTCAGAGGTTAGAAGTGTTTTTTACAACACAAGACCTGATAATGCTAGCCAAACGATAGTAAAATTATAAAATAATTAAATGTGTGGCTTAAATAACATAACTGTCATAAGCAATAAAGATACAGCTTAAAGTTTCTCTTTAAAAGCATTTGTTGGTCTTTGTCGGTGGAACTTTCACAGGACTTTTATTACGGCTGTAATTTATGAAAATGACATTTAATTAGCTGATGCTGGTAGGCGGACTGGATCCTGGTACGGATGTATAGAAATGGCCATCCATTATGTTACACTTTCTGGTTTAGAGACTTCACGTTAAATGGGTCCAATCAAAGAATGTTTTCTTCACGTGCCCCCTTTGTCGTTGATGGTTTTATTGCGGACACAGGAACTTCTGGTCCTGGTAATGTTAAGTGGATCCATAGACGCCACAGCATGAACGCACCAGAGTTTCAATTCTCCGTTGGAGTTCGTAGTTAGACCTGTTTGGTTACTTATAGATATTCGGCGTTAGGAAGTTATCAAATGTATATTTAGAAATGTTTTTGTGTGTATATAGGTTCCGGAACTTATAACACCGTATAAAAGTCATCGCTTGGTGGAATGCGGTTAAACTTCAACGATCTTTTCGCGGGCCCAGTGCAAAACATAAACGCAAACAGCTTTGACGTTCCCGGAATCCCACCGGACCGACACCGGTATATGATATACAGTAGTAAAGTAATTATTCTGCTACCACACTACCATAACCTACCGCGTAACCCAAATAGCTCCGGGAAATAGCACAGTTTACCTACACTATTAGCGCGACCGCCGATAGAAGATCAGTGCAACGGATTTTTGGCAGGTCACCTCCCGGCGACGTATAAATAGACTTATATAATAGACTTATCTACAAAGATAGCAGACGTGTTTTGTATCGCTTAATGCGTTTCTAAAGATAAATTTAGTGTCATACTGTCAATTATGAACTCCCCTTCTCTCTAATTCCCCAATTCTCTGTCATATTCTGATCCTTGGGTTCAAAATTACACCACATTCGCAAGATCAACGCACATGATATGACTCCATCCCTATCTGTCTGACCATCTATCTATCTGAATAAACAAGTTGGTCATCCCAGCAACCATGAGCTGCTGCTATTAAGTCTGACTTATTAAGTCGATCTTCCGTAGTAGCGACACAATATTTGCACATTTCCTCCTAATTCTTAACGGTACCACATATTGTAAGAGGGGGACGTTCTTGGCTCGCAAGAGAATGGGCAATAGAAGTATACATCGAAATTCTATGAACGATTAGCAAATAGTTAGACTGTGAACTCTGTCAAAAAACCCTGCCAAGGTTATAATGGTTGGAAACAAAGACGCAATAGTACACGTCTAATATAATCGCGCATGTGTGAAAGCTCGTATTAATGCTGTTCCTGGTTGGAACGTTGCCCGAGGTTCAAATATTTACGTTTTGCAACGAATTATTAGATATTTCACGTTGTCTGAGTTCAGATAACTAACTATGCTGACTTTCAACAGAACTGGTACATATCTATATACCACCAGGTCGAGTTAGTAGAACAGATCTTTTGAGTTCCGTGGGAGGTGCAGCGCCATACGGGGTATTTCGGATAAATTGCCTTTGCATGTTTATGTCATCGCTCATATCTTATATTGAACCCAGATTTTTAAATGAACAGGATGTGAGAATAATAAAGCAACAAAGAGAGATTCATTAAAATTCTGTAATTATAAAGAAACAACTCGTGAGATGACAATAGAACGATCTATACGTATAATTTTGTCGAACAATAACAATAGAGCTAGGATACGATTTTTCAAACAGTTATATATTATTATGCCTAATAACTTCCGTGCCAAAGAATCATCGAGTGATTTGTTTGTAGATTTGCATATTAAAATCCGTACAGATCAGTTCTATCTATTTTTACCATCCGAAAGCAACTACGCAGAACAACTATAGTGAGTGACGACATATTATGTGTTTGGAAATCTTTTAATAGGGCCGAGAGCTCATCGCGAATACAAAAAGCCCTAAAATTTAAAGTCAGTTCACTCATCTAGGAAAATAAGCCAAACTTGCTGACCAAGCATAAATCAACATCATCGGGTCATCGAACTTGTCGACTCATTCAAAAAGCCAACGAAAGCGACAGTTCTCTTACATTCATTGACGTGTTATCGTGATTGATCTAACAATTTATACCTTGAGAAACACAACATCCTATGTACTGCGCGTCAGTAAATATCGTACTAGTCTTTAATCTCTAAAGGTTGTGGTTGAATTTTGTTCGGCTTGTGTATACATTACGTGCGTTTCGGTTGCCCCACGCTGCTATTTTTGAAGGAATCTTATTACTGCGTTCTAAATTTAGGTGAATTTATAATTAGAGTGGGTGTGGTTGAGGTAGTCTTGGCCAAACATAGAATCGAATTACCTTTACTCGATATAATATCCCGTTGGAATCTTTAGAACTTTGCGAGTCCGCACGGCTAGGTAACACGGTATTTACGTTGTAGATGTCTGTTGGGTTCTGATGTTGTAGGTTGTAGGTTACTACTTCACACCAGGTGGGCCGTGAGCTCGTTCACCGATCTAAGCAATAAAAAATAAAAATAGCAAAAAATACATTTAGATTCATCTAAAATTCATTGTTGTCCACAGGAGACAGTCCGCAACAGTGGTGGCAAGGTAACCAGCACTCGCACAGTCGAAGAGTTCGACGTAGATCAGTGCTGGGACGAACGCGTGCTCAGGAAACTCGTGAGTACTCGTTTTATTTTTGACTTTAGACATTACCTTTTATCCATATATATACAAATTAATTGCTGTTCGTTAGTCTCGCTAAAGCTCGAGAACGGCTAGACTGATTTGGTTAATTTTGGTCTTGAAGTATTTGTGGAAGTCTAGACAAGGCTCAAAAGGTAGATAAATATGAAAATGCTCAGAATTAAATAAAAATAACAATTTTGTTTTCCCTTTGATGTGTCCCCCGTCGAACGGGTTCCTTTTGTTTGTTTTAAGTTTATTTCATACAAAAGTTTAGGTCTTTTATTTATCGATTGAGGCACTACGAAGTCTGCCGGGTCAGCTAGTTTTGAATAAAAAATTAAATGGTTCAGCTTGAAACATGTCAAATCAGTTTCTGAACACGCAATGTTGATGAACGCAGCGGTGGCTGTGATACACAAATCGTACCCTAAATGCCACAATAAAGCGATAATAGGGTCCACGGGACCGCCTCAAACAACAGCACTCCATGGCGCACACATTGGATAAGTAACGTCTCTTCATACCCAACAGATTCCATACGTTGCATGCGACAAATCACTCTGTTTACGGATTGCATGTGTATTACCACTTACGTTTAACTCTCACTTTCGAGTGGTGACCGTCGTCTGGTGGAATAGTAAAACGGTAAATTTATGTGTCATCAGTGTAGGGGTGTACGTATGCATATACATAATTTTTTGATAGTTAGATTTTGATAGCGGGCGCAATAAGCATATTATAATAGCATAGGTTTGTTGATCGGCTTACCTTGTATGCACTAGGTTATAAAATATGAGCTAAAATATGAATAAGTTTAAATTATTTAATCCAAATTGATACCGGCTGAAAGCGGGACTATAGTTAATTTGCTTGAGGTGGTTCCGTCGTCTTTGTTGAACTCTGTTACGTTCCCTAAGCGCTATAACAAGTCAATCTTCAAACGAGATTTCAAAAGAGTCATTTTCGGTGTGCAACTATTTGGTGACACCTCTGGCATTACTAATATCCATGAGCGATGGTAACGACTTATAACCACATGCGCCGTAAAATATTTTCAACCGTAAAAAAATTGACACTAAACGCGAATAATTTTCTTTTGGCACTAAATTTTGTCCACTCTTTCAACCCTAAATAGCTGAGCCGTGTAGAATGCCTAGTCATTGCTCACGCTATGATTTATAGACATTCAATTTTCTAAAAAAAGCACTTGTGAAATCATAAGGCTAGGAGTACAACAGACCCGTGACATGGGCACGTGGCTCTATAATCACGGCGGTGTCATGTAACTTTACAAACTGATCCTCCGGCCGGTTTCAATATTTCTAGATAATTAAGTTCTTAACACGGAACTTGGTCCGCGTTGAAAGCAAAATAAAAAGCGTGAACAACTCGCCGAAAGTAACCTTATCGAACGCCACATAATGCCCATTTCAGCGTAATTACTGGTATAGAGTAGTTATTCCAATGCGGCGCCATTACGACGAAATGCCTCCGATGCTTCCAATAATTTTGGTTTTGTTTTCATATAAGATGTATTAATTTCAAGATGTATTAATATTGGGTATACATCAGACTAGTGCGGCTCAAGGTACGATCTATCAGTCAAGGTAATGGTAGGGCGTGTTGGATGTTTCCTACAACCTGCACATTGCTGCCACCAAGATGTCGTTGTTATACAACATAGTTGAGGCTTCTGCCCACTGAGTTTCTCGTCGGATCGTCTCAGTGGGTCGCGATTCCGATCCGGTGGTAGATTCTGCGAAGTACTACTCTTGCTAGGGCTAGTGTTATCAAATTCTCTCAGGTTGAACCCGTGAGCTCACCTACCCATCTGGGTGTATCTGGAATAGCCTCTTAGGCTACCAGGAAATAGGTAGGGAAAAAAATTGAGGCTTCTTCTTCAGGTCTCTAGATGGGTGGCGGCATTTACGTTGTGATGTCTATAGTGTCCAATCTCTTCGCAATCGGGAGACTACGAAGTCGTCGACCTTGTTAAAGCAAAAATATTAAATATCTTACATTCTTCATTCCTACTGGCTCCTGCCAGTAAATAGCATTAGTAGGAGAATGATACAATTATTTGTTACTAATACTTATGTGTTGGGTCAAATCCGATGTAGGTCGAGTTGTGAAAATCAATTGAATAGACTTCCGGCTTCCCGCGCTGCGACACTTCCGTTATACGTCATGTCTATACAAACAGTAAATGTTCAACAAGCTCCAAAAGGTGTATTCGCGATGGTGCGTTCTTGAGAGTACATAACAATTGAATTCGAATTTTCATTTCTAAGGGACTGTTGAAAAAGTAAACTCTTAGAAAAAGGTTGACAGTAATTGAGATAGTTTTTTCTGCGGTTTTCGCGAGTTCCAGATATAATTAATTTTTTTTAGCAAATTACGCACGATTGTCCTGCCTCTATACTTATACATCTAAGTGTATACATTTATAAATAATAAACACCCAAACGAAGTACAAACAAACCTGATAATGACACAAATATTTGCCCTATATGGGAATCGAACCCACAACCCTCGGTGCAACAGTTAAGGGCATTAACTAGTGCACCATCGAGTCAGTCAAATAATAATGATTGCTTGCAGTTTTCGTTTTCAATTGTCCGTGACCAAGAATTAAATAATTGAGATTTTATAAAGAATTCCATTGTAGACGCTGCTTTAGTTCAACAAAACACAACCGTAGGAGCTTTGCGTATTGCGTAGCTTTGAGTGTTTGAGTCTCAGTGACTACGTTCATTTGTACATTGGCTTTCAGAAGGGCTGCAGTGTCCGTGCAATATTTTGTATTTAAAAATTTAAGTTTCTCGTCTTTCGAACTACATTTAATGCATTTTTTTAATCATTTTGTCTTTTCTCGTGCACAATGTTGAGTGAATTCCGGAGAATCTATGTACGTTTTGATTACAGTAATATGTATTAAAATTAGTAATAACTTAGTAATCAATTAGTAATCTGAATCATTAAATTTTTTATTGAACGTTAAATCAAACGCAATTGGGAATTTGTAATGACTTGAACAAAATTGAGAACATCTTGCTTTAGATAAACCTCGGTACTTTTACAAAATAATGTGTTGATGTGTTTCAGTTGGACGAGTGTAGCGATTACGAGCAACGACGTCGGCTGAGGGCACGCATCCGCACACTCATGGCCGAACAAGAAGGTAGGCCCTTAGCTATTTACAGCTTCTATGATATGAATGTTCATTAAAGCATTCTATGTAATACCCCGTGTGCTTGCAGCATGCACGAGCGCGGTGACAGAAGCGCTGGAGGCAGCGGGCGAGGCGGCGGGGGAGGGCTCCGAAACGCGCGGTGAGTCTCTACTTCTGCCGCTCCTGCAGGGTCTACTGGGTAGCGCCGGAGACCGACTGCTCGCCGGACTCGGGGCCGCACCTGCTGATGTTGTGGCCGATGTACGACGGTCCCTGGCCAGGCTCCGATCAGCACTGGCCCCGCCCGCCCAGCACCCGCAAGCCAACGCCCTGCTCACTCTAGCGGACAAGCTGGAAGACGCCCTCGACGCCGCCGACCGGCTCGACGGGTGCCGCCGCCGTCCGCGACGACGCAGTCGGGCCGCTCGACACACTGTCGGTGTCACACACGAGGACTTAGAGAAGGCGCGATGTCTAGTCGATCGCGAGGATCTCGAACGTCCGACCTCTACCGCGGTCAAACCTGATAATACCGTCTCGAACACCGAAGCCGCGACACCCGAGCGGAAGGCGAGCGTAGATGATGTCAGCTATCACCCTGCTGTCGAGATCCGAGAGAAACATCCCCCGGTCGCGCACTCAATTAGCTATGAGCCCCCAAAAGTCGTTCACGAGAACACAGCGGTTGAAAGGCGAGTTCCGGCGCCGCGTCGACCTGAGTTTTTCCGACATTCAGTAGCGGAAACGGGCGTGCCTGGACCGCAACCACAACAGGAATCCCAACCTCGTACCGATAGACGCCCGTCCGACTCTAGGAGCAGCATAGCATTGATCGCTAATAAGTTCGATACCCAGGCGCAAGCTCCCCGCGAGACGCGTCGCGCCCCGTTCGAGGCGGCTCCCCGACGCGCACCTCGCGAGGATCCGAAGCGAGCGACGCTGTACATGCCACCGCCTCCCACTTACAATTTTGCCGCGTTGCCCGTCACTCGGGATGATTCCAAGCCAATCGGTCGATTTTCTAATAATAAGAAACTACGTATGAAACGCGCTAATACTATTGATATTGGGCGGCCCTTTGGTGGCTACAGGCTCGATAGTGACAATGATGATCAAGGACAGAAGCAGGCTCCCGCCGTACCGGAATTTAAGCCTCAGACCGAGAATGACAAAAAATTTGTCGCTTTCATGAAGAAAAATGAGCCTTCCGAAAGCCAGCAAACAGTACCGAATAACAATTGGAGCAGCAGGTTCGGAAATATTAAAAATTCTTTCGAGAGTCGAGAACGTGAAGAAAGCACACGTTCCTTAAGTGCGTCATCAGCGCGTCGTTTCTGGCAGACCACTGAGTCTGGCGCTCCCGCTCAGCGACCTAGGAAATTCTTTGGTGACACGAACTCTGAGATAGTGAAACCGCCATGGGTGACGGATCGCCGCGAGCCGCCTCGCGCGAACTTCCCGCGTCAGCAACCTCTTCCCCCTCCTCCTCCACCTTCGCTCCAACCCACATTTGCTCCTCTGCCTCCCACTCCACCCGTTCAACCTACTGCCCCGCAAGCTCCAACGAAGCCTATAGTAATTAAGCCATTTGTGGCGCGTCCGATTCCGGTCAATCAGTTCTCTCACGCACCGATGTCCGCTTTCAAACCGCTCTCGAAAGCCGCATCTCCAACGGCCACCCCAGCTCACGTATGGAGCCCGCCCTCTACTGGCACAGCATCTTCTCCTGCGTCTGAAGTTCCGCCGGCTTTTCCTTTGATTCCAAAATCGATGTTGCCGATTTCCCCAACCATTGCTCCAGCTGCTCTCCCTATTTATAACGACAACGAAAGGCAACCCGCACCCCCTTCGTCAACGTTTAATCCCAATACTTTCGTTTTATCCTCCCCGAAAACGCAGACACATCCACAGATTCAAAACTACCCTCTGCAAGTTATACCAAGTCAAAACGATCTCTCTGCGCCGGAGCTTGTTCGCAAAATAAACGATGACAAACCTCAGACCGGTGAAGTGGATGCTCAAAAGCTTCAAATAGAATTCTATGAAAGACAAATCCGACAGAGACAGCGGAGAACCGACCAATGTCCGATCGACCGGAAACCGCCGCTCACATACACAGTCACTGATTTCACGCCGAACGGCGGTACTTCGACATTTGTCCCGCTACAACGCACTCCTGACATTGAAAAAACTCGCATTCAGAAAGTCGACTATTTGCCAGATGTTGTCACTAATGACACAGAACGATTGCAATCTCATCCCTCGTCGACCGCACCCCGTGCCCCTCCCTCCCCGCGATCCCTCAACCACGCGAAAATTTCACACTCGCAACACAACGGCGACGCAATGTACTCGAATGGCACCGACGAGGATGCGGCCACGGAACACGGCAGTGTAGTAACGCGAGTAATGCGCGGACCGGTGCGGGGTGCCGCAACCATCACCGCCGGAGTGCGCACGCGAGGTGACGAGGGACGCAGACCCTTTGCTGCCGACAATCTCCGCGGGGTACTCGATAAGTTCTCTTCTCCAAAACATGAAGTCTTAAACCAAATCGAACGGAAAAAGCGCGAAGTCGCACGAGTACAAGCGCCTGGTCGGTCTCCGTTGGGGGCCTCCCGCGAGTCGGTCTTGTCTAGTTCGTCAACAGGCAGTGCGCCATTGAGCCGCTCGGGCTCGTGGCACCAAGTGGTTCCTCCACAGCCTTCTTCCCCTCGGCGAGTCGTAGCTCGTGCTAAGTCGATGCACCTTCTCGCCGTACCCAAGCTGTATGAAGGAGGTATTGCTCGCGAGGAAGTGCAAGACAAAAAGAAAACTGTGGAGGCGTACTTCACGGGACAGGCGCGGTCGAAGGCTCACGCTCGACAAGCGCCGTCATATTCTCTGGGGCGCAGCCGCACGATGGCCGCGGTGACAGAGCTGCAATTCCTGGACGAGAGCAACGCAGACGACGCATTCGAAGACCTGGTGTCGGCGCTCGCGTAGCGCCGCGAGCACATTCCACTAGTTAGGAGCGGGAGACGAGCGAGACGCGCGTGAGTCGTGTGTGTGTGGTGCCTGCCGCCGCTTGTGTCGATCCCCCTCACCCCGGCTCCCAGTCCCTCATACGCACCCCTCACCCCAACGCGCCCGTCACCCACCGATGTATATAACGTAACATGCGACTTCTCATCTCCGTGCCCTGTAACCGTGTTTATTTTCACTAATAGCTTTAAGTATCGTGTACATATTGTCTTGCTGATTGTTCCCGGCGTGTTTCAAATAGAATTAGATTTGGGAGCGTGTAACCCGCCCAACATCGTTTGGTAAATTTGTTTATTTCTTTATAGAAGAAGAAGAAGTTACGGTGACATCGAGCGTAAGGAGGAACTCGTCGGAAAAGACAGTTAGCAGTAGTACTATCACCACGAAAACTTCTAAAGGTTGGTGACGACAACAACCAATACGATTAACTCTAAAATTCATTCTTCTTGTAATGTAAGATGAACTATTCTTATTATCTAATTATGATTTTATTAGTGATAGAGAACAGCACACGGCCGGCGCCGAAGACCGTGTCTCCATTCGCTAAGTTCCGGCAGCTCGAGAAGCAAAACTCAACAAACAGTCCCAAGTGAGTTCTTGTTGATTGTATTTGATCTACTCGTAGCAATATCGAAAGTATATAAATTGACCACAAGGTTGATTATTGATCTGGCTCATTTATTATGTATCATGAAATTATCTTTTGGCTTCATAATGATATTTAATGCAATATATTTTATTTATTTCCTGCAGCCATATCTGTGGATGCGAATGAGGATAAAAATACAAGTAAATATACGAATCATAGATATTATTATAACTTAATATTTAGACGCATCATTTATACAATTATTTTCATTGCTCGCGTACCATTATTTTATTATAGGTTGAGCACATGCGGATTCTTGTCAATAATCGCATTCGAGTCCTTAACCTACCATCAAAACTTCATCATTCGGAGCTCGGCTGAAACAGACGCTCGTTCTTAGTCGGCAAAAGCATACGCGTTTTTTGTAAATAACCATCGATTACTTAACAACCACTACGCGTTTAGCACCCGAATGTGAGAGAGAAAGCACACGAACTAATCGGCGTGAGACCGCTCGAGACTAATCCGCGGAAAGAGCACGCGAGTCAAGATTAACCTGAGCTCCCGGTTGTAGCTCGCCCAAGACTCCGCAGAGCCCGGGCTCTCCGTCGGAGCCTTTCTTCAAGTTCACGGATCCCGCACTGCAAGCGAGCGCGCTCACTATTAAAGAGCGGCTGCTGCAGTGGTGTCGCGACAAGACCCGAGACTACGAGGTACAATGTCCGCCCGGCGCACCCTCTCCCCACTGCGTGTACCATAGCATCGTCTAGATACGCTATACGCCCTTGTAAATATTAGTTAGGGCAAAACAACACCTTTAACTCAAATATTCAAGCTATAAGTACGTGTCAATTTATAAATGTAAACGTGATGGGGAGGTGCTCTATGGGATATATAAACGGATGCAGCTTTTTAATAATTCAGATTTGATGAAAAGCGATCGTCGAATTAATTTTCAAATCTTAGTGATGATAAAAACTTGCATCAGTTTATTTTAGGGCGTTTGGTCGTTGCGGAAACCCGCGGGGTCGATCCTTCAGCATGCAGGAGCGCACCTACCCGAGACTTCACTAACACACGTGCACACTGACGTCACAACTCACAACCTCCGCTTTTTAGTCGCTTCGTTATTTGCTATGCTGGTTTTCTTTATGTATTTATTTCTGTTATGTTTATTTTTCAAGTAATATATTCATGATCATTGCAACAACCGAATTATATTACTTTGGCTGTTAAAATTTTAATTCTAAGTAATAATACGTAAGTACTTCGATTCATGCAATCATATCTGAAATTAGTAATTATACTTCGATTGATAACGTGTTTTTTGGCAATTTAAACTTGTTTTGTTTTGTTGATTGGAAATCAATGTATTGACGGCATGGATGTGAAAAATTCCGTTTTTTCAATCGCATGTACTTTTGTGTTTTCCTGGGTGTTTTTAATGTGCACAAGAAATAAGATGGATCATTTATAGATATGTAAATATTTATTGTAAAAATTACATGACTGATTTTGTCCTTCAATCACAAAATTGCAGTTTTACCCTTGCACAAAATCACAGGCACTTAAGAGTCCGTAACAATTATAATTTTAATATCGCAAATGTAAATATCCAATTTGTTTTTGACCTTAATTATTAGCTGAAAATATAATCACACCTTTTCAGTTCCTAAATAATATTAAAAACGCAGATAAGTATCCAAGTAGCGTCACGTAAAAAGCTTCATTTCTCAACACGCGCCATGTAATTTTCAGAATGTAAAGCTGGAGAACTTTTCGACGAGCTGGGCGGACGGTCTCGCGTTCTGCGCTTTACTACATCACTTCCTGCCGGACGCGTTTGACTACTCAAAACTGACGCCGGAGAGAAGACGACACAATTTTACGCTCGCCTTCAAAATTGCCGAGTAAGTCGTTTTTAATGAGATGGATAATCGCAACTAGAATAATAAGCTAGGTATATGTACGTATATATTTTTTTTATTGCTTAAACGAGTGGACGAACTCACAGCCCACCTGGTGTTAAGTGGAACGTAAATGCGCCACCTACCTTGAGATAAGAGTTCTAAGGTCTCAGTATAGTTACAACGGCTGCCCCACCCTTCAAACCGAAACGCATTACTGCTTCACGGCAGAAATAGTCGGGGTGGTGGTACCTACCCGTGCGGACTCACAAGAGGTCCTACCACCAGTATGGGTATATTTTTTGTAGTGAAGCTATCTAGCCTTCATATTTGTAGGATGATACAACCGCTCCAATACCCCTGAACACGTCTCACGGCAACCGGTGCGCCTACATCCACAATGTGATGTCTGTCGGATCCAGTAACCAAATAGCATCACGTGGGTTCAGCTCGTCCACTGATGTGGAGCTGTCACTCAAGATCATTGACACTAAAGTACCAAGGGTACGAAGTCTCAGTATCACTCAATATCACTCAATGCTCGTTGGCTGACTAACTGCATATCTATACTAACATATAAATCTACAGTGGTTTTTAGGGATGTTCCGTTATAACTACTGAACCATGCATCCGATTGACTTGAAACTTGGTATCCATGTAGAAAATACATGTACTTAATTGATAGGCTAATATTTATATGAGTATTGAGCTCCCTACACCAGTTGAGGGGGCGTTAATGATGAGAATCTTCGTGGGGGTGAGAAATAATAATGTTAATTTTAAAAGCCCAGCAAAGCGGACGGGTACAGCTAGTCAGTTTATAAGTATAACGACCGTAGGTACTATTCGCTAAGATAAAACCTAAAAAGGAATCTAAATATCTCAATGATTTTTTCTATTCCCCAGTGAGAAGGCGGGCATATATCCCTTGCTGGATGTGGAAGATATGGTGACGATGCGCAAACCTGATTGGAAGTGCGTCTTCACCTATGTCCAGTCCATCCACCGCCGGTTCAAAGATCAGAACTGATCGTCTACAGAACTTTCCTTCTACCTCAATTCCTGCGCGATCATATGCAAACATTCAAACTTAGATTCTTGAAACTATACGATATTCCGTTAGAGTAAAGCTTTAGCGTGCAGAGCATATTAAATAAATATTCTTAGCACGATATTCATTGTAGTCTAATTGAAAATCGTAAATTTCTAAAGCACGCTTCAATGATGTTTGTGTGTGAGGGCGCGGGAGTGCTCAGGGAGGGTCGGCGTTGGTGAGGTGTAGTCAAACGATAGTGTCACAAAAACGTTATTCTAATTGTATGTTACGTCCAAAGAGTGTATGTTGTTGATTTTTATTGTTTTTTTTTCTTTTATATATAAACTTATTGAAGTGAAATTTCTTTGGAGGGTCTGATGGCAGAATTATCGAAAAGAGAATTTATTTAGGAAACAACTTATAAAAAATTGCATTATAAAAAAATACAATCTCACATTGTCCATAATCTCATTTTATTTTCGAATTCAAATTCCCTTCTGACTTACAAATAATTACCAGATCAAAGTACTTACTCCGTGGTGTGGTCCGCAAGTGGCCAGCCCCGCAGTAACAACATGTATAGTGTAATGACATTAATTAAACCGAACCAGAGAAATTTCACTTGTAAGTCGGCCGTCGTTCTGACGGTCATTGTCCGCCCAACTTGTTTCTCCAAGCGCTCTCGGAATCTCCTAATTATTTTATAATCTCAAGATGTGATTTTTAATTATTCTAGTTTATAAGACGTGTACTAACTTTATCGAACGATTAATGTTGCTGTAGTTATTGAACTGCGTTTGAGGATCGCTTTGGCTTATTCTTTCACATAAGGAAGTTGCATCCTCGGGGTCTGCTCGGATGAAATGTATTAACGTAATTTTGCCATTTTTTTATTATTATTATTTAACAGCAGCTTTACTTAATCGCCTAATTTTACGAAAATGATGTATGACATATTTATAAATATTTAATAATGAAGAATAAATTAACATTTTTTTTTTTCGATACGTGTTTTATTTGTCGAGCTGACGCGACCAGTCTTCTGCGACCAGTCTTCTGCGCCCGCGGCTTCACTTCAGTACTCACCTACTAATATTGCTGAATTGAAGTCTAGTAGATGAATACTATTAGCATTAGTAGATGAGCCCAGCGCCCGCCTCCTCTAAATACCACCCCTTATACAGGCGACTGACCACTGACCGTTTCACCGAATCGTATTGGCGACGAGCGCCAAGTCTACAGTATCGTTCGGCTCGGCTCGGCTCGCTGTACCTACCACTGAACGCTCACGTGACGCAGACCATTCGCGAGCTTTAAATGGATAAGAAATTTCCAGACAAACTCAATTTCATTATCACAATCTCACATCTGTGTGCTTAGTGTGAATTTTTTAACGTTCTCGATAGCGTAAAAGTTACCTCATATTTGTATGGAATGGGATTGTTTGCTTACGCTTGCCGCTAGGGGCGCTGTTCCAACTGCAAACAAAATTGGCTTAACTTTTACGCTATCGAGAAAGTTAAAAAACTCGCACTGAGCACACTGGTCTTCAAATATGAATCATCTTCAATGGTCTTGTTTCAAACCCTTGTAGTTCATGAGGCAGACTGTGTTTGGCAGTGGGAATCAATTAATAAAACTTCCAATATGACAATTGTGTAGTAGTATGTAAAATACGATTACAAAGAAAGCGGTTGCGAGAATAAAATACACAATCGACATGGACATTGCCAGGTCAGACACGCATTTGACGCCGGCTCACATGTAGAGTCGAATTGCTCACGCTGGTTTGTGAAGTATCCTTAGGCAATATATAAATTTCAATTCATTGAAAGAGCATTTAATGAGGTGGTCCTAGAAAGAGTTTCGCCGCAATTTAATTTATTGAAATATTTTTCGAAAGACAAACCTGAAATTGTTAATTTCTAATATACAGATAAGATAATACTAATAGTATCTAGTATAAATATACACTAACTGTTATATAAATCAATTTCCTGTCTAAGACTTTCAAGAATCCGGCAAAGTATACGGAACAGCGACCATAAATGGATCAGCTACATTTGTGCTCCTATCTCTGGTGGAGCTATCAACGGCTACCACGGTCTGGTCTGATGCTTGAGGGGTGAGGTGGGGGGAGGCACGGGGGGAGCGGTGCGGGGAGAGGGTGACGTGCACGTGCAGAGTACTGTCGCGCCACGCCCTCCACGAGCTCTGGTGCTCTTGAATCTTAAGCAGCATCCAAGTGGTTAAAAGCCCGTTTAAGGCACCTGTGAAATAGTCAAGAAACCTTCATAATTCTATCTACTAGAAGATCTAACATTAATCGAAGCTTATCCGTTTATTAAGTCCATGTTATATTAGAAGATATCCAATCTTGACATTTATCTGTTGTAATCACCTGGCCACAATTATTTACGTATTATGAGTATTTACTTAAAATAGGAAGTAGGAGAATTGCGTAGGCCAATTATGGTAAGGAGATTGTATTTGAGTAAATACTCAAAATGATGGATTAAGTATGGCTTACCATCTCCTTACCGCTTCACTTTGAGTTAAGGATAGCCGTTTAGTCAATTTGGCTTTATATATATCTGTGAGTAGGGACATTTACATTATTAAAAAGAGTGCATAAGCCTCGATAGGAAATGAACATCAGACAGGCTGCCCATCTACGCCAAACCTTAAGTAATTGAACTCCCTAGATGCATGGGCCTTATGTTTACGCTCACCAATAACTCCAATCAAAATCGAAGAGAAGAGGTTAGCGGCCAGGGCAGCCCCGCCGCCGCGCGTGGCGCCCGCCTGCAGCACGGCGTCGCACGCGTGCAGCGCCCGCGCCGTGCCCAGCACGCTCGCCGCGCCCAGCACCAGCCCGCGCCACGCGTCCGCCGCCAGCGCGCGCCCCTGCCCCGACACCGCCCATTCCGCCATGGAACGGATCCAGGACCATCTGTGTCACCAACATTACGAACCAGTCATTTGTCTGTCGAGTCTTCAATATATGTGTCCGTTTCCTAATGGCTTCCTATTGCTTAGGAATCGTTACAGTGTATTTCGCTAATAACATAGTGCTTTGCGCTGGGGTTCGGGATAAATAAATGTTCCACCAAAGTACAACTAAAAACTGTATTCAACACTTAGAACACTTAAAACACTCAACAAACACTTTAAAATTCTCAATTCACTTCGTCCGCTTCGCTTCAAGTGATCCGTTCGCTGTTTTGCTTCGAGTAGTTCCGATTATTAACTGACTGCGTGCTATCCCTGCAGCGCTTTTATAGTCGATATCACATCCCTAGAATTATCGAGAATATTCCGCACATCTCTAGTATTATTTCCGCCACCTGGCAATAGATGGCGTTGTACTTCTCGAGCGTTCTAGGTGCTACTAGATCCTTCGATGTTCGTTCGACTATTCGGCGAAAGATGGCGTTACTTTTACCGGCGTAACAATAGTATTTACTCGCAATCTGTATACAACAAGACACAACGAGATAGCGTGTAAATGCTCTACTAACTTATGACTCCTCGTAACAATGTAATGATGCCTGCACAGCTCGCAGTACGAGGTGGCGGCCTGCAGGAGCCAGCGTTCGAGGCAGGTCCGATGGACAGCGGCGATGGTTCCCCGGCAGCCGCACGGCCGGACCAGTCTCTCGGCGCTCTCTCCACCAAAACAAATGCGACATATGTCCGACCGCAGGCTTCCCGTGAAGCTTGGAACATCTTTAGGAGTTACGGTGCCCTGTTAGGAGAATCATATTCTTACACAAAACTTACCTTACAACCTTAGGACTTGGTCCTGATTGCTTTTCAATACCTAAGCATGCGGTAAGGAGGATCTAGCAGGGTGATGAGTCCAAACGGACGGAATAGGTAATGGAGAATCCTCAATTCTGTTAAAGCATTACCTAAAATTGTATTAAGTCCATTGCTGCTAAATCCTTGTCAGTGTACGTCCCAGCGTATACAGGGTGCGCCAATCACCACCATTACAAGAAAACTCGTAGTATTCAAAGTCAAATTTACTATTTGTATTAATTGTAAAAACTCGTAGGAAAGTATAAAATTGGAAACAAAGTTCCAATCCAGTTTTGTAGAGCTTTGAAACTCTTTGTGTTTGTCGAACGGATTATGGCTACATCTTAATGCCTTTATTTGGCCACTGCCACTAAATAGAATCATTGCTATGGTCTTATACAATTGTAGGTATCTTAAAGTACCTTTTATAGTAATTTCAATACTTACTTGTTTATTCAATAATAACGCACACACCGATCCTATTAAAGATATGGATCTGCCAGCAGGATGTACCAGAGAAGATGCAGGGGATGAAACTGTCAGGGAATCGGCAATACGAGCTCGCAGCAAACGCTGTTCTTCCACTTCATTTACTTAATAACAAATAAATAAATAATTATTTCCCAGACAAACAACAATGTAAAAAAATAAAAGAGAGGGAGGTGTCTGACTGACACCCGGTTGGAATGGGGTTCTCTTTACCTTATTTTTTTTGGTATCGATGGGTAATCTTAGTTTTTACGGATACCCTGCCGACGGGGCTCGGATCGGGTTATGCCCGACTCCGCGCCTCCAGTAGAAAAAGAAAGGGAGAGGTCGCGCACCGAGGTCCACGCCCTCCCCCAATTAGTCATAGGAGACTACGCCTTTATCAAGGCGCGCTAGGCTAAGTTAACACCTACCACTCTATTACATATAGGTACATATTCTCTGAATTGGCGGCAAGGTGAATCGAATTAGTTTCCTGTGTGATCAAGAAGTGGCTCAAAAACACACTGTTACACTTTCTTCAGCCCACAAACTAAATGTACGGTAAGAGACTCTATTCCAATAATTATGAAATTATATTACATTAAGCAGTAAGAATATTGTATTACAGTAATCAGCAACAAGTCTCAGCATTTTAATGAGACTTTTTACCTAATATTATCGGGGCTTCTCCAAATTATATCGCGAAATCTTCATTTTTTGTAAAAGCTGGAAAGTATCGATGGATTGACTGATATGGGCACGGGAATTCAATGCTATCAAATCAGTCGCTCATAAATGACCAATCCAATAAGTTTGTGTTGGGAGGGAAAAGAGGCATTTGAAGAAGATTCGCTACCTGGAGAGGCGATCCCAGAGATTATTCTGCAACTGATGTCCGTCTGCTGTGACGACGACCGGAGCTCTCTGTCGCGTTGGTGCGCCTGAGAGAGGTGGGTTTGTTATATTGAAGTTTTATTTCTCAATGTATTTTTGTGTTGCGATATACTACATACATACCGGACCTAGGTATATTAAAAATTAGCAAACCCTGAGTTCCTTACCGACACTTATCAATGATGAATCTGTGCTTCACATCGGTTAAAACGATTTGAAAGTGTCCTTCCAAGCCAAAAAACCTTTTTTGAATAAAAATCACTTTGATTTTCATTAAATGAAAGTAAACTACCATATTTTCTAAGGTTTTTGTGATCCTATTTTACGATTTATGTTATCTAATAAAGCTGTTTAATCATTCATTTCTAACGCCATTGTTTATTTGAATTTAGGTCAGAATTTTACGTGACATTATGATCCTTACCTCAGTTTTATATTCAAACCTGTTTAAAAAAAAAATACACGTAGATTTGGCTGATTCGTGGTCAGACAACTAAAAGGAGTATAGTTTTACTGTACCAGTACTTTTGTGAAATTATTCAATATCCAGCCAATTTCGTTGAATTTTATAACAAACGTTATACAAATAGATAAAATCGTTTACAAATCATACTGGCACTTGCTGCGTGGAAGAACAGGTCGAGGCTGTGACGCTCATGGTGGCCCGACTCTCGGACTCGTCGCAGCCCCGGTACATCAGCAGGGTTTCAGCCTCATTCACGTAACAATCCTATAGCCAATAAATGTGGGAATCAGCTTTTTGTTGGTTAATTGCCGTATAGGCAGACGAACATACGGCCCACCTGATGATAAGTGGTTACCATCGCTCATGGACGTCAGCAATGCCAGGGGCAGAGCCAAGCCGCTGCCTACCGTTTAATACTCTCCACAAGCCTCGTTTGAAGAAGGACATGTCATAGCGCTCGGGAAACACCGTGGAGGGGAACTCATTCCAAAGCCGGATGGTACGTGGCAAAAAGGATCTTTGGAAACGCACTGTGGATGAACGCAGTGGCTCCAGGTAGTATGGATGAACTCTACTCTGAGGCCGGCGGGGCGATGCTAATAACGAGATGATGATATCATCTCAAACAATTCCTCAAAGCACTCCCCATGAAACATACGGTACAAAATACAGAGGGAACCGAAGTCCCTCCGCAGACCCAGAGGTTCTAAACGATCCGTGAGAATGGGATTATCGACAATCCGAACAGTATTTCCATGAGATGTACCTACACGAAACTTTATACGATATAATCATGAGTTAGTCATTCAACAATTCCAGCCCCCTGGCTCTGACAATCCACACAACAAAACACAATCAAAACGGAAAGAAATATGTGTTATTGAACAGACGAATGTTTTGTTCATCCAAGATCCGTATCAACTGGTACACCCTGCAAGAAATATGTCCCTCTCAAAGCAGTCGCCGAACACTGAATAAAGAGCCAGACTGATTTGGCGTATACGAGTGCCTTCTTTTAGTCATTTTAGATGCTCTCGGTGTTTTAGGTAATCACTTAGTTTAATAAAATTAATTCGTTTGTTACTATTTTCATTCTATGGTGTATAATATTTTACGGATGCAAGTATGGTACAAACTCTAATTATATTGGAAAAGCTGCAAGTTCGATGAAATCTAAAATTGATTCTTTCTAAAGCTTCTTGAATTCTTGGTCTGAGCGAGGCCGATGAGAGGACTGCCTGTCTCACATCCTGCACTGTTTGTCTTGTGAAATCATCCGCCTGGTTGGAATTTACGAAGCAATTTCGTGTTATAAATCTGTTCATTTTTCAAAACCGTCCATATTAATTAATCTGTTTATTTTTACTGTAATTTTAAAATACATGTAATTTTCAAATCATAATTAATGAAAAAAGATACTCTTTGATGTTGGGATGAACGGTGCAAGGTGGTGTGATCGACGTCGTAAACAGAGATAACTTATGCATTATATTTCCGTGAAATGTCGTACATGACATTTTTCTTTTTGGCTTTTAAACTTTTTAGCAAAACTAATTTAGGTCATGGTAATCAAATCAAATAAAAGTAACGTACTATGTTAAAATTCTCCAAAAATTTTAATGTCATTAAAAACTTATTATAGGCAATCTTTGGTATCATCATTAAAAAAAAATTATGTTTTTAAAAGTATGTTTACTACAGGAACTGTAGCATCATATCTCTCTTTCTTCGTTATTTTATAAAATCTGAAATTCCCGGTTCTTATTTCTGTGTTTACCAAACATAAATTTCATAGCTGTTATATGGACATTAATATTTATAATAGTACCGTGCAGTATCCCTACAGAACAGCTCAAACTTTTTTTTTTCTTCGAATTAACAATCAGTCCGAATCGATTTTTGAAAAAAAAAAGCGCTTTTCTTAGATACCTGTGTTAGTAACCAATGCCGTCTGCAGGGCCGCGCCCATAGATTATACACTGCACAGACAATAAGGGCGCCGCACAGTGGGTCGATACTGTGATTTTAGTGACTTAGGGACCAACTTTGTTTTTTTATAAAAAATTTTATGTAGATAGATAGAGCTCGTTAATCTCAATAATAATTGTTTTGGGCAAAAATTACAAAAACTTTATAGTTTGGTCAGAAAAATGTGTTTTGTGATTTTTTTGTATGGAGCGGGTCACATTAAATTAAATTCCTGCTAAGTACCGCGAGGTCCCGCTTTGAAACTTTATTTTCCTTATACCTTGTCTAGTCTACTATCATTTGATGCTATGAACATGTGCATAAAGTTGCAACTCTGCCAAATAAATGGATCGAAAAAAATTAATAAATACATAGAATAAAAACCTTTATATTTTTTTTCGTAAGTGCTTTTAAGTTAAATTTGATATGGATTAGTAAATAAAAGCATGTAATGATACCCATAATTACATAATTACATAATACCTAACAACAATACATTTAGTAGGTCTCTAATTAAGCAATCTCTCTAATTATTAAGATAGTTAACATTATTTAATGAGGATAATTAGTTAAGTAGCCATTACTGGGTAGTAGAAAATATAGTAAACATTTGTTTGTCTCTGGAAGTATAAAGTGACCATGTTTATTATATACTAACTAGTGTTCGTTTATTCGTACTACTACTAACATCTCGTGATTGTCGTGGTGATCTTGCTGTTTCCGTTATAATTGATAATTTTGTTAACAATTTAGGATTATTTATGATTTTAAGAGAGCAACTACAGTCGCTGTCTGATAATAAAAAACTCTTTCAATTCCTACAAAATCAAATAAACGTGACCGAAGAGAAAAATGTTGAGCTCCAAAAATTCAGTACGCAATTTTGTTCAAATATAAGTGCAATATGGAAACGAAGTAGTCGCATGTTAGCACAGTTTATAAGAAAAAAATGTGATTGGTTAGAATGTGCAATAAACTGGCCTGAAGGAATGATACCTGAAGCTATCAACACTGCACATGAAAGGCTCGAGATTTCTAATACTGAAGATGTTGAAAATGTACCACCCTCAAATGTACTACAGAAGCCTCGACATCTATTTTTGCACCTCGAAAACCTTTTGAAGAATTGGGATCCAGGCAAAAACGAAGACGCATTGAAAAAATTTACCAATCGCTTTCGTTATCCCCGGATGAAATGAAAACTACTACAATTACTAGTTTGAGAAACACTAGAAATGAAGATGTAGGAGAAATAATGAACCACTTGTCAAATCACCCCGAAGATCTAGAAAAAGTTAATGAGTATTTAATTACAAGTAAAGTGAAAAGTAGTACATATTCTCCCGATAAGGCAATATTAGTTTCACTTAAATTAAGTGGCAGTATATAAACCTAAGAGAAGCAGCAAGTGAAAATGGGTCTGATTTATACCCTTCTTAATATAAAATTAAGCAAGAAAAGACCAAATGTTATCCAAGGAAAGACGAGGTAATTATTACTAAAGAAGGAGCTGCTATTAAAATGCAAGCATTACTAAACTTGGCGCTATATAGGCTTTTAGATGTGATTACTTCGGATTTGGACTCTGCAAGAGAGCTACTGCTTATAAGCAAATAGGCTTTGATAGAGCCCCAAGTCAAAGTAATTATAAACAAAAAACTGAAACAGAGTTTGATGATTCATCTATTTTCATGGTCAGTCTAGTTCCTATAAGGCTTCAGAAATTTGATGGAACAATTGTTTGGGAAAACGACCTCATCAACTTTTTATTGCCGTCCAATAATGTTTAAATTTACAAAAGAAACGCAGTCAACAGTGACAATTATAAAAGCTAGCATAACAGAAGAAATAGAAAGACTTCAGCCATCAAAAATCAAACAAGTTGAAGTTAAGCATCAATTGCACATGATGATGATGGACAGCAAAATAACCTCATATTTTTCAGAAACATTTTCTGCTGTCTGTGATATTTGCAAAGCAAAACCGTCAAAGTTTTTTGGAGTGACTTGCTTATCAAAGAGAAAATAATGAAGAAATATTCCAGTATGGAATGCCATCTTTACATGCCTGGATAAGATGCATGGAGTGCTTACTTCATATCGGTAAATATAATTTTATTACTTCACAATTTTTTCATCATATGTAGTTTCCTGTGAGATTATTTTTTATATGACACTTTTTTGTTTGCGTCTTATCGTTTGGACTTCAAGAAATGGGGCTGCAAGGGGGGATGACAAAGAAAAAATATCAATCAGAAAGAGCGCTATACAGCAAGCGTTTAAAAAGGAATGCGGTTTACTTATAGATGTTGTCAAGCAAGGAGTAGGAACAACCAATGATGGCAATACTGCCAGAAGATTTTTCAGGGATGCAGAAGAAACAGCCCGCATAACAGGAATACGTAAAGATTTAATAGAGAGGCTTCACGTGATTCTTCACTCTGTTGCATCTGGAGAGCGCGTTTCCAAATTTTCGGAATTTTTTAGATATACTGCAGAATTGTATGTTAATGTATATCCCTGGTATTATAATATATGCCTTCCAGTATCCATAAATTGTTGGCACATGGCAGTGATATATAATAATGAAGAACTTTGGTGCCATTCGTATAGGTAAACTCTCGGAAGAGGCAGCGGAAGCTCGCAATAAAGATTTTCGGAAATATACAGAGAGATGTTATTCAAGAATGAGAAGTAGAACGTCGACTAATGAGGATATTTTACACAATCTTCTTTCGTCTTCTGACCCAAAGATCGAAAGGTGAAACAAAATATATAATATTTAGAGAGATTGCATAATTAGAGACCTACTAAATGTATTGTTGTTAGGTATTATGTAATTACGTGCTTTTACTTACTAATCCATATCAAATTTAACTTAAAAGCACTTACGAAAAAAAATATAAAGGTTTTTATTCTATGTATTTATTAATTTTTTTCGATCCATTTATTTGGCAGAGTTGCAACTTTATGCACATGTTCATAGCATCAAATGATAGTAGACTAGACAAGGTATAAGGAAAATAAAGTTTCAAAGCGGGACCTCGCGGTACTTAGCAGGAATTTAATTTAATGTGACCCGCTCCATACAAAAAAATCACAAAACACATTTTTCTGACCAAACTATAAAGTTTTTGTAATTTTTGCCCAAAACAATTATTATTGAGATTAACGAGCTCTATCTATCTACATAAAAAAAAATATAAAAAAACAAAGTTGGTCCCTAAGTCACTAAAATCATAGAATCGACCCACTGTGCGCCGCGCCGCCACCGAAATTATATAGGTTCCACTTACCTAAACAACAAAATACGAGGGCGGCACTGAAAATTTCGGGAATTAACGAAGTGACACAACATTACTATTTAAAAATGTATTTATTGCTTTTCGAAGTATTCTCCGCGAAATTTGACACATTTTTCCATACAATGGAACCAATCATTGAAGCAACCATTCCATTCGGAAGTTGGGGTCTCCAAAACGGCCGTTTTGTAGGCGTCCATCAGGTGATGAAAATCTCTGTCCACGCAATTTATTCTTTATTTTAGGGAAAGTATAGAAATCATTAGGGCTTAGGTCGGGGCTGTACGGCGGATGGTCTAATAATTCTATGTTTTCTTGCTCTAAAAACTCTTTTGTTCAGTGCGCGGTGTGAGAACTCGCATTGTCGTGAGGGAGGATGATGCGGCGGTAGCAGTTCTCTTTACGGAGTTCAGAAACGACCTGTGGCAAACAAATGCTAGCATACCATTCTGTATTAACCATTCTTTGTCCCTCAAGAGGAATAGTCGTAACATGGCCTGTTTTGGAGACAAACGTGGCCACCATTTTTTTTGCAACACTCCGTGAACGAACAATTTTTGTTGGCTTTAACTCATTTTCGAACACCCAAACTCGTGACTGGTTTTTTGTTTCGGGTTCGTACGCGTATATCCAGGATTCGTCACCTGATACAATGTTGTATACAGCATTTGAGGATCCTGCGTGGAATCTTTCGAGAGTTCTGACGCACCAAGTAACGCGAGCCGCTTTTTGCTCTTCACAGAGCGAATGCGGTATCCATCGGGAAAACAACTTTTTTACACCTAATTGTTCATGCAAGATTATTTGTATTTGACTCATGCCAATGTCTAAAGTTGCCTGAATTTCGCGGTATGTCACATGTCGATCTTCCTCAATCAGCTTACGCACAGCATCAACGTTTTCTTGGGTGACTGCAGTTTTTGGACGACCTTGACGGGGATCATCACTGAGCTTGACACGTCCACGTTGAAACTCAGCAAACCAGCGATAAATTGTGGTTTTGGATGAGGCTTCATCACCAAATGCAGAAATCATCCGGTCAACACACTGTTTTTGTGTTAAACCACTTCGAAAGTCATAATAAATCATCGGTCTTGAATTTTCTCGAGTCAATTCCATTTTCTCAACGACTAAACAAGTTTGACAAAACCTCGTGACAAGACCGAGAATCTTTTTTTAAATAAATAAATGGTATTCGATTTTTAAAACTAAGGAGTTTTCAATTAAAAAGATTTTAATATGACAAGAAGTGGAAATATTCCATTCCCGATACTTTTAGTGCAGCCTAGTATTCTTTGTATTCGTTATATAAAGAGTTACAATAGGTGTAAGATATACCTTGTAAATAACAAAACATTTAAGTACAAGTTTCCCAATGTTTACGTCAAAACAATAAGTCAAAATTAACAAATAATAATAAAAAATACATTGAAACATGAAGATTCGTAAAAATAGGGGGCGCGCGGGCGCTTCATGGGTTTCGCACACAGGCGCTGGCGGGGGTCTGCGCGAGGCTGGCCGTCTGTGGCCTAATAGTGATTTGGTAATATTTGTAAACTATACACATAAAACTAAACACAGAATTATCATACCTATTCTATTGAAATAATATATCTTGTCTGATATCAGTGACCCACAGAAAATTTATGGCAACACTGGACTCGACTGTCAGACATTAAAAAATCAATTTGTCAAACAAATCCAATTTCATTTAGACGCTTGTGTTTTTCGCAACCCACGTGAAGAATCGCATCATATTGTGAAATACATAATAAGGGAAAAGGTTAAACGAAAAACCAAAATCATGGCGGTTCGCGTTCAATTTGAAAATAATAATGAAGTGGGAGTGTTCAGTAAATTAACAAACACATACTGCCTTGTCGCGATTGGAGGTTCGGAGAATTTTTACAGCGTGTTCGAAGCTGAATTAGCGGAGACCATCCCAGTGATACATGCGAGTGTTGGAGGCTGCCGAATCATCGGTAGAATGACCGTAGGGAACAAGAACGGTCTCTTAGTTCCATCTTCGACCACGGACACAGAATTACAACACATTAGAAACAGTCTGCCGGAGAACGTGAAATTACAACGCGTGGAGGAACGGCTTAGTGCCCTCGGTAACGTCATAGCCTGTAACGACTATGTAGCACTTGTACATCCTGACTTAGACAAAGACACAGAAGAAATATTAGCCGACACATTAAACGTGGAAGTATTCAGACAAACAATAGCGGGAAACGTACTTGTTGGTTCTTACACTGCATTGAGCAACCGAGGAGGGCTGGTACACCCGAAGACAAATATACAGGACCAGGATGAACTCTCTTCGCTACTCCAAGTGCCCTTAGTTGCCGGAACAGTTAACAGAGGCAGTGATGTCGTAGCTGCTGGAATGGTGGTCAACGATTGGTGTGCATTCTGCGGACTGGACACAACGTCAACTGAGATTTCTGTTATTGAGAGTGTTTTCAAATTAAATGATGCTAAACCGACTGCAATCACATCTACAATGAGAGCATCGCTCATTGACAGTATGTCATAACATTGAACTGTGAAATAAATCTTATGTTTAATAAATATTACATTATAAGTTCTGTGCTATTGTTTTGGATTACCAAAACTCAATTTGATTTACTTGTTTGTGAATACTGATAACACGATTTTGTACTTCTGTTGGACAGATTGCATAATGAGTACCAATGAGTCATTGACCTTGTTTAAAGATATTTAAAATAATAAATATTCATAAAAAAATGCTTTTTAGTAAAGTAGTTCTTCTGAATAATTATCATTTCATAGTTTATTATTAATGGCTTAGAGTTCTAGTACCTTGGCGCCTTGATACTACAACTCAGTAATAAATATAATATTTCTTTATTAATAATAATAAATATAATAATAGTAGTGTTAAAGAAAAAAAAACTAAAAATATTTGGTGCAGAAAGGGCTACTAGCTAAGGATACTACCTGCTCATCATTATATACTATGGCTCATAATCATCACAATTCATAATGAATGCCACACTGCATCTATTGCATGAATTACTATATTAATATCTAATCATTCTCAATCACCACCACTGTCTCTTAATCAATTGTAACCATTATTGGACTATGATTTCAGAGCAAAACAGTCACATTATGTATGTGTCAGTTGTATAGATATCACCATACTGTTTATTTTACTAGGAACCATGCACATTCTGAACTAAAGATGAGGGTAGGGCCTATAATTGACATTTGCCTTATGTCTCAAGGTACAAGAACTCTTTGTAATGTCTACGAGCGCCGATAACCAATCATGAGACAATTGACAATTGAAGAAAAATCTAAAGCTGCTGGATATTTGGTATAAGAACGACTTCATGCGCGCGCAGCACTAAATTTTTGAAATTTAATCAAGAAACATTTAAGTTTCTTAATTTTCTGCTTATCAAATTTGATGATAATACTTTAAATAAGATTTACAAACTCGGAAATAATAATGGAGATAACAAGCAAAATAGGTACTTAAATTATGAGCCCGTCACGATTGCTTGGGCGTGATTATATAAACCTATGAATTAATTTTGTTTTAGTGACGTATAGTGTGCCACAGGTGACTGTGGTTTTATAAGATTTTTTGTAATATTAAATTTTGTAGATGAAAATATGTTCAAATAAAACCGCTAAATAATATACTATACCATTTATTTTTAATACAATACACTCTCATACCTATCTACATTTGCCACATTCGTTGCACTGGAAGTACATCATACAACGCATAAAAGAAAATTACGTATTCAAGAATTAACATTTCACTATCATATTAGGATAAAAGAGTAAAAGAAAAACCTGTGGAACCAAGATTTTTTTTTTCTTTATAGTCCCGAAGAGGTGTGATGTTTTATGTGACTTAAAAACAAAGTTAATTATCTAACAATAATAATAATAATTACAAGGATGTAATAACTTAATAAAGCGAACTAAAATCCCCTGAAAATTACTGAAACAATTATCCTCTACAATTATCTCGAAATCAGTGTTTAATCTGCAGGTAACCTGTATCAACACATCAAAGAACAATTTAACAATTATTCTTATTCGATTGACGGAAGGAACGGCACGAATGTTGGTCAAAAGGTCGATTTTTTTCACATATCTTGGAATTTACGTTTTCTTTTCAACCAGTCACAAGAGATATGTAAAATGAAACACATTTTTCACTGCATAGGTATGCCGTTATAAAAAATCTTTGGTATTTAAACTAGCGGATTTATAAATAGCCTCAATGTTCATAGACGAATCAATACATTTTTATTGGGTTACCTAGAGATTGAACTGTGAAACAATAAAATATAACATTATGTAACTAATTATGATAATAAATATCCAGAAATTTAGCCAGTATCGCTAAATTAAGTATACCTCAAATAAAAATGCAATTAAATTTTAAAACTTTAAAATGACCGGTAAACTTTTTTACGTATATGTACTATAATAGGTCTGTATTTTTTCAGAGGCATTGCATTCTGAACTATACAATCCAGAGGGCTACCAGATTTTCAACAAAGTTCAAACTAAATTATTGTAGATCTTTAAAAAATCAACAAACTAATTTATACCATTAAAATAGTCCGCTGTTTTCTTTTGTTTGGGTCCGGTTATATAATAATATACCACCAAATTATTTATTCTTAATATTTAAAACATAATTTTAATAATTTAATCCAGCTTACAATAGGATAATTTACCGCCAACTTATAAACCTTAAACATGCTAAAATATGGCCGCTTGTAATAAACTTTTTTAAACAACAGAACAGCTCATTTAGGCACAAACATTACAAACTTTAGCCACGCTGTACACATAACAAATACGAGTATAATTAAACAACACAAATTGTATTTGGGTAGGAATATTTTAATAAATTAAGAATCAATAAATAAATTGTATTATAGATGTCAATATTGTAAAACATGCCATGTGTCAAAGATTGCATTGTTCTAAGCTTCTTTTGCTTTCTTGATAAAGCCCACGCTGTGCGTCTTTTCCTTCGCTCTACGTTGTTGGTTTTGGTGCGTACAGAAATAAACTTGCTAAAACTTTCAGTATTCATGCTTAAATTGGTAAACGAATCAATAATTATTTAATATAGTTTAATCATTATTTATTAACTGCAAAATATAAAGAGTAACGATTATAATATTAAACAAAAAAGTATTATTTTATATTTACTTAAATCTGCATGAGTTATTCAAGGAAATTTAAATTAAACGCCATCTTATACAATAAAGTCGTGATGTATTTTCAATATAGTGCCGAAGTCTTCCGAAGACGATACAATAACAACGGAAGGAATAGAAATGAAAGAAGTTGATTGCTGAGGCTTCCGCGGGTGGAGAGCTGGACTTCTGATAGCTCTTGGTGATCAGGGTCGTTGAGGTAGGTTCACATCACAAACCTACATTCAATGGTGGATTGTTTCCTACCTACTAATTCGTATCAATCAATATGTTCAGTTTCTGAAAGCAAAAATGTCAGCGGGCGACGTCCGCCCTTATACCAATTCTATTTCAAATCCAGCCGCCAAGAGCAACGATTAAATTTTATATTTTTCTTATATTAATTTGTCATATAAAGGTACAATAAATATCTCAAAACAATAAATACAGTCCACGCTTAATTACCACAACGAACATACGATTTTTGAAGAGATAAATCGCACGCAACGTTCATATAAGTATGTGCGCGTAGGTTTACAGCAAATTGTGTACTTATACTTTTAAGAAAAATACAATGTGTCAGTCATACATCCTTTACACACGATGTCCTTGTTGCATTACCTACATACTGTGAGCACACAACTAGCCTCTCGCTCGCACTATTTGTGGAAGTTTGAAATTTCAACTTGCGATTTTTTAGATTAAGATTAGCATAAAGCCGACGGGTCAAACAAGCATTTGAGTTAAAATCTCATTTTATAATTCCTTTTTTTGTCACAACCACATTCATTGTAATACTGTTAAGTATTCTTATTACATACTTCATTTTGAACCTAATTTCAAGAGTCACTGACATTTTGATTGTTTTCTAATGTTCATGAATTGTATGCGAATGGCATATTCTCGTTACAGAAATGACAACTCGTGTCGGTTGACGTTTGTGAAAAACACAAGAAAGCGTAATTTGAAATGTAATTATTTTTGAAGACATTGACTTTTGAAATAAGTTTCGACCCACTTAATTGGCTTAAAGGTCTCGTTGCCAGGCCATAATATCCAAAATTTTTTTTAGGACCCACGTACTTTCTGTAGAAATTGCAAACGTTACAATAGTATTGTTAAAGCATAAATTGAAATAAAGTAATCGATCTTACAGTGAGATAATCTAACAAAAAGACATCGCATTTTTCCGACTACCCACAGTTGTAGGTCGCGCGGCAGCCGACGCTCAGAAGTGCTGAGTGTCCTGTCTCTCCCGCTCGTAGAAGAGCATGTAGGCCGAGCAGCGGAGCACCTCCTGCAGGGACACCTCGTGCACCAGCGTGTCCGACGTGTACCACCACCTGCGCGCCAACACTGCCGCCTTCATACACCACTCACTCAACAAGAGGTAAACAACGTTGGGAGAAAGAGAAACAGCGCTACCTAATGTATCACTAAATACTGCCATCTGTAGTGTGTAAGCATTCAAGTATGTATACAGCCTTATTTAAAGTGCTTCTTCAGCACTACTGTCTTACTGTCTTGTAACTAAATCACCTTTTGACACAATAAACCGGACCTTCTAACTCAATGGGCGTATTATTTACTCTCTTCTAATCCATCGTGACCAGACCACACCACATGGCGACCCTGCCAGGATAGCTACTCTATAGCTACATGGTCCTTCTACAATATTTCTCAATCTTCAAAACTTTGGAATATTGATTGATTGACGAGCTCTGTGTGCTTAGTGCGAGTTTTTTAACTTTCTCCATAGTGTAAAAATTAGCTCATATTTTTATTGAATGGGATCGTTTGCGTACGTTTGCCGCTAGGGGCGCTGTTCCAACTGCATACAAAATTGGGTTAACTTTTACGCTATCGAGAACGTTAAGAAACTCGCACTAAGCACACTGTAAATGGGTCAATGAACTCACTAATATTGTTACAATGAGGATGAAGGTTGAATGATTTTAATTCACTTGATGAATTTAAGGGATCGCGCCACTGAAAGTTGAAGATGAATATTAATGAGTGGCACGGCAAGTGGAAGAGCGAGCGCACGTCATCCCGTCCGGGTTGGCACTAGAACTGCTCTAAAGTGTTGTGAAGCAGACATATGAGACGGTTTAGGGGAAATTGTCATTTTAATCCAAGTGTCACTTCCTCCGAATGTCCCGAGCTGGATTGCCCGGAGACGCTGTGTGTTACGAGACAGCAATATTTAAATAACAAAGTATTCACCGTTTAGCTTCAAACCCGTTCCCCCTCCTGTAGGTGGCGAAGTGTCCGGAGCGCGCGCCCCCCACGTGCACCACCACGGCCACCAGCGTGTAGGGGGCGGCGTCCCCCCCGCGCGCGCCCGCCCCGCCCCCGCGCGCGTTCCACACGCTGAGGCCGCTGCGGAGGCGCCCTTCGCCCACCAGGGACATGAGCTCGTTCTGGAACATTATGCTGGATTTAAAATCCTGTCACATTTGAAGAAGATAATCAAACTAGTTTTTAAAACAGGGACGTTATGTTTTAGTGAATATCTATTATTAAGTTTTATATTAATGAGGCGTTTGAACGAATTTAATGTTTCAACATGCCGTATACATTCGGGAGAGCGTTCCACAAACGAATACTTTGAACAGTGAAGGAATGATCGTAAAACCTTGTCGAATGCACTGGCATCATGAATTGCATGTTTTCCGATGATCTCAGGGATATGGTGTATCATGGATAAACTCAAAGCGTCTTTTGAGATAAGTAAGAAAAAAAGTCGTCGTGGCCTAAAGGATAAGACGTCCGGTGCATTCGTATATATGCGATGCAACAGTGTTCGAATCCCGCAGGTACCAATTTTTCTAATGAAATACGTACTTATCAATTGTTCACGATTGACTGCCACGGTAAAGGAATAACATCGTGTAATAAAAATCAAACCAGCAAAATTATAATTTGCGTAATTACTGGTGGTTGGACCTCTTGTGAGTCCGCATTGGTAGGTACCACCGCCCCGCCTATTTCTGCCGTGAAGCAGTAATGCGTTTCGGTTTGAAGGGTGGGGCAGCCGTTGTAACTATACTGAGACCTTAGAACTTATATCTCAAGGTGTGTGGCGCATTTACGTTGTAGATGTCTATGGGTTCCAGTAACCACTTAACACCAGGTGGGCTGTGAGCTCGTCCACACATCCAGGCAATAAAAAAAAGAAAAGGATTAAAGAGAACAGTATAGAGCAAAGAAAGAATATGAGCATTCCGGCGAAGGCGAATTGACAGTCACTTGAGCTTAGCGCGAAATTCTAAATATTAAGTGCATATATACACAATTTCAGTAAGTATTACTGTATTATTGTTGAGTAATGTACAGGAGCTGACCTTGGGCTGATGCAGGGTGGCGTAGGGCGCCATGGAGAGCGTCTCTGGGAAGGCGACGTGTTCGGCGCGCTTGTTGAGCCGTCCGCCAGCCCACTGCACGCGGGACACTTGCATGCACAGGCAAGGGGGCAACTGCCGCACAAAGCGATGCATTTATTATTTGCACACCATCGAGAGCACACATTTTTTTTCCCCTACCTAAGCTGAGAGCCTTGAGAGGCTATGTCAGTATAACCTTAACTATTAGGGGAGCTTACGGAGCTCAAACCTGATGAGGTGGCTAACACGAACCCTAGCAAGAGCCGTGCTTCGCAGAATCTACCACCGGATCGGAAACGCGACCCACTGAGAAGATCCGGCGAGAAACTCAGTGGGCTGTGTCTGCGTCATTCGATAAAACTAGGCGTTCCCTGGCGCACGGAACGAGGGCAGGAAGGCAAACCGAATACTTCATCTACGCTGATGATAAGTTGCCATTGTAATATATTCGTTACTTTAGGTATGTTGGTTATTTGTTGCCTTTGAAGGCAGACAGCATAAGACTCACTTGATGGTGAATGGTTACCGTCGCCCATGGACATCAGCAATGCCAGGGGCGGAGCTCTATTAATTAACTCTTAACTAGATATTTATGCTTTAGTTTATACAATACTAGCGACCCGCCCTCGCTTCGCTTCGGAAACATTAAAACACACATGAAACAAAAAAAAAATTTTTTTTTTTTTTTAAAAAGTAGCCTATGTTCATCAGGGACAATGTCGGCTTCTAATGGAAAAAGAATTTTTCAAATCGGTCCAGTAGTTTCGGAGCCTATTCGAAACAAACAAACAAACAAATCTTTCCTCTTTATAATATTAGTATAGATTGTTATATTTCGTTTAATTTAATAGAGTTGTAGTAGTGTGTCGAGCGACGGGTACCTTGCCGAAGCTGACCGTCCGGATGTGCTTGGTGTGTGCGGGGGTGGGGGCGGGGGCGGCGGGGGAGGAGGCCGAGCACTTCGCGCATTCCACGCCGTTCACCATCTCCGGGGCTGTGAACGCCCGGAGTAAACCTGCAGTAACGAAACATTATATAGTATCCGCTTACAGTATTGACTTTAGGTCACGTCAAAGTGAACGTACATATGTGCGAGGGGTTTGTTTAACCTACCTACGATTTCTTACAGTTCGCCTAGTATCATATTTTTATACTATTCATTACTGGATCGGCACAAACCTGCCAGACTGTAGGTCCCGCTGAACCCGGCGCCGGCGCTGTCCAGGGACAACGAGACGCTGTCGAATTTGTCGTAACGGATCGGACTCTGCAAGCACATCCAACAGAAACTAAAAATAAATCACAATTTTTTGTACTATGTAAAACCCAAATGACGTCATATGTTAGCAGCTCCCACCCGGAACATGCAAGTCATTGGTAAATCAGAACAGTAATAAGTAGAATGGTTTAGTTACGAAATTTTGTGAGGAAATTCAACGATTTTTATTTCTTGATTGAATGAATGAACGAAAAATTAGTGCCTGTCTGTGGGATCGGAACACCAGCTTAACTGCATCACTTGACATGAATGCACCGGCAGTTTTGTCCTACATGTCTACATGTCTGTATACCTTGGTGGAGCAGACCGTACAGTGCAGTCTGGAGGCGAGAGTCCCGCGGAAAGGGGGCGAGGGGGCAGGGCGCGCGGGGGCGGGGCACGCCCAGCGCCGCCCCACGGAGCTCAGCTGGCAGAACGAACGGGATACACCCTTGCGGACCAAGGGACCAGGGTTCGGCTCTGGGAATGAATCACTCATATAGTATATATGTACGTGGCACGTTTAAATTCTGCTGCAAATGTTTCACTGTGATGAATGATTGTGCAAAGTACCCATACTCAGAGTGCAACTCTTATTTCAAAAGCCAAAATTTAAAAACAGCTCCATACAATTTATTTTTTTAATTTTGACAAAAACACTCACTTCGACTCACTCAATCAAATCAAATCAAATCAAATCAAATCAAAAAAGTTTTATTCAACATAAATGAAAGTACATACTTGTTGAACGTCAAAAGAATTACCGCCAATTCACAAGAATTAGCCTCCGTCCTGAGAAGAATTGGCAAGAAACTCAGCGGGCATGTTTTTTTTTTTTTTTTTTTTTTTTAAATATTTGATTTTTATTTTTATTTTAAATATTATTATTTTTTTAAATATTCATATTACAATAAGTAATTATAACATAACAATTTTACAATATTGAAATCGTCTATCAAATAACAAATACGCGTCGCCTAAACAAATACAGCTACATTCACTAGCTTTTATAGACGAGTGCTGCTTTCTTCACATTGAGTTCGAAATATTTGAGACCCTCAGTCTAGTACAAGAAACTACAATACATACAAAATTACCTTCTGAATTTGCTTCAGACTGTTAAAGTTACTTTAGTTTAGAAGTACTATTTACTACAACCCTCAATTTATAGGCAGTTGGCAAATGAGCCTTGCCTCAAGCTTTTAGAATGATTTAGAATGGTAATGTTGAATTGCACTGCATAATCACAACAAATCTAAAATATTGTGTTTGGACATGGCAGCCCATACCAAAATATTATTTACCCGGATCAGCTAAGTCAGGTTCATCCCCGGGAGCTGCTGATGCAGGACGAGTTAATAATGATGGAGTGGCAGGGGCTGCCGGTGGTGATGCAGGCGAAGCTAGAGCTGACCACGCACGGCCTCCTCCCAAACCTAAGGCGTCCGATAAACAACCTGGCTGTTTGAGAAGAAATTATACATTCTAATGACATTTTGATGGATTTCAAGTAGTAAATAGTATGAGTGAAGTTTGCATTTAGACTCTAATCAATGACTAGATGGTTCTTATTGTTATAAACACAATCAAATTACCTTTCTAGCCATAGCTGCTGTTTCTTCCTCGATACAAGTAAGTAGTACATGCAGCAACTCATGTGCATCCTGCTGGTCAGCTGGCACCACCCAGCCAGCTGCCCTGAGAGACTGCAGTACTCCAAGTGGACAGACTGGAGTGCCTCGTGCTGATTCGTGAGTTCCATTTACAACTGTAAACCCAGAAGATCTTATATAATTCTGCCTGGACATCAATCTGAAACTGTAGATATGGTGTTGAAATTTATACTATTGGAACTGCTGCATCATATGTCCTTAGCATCAGAATCTACCTTTCATCAGAGTCTACCTTTAAAAATGGTGGGAGGGTGTGTCAAGTTGATTTGTACTACTTATTATTACTACTAAGCAATTATACATTTCAGTTTGACTGATAACAGATAACCGATTTTCACATGCAATTGGAATTTCAATGAAAAATGAGCAGCAGAAAAACAGCAGTAAGGCATGTAGGTACTGGTCCACCTACCCTATTTCAGTGTGATATCCTTTACAGTCATAAAAAATTGTAATAAAGGAACAACCAAATTTGTAAAAAATAAATCCTAAGTTTAACTTTATTACTTTTATTGGTGGATTGTATTTTATTATTATTGGTTTAGTCTTGATTGTATCTTTTGTCTACAAATTTTAATAAAATTATTTGCAGCATATGTATAGCAGTTTGCACAGTGAAGACAATTTTTATTTCATCTTATTTTAATTTTCATTTCACTGTATCTTGCTGTTGGAATAAGTAGTAAAACTCAAGTGTGTATTTGTAATGAAAAGTTACCAACATTTAAACAACTAGTAAACTCTCTTGTAACAATACAAAGTGATTTGAATAACAAAACAAACAGAGCAAATACAAGCATGAATGTTGCCTTAAAACTTGGTGAATAGCTCATTAACCTGTTACATTATTTTGTGTGTTTGTTGTTTATATTGTATGCTAGTTTACATTTGAATGAATAAAACTGTACCTTCAATAACAGTGTACAGAGTCGTAATCATACTGTTGTGAGAATTGGCTTTGGCATATCTCTTCAACCATTCAATGAAGGTGGGGCACGCTGCAAGGGCCTGGAGCAATGTATTCAGAAAACAGGTCCTGCCCATGTTCTGTAGACCTGCAATCTGTCCACGACGCTTCCGAACCTTCGGAGCACCTCCCGGTCCCCATAATACGAAAGCTCCAACGACAACAGCAGCTGTAAGGCCCGCAGCGACTAAGATCCTGTCTCCACCATCCATTTTCAAGGGCTGAATAGAGCTGCCTTAGTTCCTCTGTTTTTTACATAATAATGATGAATTAAATAATGATGGTGCTATTAAATTTATGTTGAAACTTTTAAAATATGTCCTAAATCGCAAGTACTTTTTGAAAAAATAAAATTTACGACTTTAATTTTATTGCTTTGATTGAGACTTGACATTGACAAATGATAGGTTGATTTATTGACACCTCAGACAAAACAGTGAGCTTGATTGAACCAGATTGAGTTGAACGTTTTAAAATCTTACTTTAGAATATTTACTTACTTTAGAAAATCGAATATTTTAATTTAATCACGTAAAATTTAATACAATTTTGGAGATTGAGACTATTTATAGCTATTTACACGGGTAGACGCAAAGAGTATAAACCCTGTTAGACATCATCATCCTTATCCCATTCCTCCCGTGTAACACACTTGTATTTGAAGGTCCTTGGTAAAGTGCAATTAATTAAAGTCCTCCACTGTAGCCATGATCTGATAAACCATGAATAAAAAAATTAGGTAAGAAAATAAACTCCACAACAAACAAATTCAATTTAAATTTAAAAGAAATGTTTTTAAGATTACTAATATCAGGAAAACCTTTATGAAAAGTAAAGCACGTTAGCATTTTTCAAATTTCAACGTCTCAAGCTCAAACCATTTGCCAATTCATAATGTTTCAACTTTTAAAGTAATTGATTTTTAACATTAAACCTATTCAGTCCTATCCATAGATAATACTAACATCGTAAACTATCAGCATTTTGACAAGCTGAAGCAGTCATCATGCAGTCATCAATCAAATCTCATTAAAAATGAAAATCCTAAAATTATAACCGTGAAAATAATTATAAGATCAATTCACAAACACAGAGAACAAAACTGATATGTGTATTTGTGATAAATCGGAAAATAAGTATCGTAATCTAAACATTAAATTAATGTAAATTTGAATATAAATACAAATAACTTAATGTAAACAAAAATAATGCACATTAGTAGTATCTCAATAAAAAATCAAATACTAAAATCTATACACTATGATTCCATCTAATACAATTTGCGTATCAGAAGAGGGTCCAGCTAATGCTTTAGCGCTAAATAAAGATGCAACACAAGTCGTAATAGCCGGAAGAAATGGTAAACAAACAAAAACAAAACAATTATTTTAGTTTTTCTTTGAAATACGTGCCAGTCTTTTTTTTCCAGTGTTCAAGGTTTTTTCGATTGAAGAAAATGATTTCACGGAAGTGTGTAATTTGAGAGTAGGAAAGAATTTAAATCTCAACTTTTCGTCCATTGATGTGGCCTGGAGTACAATTGAAGGTAATGGTTTTTGATATAGCGTATATGGCGTAAAATCTCCACTCGAACCGATAAGGTCTAAACATCTATTATATAGAGGATGATGTTACAGTTCAAACCAGAATGAATGTTTGCTTAATCGTAGAAAAATGCAAGATAGTTGTACCTATCTGATCAGGCTTACAATGCGTTCTAACTCCAGTAAATGACTGTTGACTATCTCAAGATCCTGTGATAATACTCTAGAGGATACCCATTCTTAAAATGAATCCCTTAGTTGCCTTTTTTGACAGCCACAGGATAAAATGAGGTGAACCCACTGTAAGCAAACACCACACTGTCAGAAACATTCACATTTATCAGTCAAATACATCTAAAATACCATAACTTTATATATTTTTAAAATATGTATGTATAAATAAGTATAGTGTACTTAGTACAAATTTTAAATGTACTCTTATTTTGATTAGATAATATTTTAAATTCCTCCTAATACATTGCTGTAACCATAATTTAAACACTAAATTATTTCAGAGAACACACTAGCAACAGCAGCTACAAATGGTGCTGTGGTAGTATGGAATCTTGGGAGGTCGGGTCGCTCAAAACAGGAACATGTATTCTCAGATCATAAAAGAACAGTCAATAAGGTAAGGTCAATAGATAATACTTTAAATTATCCTCTAATTCAGCGGCTCTCATGTGCTGTGACATGAAACATTGGTGAGATTTAAAATTACAATATTTTTAACTAGGGCAACCCTTTTGTAGGCAGCGGCTTGGCTCTGCCCTTGGCATTTCTGACATCCATGAATGAAGGTAACCACTCATCATGAGGTGGCCGTCTGCCTACAAGGGTAGTAAAAGAAAGGGTTACACTATAGGTTACATATGGGATAAATATACAACTGTGTTAACTGTATGTTTATTAGATTAGTGGTGTATAATTTATGAAAGGTAGTTAGATTTACCTTCATTTCAACTAGAAAAAAATTGCATGTAAACACATAATGATAGATGTATTTGTAGACTATTTCATTCTGTCGTTGAATAAAAAGGTTAAGAACTGCAGCTCCAATTGAGCTACATTTGAAGTCCAAAGTTCTGCATAATTTACTAAAGGCAAAATCTACAGGATGACAAGATTTAGATATATAATATTTTAAAAACTTCGATGATCTTTGTACTTGTACAAATACTTTTAGGATAACTAATTTATTCTGCTATCATACAGGTGAGTTTCCACCTTACTGAGCCTGCACTGCTTATATCTGGCTCCCAGGATGGGATGATGAAATGTTTTGATCTTCGAATGAAGGAAGTTGCCAGAACTTTTATAAGGTATTTAAGGATAGTGGAAGAATTAATATTTTATTTCATTAATTTGAGAAATACATTAATTAATAAAATCACAACAAATTTACACTGTAACTTTTTTTTTCCTATTCTTACACTCTTGAGAGCGTGGTCGTGATCATCCATCAGTCGGATACGAGCTACTGAAATTCTTATTTTTTTTATTTTTTTTTATTGCTAGTGGTTACTGGAGCCCATAGACATCTACAACGTAAATGCTCTACCCACCTTGAGATATAAGTTCTAAGTTCTCAGTATAGTTACAACGGCTGCCCTACCCTACAAACCAAAATGCATTACTGCTTCACGGCAAAAATAGGCAGGGTGGTGGTACCTACCCGTGTGGATTCACAAGAGGACCTACCATCAGTAATTACGCAAATTATAATTTTGCGGGTTTGATTTTTATTACACAATGTTATTCCTTCACTGTGGAAGTCAATCATGAACGTTAATTGGGTACGTATTTCATTAGAAAAATTGGTACCCGACTGAGATTCGAACACCGATGCATCGCTCAACACGAATGCACGGGACATCTTATCCTTTAGGCCACGACGCCTTAAATAAATAAAGTAAAATAAAATGTTTTGGGTTCAAATAAATAATTAATTAGACATTTTGAATCTCAGCAACACGGAATCAATCCGGGACGTCCAGTTCAGTCCGCACCAGGCCCACACATTCGCGGCCGTCTCCGAGAACGGCAACGTCCAGCTGTGGGACGTGAGGCGCCACGAGCGATGTCTCCAGCAGTTCACCGCGCACTCGGGGCCGGTGTTCGCGTGCGACTGGCACTCGGAGATGCCTTGGCTTGCCACGGCCTCCAGAGATAAGACGATTAAAGTGAGATTGATGATTTATAATAGTTATGAGCCCAAAAGGATTAATTCCATTGAAGGCTATTTCTAATGCAAACCAATTTGTTTGTAGGTAAGGGTAATGTATTCGACTGTATTTCTTACGGCGGTAATCGCTTAACAGCATACGGGCCGTGAACACGTCTGATAATTCACATATATTCAATAATAATTATTAGTATTAGGAATTGCAGAGATGAGTTATAACTGGTGACGTCACGCCAGACGCCCTTATCTAACGACCTAGTATTTTATCAGCATTAAAACGTGCAAACGTTGTGATTGTAATATACAAGTGTTGCCTGCTGGTCGGGGTCCTGTATGTACGATCTAAATTTACATTTTAATGTTCTGGCTGTGAACTAACGAGATCACTGGATAATGAGAAGCATTCTCTGAGTATTCTGCCGGCACTCTACGACTACTATATATATAAACTATAACACAATAAGCCCACTGAGTTTCTCGCCGGTGGTAGATTCTGCGAAGCACTGCTCTTGCCAGGGCCAGTGTTAGCAACACTCCGGTTTGAGCCCCGTGAGCTCACCTACATGTAGGGTGAAGCTGAAATAGCCTCTCAAGGCTATCAGCACAGGTAAAAAAAAAAAAAATACGAACTCATGGCGTTCTTACGACGTCACCACTTCCAAATCAATAAGCAGATTTTAGCTTTAGGCGTTTTTGAATATAGTTCGCTAGCCTGCGTACGGGTCTTAAAGCGCAAATAAGAGCTTCATTTCCACTTAATTAAATCTTGAAATTATAAGCAATCTTAAATACACTTAATAGGCAGCGGCTTGGCTCTGCCCCTGGGATTGCTGAAGTCCATGGGCGACGGTAACCACTTACCATCAGGTGGGCCGTATGCTCGTCTGCCTACAAGGGTAATAAAAATAATAACAATAATAAATAAGCAGACACACCTAACAGCACAGACCACGGTTGCATTTAAACTACCGCTTTCCAGACATAGATAGGATCCTAATACTAACACCTAAACGTCTAATGTACCGTTTTCGGCAGGTAAAAATGAATCTTAAAACATTTGCTATAACTTCATTTTCTTTGTCTCGATATGTGAGACGATTTAAAGTCAGCTTTGATAACCCTGATAGGTATAGGCTATCTTCATTTGAACCCTACTCATTGTTAACGAATTGATTATGAATAGCTGTTAATGATTACGTCTGAATTTCATCTCGATGATCCGGATGACACTTAGGAAACACTTATGGAAATGGTAGTGCAAGGTAGAGGGGGAAGAGGTCGACCAAAGAAGACATGGATGGAGTGTGTGAATGACGATATGAGAGAGAGAGGAGTGAGTGTTGAGATGACGGCTGATAGAAGAGAATGGAAGAGAAAAATTAGCTGTGCCGACCCCACATAGTGGGATAAGGTGGAGAAAAAGAAGAAGATCCGGATGACACGTATACTTGTCCATTTAAGTTGATAATACGGCTTAACGATTTGAGTTAGGCTCCGCTTAACGTCGTGTGGGTAGTGAGTTGGCTGCCCGTCCTATCTAATAAAAATGCGGAATAAAGTCTACCTATTACAAAAGCTAACCGTTGGATCGGCAGTGGAGTTCGGAACATGCGGCACACACATATTGAAGTTTCAATTGTATTTGAAATATAACAACTATCTCAAAACCCAGTCACTCGCGGGAGGGGCCTAGAAAGAACGTTGGACTCGACCTGCTTCGAATGAAACTCATATTTGTCTGGTTATATTAAAATTAATTACGTTTACATTAACCGTGTAGTGTTTATAGGTATGGGACATTCACGCCAAGCCCAACCTAGAGCACACTATATACACGATAGCGTCCGTGGGCCACGTCAAGTGGAGACCGCAGAAAAAGTTAGTATACGCTACGTTTACTGATTAAAGGCTTCGTCAAACAGAGCGCGTACTTAGCGCGGCGTTTTAACGTCACACAAATTGACTAGACGAGCCCAACGCTCCTTGACGCAACGTAACATCCGCCAAATCATAGTGCCTTTCGATAGCAGTGTGAGAATTTAAATGTATTTAGTAGTCGAGTGATTCAGTTGTGGAAGAATTGTTACACTGGCGCTATGTTTGGCAGTATATTACCATAATAGTACAACACATCTCGGCATCATAGCGCGCCGTCAGTTTAGCGTTCGGACGCGCGCTATGTACGCGTTCTGTTTGACGAAGCCTTAAGATCAATACGAGCTGGTCTCTCGTGGTCCCTGCTCACGCGGCAAGTGCACGTGTAGGTACCAGGTCGCGTCGTGCGCGCTGGTGCTGGACTGCGCCGTGCACGTGTGGGACGTGAGGAGGCCGCACGTGCCGCTCGCCACCTTCGCCGAGCACCGGGACGTGACCACAGCCATCGCCTGGCAGAACGACCCCAACACCTTCCTGTCCACCAGCAGGGTGAGCCTGCACAGCTCTTGGCAATATGCGCGTCTCGCATTCTCGCTCCGTATCTGATCTGTGAGCGCTCCGCATCTGTATGGTGGTTCTGGATTCCAGCGGATACCAGGCTTCGCTAGCGTTCTAATTAAGGTTTAGTTAATGACGGCCTAGTAGACCACGAGCTCCGAGCCCAAATATTAAAGTATATAGGTATTGACAAAAAAGGGTTCTGTTTTTTGTGTGCTTAATCAGTGAGTCACTTTTGTTTCCAATGTCCTACTTAACCGAGTAAATAGATATTGTGTCGACTAACTCTCCGAATTGTTACTAATCTATGGCCGTTAAGAATCTTAGTCGATATTCTAATATAAAATAACTGGTGCTGGTCGAAAAAGAGTTAATTTTGCTGTCATTAATATTAGGTAGATTTTCCATCGAGTACTGCGCTTTAATAGATACGCCGATGGCATTTCTAATATCGGCGTTGAGCAGTAATATTAATCGAGCGTTCGTATGAAACACGGATAATTTATAATTTTTGGGGGGATTATCTGTGGTACGACATGAACGTGACGTGCCTGCAGGACTGCAGCCTGTACCGGCACCGCTTCTCGGAGGCGGCGCACCCCGTGCTGTGGGCCAACCCGCACGGCGTGTGCGTGTCCGCGCGCGGTGACGTCACGCACGCCGCCCCCGACTGCCCCCTGCCCGCGCTGCACACCAACCCCGCCTCCGACCGATACGTACCTGGGCTCGGGTATGACGCACCCCCGCACCGCACCTCATATACTTACTTTATTTATTTTAGTTAAGTTAACGTAAACGCAGTCCGGGCTGTTGGCAATGTCAATTGACACGTTACACATTTACAGGGTGTTTGACCATTCTCGGCTTTAAAAGCCATTAAACTGGCACTACGGCGCTAACGTGAACCACTATTCGTTTACTTTTTTTTAATCGATTTGTGTGTGGACATCCCGCGATAATTAATACTAAAATCCGTCAACAGCTATTATGCCAAAAAAAGGGAACGTTTGTTGACAAACAGAAGTATCAATGTTGTAAACTGTTTTGTTATTGTCTATTAATGTACACATTAATTAGACGTTATTGAGGTGAATATATTTAAACCCCTCAGCCGAAAGCAGCCGACCGCAGGCTCGCTGCGTCCGCAGGCTCAGGCCGCACTGGAGCGCCTGTTCCCCGGGGGCGCCGCCTCCATCCTCACCAGGTACTCGGGCGAGGGTCGTCCACCGTGCTGCGTGGTGGCCTGCGCCAAGGAGTACAAGATGAGAGGCCTCCCCACTCACGAGCTCGCCGAGCACAACGCCAAGGTCGCCAGAGCTTACAACCGGCACATGGTGCGTACCCACTCCCCGGGACTGTGGCGACACTAGCGGCGCTGTTACCGCGTGCGGGACTGGCTCTTGCAGGTGGGGCACGTGTGGGAGGTGGTGCGCTGCGTGTACGGCAGGCCGCCGCCCCGGGAGCCCCCAGAGCGCGAGCCTCCGCCCCCGCCGCCCGCACACACCAACAGGTACGCGGCCCGACACTTGCACTGAGCGAGCGGTACCATTCGTACAAAGTATTGGCTTAAGAGTTTAAATATGTTTGTCCAGTAATGCAGTGGAAGAAGAGCCCTTAGAGGAAGTGGAGCAGTGGGCGGAGACGCAGTTCCACAACAGCGGGGTGCTCGGCATGCCCACGCTCAGCATCTACATCCCGCCGCACAAGTACAAGATACGCCACGACGGTACTAGCCTGCGACCGCTTCTGCTGGTCACGACAATTAAATCGCCTCACCTGCACGCTGCGACCGGCCGTGCAGGGAGACCTCTTGAAGCCAATAAAACAAACCAATGCTTGCCACCGGTCTTTACGTACCTACATACCTAGTCAGGTCATAAATTCTGTCACATGTTTAATGTAAAATAATTGAAACAAGTTTATTCATTATTTAACCATTCATATACCAAAATGAACTTAACAAAGTTTATTCAAAATGACCTCCGTGATTTTGAATACAGGCCTTCAATCTGCGCGGCCAGTCGTCTATCGCAGCACGAACGAGGTCCATGTCAATATCGGCGGCTGCCTTAATCAAGGATGTCTTGAGTGACTCCAAATTGGGATGAGGCTTTGAGCACGCCTTTTCCTCCTCCTCCTCCTTGCGTCGGTTTCCTCATTACTGAGGGTCGTGGTCATGGCCTTGAAACAGATTGTTTTTTATAGTGCACCGCCATCTGTTCCTATCTGCAGCTGAGTGCAGAGCATCGTGCACTGTGGTATCCAGGGCTGCACGAATCTGGTCGGTCCAACGGGTCGGGTTCCTGCCTCTTAGTCGCTTGCCCTCGACCTTTCCAGTGACCATCAATTTCTCTAAGTTGTCACTGTCTTTCCTTGCGATGTGGCCAAAGTATTCAAGAATCCCATACCAACATCCTCCTCCAGCACCACATTTCGAAGGCATCAATCCGATTGCGGTCAGCTTTCTTTATAGTCCATGTCTCTGCTCCGTATATGAATATTGAAAACACTAGTGTGCGGACTAGGTTGCTCTTGGTGTTCATAGAGATATTTTTGTCCTTCCATATTTTGTCCAGCTGAGACATGGCACCTTTTGCCATCCCTATCCGTCTGCGAATTTCCGGTTCACAAGAGCCATTGTTGCTGATGTTAGAGCCCAGGTAGCCCTTTTTTTTTTTTTTTTTTTTAATTTATTTACGGCCAATGGTTACAAGACCTTATAGCCTATCTTAAATTAATTTTCACGCATGGAGTACGTAAAAATTTACAAGTAGTTATTAAACAAAACAGTATCAAATTGAAGTATTAACATTACTCGTTTGTTTTTAAACATTTCCTATTGTGTTAATAATATATCTATAAATTGGTTTAAAATACAACGGGTTTGATAAAATTTCTTCTAAGTCCATCCTTACGCCTGTTTGTAAAGGCGAGTCACCCTTAGAAACATCGTCCAGCTCAGACACTAAAATTAATCTATTTATACTATATTTATGACATTTCATAACAATATGTTTCAGATCAGCGACCTCATTGACACAAAATTGACAGTTTTTGTCCGTTGCTAAACGTAGTTTAAACAAATGAGAAGGAATTCTACAATGACCGAATCTTAATCTATTAATGGTGGTAATGAATTGTCTGGAATTAGCTTCTTTAAATTTGTTATACCAAGGTACATGTGGCGGGGTATTCTGTATCTTTGTATACCATTTCCCTTTTTCTTGACTTATAGACCTCCAGTGTTCATACCACAGCGTTTTAACATTTTCCGATATTTTCTGCTGGAAGTCAGTATACGGTACTTTTGTTACATTAGTGTGGTCTTCGTCACATGCACCTCGCACTGCACAGTCTACAGCTTCATTGCCAAAAATACCACAATGAGCAGGTACCCATTTAAATTGGACATTCTTTCCTCTTTCGTTTAAATTTGCCAATATTTCTTTTATTCTATAAATAATATAGTTCATATTAAATCTAAAAAGATCACTTTCTAGTGCTAACAATGAACTTTTGCTATCAGTTAAAATTAAAAAGTCAGAACTATTTACATTATTAATATACAAAAGTGCTGTATAGATAGCGTAGCATTCAGCAGTAAAAATACTGCAGTGACTGTCTAGCTTGAAGCATCTAGATTTCTTCAGTTGTGGATCATAATATGCTGAAGCTACTCTACCTGAACATTTTGATCCATCTGTATATAATTTATAAATATTTATGTTAGATAAATTGTTAATATATTCAAAAAATTCAACTTTAGACCCAATTTTTTGGGAATCTGTTTCTACAGTCATACAGGTAGCCCTTTTCCTCCAAGTGTTGCCATATCTTGTAATCTAACGGATTCAAATCTGGACTGGGGGAGGGCCAGTCTTCGTGCCGGATGAAGTCGATTTCACGCGCCGCCAGCCAGTCTTGTGTGCTCTTCGCTCTATGAGCTGGCGCCGAATCTTGTTGGAATACCCAGTGCCTGTAATTGAACATGGTATGAGAAACAGGTTCCACAAGGTTCGTCAGGACTGTATTTTGATACACAACTGCATTCGTTTTTACACCTTTCTCACAAAAATGTACCTCTGTTAAGCCCCAATAAGAAACTCCCAACCATACCATGAGCGAGGATGGAAAATGACCTCGTTGGACACGCGGAATACGGTTGCTCGCTTCTTCACTACTGTGTGCGTACACCTTATCATGTTGTTTGTTGTAGCTCTGTTCTACGGTAAAAAAAATTTCATCCGAAAAAAGAATTTCCCGATATTTTTTTCCCGCATACCGCTTCAACAAAGCGCGGCATCTCTTCAGTCTCAGGTCCATTAGACGAGCATTCAAACGATGTCCTGTTTTTCTTCGATATGCCCGAAGCCCTAAGTCTTCATTTAACATCCTTTTCACCGTGGTTCTGCTTAACCCCATCTGAAGGGCCAACAGTTTCTGCTTACGTTTGGGATTTCTTTTAATTCGCGCCTTCACAGCTTTTATCACTGCTGGAGTCCTAACAGACCGAGGGCGACCACTTCTTGACCTGTCATCTACACTAGAGTCTTCATTAGTAGTTCTTTTGACGTTCAACAAGTATGTACTTTCATTTATGTTGAATAAAATTTTTTTGATTTGATTTGATTTTGATTTGATTGTATCGTTTGATGTTGATCGTTATATTCAAAATTTTCAGTATGTTAAAAATTTGAATTGGCGCGTAACCGCAACGATGCAACGCAATAACTGCAACACGGTCTTCTTTAAGCGTCCACTCCATATTTAAAAATGAGTAAAATTCTAAAAGTATACATTTTTATTTTCATGAACAATTCGAAATTCGAATTCAATAAACTTTTTTGTGGCCAGCATTCTAAAAGAAAAGTTTTTACTGTGTGACAATACTTATGACCTGACTAGGTATATACATACCTACTTTATGGGTGAAATTTCAATAAAGTTATTCCTTTGTCGAAGCAGTCGCTCGCACATTGAAGTTACACAGAAACATTAGTTGAGGAGTGATCCGCGCCATACTTATGATTTTATTTCGACACTGTCCAGGTAGTGTCCCAGTATACACGTCTGATTGTTGGCTGGATGAAACTATTCTTCACACTTGATTTAACTGAACTGTAGCAACTGGTGCATGTGGTCCAGAGGGGTCGGGCTGGGTGTCGGCGGCCAGCGCGCACTACGTGGATGTGGAGACGGCCGACTGGACCCTCCCTGAGGAGGCCTTCCCTCTGCGCGCCCCTCCGCCGGCCCACCAGCCCTCCATACTCGACACGACGCACGGTAGGTCGCGCACACACACACACGTGTGACGTCACTTTCTCTACAAGTTGTTCGTGGTTGAAGGTCGCACGGCTGCGGGCGGGGCGTCCCCCGGAGGCAGCTCGTCACCGGGGAGCGGCTCGAGCGGCTCCAACGGCTCGGCGTGCACCGCTCCACCGAACTTGGAGCAGACCTCCAGCGCGTACCCCGGCGCCGCCACGGTGAGCTGCGGGCGGTAGCCGCCTACAACTATCTGATACGAAATAGGAGTGGTCGTACTACCGAATACTATTCACATGATAACATTACCATCGTGATCAATAGCAAAATCTATTTTAATGAAGAGTTTAGAATTACGCTAATTAATATGAAGTCATTTAAAAAAAATTAGATGACACATAGGGACAATGACCTCGCGTGCTCATCGGCGACCCCGACGGTTATGATGGAAAAATCAATCTGTCTTTAAATTAGGTCTACTTTTTATTTTTTAAGGTTTGTAGGTAGATATTTTTCATGTCTATATTCTATATATTGACAATGCCAATTTTACTGGTGGTAGGACCTCTTGTGAGTCCGCACGGGTAGGTACCACTACCCTGCCTATTTCTGCCGTGAAGCAGTAATGCGTTTCGGTTTGAAGGGTGGGGCAGCTGTTGTAACTATACTTGAGACCTTAGAACTTATATCTCAAAGTGGGTGGCGCATTTACATTGTAGATGTTTATGGGCTCCAGTAACCACTTAACACCAGGCTGTGGGCTCGTCCAACCATCTAAGCAATAAAAAAAAAAAAAAGATTAGCAAGTTAATCGTTCAACTCCACGTAGACGGACCACCTTGCGTCCTGAGGTCGACGAGGTCAAAGTGTTAATAACATTGCACAGTTGTGTCGCGCACAGCCGGAGGAGGGAGAGTCTGGTCCCCTGTGGGTGGTGCACGAGGCGCTGCGCCCCCACGTGGAGCCGGCGCCGCTGCTGGCGCTGGCGCTGCGCCACCACGCCGACCTCGGCGACGTGCAGACCGCCGCGCTCGTCATGATCGTGCTGCACGAGCACAGGTACCGCCGCGCCGCCGCACTACTGCACTACCTGCTCCGGTAGACCTGGTGCGATGATAGTGGACTCTGTTGCAGGAGCGACTTGTTCCCGTACATAGACGAGGGTCTGCAGGAGCACTGGCTGCTGGGCTACATCGAGTTCTTACAGAAACACAAACTGTGGAATGTCGCCACTGAGGTACCACTCAATGTATTACTTAGTCTGGCCATAAATACTGTTACAATTAAAAATAAACAAAATATTACATTTGAATATACATATTACATTGAGTTTTCTCATTTTGGCGCCAATACATTGTACAATATTTTGCGATATTAAAATGGAGTGGGGTGACAAAGAGAACCGAATCGCTGTGATTGCATTACACAAAGTAGGTATGGAGCCAAATGCAATTTTTAAAACTCTCCATACGCTTGGTATTAGTAAAATGTTGAATGAAATGAACGTTTCGGACTTCATCAGAGCTGAAGACTGGCCGTCGTCTAGTCCTGATCTTAATTCGCTGGATTATGATTTATGGTCAGTTTTAGAGAGTACGGCTTGCTCTAAACGCCATGATAATTTGGAGTCCCTAAAACAATCCGTACGATTGGCAGTGAAAATTTTTTCCATGGAAAGAGTGCGTGCTTCTATTGATAACTGGCCTCAACGTTTAAAGGACTGTATTGCAGCCAATGGAGACCACTTCGAATAAGATTTTTAAACTTTAAATTGTTTTATATTTATGTATTAAACTAACACACTGTAAAAGTAATAAATGTTATTTGCAATAGATTTTTTTTTATTTTTAATTGTAACAGTATTTATGGCAAGACTAAGTATATACTATACAACTCTAATAATAAACAGGCGATATATTTAGCTTTCCCATTCGGCTTCTCGACCGAGTCGTTAAAGTAAAGCTTAAAACATAAATTAATAATTGTGTCTTACAAAAGACTACAAAAATTTGAAATGATTAATAACATGTGTTAAATCCGTTATACGTCCGCACCCAACAGCGACACTGCGGGGGTGCCAACTGTTCATCGTACGATTTATGATCTTTGTGTAGTTACTGGAAATAGTGATGTTGCGTAACACTACCTAGTCTCGTATCTCGAGAGTCCAGGACAGCTGTCCAAGTGATACGACATTGCAGGTGGTGCGGTGCGCCTGGCTGAGCAGCGTGTGGTCGTTGTCCCAGCAGTCCAGCAGCGTCACGGTGTGCTGCGGGCGCTGCGGCCGGCGCGCGCGGCCCCGGGCCATGTGCGACCGCTGCCTGCCCCACCCCGACCTGTGCGCCGTGTGCCGACAGGTAACACTGTCCCCCCGACTCGAGCCCCGTGCTGACAGGTAACACTGTCCCCCGACTCGAGCCCCGTGCTGACAGGTAACACTGTCCCCTCGACTCGAGCCCCGTGCTGACAGGTAACACTGTCCCCCGACTCGAGCCCCGTGCTGACAGGTAACACTGTCCCCCGACTCGAGCCCCGTGCTGACAGGTAACACTGTCCCCCGACTCGAGCCCCGTGCTGACAGGTAACACTGTCCCCCCGACTCGAGCCCCGTGCTGACAGGTAACACTGTTCCCCGACTCGAGCCCCGTGCTGACAGGTAACACTGTCCCCCGACTCGAGCCCCGTGCTGACAGGTAACACTGTCCCCCCGACTCGAGCCCCGTGCTGACAGGTAACACTGTCCCCCGACTCGAGCCCCGTGCTGACAGGTAACACTGTCCCCCGACTCGAGCCCCGTGCTGACAGGTAACACTGTCCCCCCGACTCGAGCCCCGTGCTGAAAGGTAACACTGTCCCCCGACTCGAGCCCCGTGCTGACAGGTAACACTGTCCCCCGACTCGAGCCCCGTGCTGACAGGTAACACTGTCCCCCGACTCGAGCCCCGTGCTGACAGGTAACACTGTCCCCCCGACTCGAGCCCCGTGCTGACAGGTAACACTGTTCCCCGACTCGAGCCCCGTGCTGACAGGTAACACTGTCCCCCGACTCGAGCCCCGTGCTGACAGGTAACACTGTCCCCCGACTCGAGCCCCGTGCTGACAGGTAACACTGTCCCCCCGACTCGAGCCCCGTGCTGACAGGTAACACTGTCCCCCCGACTCGAGCCCCGTGCTGACAGGTAACACTGTCCCCCGACTCGAGCCCCGTGCTGACAGGTAACACTGTCCCCCCGACTCGAGCCCCGTGCTGACAGGTAACACTGTCCCCCCGACTCGAGCCCCGTGCTGACAGGTAACACTGTCCCCCCGACTCGAGCCCCTCTACTCTAACTGTAATTCGGCCCCCGTGGTGCGGCAGGTGGTGCGCGGGCTGTACGCGTGGTGCCAGGGCTGCTCGCACGGCGGCCACTTGGAGCACATGCGCCAGTGGATGGAGAAGCACCAGCTCTGTCCCGCCGGCTGCGGACATCACTGTCAACTAGGCTGAAGTACTCCTTACAGAAAATGTTACTCTACAAAGTTTCTTCCATCATTGTATATCTTAGTTATACATCTTTTATAAAAAGAACATTTTGATAAGAGATTTATTTTGTGTAAAGTAAATACTCTTTTGTAATATTTTTTATTTACATTTAAGCATAGTTTCTGTTAGAATAAAATCTTAAAAATATGTGTTCGTTAAATGTAACCAATCTATTGAGACCAGCAACCTAAACTAGTCCTCGTCTACATTTGTATACATGTGTGCGATCTCACTGGGCGCGAGACCTCTTGTGAGTCCGCGCGGGTAGGTAAGGGCGATACAGCCGTTGTAACTATACTTGAGACCTTAGAACTTGGTGGATGGCGCATATACGTTGTAGATGTCTATGGGCTCCAGTAACCACTTAACACCAGGTGCGTTACTCTAAGCGGGCGATGACGTGCACGCTGAGACATACACCCTCCCCCTGCGACCTCCTCTTTCAAGACGAGCTCACGGCCCCCCTGGTTTTAAGTGGTTACCGGAGCCCATAGACTTCAATAACAAAAAATGAGCACTACCGAAATTGAGACAAGAGTTCTTCAGTCTCAGTTGTATCAGTACAATTATTACAGTACGCACGTAATTACTGCTAACTACATGTGATTTTTTGTCTGTAGTGTATGCAGTACAGCCATCCCTTGTTTAAACAGACTAAAGTTATCTAACTTAAGGCTTCCATTTTAAATTACTATTTTGGGTGGCCGCCCCACTGATATAACTTACAATAATACAATATTATATTGCATACTGAAATAGCTTCTAGTGTCGCGCCGCTGCTCATTATTATATTAATGTAGACAACACTCGATCAACTCGCGCTAAATAAAATTACATTTTAAATTTTATGGGAATTTATTAATATATTTACAGATTGTACAGATGCTATGTTTTTGTATTGAATATATTTTGTGAACAAATAATAAAGAAAACAACGCAACGTATGTAATCATGGTTTTATTTAATAAGTATTCTTATTTACAAACTGTATTTTGAGTGTATCATTGACAACAAGCTGACCACAGTGATATCTTCATCGGCGGTCATAGTGTTAGGCTGTTCAGATTTATGGGAGGTCGGACAGTTAACGTTAGTAGTGGAGGTGCTCGGTGACTTAGTACCGGCCTCCACAGACCCCGCCACTCGCCTCCCCCGGCCGACCCCGGGCGGGCCGCGGGAGGCGAGTCGTGACGTCTGCGCAGTGGCTGGAAATTACTTCCTTTATAAGTTAAACTAAGATATAGAACAGCACGACGGTTTGCATCTACCTGCGTCGTCGGGGGCGGGGTCCTCCTCGGCTGCGAGACCCCTCTTCACTCGTGACATCTGTCGGATAAGGGTCAGGAACGCCTGTCAAGTAATGGCGAGTCAGTTGTCGGACCGGTCAGGTTATAATCGAATTACATGCAGTTAATTTACATTAGAAACTCTTTGTTGACAACCATAAACAAGCAGATAAGCTAAACTTAGCTACAGGGCGTAACGCTCATGTATACAGCTCGAGAAGAACACAGCGAAACGTGTCTAATTTTACACTCTAGATTGAGAAAAGCCTTTTCACCGGAAGGTTGTAACGTCGACTGTACTGTATATAAATGCTCAGTAGCAGCAGACAACAAAAGGTATGTCTGTACAAGTTCTATAGGTACAATGTCTACAGGTAATGTACCAAAACTGGCGGTACTGGAATCGGTTCAGCAGAAGAACTGAAATAATGACTAGTCTGGGCCAATATGCATCAGCCGACATTGTAGGGAAATATAATAATGAAACGGTCGTACGTCCTCACGGCAACCATCCTCAGGACACCGGTGGCTTAGTTGATAAATGACTGCATATTAGCGCTGAAGTGCCTGTGGGACTTAGTTAAGTGGGTCGACACAATACGTGACCTTAGTTCTTAAAAGACATTTTAATTTTAAGCAACCCCCGCACAACAATTGGACTAGCAGTAAAGTCTTGACAAAAATGTATTTTCATCCAAATAAATATAATAATAGACTTACTCTTTAAACTCTAAACTTAAAAAGAACCTGACTTAAATATCAATAAATAAATAAATAATAAATAAATATAAATATTTTACTAACAATCACGCCACGTTAACTGGTCCCGTGATAAGTTCGTAAAGAACTTGTGTTACAGGTACCAGATATCGGAAATAAATGTAAGATTTTTATTATACACATACATATATTTAATATACATCCATAACCCTGGAAAAGACATTTATATTTATCATACAAATATCTTCCCTTGGCGGGATTCGAACCCGCGACCCCCTAGTGTAGTGACCATGTCACTTACCACTACACCAGACGGACGTTATAATAGGACTGCATTCGATTGTCACGCGTCATCTAATCTACTTTAGTTAAATGTCTTCTTGACAATTTTATTCTACAACACCTAGTTAATTAAAAAAATGTTCAAAATCAATTTATTTCAACTATGTTAATGACGGAACACTTTAAATTAATGCTGTTAACACTATTTTGGCAGTAGGTCAGTAACGGTGATTGCTTACCGTCGGGGTAGCCGCATGCGGATGAGAATCGAGATAGGTATCAAAATTTTTTTTCTTTTATTGCCCTTGTAGGCAGACGAGCACACCGCCCACTTGATGGTGAGTGGTTACCGTCGCCCATGGACTTCAGCAATGCCAGGGGCAGAGCCAAGCCGCTGCCTACCGCTTAATACTCTCCACAAGCCTCGTTTGAAGAAGGACATGTTATAGCGCTCGGGAAACACCGTGGAGGTAAGTTTATGCCAAAGCCAGATGGTACGTGGCAAAAAAGATCTCTGGAAACGTACTGTGGATGACCGCAGTGGCTCCAGGTAGTATGGATGAACTCTACTCCGGTGGCGGGCGGTGCGAGGGTAAAAACGAGATGCCGTTATCATCTCGAACAATTCCTCAGAGGCTTCGGTAAAATAATCCGGTCTGAACCGTGTAGGAGACTTCAATGACGATATTCCCGGCCACTGAGGGTCTAGTCAAAAACTTAATTCAGGACGGAATGGGCAACGTCTCGGGTTAAGGTATACCAAGGATTTTGTGTGAAATTACTACAGACCTATACTTGAGTTTCTCACGGGCATTTCGATACCTGAGAATTCTTACATTATATAACCTGACTGGAGACGGAACCTGCGGATTGTACATAGAGGCGACGAATGGAGGACAAGGGATTAATTAACACAAAACGTTTTAAGGGTAAACTATCGAGCACTTTGCCTTTCAAAATGTTTTTTAGATAAAATAACATTTAAAAGTATAATCAATGTCCTCATTGAACAGAGTATAGCTCATGGTGTATCCGCCGATAAAGAGGAGTGGAGGATCTCTTTACCATGGGCAATGTAATCATATAAATCTTGGGTCTTCACAGAATCTAATAATCAACAAACATGTTTAAAAATTTTTGCTATAAAACCATGTCACGCCAAAAAGCATAAGCACATTGAAAAAAGTAGAACGTTTTCGAACAAAAATAGGCAAAAACGCAGGCAGTACTTACCAATAGTGATACCAAATTATCCCACACTTATTTAGACCAAAGGCAAACAGACAACATGCAACAGTCACCTTTTTATATAAATTTTAAATTTATTTGTTTAAGCCCCAAGTAACAAATAACAAAGAAACTCTTATGAAATACCGGATTATATCAATGTTTTTTTTGTTGCAAGATTGTTTAAGCAATTTTTATGGTCCAAATTTTGCGTTGTGTTATCCATTTCTCAATTAATTGTTGTGGCTTCGAACACTAAAGTTTGCGTACGTAGCCAATCGTCATGAAAACTAAGCACGTTGTCACTCAGGTTGTTTTTGTATTACGGTATGCCTTTAATATACTATATAGATAGGAACTGTGATGGGATGAGACATCTGTTCGAAAACATCGTTTCTCTCTCTTTCTCTCTCGCTCACTCTCTAGCAATACAAGGGAAACCACTATTCATCCCTATGTCAATTCATTTACAATTATGGTACAATTTGTCATCACTTTTTTTGGAAATCCAAAATCGAAGTAGTTAACGCTTCCTGTTTGTGTTTATAATGTTTAAAATGTGATTACACTGTCTCATCAGTTTCGTCATTTTAAGTTTAATTATTAATTGACATTAACTTTTCAAATTTCATTCACAAAACATCAATCCTTATACATTAAATAAACGCTAAATGCACAGAGAAACAACACATATATTGCAAATCCTTATATTTCCTTGCATATAATATCGTTTATATCAATCTCGGTGAGAGTTATACATACACTTAAACATATGCATGTGAATATAAAAAATATGAGTTTGTCTCGCAGAGGAGCGCCGATTTGGACGCGGCCGTCTCCACTGACATTAACTTAAACACATATAATATGTCAGTAACAGCGAACCGTGAGCACCTGTGAACACCGCTAGCGTAAGAGGACTATCAGACTTAATGCAGCTAATGTAATACGTATGATTTATAGCTTTAATGTATCCGAACTCATGAGAAATGCAAGATCGACCCACGAAAACCTTCCGAAAACGGAAATTTGGCAGTTGTGGGATGTACAGTGTGGCCCACGGTTTCTGCCATACGACGTTTGAAATGCTACATGAATACATATACCGCAATGCATTACAATAAACAAACAGGATCCAGGAACATTCGAGATCTAAATGAAATGCTCCAGTGACGTCACAGAGTGTCATGCTCTATGAAGTCCGTGGACAGTTGGCGTCTCACATTCGACCAGTTAATGGAAGAGTGTCCGTTCAATCGGCCACCTCTCTGAACATGAACTACTCTGTCTCATCATTTATTCATTTATATCCCATAAAACAAACCTCCCTTCGACAAAAAAATCAGTATTTTATTTTTATTTAAATGAAGCATCTGTTATTTTTTTGTACAGAATGTTGACTTGTCGACAATATTTCTACTAAATCACTTTTTCATCTTGAACTTGATGTAACTTTTTGAACGGACACACCTCAACATCATATTTCAATTATTATTACTCTCAGTAAAAGTTACTATCAGTACAAATATTGGAGGGTAGAAGTTAGAAGCGCCATCTTGTATAGGGGACAACTTGTAAAAGTGTACATCTGTAAACAGCAAATTATTGTTGGAAGACTGAACTAAATAGTGCTAGTGTAGGAAATGGAAAAGATATGAATATCGCAGTTTTAAAAAGATTCAAGTGTGCTGGGTGGAATTGAAGTGTGATGGCGCTGTTTTTAAAATCGTTCCACTTGCTACAGTGGCGCCACCTTCATTGGCTTCCTTTCAGCGAACACTAGTTAATACACTGAGATGGTGCTTCCTCACTTCTATTCAACATACGTACAAAACAGAATTCATTTCACTTTTGACTAATCAAAAAGACTACGTAGTATGTACTCATAATTTCATTGACATTCGCAATTAGCTAGCAACATTCTAAAATTGATGCTTTTGAAAACATCGATCGACGTAGCAAAATCACTAAATATAGGCCCTCAATTTGACAATCGTGCCAGTTTTCGGGACAACCGCTTTAGAGCACGCGCGGTGAGGTCAGCACGAGAGCTTAACACATTCAAATGATGTTTTAATGATAATTATTATAATTTATTGTGACTTTGTTCCTGTAAGTTATATAATAAAATTCGATAAAAAAACGACGTTTAAACATTTATTTTCGAATGTGCTGAAATTCAAAATTATGATTACGCTTGCAGGAATTTCACATTATTTAGTACACGGCCGCGCCCCCCGCTGGCCCGCCCCCGGACCCCACGCCGGGGTGAGCAGTGTCGGATCCGAGGGGACAGTGACGTCACACGCGAATACTAAAAAATGTCTATACTAATAAAATGTCTGCAAGCCCAATCACTTTTAACGTTTAATCTTTAACTTAATAAAACTAGAACTTAAAGTAAGATTGTAGACACTAGAAGACGTACTGATAATAATAGTGCTTACATAGGTACATTTATTGTTTTCAGCAAACAAATTAAATAATCTTAATACTAATTAAGAATTTTTGAGTTTCCGAAATAAATAACACGAAAAATCGATTTATTTTAATCGATACAAAACATGCAAGCACAAGCTTAGACTTTAACAAGAATATTTAATAGAAAATAAAAAAACAAAAACGTCTTGTCGAATACTTACTGATCGAATGGCATCTTCATCCTTTTATTTTAAAGATAATGCAGAGATACCCTAACTTTAGGGTAAAAACAAATATACACCGCAATAAAGTGTACGGCATTGGGAGTATGGGATCGTATAAAAAAGCCAGTTTTTAACATATTCAAATAACAAAGTTCCAAAAGGTGCCACTTTTCATAATTCACTTAAGACGCCATCATGATGCGTGAGTATTCAACAAAACGGCAGCACCGCACACACCGGACATTGTTACACCTACACTTCTTGCATATACAGACAACATTCTAACCTCAAAACACGTGTTCAGTTTCCTTTCTTACTTTTCCCGTCCTATTCCATTAGCTTACAAGTCTTTGATCGGCGGAGCCTATTGTCGAGGACAGACCGGATAACAATTCAGACGCAACCGTGTCATTGACAATGTAAATACACTGGCAACAGACTGTCAGAACTACTTACATATCGAAGTGTGAAAGAATATTTGGTTTAAGCGACATTTCCCTTAATACACGACATTTATCTTCGTAATTAATTAAAGGTCCGTTTTATTTGTTACCTGCGACCCGCCCTCGCTTCGCTTCGGAAACATTACATTTTATTATTATAGCTGAGTTCCGTGATATTACCAGCGGTTATTGTCGTACCGCGGGTGACGCCGCGGGGCGAAGCTAGTCTAAAAAAAAGTAGCCAAAGTACTCCTAATACCACCAGCTACCTATCAGTGAAAGTCTCGTTAAAATCGGTCCAGCCGTTACAGGGATTAACAGGAACAAACAAACAAACAGACAAACAGTCAAAAATTGTAAAAAGTATTATTTTGGTGTATGTACCGGATATATATTCATATGCATATAGTAAAAGCGGTTATTTCAGTATTACAAACAAACACTCCAATTTTATCTATATGTATAGATCAACAAGTCGATGTTTTTAATTGATCTTCAATTGAGTTTACCCCATTTAAATAGCTGAATTTTTTTTTTATATTTTAACCAAATTTTAAAGTTTAAATGTCTCTCCTGTAAAGTTGCAAAAATGTCGCTTAAACCAAATAGCGTTTCAACTTTCACGCCTCGATACATTGTTTAGACGTAGGCATCACTCAACTGCTTTATATCGACGGACGTCATTGCCATTTACAACAATACCGTCCAAACAAGATCTGGACGATATGATACATTACATCGTCGCGATTGATAAGATATTACAGATAATAATTTAGTTTCGATCTCATATAGATTACGGATTGTGTTATTAAGTACCCGATTAAAAATGAATTAGACATTTACAAGAAATATGATAAGTGATAAATAATTTTCTTTTAAGGCAACTTTTCTTTTAATGTATCTATAGAATAACATTTCTAGCTGGGCACTTGTCGCGGTCACCCTACCTGTGGGTGACAGGTATACCTCGCAATACGGAATGAAATAAAAGTATTTAAACCAAAAAATACCATATTACAAAAAACATATTTAAATAGGGCATTTTCATTTTTCTCAATCGATTGCAACTAGTAATTCTGCTATTTTAATCATTCTGTATACGCAGTATTCCCGGGAATACAGCCTAAGCTCCGTGTTTTGTCTAATGTACAGTGAATACTTGTCACGGGTGTATGATTTGTATGTATGTATGTAAGGACTAGCTTTTGCCCGCGACTCCGTCCGCGTGGAATAGTCACTTTGGCATAACGCTACATTTTACTCCCCACTTTATTTACGTAGAAAGTGAAAATATTTTTTAATTATAGAATGTTAAGAAGCTATTTAAACCTCAATTTTGAAACATTTATTGGTGTTCCACTTGTATTGGTCTTATCGTGATGTTATATAGCCTATAGCAGCGGTCGGGGAACTTTTTTAATTATTACCCCAAAATAGTTTTGTGTAAGTTGATATTACCCCATGGCGAAGAACCAAAAAAACGAAATCGCTTCTTTTTAGTATTTTTCATATTATAGTCCCATGATAATTTTGAAAAGAAAATAATCACTAAAAATTTAACGATTCTAAAGAAGTTTTACTGCAATACCTATATACTTTTTACTCACAAAAGTTTCATTTTTACAACCAAAATTTAATTTTACCCCATTTGGGGTAATTTACCCCGGTTCCCCGACCGCTGTCCTATAGCCTTCCTCAATAAATGGGCTATCAAACACTGAAATAATTTTTCAAATCGGACGGAGATTAGCGCGTTCAAACAAACAAACTCTTCAGCTTTATAATATTAAGTATAGATTTACAGGAAAGCCTCAAAATGATGAGAAACAAAACTGAACGCGTGTAGTGAAGCGGCAACACGAGCCTGGCACAAGCGCGTACAGACCCGGACGTTCCAATTTCGTGAAAGTCGAATTTGTGACTTTAACAAACTTCTAGAACTTCCGTTTTTTTTCACGGAGCACGGTCGATTAAGGATTATTTATTTTTAAGAATAAATTAGCGTTAATCCCTACTACTTCTTTATAGTAATAACAATAATAATATTGTTAAATAATCAAAATTAAATGATTTGTATTTCGCTTTAACCAAAGGGCTAGAATATTGATGAGCAGTTGATTATATCGTTAATACAATTATTATCGAAACATGTTATATAAGAAAGATACGCATAGATTTTAATCAGCGCCCAGGGAGGCCGAAGTTGATCGTTATTCTTACGTCCGCAAGTCACAAAATCGTCTATCATTAAGCCCATCATACATCAAGGAAGTCTACAATATGACACATTTGAATTTCTTGCTCTTTTTCCCCTTCCCTCCCTCGCCGTTGGTCGCGCGGCTGTCGTCAGACTTCCGCGAGCGGATCTCCCTCATCAGGTCGAAGAACACCTGCGCGGACACCACCGTCAGCACACGAGACAACACACACCCGCCACCAGGACCATATCATTTTGTTCACAAGGAAATCAAGAATGGCGCATAAACCTTAATACGTGATGGGTGGACGAGCTCACAGCCCACCTGGTGTTCAGTGGTTACTGGAGCCCATAGACATTTACAACGTAAATGCGCCAGCCACCTTGAGATATAAGTTGTAAAATCTCAGTATAGTTACAACGGCTGCCCTACCCTTCAAACCGAAACGCATAGCTGCTTCACGGTAGAAATAGGCAGGGCGGTGGTACCTACCCGCGCGGACTCATAAGAGGTCCTACCACCAGTTTATATGTTACTGTCAATTATATTTTTAAAAAAATCGATTGACTGCAATAGATTTGAGTGTAAAGGTAGTAAAATCTTGAATTAAAGAAGGCAATTAAATCTGTTTATTCAAATACGCGTGCACACGCAGCGCGCACGTCCTAGGGTTGCGCTCCACGAAATGTTTCAATATTTATGTTTATTGTGGTAACAATTTGTAGAAATAAAAAACAGAGCGAGCAACGCGCCTCGACATTTCAGCAAAGCCAAGCAGAGCCACGCGCTCTGTGAAGCGCAACTTAAAACGAACAGTAACAAAAGCTGGTGCAAAGCTCAGGCTTGGCTTTGGTGGAAATGTAAAAGTGTCGATTCGAATGGACACTACCGACACCCGACTAGTGACACGTTCCAATCGACTATTAAAAATTATATACCAAAATATTTTGTAATAACGAGTGAGGCTTATTGTTTTGAGATACATTTTGTCAGATTTATATATTTCAAAGTATTTCATTTAATTAATTAGTAAGTATACGCTGTTGCTGCTTGTACGTCATTTCAACGTCTGTATGTCAAAGGCTCTCCGATGAGCAGCCCTGAGCTCGTCGGCACGTGTACAACAATGTGACAAACTTTGCCTTAGGAGCCGGACAGAAAAGAACATCTCATCTTAATAGATGTGACGCGACGTAATGCCTAACCTTTGAAAGTTGACAAAATATCTCCAAAAACACTTAGCCTTCGTATAATTAGGTACTGTACCGGATTGTGGAGATTGAGGAGCTGGTAACGACAGAACTAGTCTAGGGCACCTGTGAGTACTCACCTCAAGTCAACTTTGTATAATCCTCAAAACTGTGCGTCAGTAGCGGCAGTGGAGCGTGTTGGGGTCCGCGCGGGGCGGTACCCCCGTCCGACTCAATCCTACCTCGAAGCAGTCAAGTGTTCCGTTTCCGAGCCGGCCCGCATAATGGGTGTCGGACGTCACTTCTCTCTCTCTCTCTCACTTACTCACTCACACACACTTCCATGAACTCATCTTTGTTTCACAGTTAGTGACAGCATCGTTGCGACCCCCAGGGTTGCAGTAATCACTTACGAACCCGTCCCTATGCACACCTCGTTACATATTTATCACAATAATTTTCATGACGACAGGCGGATATTAAATATCTTTCACATAATTAATTAATTACAATTGCCTATTTATATTTCTTTAATACACTCTAATCGTAAAGTCGATATAAATAATTAATCGATATATCTTATCGTATGGGACAACCCTAATCCTAGATTAACTGCTTATCAGTCGTTCACCGCTTAATACCTTTTGTATTAACATAATCGTTTTTATTATTTCCATACAATGTGGTTGTGCTCTTGTTTAATACCACAACTTGTTATTAAGAATAAATAATTGAGCCAAGCACACCTAGTACTTCCGTTATCACATGAAGCACGAAATAAAAATCAAACTGTTTAATTCAAATCTATTCTCAGTAACAGAAAACCCTGTTTCTATTTTTCCAAGTTATTCTTCCTAACCGAAACAATTAAAAAGCTTACCTGAACATAAACCGCAATCCATCCAATATTCTGAGTTGTCTGGCAGCCTGCAGAACATGAACTAAGATAATTCCATCTAAATAATTTTGAGAAGAAATGATTACCTTACCAAGGGTATCCTTGACCTGTGGCCTATTTCTCAATGTGGGTTCTGCTGGACTTATAAAGACTCTAAGTACTAGAGCTTAAGGAAGAAGTTACCTTATCGACATTGTCCCTAGTTTTCGCCGAGGTCTCGACGTAGGGCACCTGCCAGTTGTGCGCCCTCTCCCTGCAGGTCTCGAGCGGCACCCGGCGCTTGTCCGCGAGGTCCGACTTGTTCCCGACCAGCAGGAACGGAATGTTGTCATCGTTTTTAACACGAAGGATCTGCTCTCTGTAAAGAAGTGGCAGTATGGTATCTTACTCCTGCCAAAATTCAACTCCCGCAGCCGTAAAGAAAATCACGCCGCTTTTATAGATATTAAAATGATCTTTAGTTCGCAATCACGAGTATAGATCTTCATAGTCAGAATTTTTTGAGTGAAATTCAATTTGTAATGAAAATGAATTCTGGAAGCCAATGATCAATTCTTACATTACCTGAACTCCTGTGTGGCATCGAAGCTCTCAGGCTCAGTGATGGAGAAAACGCAAAGGAAGCCCTCGCCGGATCTAAAGTAGTTGTCCCTGATGGCGGCATAGTCCTCCTGGCCCGCTGTGTCCAGGATATCGATCTGGACTTCCTCTCCATCCAGGACAACCTGGACATTACATAAAATGAATGCGTACGTTATGGCTGACCTGAAGGTGAATGTGCGTTATGCTCAATTACAGCATAGATATGACAAGTCTACTCCTTTCCTAATGCAGTTAAAAAACTATCTTTCTATAATTTTGGTGAAGACGGATCGTAACGTAAAGTCAGAACAATGTATCCTCTTATTTACTGGTGGTAGGGCCTCTTGTGAGTCCGCGCGGGTAAGTACCACCACCTTGCCTATTTCTGCCGCGAAGCAGTAATGCGTTTCGGTTTGAAGGGTAGGGAAGGGTAGGAGAACTTATATCTCAAGATGGGTGGCGGTATTTACATCGTAGATGTCTATGGGCTCCAGTGAACACTTAGCACCAGGCGGGCTGTGAGATCGTCCACCCATCTAAGCAATAAAAAAAAACTTCTTACCTTCTTCCTGTAACTATCGGCTTTGGTGGGCTCGTAGTCTTCTACGAATTCATCGTACATAAACTGCAGGGTGAGGGCGGACTTGCCGACCCCCCCCGAGCCCACCATGATCACCTTATGCAGCGTCGGCTGCGCGGCCGGCTTCTTCGACATGCCGACACGACGCTCCACACACGGACACTGCAACAAGGAGTCATTCGACGACATTACAATCTTAAATTTACTTTGGATAACTATTACTGGTGGTGGTGGGGGTGGTATACTTATTACTGGTGGTAGGACTTCATGTGAGTCCGCACGGGTAAGTACCACCGCCCCGCCTATTTCTGCCGTAAAGCAGTCGTTTCGACTTAAAGGGTGGGGCAACCGTTGTAACTATACTGAGACCTTAGAACTTATATCTCAAGGTGAGTGTCGCATTTGCGTTGTAAATGTCTATGGGCTGCAGTAACCACTTAACACCAGGTGGGCTGTGAGCTCGTCTACCCATCTAAGCAATAAAAAAAAGATAAGTCTCATAAGGCATGCAGTATGAGGCGCTTGGAATTTAAGTGCGCGAAGTACCCTGAGTTCCCCCTTCCCGCGTCGAACTAGAGATCAAAGATTCATGTTGGACGTGACGTGCGTGACGGTGTTGCGTATTTCGCACAAATTCAAAGATACGAAATGTCTTATTCACATTTTACTAGTAGTGCGGCTTATTGTAAGCCCACACGGGTGAGTATCACAGTCCTGCCTGTTTCTGCTACAACGTAAGCACACCTTCCGGTTTCAGTGACGGAACCATTATTCTCCTTGTTAGATTTAAAGGCTCCTGTTGCCACATCTTATAAGACTGGCTGTAACTTAATATCTACAGCTTAAAAAATGATAGAGTTCGTTTCAAACTCTATGTGTGCGCAGTCTGTATCCACATTAAATGTCTCATATTAACACCCAATTTCAAAGTTTTTCTACGAGTCATCTCAGTCTCCTCTATAAACACAAGCACATCAAATACCTTAAATATACGGCGATCAAATTTATTTGAAACATCCGCTCAAGAAAATGATAAGTGTATAAATACTTCTAAAACAATTTAGATTCATAATCTAGGTCCACTGAACATACCGTGTAGGCTGGTTGACTGGTAGGAGGGTGAAGTGTTTTATTGCAAATAAAAAAAAGGAGTTTGTAAACAACACAGAAATTGTAGTGGTCTAAAGGATATGATGCCTGAAGACCGAATAAAACAAAATATTAGCATATTTCCTATATTTTTTTGGGGGAATGTCGCCGATTTTGTGGCTTGTGTCGCAATCAGCACCGCTTGAAGCGCAACCGACCCGTTTCTATGGTTAAAAAAATATATCATAAAAATTCTAAATAGCATGGTGACACTTCTTAAAATGTATATTATGAAAACGACAGAGCAAAGACAACTCTTGAAGGAATTTTAATTTAGCGGACACGTGTGGGAGATGTGCTCACAGTCGCAGTTAGATCCCATGACGTAACCACGTTATGGAAGTGATATCTTCAATTAATAGAGAAGGATAATCGTTAACTGTTATTTTGATAAAAATCAGAGAGTTATCAAAGTGCGTTTATAAATTTTAGCTCCCGTTAACACATTTATCCATATCAAATGATCTTGTGTTATTATTAACGTAAATGCGTAGGCGCGCTGACCGCCTGCTTAATCTTAAGAGCACCACAGCCTACTGGGACCAAGCCGTCAATAAAATATCGTAATATAAAAAAAACAGAGATCCACCAAATATTAGAGATGGGAGGGAGCAGCATTATCCGAATAGTATAAAATCAGCATGCTGCAATTTGTTAATCTGCATTTAATAGTGATAGAGGCGACAAACATATGAATACACGCGAGGGTAGGCATTTAATATTATACATTATGCAGGTACGCACTAATAACCAGCTGGCCGTAGGTAATCTCATCTATAAAATATAATAAAGCAACGTGACATATTACTCAACAGAGCACACGCAATACGACCCATAAATTCTCCAATTTCATTGTTTTGTAAAGAGCATCGCATGCTGACGTAACACAGTACATACTAGCCTACTAAAAATATTAGCAAATATAATTCAACGCGTGAAATTCGATATTATTTGCAACGTAAACTTTGACGTTACGTAATTATGAAATGTATAAAAACATATTTTATTTCAGATATCACGAACACAAATAACAGTCGAACGATTAAGAGTGGTTGAAATTGCGTTGTGATGTGAAAATTTTCAGTTTAGGGACATATAATCTTGCATTTAGATGTCAAGTAGATACCGGAGACACATCGTGAATGGTACCGTCCATCGTGATACATGGTGTTTAAAGTCTCAATTGTAGAACAGAGCATAAATATAAAAGTCCATCTTCTCCACCTACCCTTATAAAAAGACGTCAAATGCCCTAATAGGTATGTAGCGAGCGCAGACTTAGAGTTCCGATCGTTAATCAAATTTCACTGGTGACTGGCATTCAATAAAATCTTCCTTATAATTTCCGTTTATCTATAAAATCCTTATCCCATCAGACAAAACAACAATATACTCATACATAAACTGCTAAAATTTCAAGGTGGACGAAAGCAAGCTCCTGTCTAAGGCAGCACGTGCTTTGAATACACAAGATGCTGACATAGTGACTGAATTAGATTACAAAGCGGTCAATACGAGCGATTAGCTGAGAAACGTGACTGGGAATAATAAATCCTTCGTATCAAATGTTATTCTTTTTTCGTCATTGAACTTTTGAATCATAGGCCGGTAGTTGATATTTTATTAATATCGAATACTAGGTAAGCCGTGGGGTCTTTCATCCATGTGTGCAATAAAAATCCCCCTTTTTTCCAAAAAAGTAATCTATACTCTATATTATTTTAATATTATAAAGAGGAAAGATGTGTTTGTTTGTTTGTATTGAATAGGCTCCGAAACTACTGAACCGATTTGAAAAATTCTTTCACTGCTTGAAAGCTACACTATTCCCGAGTGACATAGGCTATAATCTTTTTTGAAAAAAATTAGGGATCCTTACTAAAACTCCAATAATGTAACCCAAGGAGTAAATAATTACCTAAAATATTCTTTACATCGCGTGCCCTGGGAAAACTATTGATGATAGAATAAAATAATGTACTACGACTTTGTAGGACACATTATTATTCACAAAAAGTGTAGCGTAGTTATGCCGCAATAAGTGTTCTTTTAATTAAAAAGATAAAACAACGTAAAATATCGTTGAAATTTTTGTTAAAGACCCGAGCGGAGCCGGAGCGGGCCGTTTGTTAATTATAAACTGTTAACATATCGCAACATAAATCGCAATGTACAATCCACTGTCAGGAAAAGATCGTAAAATGCTTCAAAGAAAGTGTGAACAGCGCTCATGCGTTCAGATTTCAAAGATAGGATAGCCCCCCTTACATAAGCGACTTCTAGCTCTTGGCTTCAAGTGGATGGAAATATTCACGTTATTGAATGTATGGGCGATATCAACCTTTTAACACTAAACAGGACTTGCTACGGGTGTACATTACGAGAAAAGAAATAAGAACTCAAAATATAGTACATAGCGACCCGCCCCCGCTTTGCTTCGGGAACATTGATTATGAAAATAGGACGTCAGATATTTTTCCTACTTACTTGACACTTATTGTTATATTTTGAGTAACTCACAATATATCTTTATAAATTATAGCTTATATGTTATTTTGGTGTATAAGCTATATTATTCTAGTTTCATCAAAATCCATTCAGTAGTTTTTGCGTGAAAAAGTGATAGACATCCATACATTCTTACAAGCTTTCGCATTTACAATGTCAGTAGGATGTACCTACAACCTGTTTGTTCAAGATTCGGTTTTCAGGTTATGCTTTCGATGGGTTTACGCTACATCTTTTTTTCTTTTTTTATTGCTTAGGTTTGTGAACGAGCTCAAAGCGCACCTGGTGTTAAGTGGTTACTGGAGCCCATAGACATCTATAACGTAAATGCGCCACCCACCTAGATATATAAGTTCTGAGGTCTCAGTATATTTACAACGGCTACCCCACCCTTCGAACCGTTCGAAACACATTACTGCTTCACGGCAGAAATAGGTGGTGTGGTGGTTGGTACCTACCCGTGCGGACTCACAAGAGGTCCTACCACCAGTAATTACGTAAATTATAATTTTGCGGGTTTGATTTTTATTACACGATGTTATTCCTTCAGCGTGGAAATCAATCGTGAACATTTGTTAAATACGTATTTCATTAGAAAAAATAGTACCCGCTCTGCGGGATTCGAACACCGGTGCATCGTTCAACACGAATGCACCGGACGTCTTATCCTTTAGGCCGCGACGACTCTATCTCACCTCATCTTATCGCAAGATAGTTCGTTAGCCTTTACCTTGGAAAGTGCATTTAATTAAACTTACTTTCATCTTTCCCACATTAAGAGTAAAATTTTTTCTCACCATTTATGATTCGATTGTATAATATGTGAAATTTTCAAGTCACTAAAGCTACGAGAAAGAGATATTCATTTTTCTGGACAACCGAATTTAGTTGCTAATATGGGATAATTATGCTAATTTTTAAAATCTCCGAAAGGGCTGGACCGGTTTCTATGAAATTTTCAAATTGGCCTACCCTAGCTAAGATCACCCATCTTGTGACGTTTAGTAGCGATAGTCTCCTAGTCAAAATTAAGATCGGACAGGAAAGCTGAGAGGGTGTGAATATACGGGATATTTATTAAACTGCTTTGAAACATCAAATCAGATGCATCTATGCATTGCGTGATAAGTGATCTTCAGAACCCAGGATCAGGTGGTATGACAGTTTGCCTTCATTGGTAACACCTTGTAAAGAACACTAGAGTATTTAATGGTAAGCAGCGGCTAGAGTACTTAACGTATGCAGCGGTTTTGGCTCTGCCCCTGGCATTGCTGAAGTCCATGGGCGACGGTAACCACTCACCATTAGGTGGGGCGTATGCTCGTCTGCCTACAAGAGCAATAAAAAAAGAACATTACAGAATGAATAAATATTTAACGTCGTATCAGGCTCCCCCACACGATTACTGTAGCGAACCGAGATAATTACGACCATGACCGTACTGTGTCAATAGCTTCACCGTGAATCGTCCCTTCTAACTATGACACAATTGCAAAAACCCAAAACGATCCGAACTAACCATCAACCGATGCGCCATTTCTTTCAACGTTACTGAACACATCACATTAATTTTCAAAGTTTGATCACTCTTTTAAATTTTTATTTATTTTTCGAAATATTCTTAAAAACACATCACTTCCGCGCTAAACGAATACTTTCACATGTAAAACATTTAATGGACATTTGTGTTAAATAAAATGCGTGCGCACGACAAGGTAACCAATCCACTAATGTCGCCTTGGATTCCACTTCAGCAGAATGAACTGTATACCTTGATGATTCAATGGGAATTATGTAATTAGAACATTTTATAATTTACTTTATAGGTCTGTAAGGTCATTGTAGCAAATTTAAAGGGCTATTTGACGGTTTTATTGAAATAACTAGCGACCCGCCCTCGCTTCGCTTCGGAAACTGTAATTTATTATTGATTTCTTCACTATTTAATGGACGTTATTATACATATAAACCTTCCTCTTCAATCACTCTATCTATTAAAAAAACCGCATCAAAATCCGTTGCGTAGTTTTAAAGATTTAAGCATACATAGGGACAGACAGATATAGGGACAGAGAAAGCGACTTTGTTTTATACTATGTAGTGATTTCGGGTTGTCTTCTTATAGTTTTCATTGTATTTTCAATGTATTAGTTGCGTTTTTATTTCCACAAAAAAAAAACACATAAACCATTAGCTAAAGGTTTTTTTGGTACAAACAACATTGCAAATATTATGTTTACTAATTTACTAAGTCACAACAAAAAGTAAAACGCTACGTGTAAATATATAACATTATTTTATGTTATAATCTTTTAAAAAAAACCCACACACATCTTATTTATAAGGCGGGCCGGCAAATACTCTTAAAATCGTTGTCTCACATAACATCGTCACCATTTTATGTGAATTTGTGAGCTAAATCTCTCTTCATCATTCACCACAGTATTTACTTACGGTTAAAATAAACCGGATAATTAAAACATAGTCGAGCTCAAGTCGAAATCTTTCTTTTCAATAATCTTGCTATCGGAAAACCGCTAAAAAAATTATCAATGCAGTAGTGACCCGTTATATGCGATCAGACTAGCAAGCAGGCTTCACTTTCTTTTCACGATACAATACTTTAAAACCTAGCCCTTCAATTTAGAAACTTTTTTTTTCTACCTCAGCTGATAGCTTTGAGAGGCTATTTCAGCGTCACCTTAACTAACAGGTGAGCTCACGGGGTTCAAACCGGAGTGATGCTAACACTGACCCTAGCAAGAGCAGTGCTTCGCAAAATCTACCACCAGACCGGAATCGCGACTCACTGAAAAGATCCGGCGAGAAACTTAGTGGGCCGTGTCTATGGGTAAAAGAAACTATACTGAGAGCTTCATTCATATGATGATATTGTACCTTACATCTTTACACTTAACATCGTTTTCTTTCTGGTTGCATTATTATTATTATTATTTACACAATTTTACGGGGAAACAACCCGTTTAGCAGTTTGGTCTTGGTAGACTATTTCTTATTAATTGAATAGAATAAGAACAGAATAAGAAGAACAAAAACAGGCGTACGGTTTCAGCCCCACGTTCTAGTACTTCTTCGTTGAACGTCCGTAAAAATATTGTTTTATTTCTTCATCAAACTCTGCTCTAATTCCAACCCAAGTACCTACTGGTCGCAGCGCATGTTGTCCGTACGCACGAGTCGATTTCACCTTTTCTATATTCGTGTTGTAGTCAAGGATGACAAAGCAGGAGCTCTGTATGCTTAGTGCGAGTTTTTTAACGTTCTCGATAGCGTAAAAGTTATCTCATATTTGTATGGAATGGGATCGTTTGCCGTTAGGGGCGCTGCTCCAACTGCATACAAAATTGCGTTAACTCTTACGCTATCGAGAACGTTAAAAAACTCGCACTAAGCACACTGAAGACTAAACGGTAGAAAAGTGAAATGTAGTTACAATGGGCTTATAAGACAATCACCATATTCAATTTGTAATGTTTATAGACCTAAAACTAAAAGACCCTGTAACTGCTAAATAACCGAGCCGCCATTTCAATAATAAGCTCAACTAAAAAGTAAATACATTATTATTATGACATTAAGTAAAACTAACAAAATTATTGCGTGTTCACCATTGTTTACTAACGTATGGACCACAGCAATAAGAGCGCCTCAAAAGTCGCTTCGCGTCTTTAAAAATGTTTCTTGATCTTATTCGAAAAAGGAGATTGTTATGACGTACACTATAAACAATGCGTTTTCATTGCCAACGTCGAATATTTTTTCTGGTGACTTTCTAGTTACTATATCGTATGGTTGACGACACGTTATTTATGCCTTGTACTGTCATTGGATGTTACGAGGACATTTGATACACAGCTTCGCTCATAATTACAATAGGTACTGATTTAATTATTACAATATGTTTCCGGCGTGGAAAACACTGGATCTGTAACACAATACGGCCTGTGGACTGCCGGAAATTGCCGCATTCTCTTCTGACGTGGTTAATAGAAAAATAGAAAAACTTTTTTGATAGGCAGGGGTGGACAATATGCGCGCGGAATAATAAGAAGAGGTCCGTTCTTATTAATGTCGCTAATGTTGAAAGTAAATCTTGAGAGAACTAATGAAAATTCTAAGTAATATGAACCTATCCAACTCGATCGCGAATACAGTGCGCGATGCAAGAATAACAGCGTGTTAGAAACAAACAATATCTCTAAAATTTAGAAAGTTGATTTGTAAAGAATCTATCGAAAGCGAACCGACACGATCGAACAGTCTTGGTAAAATTATTTAATGCAAAATCACTATGTAAATTATATTAGATAATCGCTATATCGGATTCAATTCAATAGTGAAATGAAAGTTTGTTGCACGGTAAATGATTTATTATGATAATAAGGATGCACAAGAAAACATGCAGTCATATTTACCGCCAAATTGAGTTAAAGCGCATATCGTTCTATTTCGCGAAAGGTTTTGTCAAGTTCCTCTATCAAAGTAGTAAATATTTTTTTTTTTTTTTTTTTTTTTTATTGCTTAGTTGGGTGGACGAGCTCACAGCCCACCTGGTGTTAAGTGGTTACTGGAGCCCATAGACATCCACAACGTAAATGCGCCACCCACCTTGGGATACAAGTTCTAAGGTCTCAAGTAGTTACAACGGCTGCCCCACCCTTCAAATCGAAACGCATTACTGCTTCACGGCAGAAATAGGCAGGGTGGTGGTACCCACCCGCGCGGACTCACAAGAGGTCCTACCACCAGTAATTACGCAAATTATAATTTTTTTTGTGGGTTTGATTTTTATTACACGATGTTATTCCTTCACCGTGGAAGTCAATCGTGAACATTTGTCGAGTACGTATTTCATTAGAAAAATTGGTACCCGCCTGCGGGATTCGAACACCGGTGCATCGCTTCAACACGAATGCACCGGACGTCTTATCCGTTAGGCCACGACGACTACAAAATAGGGATAGTAGTGACGCGTCGTTTCGATAAATTATTAGTTTTAATCAAATAACTACGAAAACTTTTACATTTTAATCTCGAGTTCAGTTTAGGGTAACAATTTTTAAATTTCAACAGAAAATAAAAATAAATATTATACGGTATTTAGAATAATAGTTAAACTTTGATAAACTTCAATCAAGTAATCTATGACTACCAACACTGTAAGGTATTCGAAATGTTTAAAATGATTAAATAAAAATAATAAATGCGAAATTAAACCACGACTGTAGTTTTAGATATGAAAAAACAAAGAAAATTTTGTATTTCACACCTAACGTCGCGTCTACACTATGAAATTAGTTGCATGACACTAATTTCACCAAAAAATCGCGCAGGGCACGAAACTAATTTGCATGCATGAAATTAATGCATGCATTATGAAAGTATTAAATTACACGTGAAACTGTTGGTAAAACTAATGTCACGAAATTAGTTTCATGCCACTAATTTCGTAATGTAAATTCGCCTTAAGGTTCAGAAGATATATTTATGGACTATGAAATATGAACGGCTATCGTCGCTCAGCCAAGCCAACCTCCAACGCCCTTTCTAAGCCTAGTTCATAGAACAATTACAGAAGAAAAAACCAATTATTACTTACCAACTCAAAACGAATTTGGCTTCGATGTAATGTGGAATTGACAGACATATTTTTTTTTCGCGATTATAAATGTTATTTAATCGCATCAGGAAAGTTCCAAGGCTATCAAAGTCAACGGCAACATGTTCCCACATTTAAAATGCACGCAATTAACATACTGAATAAAAGTGAAAACTTTCACTTTTTTATCTACCGTGAACCAAATTTTAATGTTAAATTATTTTTATTTGCTTTTGTTCCTGTATTTTTACTGTCGACTGTGAAGATTACTAATAACACTCCACTTAGTGCCAAAAAACGTGTAGAATTAATTCAAGGCGATAATTCTGATGACAATCGGCTACATCACAATATGGCGTCCATGGTCTAGACAAGTAAGCTATTAACCGCGGCTCTGCATTTATCTATCTTTGTTTAGAAGGGAGTGAACTCGGAAGTTATTAATATTTTACACACTAGCCGCTATATTTGTGTATTAAATTTAGAGATGATGGTGCCAGCAATTGTTAGTAGACTTTTTCTGGTTTTAGCTCCGGATTGTTGCTCTTTTTCTCTAAAAAGTCCGTAAAAAGACCGTGGGGTGTTATATAATTGTAGCACCCCATTTTTTTGGAAATAGAGACACTTTTATAACATTTGATAAATATATATTCACATTAATTTGATTATTTGGAAACATTTCATAAATAAAACAATAAATAAAGCAAAAATATATACAAAGGAAAAGTAAGGGCTCTGACTACGTTAGAGGACAAGTATGTAATAAAATAAAAATAAAAACCTAGAGAAAAAAACCTGTGAGACTCAACGATCTGTAAGGTATTGGGAGGAGACCGCGGGCCCAAGGAATTTTAGGGCCCACCCACTAAACGACTCCCCTGCACTCTTACACCCGACGTTCGATCTCTGTCCGGGGTCAAAATCCGGTCAGAGTAGGGGGGTTCCCGCGGTCAACACTATAACCAGACACACGACGCCACCCCGAGGACGCCCGACCGACGGGTCGTCGAGGCGATAGTCGACGACCAACGACGTCGGTCTCCGCGGTGCGGCGGCCCTACCAGGTCGCCCGGGCGATGCCGCTGGTGTTCCGGGATACCCCGCTGGGCCAGAACCAGCCTGCCGGGTCGAAACGCGATATACCGCCGACCGGGTTGCTCTTCCACAGTATGTTCGGCGACGACCGCGACGACGAAAATGCGGACCGCATCGTAGTCCGCAGCCGCCGACGCGTCGTCCCGTCCTCCTGGTGCCAGCGCGCTAGAGTGTCGGTAGCGTGCGGCGCAGTCTCAACCCCCTTAGGTCGCCCTGTGGCTTTTTACTGTGTCCAATAATTTCTCAGAGCACTCCACTAATCTAGTCATAACAACACATGCCACTGGAGATCGAGATTTTAAATTCTATTGAATGTTTGTAAGCATTCTCAAATGGTAAAAAAAAAAATCACCCGCATTTACGTCTTCAAATAAAATAACGTGCAACAATTATCCAATTCTAAGTCTGTTTGAGACAAGTATTACAAAATCGTCCCTACATTTGGATGCACACTAGGGAACAGGTAAATTTAGCAGTAATAAATGTGAGAGCAGACGTAAACACTAAGGCGTATGCGCACTTGTAAGTACCCAGGGAGGAAAAGTTACACTTTCTTCCCTGTACAGCGGGAGGAAAACCAAAATTTCGGCGTAGGGAGGAGAAAAAAATACTTTTTATAAATATGTATCTCACAGTTTAATTTTCTACTTATAGTATGGAAGAACAGAAAATACCACAACTTATGATGGTTTTATGTATGTACGTTCATGCCTCAAACTGTCCATAAGCCTAGTGTTGAATTATATATCAGAAAACTGGTCTCATATGAGCTGCTGCATAGCTGGAAGGCTTAAACTACCAGAGAATAGATAGAAAATAATAGTAATACATACTGCATTCAAAACCAGATATGTATTTTATTTGCATATTATTATGTTTTACAGCTAATATTTCACAATAGTTTGGCACAAACCATGACTCATTTGGTAATTCTTTTTCAAGATATCTTAGTAGAGAGTAACTAAACATGCATCTTGTATATCTGCTTAACATTGTACAATAGAAAACAAAACTGTTATAATATAATTGAAGAATATCTCAAGACCATAACACTTCATATGGCTTCTATACTTTACAAATTAACTATGATATCCAGCAATGACAATGAAAACAATAAACTAAGCTTATAATTGACTTGTTTAGCTGCACACACTACAATGTGGATGATTTGCTTGTAGTTGGTGGTGCATGTGAATAGAATACTGATTGCACCTGCATCCACCACAATACAAAATCAATATAGGTCAAAATAAAGGCTAATTGCAACAGCCAGTTGCACTAAAATTAATGTAATCTTTTTTTTATCCTGTTTTTTTTATCCAATACGGTTTGGGTCAGTATATTGAAATAATTGTATTGTCCTTAGTATATGTGTATATTTTCAAATAAATTAAAATGAATTGAAAATTATTTTGAAAGATTTCTGATACATTGTTAGGTACATGTATAAAAAAATATATATATAAATTAAGGTAACATCTTGTACAAACAGTCACAATTCATAATTAGGCTAATTGAATTTACTAATTTGTATTAACATTGTTTTGTCATAAATTTCAGGTGATGATCTCATTCAAAATATGACTCAGTTTTTTTACTAATAACAATTGGTAAACACATTTATTTTTTGTTTTTATTGTCAGTACTTTGTACAAATCTAATAAGCAGATCATCCATAAAATAAGCTCTCTTCACCACTCACTAATCACTAATGACACATGGACTGGCATTATTTACAGTGCTGCATTTACAAAAGCAGTATAACAAACCTTCCCTTCCTCAGCAAACTTTGTAGATAATTGATAGGCTATAGTTGAGAACATCACTGGACGCTTAGCACCATCTCCCTAAAGCAGGAGATGAGTGAGAACACAGAATCATACTCATAATCCACATTCACTTTTAATTTGACTTAGAACATCCATGGTTTTTTATTATAAATACTTCAAAGTAGTATTTAATTTCACATATAAACGCTTTTAAAAACCGAATGAGTAGAATTTTATCTATGAAGTGACTCACAAATGGAATTTCTTCATAGAGCTGAACCTTACAGCTATCGATCTAACTGTTCTATGAGTAACTGCAAACTCGCTAATAGCATCCACGGAATTATCGAACCGAAAACAGTAATACCACGTGAGAAATGCAAGACAATGCGAATAAAACTATGGGAATACGAGGCGTTGCCACAATCATAATTCACAAACAGTAGTAATGTCAGAAACAGGTGAAATACGTGTAATGTTCTTATTTAAAGCTGTTTACATCAACTGCAGTACTTACATAAATACAACAAACTGGTGCGATCTAAATTCGTTAATTTTATTGCTTCACTTTATTTATTTCAAATATTTAGTGAATAATTCACTTCACTCACTTTTAAAGCAAAACGTCATTTCATTTACCCAACTTATCCGTGGTTCAACCACAGTGCACAGACTACATATAGAAATTACACTGTTCTCTTTGGTCTCGCTATAATATTACGTCGTACGCGACGTCGGAAGAGGGGGATGGGGTTTCAAACACCTGTGCGTGCATAAGGCACAACAAAAATAACAGGTCGTTCATATAAAACAACCATGAACAGATTAAATTTAAACTGAATTTTCAATTTAGTATTGAGTAATTAGCAATTACCTACTTACAATACACACAATGATTGAACTTAACCAATTTAACCTATCACGCATCAATCGCGTCCTGGCGCTTTCAACTAATAAGTTAAGTGGGTCATAAAACTTTTGTATTTTTTTTTTGAAGTGAAAACTTCTTTAGAATCGTTGTGATTTCAAACCGGATGCAACGGAAAAAACGACAGGTAAGAGACACAAATACAAAAATGTGTAGGATGAAGCTAGCAAAGAATGAGACAGAAATATACATACTATTTAATACAGCGCCATCTGTGAGATTTTTTAATACTAACGTGTGTATAAATGCTCTTGTAGTGAATTTTAATTTAGGATTATACGTGAAATTAAAATATCAATTCACAGAGGGCGCTACCTTACAATTATTTACTAATGACAAAATATTACACATACTTAAGACGTTTAGGATAATTGTATTTTAATTTTGGAATTAATTTTGGAACCACGTTTACTCTGCTTTTCTGACGTATCATTCACAGAGAATAACCATTGAAGTAATCTCTCTGTCCAAATTTGGAAATTATTAAGTCCATTGTTTTCCAATAACCCAAGAAGCCACGCTTAGCGATGCTATGTCATTTTCCCACACTTTACCCGGTTACAGTCTTAAACTAATCAACTTCAGCTCATTTCGCTTCATGTCATTTTCCAATATAACAGATAGAAGAAAACAAAAAACTTGGCTTAAACGTCACGTTACCATGGCATAAAATCTTTAAAAATAAAAGAAGCAAAACAACTCTTATCAAAACAACTACCCCCTGATACCAAGTGTTTATGATATTTATTATCATGTTTACGTACGGAACTGTATCAAATGAGTTAAATTTTTAATTTTAAACGCAATAGTAAATGTGTAATAATGTCTAGCAGATTGGATATATTATGGTCACCGGCACATCATGACAAATTCATTGTTTGGGGCCCAGACATAACCTTGTACGAAGTGGCAAGGATAAAAGAAATCGAGAAGAAAACGACTTGTATGTATTTTAAATATAGCAACAATTTTATTATTTTAAATATAGGACACTACATATCTATAATAATAATAATAATAATGTAGTTTAGTCTTTTAAATATCTTAAAAAATATTTTTTTGAAGAAATCACTTTTAATAAAAAACACTAGACGCTTTTCTTGATAAGTACCAAAAGTCCCCAGTCAGTTTTTGACAAATTAATTGAAGTGTATCAAATTCAAATTCAAATTCAAAATCATTTATTTCAACTTAGATGTCAGTATGACACACTTGTTGAATGTCAAAATACAAATAACAATGTTAACTCTACCACCGGTTCCAAAAAAAAAGCCACAGTCCTGAGAAGAACCGGCGAAACAAACTCAGCGGGCTTTTTTTTTTGTTTTTTCTCAAATATTTTCTTTTTTTTTAAATAAATAGAAATATTCACAATAAAAGAAAAAACAAGTCAAAAAAATACAATTAAAAATAATAATAATAATAATGAAAAATGAAAAGGCCAGGAGCGAGCGCCTCATTCCCACGTAGTGCCATCTAGTAAATAATCCTTAACTTTATAATATGCCTTGTTGCACAAACGTTCCTTAACAGTTTTCTTAAATCTATGAACAGGTAGTAGTTGAACGTTTAGTGGGATCTTGTTGAAAAGCTGTACACCCAGCCCCCTAAAAGAGTTGCTTATTTTCTTAATTCGAGCCGCCGGCAACGCAAGCCTATGTTTGTTCCTAGTGTTCACATTGTGCAAATCGCAGACTCTGGGGAATTCTTCAATGTTTTTACGCACGTACAATAAATTTTCAAAAATGTATTGGGACGCTAAAGTTAGAATTTTGATTTCCTTAAACTTGTCCCTCAAGGATTCCCTCGGGTGCATATTATAAATAGCACGAATAGCCCTCTTCTGCAGGATGAAAATCGTTTCGACATCGGCAGCATTGCCCCATAGCAATATGCCATAGGACATAACACTATGAAAATAACTAAAATAAACCAGGCGTGCCGTATCTTCATTAATATACATTCGTATTTTTTTTACCGCAAACGCTGCAGAACTAAGCCTACTCGCTAACTTGCATATGTGAGGACCCCACTGCAGCTTGGAATCAACTGTTATACCAAGAAAAACTGTCGAATCCACAAGCTCCAGTGTCTCTCCACTTACAGTAATATTAGTGTCAACTTGTCTAACATTAGGTGTGGTAAATTTTATACATTTTGTTTTTTTGTTATTTAATAACAGATTATTAACACTAAACCAATGTACCACGCGCGAGATAGCATCATTCACATCGTCATAATCTTCCAAATGTCGTTTAATTTTAAACAATAATGATGTATCATCAGCGAATAATACGACCTCGTGACGGGTTTCAATAAACTTAGGTAAATCATTGATATATACAAGAAATAGGAAGGGACCCAATATGGAACCCTGAGGAACACCCATATTAAGTAAGACACCGGAAGATCTGGTTCCTTTAACGTCTACTTTTTGGATTCTTCCGGATAAATAAGATTTAATAAGTTCTAATGAAACGCCCCTAATACCATAATGGTGTAATTTCCTCAACAATGTATTATGCTCAACACAATCAAAAGCTTTAGATAAGTCGCAGAAAACCCCAAGGGCATTATGCGACTCTTCCCAAGCCTGAAAAATATTTTTAATGAGATCTACACCTGCATCAATAGTTGACCGACCTCTAGTGAATCCATATTGTTTGTTATGAAGCAGGTTATTGGAATTGAAGTGGTTCAAAAGTTGTTCCTGAATAATTTTTTCAAAAATTTTACTCAATGTAGGTAGTACTGAAATGGGCCTAAAGTTAGAGGGGTCAAAAGTACTACCAGATTTAAATAAAGGTATTATTTTACTATATTTCATTAGATCAGGAAACACACCACCATCAATACAGTCATTAAATATTGTAGCAAGGTAAGGTGCAATTATATCAATAATGGATTTTATAACATTAATTGAAATTCCCCATAAATCACCAGTTTTCTTAATATTAATGAGCTTGAAAGTATCAATTATGTCCTTTATATCAATATTTGTGAACTTAAAGTTAACACTGCATTTATCAACATGATTTTGCAGTAATGATTCGGCGACGGTAGGAGATGAAATTAAAGATTTTGTGGTAGAAGCTGGGATATCAGCAAAGTAGTGCTCAAAGGCGCTGGCCACTTCTTGATGAGAAGTTATTATTCGATTATTGATTTTTAAAGTTAATTCAGCATTGCTGTTTCTGACATTCCCAGTCTCCCTATTAATGATATTCCAAGTCATTTTAATTTTGTCAGGTGCATTTTTTATAATATTGCCTAAGTGCAATGACTTGGCCAATGTACAGACTTTTTTAAACAGCTTGGAATATTTAGAGACATACTCATGAAATGACTTATTATGATTATATGATTTTTCATGATAGAGATCGTATAATCTCTGCCTACTTTTGTGAATTCCAACAGTCGCCCATTCATTGAATGATCTTTTATTATGTAAGATCAGAGTTTTAGAAGTAAAGATGGCACTAAATTCAGAATTAATAACATTAAATAAATCCATGTAATGAACATTAGGATCTTCACTATAACAAACATTCGGAATTTTTGCCAAAACTTTACCTCTAAGCTTCTCCAAACGTCTAATATTAATAGGAACAAACGGTAGCTTTCTTGTACTATTAACATCTGAAACAGATTTAATTTTAAAAGATAAGAATTGTCCATATTTGTTTCATTTAAAAAAGGAAATTTATTTCCACAATGTATCAAGAAAATAAAGTACAACAGTAATAGAACATTCTTTGGAAATTCTGAATATTTAATTTCCACAACGCTTACCATCCACTACACTGCCCTACCACAGATGAAAGATTTGAAGCAAGTATTACACAAGATTACCAATAGTCTGCAGTGGGTAGATGGGGATTTAAAGTCATCCTACAACTATTTTCATTTTTAACCCAACATTTATTTGACAATATGGATAAGTTGATGTCCTTCGTGTCTATTTTATAATGTTTTTTCTACAGTCACTCCAATTTCCTCAACCTATGGAGCCACAGTTGTTGCGTCCCAGAGTGCTAGTGGAGTGCGGTGCGTTGATATCAGTGCTGAACCAGAGCAGCCTGAGCCATTGCTCGCTCTTGGATATGCTAGTGGACGGGTCTCACTTACCACCCTTAAACAAACATATGACCCTTTGGGACTAGTTGGAAGAGAGTTTGGTAAGTTTGAAAGCTTAGTGAATTTTAGTTGATTCATCATTATCCTGCCCTTCTCCCAGTCACCTGGGGTCGGCGCAACATGTTTTCTCCTTCCATACTCTTCTATCATATACCATTTCTTCACTCACTCCCCTCTTACCCATATTGTCTTTCACGCAATTCATCCATTTATTATTAGGTCTACCTCTTCCTCTATATCCTTCCACATTCATAGTTAACATTCTCTTACCAACCTCATTTTCATTTCGTCTCATCACATGAGTCGTCTCATCACATCTCATCATATCAATGGCACTACCTGAATGTATTTTAAATATTCACATTTTACTAATTAAGCTACTAATATAAATTTAGCTGCCTAAAAACAATAAAACCATCTTGATGGATCTAGATAGATACCTAGGTATATCATAAAAGTTCAGTGGTGACTGAATTTTGCAATCAAATGGCCCTCCTATTATACAGATTTTTAATAGTTTCTCTCACTGTGTGCAGTTGTAGGTCAAGCGTTTATAGTACTCCTGAGATCTGTCTGGTACCTCAATGAGAGCAGTCCAGTATTATTTCTATTGTCTTATTACATTATTTAATTAAGAATAAAAATAATCAAATATTACTGATTATAACAGTATTTTACTACTCCTACATGGCTTATAGATAATTGATTAAGAATTTGCATTTCTCAATTATATTACAACCTTTCCCAAAGTGGGTGATAAAGCCCCCTTGTGGGTATCTGTAGACCTAACAAGGGATGGTAAGAGACTTAGAACAAAAAGGGGGCGTTGTGTAGAGGCTTGAGAGCCGATTTATAATTTTATCTAGGAGGACTCTTAGACACCGACTGAGCTTTCGCTATAGTGCTTTTTAAGTAAGTGAAAAAATGGGGGCCATAAAAAATAATTTATTCTCAAAGTGGGCAGCAGACAAAATAAGCTTGGGAAGCCCTGGACTATACTATAAGTTCTATTTGTTTTTATCACTATTTTTGTTCTGTGAGACATATAATTCTGTTTTGCATGTATTCACTTTCATCCTGCACATAAACAACTAAATTATTCTTGCAGCACCAAGATACCAAAGGCTTTGCAACTCTGTGTCATGGAGTCACATGGAGACAAACATGTTGGCAGTCGCGATGGATAAACATCGTAGTGACCACTGCATACTTGTATGGGATGTAAACCGAGGTTCGGCAGCTGCTGATGAGGCTTTAGGTTTGAAATCGATTTATTTTTAAGTGATGTTATTATGATTAGAACTGTGTTGTTATTAAAAATATATTTGTAGTATATTTAAGTGTAAAGTAAAGTCTTCGTGAAAAAATGATGCCTCTGAGCACAATAAAATTTTCAGAAAGTACTTCTCAAGGAAGTGTAGATCCGATGCGACCACTAGCAGAAATGGGACTATCTGAGACAGCACATAATGTAACCTGGTCTAACTGCTCGAACAGGACCTTATTGGCTTCAATGAACTTGAAGTACATCAAAATATTTGATCTTAGAGGTAAGAATGGACCTTTGGTCTTATTGCTCATACATTGATCATCCAGCAGACACTGACTCTATTAAACAATAGTGCTTATATATACAATTAGTTTTGACCATCAAGGCGTGAATACAGTAGGCTAGTGAAATAGTGGAGTCTGAATTACCGCAGGATATATATAATAGCAGAAAACTGTATCAACCCTTGAACGGTCGGTTCTCTTTGTCGTCTATTTACTTACAATAAAAAGGACATTGAAGAATGGCCACAACTGGATGCTCAAGACTGAATCATTATAAAAATGAAATTGCCACAGATTTATCGAACAAAGCCGTGAGCATGACCGCGACCCGCTACTGCTACGGTGTGTGTGCCGACCCGAACAGCTCCCACCAGCTCGCCTCCCGCGGAGAGAACGTGGTCTGTCTTTGGGACACCAGGCACTTCGACCGCCCCGTACTCTCTCTGCAGCATCCCCGGCCTCTAGCCGTCACCCATCTGCAGTGGTGCCCTACCAGGTTAGATTCCCTTCCGTACTGGGGCTCTACTGGGGCACAAGTACTTTTTAAAACAACTTTCAGTATAAAATCCGAACTAATATGTGTTGCAAACCACGCAATGGAATGTAAAATATTTAAAGCCCCACGAAAAACTAATGCATTAAATGTTTTCCTTCTGACGCAGACGCAACCTTCTTCTCTCGCTACAGAGAGATTCCAAGTCGCTCCGCATCCACGACATACAGCAGGCCAGTGCGGAGTGGAAGAAAAACGCGCTCGATGTGGTGAGCCCTACACACGATATTAGCCTATCAGTCTTCTAACGTGGAGATCACATCTCGGCGTCCTCAAGTAAGAAGTATCCTTAATTTACTTCACCTGTTCCGATGCCTGGTGGTAAATGTATTGTGAGCCCGCGTGGGTGTTGCCGGGACGCCGCTGTACTTATCCTGTAACATTATAACTTGCACAACGCAGTACTGGCTAGTAGAGTTGCGGCAGGGAGCCGTGGACCCGGTGCTGTAGTTTAAATAATTACTGACACGAATCGAATTGCTTCGAAAATTGTTTTAGCTGACGGCGACGGCCGTAGAGGCCGAAGTGGAGGAGTACTCTCGCAGACCGAGCGTGTTGGAGCGTGACGTCACTCCTGGAGGGTCGCAGCCGCTCGTGGCCTTCTGCTGCCATCCGGCTCACGAGGCGCGTCTGCTGGCACTCAGCGCCACAGGTCCACGGTCCACTTTGTACTGTTGCTACTGGCAGGCTCCCATAGCATCATTCTCTAATGTGGCCTAAGTCGCCTGTTGAAATATTTGTATTTTAAGAAAATGAATTTACCAATTTCGATATTTAATATGCTGTTTGTGTTTTGTGAATCATAAGAGTTTTTCATTATAACAATATAAAATATGGCCAGGCGGTCTGGTGGACTACACGGTCTGCGAGCGCGTGGCGGTGTCCTGGGGGGCGGGGGGAGGGCTGGCCTGGTCCGGGGGAGGAGGGGGACTCCGTGTCCTCAACGACGACTTGTGCGGGGTCGTGAAGGACATCTCGCACGTCATGAGACGACGCGCCCAAACCGACTACGGCCTCAAGGTACTTGCTGCGCCACGAGCCTCGGCCCCACGGGCGGTCCCGGGCCGACGGCTCCTACAGAAGCGCGTACCCGGGCTGCCTGCACTCGCAACAGTAGCAAAGTGACCACGCGTGGTCTGGGCCGCATGGGCTCGGGGAGGTGTCCGCGGGCTCCGGTAACCACGGAATGTGAGCTCAACCTGTGTCTAAAGCAACCAGACATAAATTTGCAAAAACTTTCAAGAATGTCGTCTCGCGACTGGCACCTTGGTAAAGAATTTGTTCACGGACGGGAGAAACTAACCATGGTATTTTATGATTTAAAACACGTATTGATCGATCATGATCAGGGACAATGAGATATGTGTGTGTGTACATACTGGGTGTTGGGGACTGGCCTGTCGTGAATTTGTGTGCAGGAGTCCACGGCCGGCGTTGAACTTCATTATAGGTATAGAACGGACTAGGATTGCAATAATAATTAATGATTTAGAGCCAACGGTACTGTCATCTGTTCAGTGCCACCCGCGGGACAGGTCAGACCTCTTAATACTGTAAAAAGGAAATAAACTGCTACAGTTCAACGCCGGGCGTGGGGGCGGAGCGCCCGCCGCGCCGAGCCGTGTTGTGATGCTCTCAATGTTTGGCCGCAGCAAGACCTGTGGCAGAACGCAGACCTCGCCGATGACGACGCGCTCAGTGCCCTGTGGCACTTCATGGCCTTGAGCAAGTCCTTGGTGGAAGATGGTGAGTCTTATATTGTTCCTATCTAAACCGCACCAGCAATAAGTAATAATATTCTGTAATCGTGTAATGTTTGATGGCAGGTTGCATAAGGAACAGTCCGTGGAAGCACCCGGGCGTGCTGACCGTGCTGCGGTCCCCGGGCGACGGCGGCTACCGCTCCGAGATAGTGCCCTCCCTGCTGCCCGATATGCCTAACCGCAGGGTCACGCTCTACAGGTCAGACACCCGCCGCCGGGGCCGCTCGCGCTTCTATTTAGTGTTGAGCATTCAGTAAATGGACTCCTTCCTTCGAGAGCCCAAGTCTTATGAGAAGGAGGTCGGAGAAGGCATCAAGCTCCCTTCACTCCCCTCCGACGGGCCCCAGCTGGCCTGCCGGGGCCCCAGTACTATACCACTTGAGAGCTGCGAACTGAATGTGGACCGCGAGGTCGCGTTGATAGTTCTGCGGCCGTCGTGCATAGTTTTATTGTAAAGTACTTACCAATGACAGCGTTAGAGTAATATTAGGCTATGAAGGCTCTATAGCCTAAAAGATGAGATACCGATGGGGAGGGGCCATGTTTGGATAATGAAGGAAGAATGTACTATGTATAACCAGGACACACATCACAAGCGTAATGTTGAGACTTTGTGTCTTAAAGTGGATGGCCATTGTCGTCTCCGTGTTAGGGACAGGAAATCTGTAGCTCGTCTGCATGAGTAAATGTTCTGATGGCTATCCCAGGAGTGCAGAGCGAACTCGTGCACTGCAGCTGTGCGGGTGGGGGTGGGGGTGGGAGAACGCGGACGCGGGGGTGGAGCGCGCCGAGGCCGAGGGCACCCCGTGTCGCGCCGCCGCACTCGCCGCCTTCCACCTCCGGCTTAGGACTGCTCTGGACGTGCTGGCCCGGGCGCACGAGCCGCAGGTGCGTACACATCACGGACCGACATTACACTGCTATGTACAAAGACACATATAATTTCGGCCCTTTAGGTTAATTTTAATTTTTGTGGTCAGTAATTTAATACTTTAGCCCAAATCAAGTATTCAATATTTTTAAGTATTCGTCGAGTTAGGAACAGTTATTTAGCGAGGCAAGACGTGTTGTTTGTGAAGAGTGTGTCGATCTTTTCTCAGATATTGAGAACATTTGGTCGCCTTTAATTTATTATTTTTCTGACAATGAAGAATTGTAACCTGTGCAAGATCCAATTCAGTGATGGTGTTCAATGCGGTACGTGCAAGAAGCATTTTGACTTCGGATGCGCTAATATTACAGAAGCTGGATATAGAAAACTGGGCCCCGAAAGAAGGGCGGCATGGAAGTGTTCTGCTTGCAGAAACCCTTCGCAAGCGGTTGCTTCACAGGCCAGCCCAGTCTCTCCAGTTCAGGGCTTAGTGACGCTAGAAATGATCCACGCTGAATTATGCGGCGTAAATTGACTTAGCTTGTGTCTTATTATTACTTTTTGTATTCTGTATTAGTTTCTATAGTAAATTTTTGTTGCAAATTCACGTGTCACTGAACGTAGGTTATGTACACTTATTAATTATAATCGTGGTCCAAATGTTTACAACACATGTTGTTATTCACTGGCCGGCGCCTCGCCTTTTGCCGCTATTGTTCTCATATCTCGTTGCTTGTCTGTTTGAGGTTGTCATTACTGACATATATTTGAATTGCTTTCACGAATGTATTGCATATCTGCTGCTTATTAACGCTGATCTAGAGTGTCAGGGGTTTTTTGGTACTTGTTATATTCTTCGACTATTTTTATACTACCTACAATTTAATTTAATTTACTATTTTCACTTTTACTATTTAATTTTAATGTCTAGAAATTACCACAGCGTAATATTAATTTTACTTACTATGTTATTAACTATTTTCTTACAATGGACAATGAATCAGTCCTGAATAGTATTCATATCTACTACCAAAATGTTCGTGGACTTCGGACGAAAGTTCTTGAGTTTAGCCGTAACCTGCTATTGTGTTCTTATGATGTGATTATTTTAACTGAGACTTGGTTGACTGATGGCATCTTAGATAGCGAATTATTTAATGAACATTATACAGTTTGGCGTAGGGATAGGAACAGTGACCTTACGGGTCAATCTCGGGGTGGCGGTGTTTTGATTGCGACTCGTAAAGATTTAAAAGTTAGTTTGCAGCCGTCATTTAACTCATCGGTTGAAGATTTGTGGGTTACACTCATCGTTAAGTTGAAACGTGAAACTATTAAACTGCATATATGTGTATTATACTTATGCAAACAGGGTTCTAAGTTATCTTTCTCTGAACAATTAACTAATTATCTTACGAAACTCACCAACATTGTTTTGGATAATTCACTTGATAAATTCCTACTTGTTGGTGATTTTAATCTGAGCGGCATTACGTGGCTGCCGTCTAATCTTGGTTACTTTACACCTTATAATGCTCGTAGTAGTGATGAATTATTGCTTGTGGATGAAATGCATGTTCACGACTTTGCTCAGTACAATGGGATAACTAATAAGGATGATAGGATTCTGGATCTAGTATTTTCAAATGAATCATTGGTTGTGAGTAAGTGTGTTGATCCAATGGTCCCGATTGATCCGTATCATGAGGCTCTTTGTATTACGTTCAAATGTATTGAACTTGTAACTCTAAGAACTGCACCGCGCACTAACTATCGATTCAATAAAGGTGATTATTTGTCAATTAATAGAGAGCTTAATAATATTGACTGGTGTGTTGAGTTTCAGTCAAGATCTTTGGAGGGCTGTACTGATTATTTTTATGAGACAGTTAACGACCTCAAAGAGAGATATGTACCATCTCGCGTAACTGGCTCTGATCATTACCCAGTCTGGTATTCAGCTGCTCTTAAAAAAGCTATCAAAGAAAAATATAAATATAAACGTAAATATTCAAACTATGGAAATAAATCTGATCTAAACTCTTTTAATGTGCTTCGGGACAGGGTTAGAGTACTGGAAACTAATTGTTACAATGATTATATTGACTCTCTTGAAATTTCAATAGGAAATGATCCTAAAAAGTTCTGGTCCTACGTTAAATCAAAGTCTAAGTGTAATTCAATGCCAGGATCTGTCTCGTATAACAATGTGATCTCAAGTTCGGCTGAGGGAGTCTGCAGTGCATTTTCTAACTATTTCCAATCTACTTTTCTTGACTGTGATATCTCTGTTAATCTGACACCTAGAATAGCCGATGAGCATTTCACCGCAACTTCTCACTTAAACAACATCTACTTGGACCAAGCCGAAATACATAAGTTAATTCTTAATCTTGATCTATCTAAATCAGCTGGTCCAGACCAGTTGCCTGCCAGATTTATCGTTGGTTGCTCTGATGGCATAGTTTTGCCAATATACCTTCTTTTTAAGCGTTCTTTACATGAGTGCACTGTTCCAGCAATATGGAAATCGGCCTTTATTAGCCCAGTACATAAGAAAGGCTCTAAGTTCGAGGTTACCAATTACAGACCAATTTCCAAACTTTGTATTATTTCAAAAATATTTGAACGTGTTATTTATACTCAAGTATACGCGGCATTGCAAAATGTATTTAATTCAACTCAGCATGGATTTCTAAAAAATAAATCGACTGTTTCTAATTTAGTTATCTTAAATGATTATCTTACTGATGCCATGCATAGTGGTAAACAGGTTGATGTAATTTATACAGATTATAGCAAGGCGTTTGACAAAATTAACCATTCTATTCTGATTTCAAAGCTACAGAACGTAGGAATCTGTGGCGACTTATTACGATGGTTTATATCATATCTTGAGAAGAGATCGCAAGCAGTCGTGATCAACAATTATATTTCTGCTTGGGTACCTATTCCCAGTGGCGTACCTCAGGGTTCGTTACTGGGGCCCTTGCTTTTTATTATTTTCATTAACGACATCACTAAGTGCTTTCAATTCTCACGCCTTCTCTGCTTCGCTGATGACATGAAAATTTTTATGAAGGTTGCTTCCATCAATGATGCCAAGTTAATGCAATCTGATTTAGATCGTCTTTGTCATTATTGTTTACTAAACAAACTTGATCTTAATCCAACTAAATGTCATGTTGTTACTTACACTCGAAAAATCAACCAAATAGCCTACAAGTATAAACTAAATGAACATGAACTAATTAAACTTAATAGTACACGTGACTTAGGTATTGTTCATGACAGCAAACTCACATTCGATGAACACGTTAACTCTATAGTGACTAAAGCCTCCAAAATGCTTGGATTTGTTATGCGTAACTCTCAACATTTTCGTAAAGCTAAAACTATTAAAATACTATACTGTACTTTTGTTCGCAGTCACTTAGAATACGCTTCACAAGTTTGGAATCCTCAATATAATATCTATATAGAACGAATTGAAAGAATTCAGCGTAAATTTATAAAGTACCTTTGTTTTAAATTAAATATTGCCTATAACTCTAATAATTATGATAACCTTTGTAAAAAACATCATCTACTTCCTCTTTACTTGCGGCGTGGGGTTTCCGACATTATATATTATTTAAAGATCGTTAAAGGTTTGGTGGATTGCCCGGAGCTCTTATCCAAAGTTGGCTTCAATGCACAGAGAATATCTTTAAGGCATCGAAATCTAATTTCTTTGCCACTAGCTTCCACTAACTATAGGCAAAACTCATTCTTTTTACGTGTTGGTGGTGACCTCAACAGACTTGGCAGGTTCTTAGATATTGACCCATTTTATTCCTCTATCACAGGACTTAGACGTCAGCTTAGTGCCCGATTTTTCGTGGGCGATGAGGGGGCAGAGGGTGCGGGGCCATGTGCCGGTGACGTGTAGCACAACAGTTTTTAATTAATTTGTGACATTTATACATAAGTGTACATTTAAATTAGTCTGGTGTTTTCCTCCATTCCTTATGTTGTTTCTTGCTTGCTGAATGTTTTTAATTTTTTTTTGTTTCTATGCTTTTGTTTCTCTAGTGTTTTTAATTTGTTTATATTGGTGAGAACCTTTAATTGGCTTTTTGTTTCTATTATTTGTTATATTATTATACTTTGTTAGTTGGCTGTTGGTTCTCCTTGTATTAAATAAATAAATAAATAAAGTATTTCCTCGTGATATGTGACTACGGTTGTTTGGAACAGCTCCGCGTGGTGGGGCTGGCGCTGGCGGGGCTGAGCGAGGAGCGGCTGTGGCGTGAGGCGCTGGCGGCCGGCGCCTCCGCCCTGCCCGACGCCTACCTGCGTGGGCTGCTGCACTTCCTGGCGGCCTCCGCCCCCGCGCCGCCCGCCCTGCACGCGCCCTCCGCGCCGCCCGACCTGTCCGCCGTGCTCGTCAGTATATTGTGACGTAACGCGACCCGCTCCCCCAACCCGCTTGCCCTTGATGCGTCCCTTAAACGTCACTTGAAGTATCACGTCTATCGCAGTGAGAGAATTCAATTTAAAGTAACAACTAACGCTTGTGGGGAGCGTACATTAGGTGCCACTATCCCGCCGGTCACATGTTCAGGTTTGGAGGACGGGGCAGCCGTTGTACCATATCATATAGACTCCGAGTTCAAGTCTCAAGGGGGCTCGCATCCTCGTTGCGAACTCTGGGCTTTGGTAATCACTTATCATTAGTGATTCATTAATGTAATAAACAAATCTGGCAACAATATAAGAGTTATGACAACACAATTAAAATAACCATTTCTTAACATTTTCGTAACATAATACGGATTAAAAACAATCGAGTACCATCTGCCCCGCGGCGCCGCCCGCAGAACGAGACGGAGATGCGGCTGGAGGACCGCGTGGCCTTCGCCTGCATGTTCCTGTCGGACGGCAAGCTGCACGAGTACGTGCGACACACGGCCGACGCGCTCGTGCAGCGCGGGGACCTGTCCGGCGTGCTGCTCACCGGTGAGGGACGGGCTGCCCACCCCGGCGATGTGCTCGGTACACGTGTGTTACACTGCGCGGTGTTGTGGTCCAGGGGCCGGCGCGGAGGGCGCGGCGCTGCTGCAGCACTGGCTGGACGCGAGCGGCGACGTGCAGAGTGCCGCCCTGCTGGCCGCGCGCTGCTTCACGCCGGAGCTGCTGGCCCTGCCGCACGTGCAGCACTGGCTCGACAGGTACCGCGCCCTGCCCCACACCGACCCACATCAACTATCATAGTATCATAGATTTTTACTAATTGATTGAACATTTCTACGGCTTGACCCCACCGCTAGCAAAAGAGGCATTAAATTGTGATTTGTATATACCTAATTCAATACGTAGACGCGCCGTGCGTTCATGGTAGTGTCAAATTATTTTATTACATTCTTGTATAACAGTGCACTTGTAGTGCGCGCGGAAACGCTGGTCATCTCCTGAGGTATGTAGCGGGGTGAGACGGGGGAGAGCGCGATTGACAAGACGCACACGATATTATATTAAGTGCAGATAAATCTCAGAATAACATATTAGAATTAATGTAATGGGTGCCTAATTCTAATATTGTATTTTTCTATTTCCTGGTTAAACAAAAAATGCATATTCAAAAGTGTTTATTATATTTTATTACGAAACAAAACAATTTTATAAGCAAATGAACATTTCTTAAAAAGAAAAAAAAAAAACTATCACCATTATAGTACATTATAAAAAAATAATTATTTATTTATCTATTTTGATTTTTTTACCAACAAAAATTTATGAATTTTCCATCGTAATACCCCCATGTCGAAATCATCAATGTAGATTCTCTTTTTTATTTTTTTAGGTTTTCATGGAGAAGTAAATTTTGATTTTTCCGATGTTTGCCGATTCGAATTTACTTCAGCTACAATTCTAATTACGGTCTGAGAAAAAAAATTGTGCACATTGTAAATTACATTTTACACTGATCGTGTTATTGGTGGACCCATCTTAGGATATTTTATCTCGTGTATGTTTGGAACAAACTGGCAAGAACAACTGTATCGTACAACCGCCGCGGTGGTCGACGGCAGACTGAGTTAGCTTGACGTTTGTCTACCTCGCCCGCCCTGCCGCTCGCATACAGCAGGCGGTGACTAGCCCTTCCGCGCACACTATAGTTAATGGAAAATTTGGTTTTCATTTATTGAACAGTTTTACAGTTTGACCCCACCGTTAGCAACAGGGACATTAAAGTGGTACCCGCAAAATATGTGAATGTGTGGAATCATTTATGCTGTCGACCTTGCGTCGACGTCTCCAGAAGACTGCATATACGGGCGCCGGTGACCACTTAACATCAGATGGGCTCACAAAAAAGAGTTTATAATTTTCTCAGTCACAAGCGATTATTGGAGCAGACGGGTAGGACAGGCTGCCGCACCGCGTGCTCGGTGTCGTGCGCGGGCTGTCGAGGACTATAGACTCGTTGAGACAGGACGGCACTCCGGCAGCAGCAGTGCAGTCTTGTGAAGAGAGTAATGCGAAGTGTTGTGTGTAACGGGCAGCTACCGCGGGCTGCTGGACGGCTGGCGGCTGTGGTGGGCTCGCTGCGCGCTGGACACGTGGGTGTGCGGGGGCAGCGCCGCGGCCGCCGTGCGCCACGTGTGCGTGGCCTGCACCTACTGCGGCAAGTCCGTGGCGGCGGCCGCGGGGGCCCGGCCTCGCCCGCCGCTCGCGCGCCTTCCGCCGCCCGCCGCCAAGATGAAGGTAAATACAACATTCCCCCGCGACCTACATACTTCATATAGTGATGAAATGCTACGTTACCGGTACCTCCGCCCCCCCCCCCCCCTGCCGCGAAGTAGTAATACGTTCCGATTCGAAGAGTGGGGTAGCAGTTCTACTATAGAACTGAACTTCACAACTCATATCTCAAGCTGGGTGGCGGCATCTTTGTTATTGATGTCTATGGGTTCAGAAACACTCGTGAGCAATGAGAAAAAAAAACGTTAACTTCTTATATTAATTAGTTATAAACATTTTAAATCAATTATTGTCAATCCCAAATCAAAAAACCCAGATCGAACTTATAACTATTGTTAACGAGGCTTCTTGAAATTACACGCGGCAGCAAATTGTTTGTTATGGCCGCGCGTGTTTTTTTCTTAAATCACGGAGGCTTCTTGGTGATGGACGCGCCAACAAAATTGTATGAAGTGGGCGCGCGTGATCGCACGGCCGGTCGGCGGCGGAATGAAATGGCGCGCGTCCCGCGGCACGTGGAGGGGGGGGGGGGCGGCAGCGCCTCGTTCGTTAACAACTATCGTTTAAGGCTTCGTCAAACAGAACACGTTCTTAACGCGGCGTTTTAACGTCGCGCTCTTTTCATGTCACACAAATTGACTAGACGAGCCCAACGCTCCTTGACGCAACATAACGCCAAATTATAGTGCCTTTCGATAGCAGTGTGAAAATTAAAAAGTTTCAAGATGTCGAGTGATTCAGATGTGGCATTGTATAAACATGGATATTTCCTAACTAATTCTATCAATTTTTCGGGCATTATCCAGTATTTTAATATACATTCACTCGGACGCTAAAATAAAATTTGTAAAAAATTACAATGCCTGACGTCAAAGCGTCCTAACGCCGCGACAGAGCTTTGCGTACTGCTAGCGCTGGGGCTCTGTTTGACGGTATGTTACCATAGTAGTAGTACAGCACATCTCGGCGTCATAGCGTAGCGCTCTGATGCGCGCTAATTACGCGTTCTGTTTGACGAAGCCTTAAGACGTTTCCGAGAAGGTTCCGAGCAGGGGGCGCGATGTTTCAGCAAATCTCGTCGTGCCCGAACTGCCGCAAGCCGCTGCCGCGCTGCGCCGTGTGCTCGCTGCATCTGGGCACGGGCGCGGGGGGCGGTGCGGGGGGCGCGGCGGGCGGCGGCGCTGGGGGCGCGGCCTTCCCCCGCTGGTTCAGCTGGTGCGTGGCCTGCAGGCACGGGGGCCACGCCGCGCACCTCATGGACTGGTTCAAGTACGTGCCGCCCGCTCCCGTGCGCTCTCTGTCTAATGTTCTCCGTTTCCGAACAAGTATTATAAACTTATATATTTAAGTCGTCGTGGCCTAAAAGATAAGACATCTGGTGCATTCGTATGTAGCGATGCGATGGTGTTCGAATCCCGCAGGTGGGTACCAGTTTTTCTAATAAAATACATACTGAACAAATATTCACGATTGACTTCCATAGTGAAGGAATAACATCATGTAATAAAAATTAAACCCGCAAAATTATAATTTACGTAATTACTGGTAGTAGGACCTCTTGTGAGTCCGCGCGGGTAGGTACCACCGCCCCGCCTATTTCTGCCGTGAAGCAGTAGCGTTCCGGCTTGAAGGGTGGGGCAGCCGTTGTAACTATATTGAAACTAGAACTCATCTCAAAATGGGTGACAGCATTTACGTTGTAGATGTCTATGGGCTCCGGAAACCACTTATCACCAGGTGGGCCGTGAGCTCGTCCAGACCCCTAAGCTATAAAAAAAAATAAAAAAATTCAGATTAAAAAAAAAAAAAAGTTTTTATGACACCGAAACTGACAATAAGATGATATTGTTTTTGCCCTGCTGCTGCCATCGGGCTCAGGACGTTAGAGCGAAGTTATAGAATGAATATAAATAAAATATAATGAGAGTGACACAGCTCCCAACATGCGGAGCGCGTGCCAATGAGTCCCGTGTGCTGCAGGGAGCACGCGGAGTGCCCGGTCAGCTCCTGCAACTGCCGCTGCAGCACCCTGGACCCCCCCCACCGCCTGTAGCGCGCCCCGGGGGACCGACTATCTACTGAACACACGTTTTTCTTTGGTGATATTTTTTGTTTATTTCATCTGTGGGTTGTTTAGTAATTAAGATCAAACAAATCAAAAGAAAAAATAACCTTGAATATTTAAACTATTGTGGTTTAATCTCCAATTTTGTCTCCGAATGTCGTTAATAGTAAAATATGAAATCAATCGAAATTTCATAATGAATTATGTAAAGACACAATTTGTTCATTATACTTTTTATTATTATATTATAAATTTCTATAGGTTAAGAAAATCAATGAATTGTATATCTGAGACACGATGAGTGCCCACTGAGGCTCGACACAGAGCCGTTAGCGAGGGACGCACGCCAGCGTGTGAGAAGTAGCTTGTGATCTGGGAACCCAGATAAAATACCTTTATAAAATATACGAAGAGTACTCGACCGGATTAAGGATCCGTTTTGTTTATGTTTTTTTTAAGTAATCACCGTTGGGCTTGCATACGGCTCATCTGACGGTTAGTGCACACTCTAGATTATTATAATCATTATTAGTAATTAAAAGCTACAAGGCCTGTGGGATCCACGTTCATTGTATCGAAGTAAATTCGGGAAAACTAATTAAACATAAGAACGTTTTACAGAAATATATATTTTTATACTAGAACTTAGTACTTTAAGGTAAGAGCTTAGATTCAGTAGGAGGGCTCTTCACTAGTCATTATTGAACAAAAAGTGTGATCTGTCTGTACATCGGGATTTTGTAATGACTCATGTTCGCTCAATGTGCAAATGACCTCTTTAGGTATAGGCTTTATTCAAACATATACTTTGGTCTATATTTTTAACTACTCTGTGTACGACTCGACCATAGATTATACACTTAATATATTAGGACTCGACTTTTGGCGGAAACGCGACAAACGAACTTTTACAAGGTTTAATTTTTGTAATTAAATTTTCTTCCGGCTTAAACGTCTAATAAAGGACGGTTATTAACTGTTTAGCATCTGTGAAAGTGTATAAATGTGAGAAAACGAAACGCAGTCGCTGGATATGGCTTCTCGGTTTGTTCCAAAAAGTTCAGTGAAGTTTCAGGAAATAACCACAATTTTACTGAGACTTTATTTCATCCCATATCGCTTCATTTAATTTCATCCAAATTCATTACAGTCTCAGATTACATAGAAAACTTCTCATTACATCCAACCATTACATACATTATTATTTTTCGTAATGTTCGTACTGTTAGTAGTGAGAAGGCCGAACTCTTTTTAAAAAAGGATTTATTCGACACTACACAATATTTTTAATGAATAATTAATTATAATAAAAGAATTTAGAAATAATGAGGAAAATTGGTAAACGTCTCACTTCAATGAATATCTGACCCGAACTGAGCCTGGTATGTTCTCATGAAATCACTGTGAGAGGGCTTATGATGAGTAAGGTGTTTGGTAAGCATTAGTCTATACAGGTTAGGGATATAACAGTACGAATATACAGAAGATTAGGATTAGATTATGGCGTGATAGGTTTGCCATGTGGGAAAAATGGAACTACTACTTCTGAAAGGTCAGTTTTGTTGTAATCTTATTGATAACCTACAACACTTTTCAATTTGAACTCAAAGCATGAATATAGTCATGACTTGATACTTTTAAGACTTATTCTAATCCGAAAATGTACTTGGGTCGTAGAAAAAATATAAATGATTTATTAAAAGACTCGGTGGTATTGATACGTTTTTTTTTAATGCCGTATAGGCAGACAAGGATACGGCCCACCTGATGGTGAGTGGTTACCGTCGTCCATGGACGTCAGCCATGCCAGGAGCAGAGCCAAGCCGCTGCCCACCGTTAAGTACTCTCCACAAGCCTCGTTTGAAGGACATGTCATAGCGCTCAGGAAACACTGTGGAGGGGAGCTCATTTCAAAACCGGATGGTGCATGGCAAAAAAAGGATCTCTAGAAATGCACTGTGGATGAACGCAGTGGCTCCAAGTAGTATGGATGAACTCTACTCCGGTGGCGGGCAGTGCGATGGTAAAAACGAGATGATAGAATCATCTCAAATAATACCGCAGAGCACTACCCATGGAACATACGGTACAAAATACAGAGAGAAGCGAAGTCCCTCCGCAGACCCAAAGGTTCGAAACAATCGGTGAGAATGGGATTATCGACAATTCGAACATTGGAATGAGCACCATGCCTTCATCTTGGCCTTATCAATTCAGACCTACTACTATATGTCATCTCGGCACTCACACCATTCTCTTGCATCCTCCTCTATCACCCATTCCATCCAAGTCTTCCTCCTCCTCCTCCACCATTACTATGGTACGCAGTAAGTAGACGGCAGGACAAGCACAAGTCACAGTCTTTTTTTAACACTGATAATGGCAACACCTTAAAAAGCGATTAAGAAATTCGACCATAATCATGGACACATCGAAATATTTATTCATTGAATGTGTTACATTTTTTATTGCTCACCATGTAAAGACATCCCACCTTTTCATTACTGTCATTTTATAAAATCTGTAAAACTCGTCAACAGCAGCTAACAGTTTTATGTGTATATTAAATACAGAGTACGTTCCCTCTTCCGACGGACTGCTCATGTATTTTTTTTGTAATTTTATGGCCTGCTACTAGACCTTTAAGCCAAATTGTTAATGTAATTTTTTTAAGGGAAAAATGACCTGGTAACTAAGACCTTTAAGTCAAGCCTTATTTTAATTATATTCTTATTTTTATGAAAAATGATAATATGGAGGGAAATGAAATGAGACGAGATGATTTGGGATGAAATATAATCTCAGAAAAAGTGGTGGTCATTTACTAAGATTTTTTCAGTAAACTTTTTGGAGGATCCCGAGAAGTTACGTCCAGCGGCTTTGTTTCATTTTCCCACAATTGTGTACTTTCACAGATATTAAACAGTTAATAAATCACCGTTATTACACATTTAAACCTGAAGAAACACTAAATAGACAAAATAAAACAAATCACACAACTTTACTCCTCGCGTTCCCGCCAAAAAGTCGTTCATATAATCTTTACAAATAGTGTGCCCTGGTTTAAAATTAAAATCTTCCTAACTGAATATTACCAGGACTCGTGACAAGAGATTCATACTTTGTTGTTTTTTTGAATTGTTTTCTTTTAAAAGTGAAAAAGAAACAACAACAACTGTAAATAAAAATGCAGATGTATTTCCAAATATATAGATTTATATATACATTTATTAAATAATTATTTCATCTGTATTACAATTTAACAATAAAATTTTCAAAGACACAACATTTTATTTATTTATTTTAAACTATCGTAAATGGGATTCCATCCCTGGTTGAGGCTCGCGCCGACGCAAGGCAATACGAACCTAAACCCGTATGGCTAGACGTCAGTATTGCTTGCGTCGCGCGGGGGGCCTCGCGGGCCGGGGGGGGGGACTACAATACAGTTTAGGCTTTCTTATTTTTTATCAGAAACATGTTGAAATCTCTTTAAAAGAACTCGCCACGTAAGAAATATTTCTCTTGAAAGACTTAATTTAATATTTTAAATTGTTCGTGCTAATCTTATTTAAATTATAACACTTTCTCGTTCAGAAGTTAGACTTAATATTTTTTTTTTATAAAATTTATCTTTTATTCCTTGTTGTCACACAAATAGTCATCTCTGTATCTCTACACATTTCGTGATATAATGTAATCGAAATACTGCAACGACATCCGTTCGTTACAAACACGACCGAGCCGTTGGACGTGGTTTAGTAGAAAAAACTAAATCCACGTCACTACAAAATATAATTCTAGAGACTTTTATCAGTCTGGACTTGATAATAACATACATTACTACAACACGACGAAGCGGCCCACCCCCCTCCCACCCGTGCGAGTCCACGGCCCCGCTTCTCGTCGCCGGGGCCGCGACCAGTCGAGACGTCTATTCGATATAACATTACAACATCGCTTCAACGACTCCAAGAAACAGAAGCTCATACGAACAACACATTCTCCTATTCGATAATATAAATCTAATATTCTCATTTTAATTACAAAATAATATTTCAATACATCAACAGTTTATAGACGAAACACTCGGCATCCGAACAAATAAACGGGCAGAGTCAAATATCACACGTCGCATGCTCTCGGTCCCCGCGCCCCCCGCACCCCCCCGGGGGACTCCTCGCTCTCCTCAAGTGTCACTTAGCAACAGTACGAACTACACACAAATATCCTTCAACCGTTTGTAACCCACTGTCTCGCCGCGGGGGGCGCACCGGGGGGGGGGCCCGGTCCCGCGGAGCCCCCCGCGGCTACACACGAACAACGTTCGTTGATTGAAGTCTTTGGTACAGGAGAGACGACCGAGGATTGGATGCACAAGTACATGGCTCATCCGGAGCGCGACTCGCAATTACTCGACATTTTTACTAAGTTTTTCTTTATCTATTAATTATTATAAAAATATGGAGGCTCAACGAGTAGCGCTCCCCGCGGCTCAAACAATAAACTCTCGTAATTATAATAAAAAAAAAGCGTTCATATCCAAATATATAATAATCATATATTAAATAATATATTTTGTACACATTACTCTACTACTTTTTTTAAAGCTTTCAAAATTAAGATTTGTCTTAATTTTACATTCTACACAAAGTTCCGTACAAGACCCGCGGCGGCGCGCGGCCCGTCCCCGGACATATACATATAACAACGCGATTTACAGAAACAAAAATAAGTATTTGGCAGGACAAGTTTCGATTACAATGTTAACTACAGACGCGCAGTGCGGTCCCGGGGCCGCAGCGTACACCCACACGAATCGACACGAACACGCATACTGTACAACACAAATATACATAAAACTCATTTATACTCAGCACGACGTGACCGTACTGGTAAATAAATAATCAATCGAGACGAGAGGTCTCGTCGCTGGAGGGCGGCCGGAGGGAATGTGCCGTCCTGTGTGACGTCACGCGGCGTGGCGCGGCGTGGCGGGGCAGGGCGTGTCGTGGCGCGGCGTGACGCGGCGCTCACTTCGCTTCGTCCTGCTCCATGGGCTCCTCCGAAACCGACCTTGAACTTTCTGCAGACCTGTAACCACAAGGAAATCTGATGAGGCTCGTCGGGTTGCGAGCTTAGGGCGGTGGCGCCGGCGTCAACGTGACTGGTTCAGTCTGCGGGTGGGACCCGGCCGGCTACCTGGAGATCTCTTTGCAAAGGATATGTCTGGCATCGGGACAAAAGAGATTCCCCCGGTCAGCCTTCTGTTCCACTAGGGGGGCGCGCGGTGGTCGCAGGGTTCCACCAGTCGGGGCGAGCTCTGGGGGTCCGGGACGAGGAGTACTCACGTGGACACGGGCCGGTTGTGCTGGTGCATTGACAGCGTCGCCATGGCGGCTGCGGTGTCGGCGGCGTCCCGTTCGCTCTGCAGGGCTCCGAGCCGGGCCGCCGCCACCGAGGGCGCGGCCTCTAACGCAGACATGCCCACCAGGCTGCTGTACCGCTTGATCTGTGCGACGTTAAGGATGCGTTAGCTCCTCGGTAAAGATAACCGAATGTGGCGGTGTGGAGCGTGCGCCCCCCGCTCAGCTCGTGCGAGACGAGGACGAGATCAGAGTCCGTGGCAGTACCATGCTCACTGCGCGCTGTGGGCTGACGTGGACGAGCGGGGGCGCGACGGGGTGGGGTGCGGGGCGGGTACTCACGGTGGGCCAGTGCTGCGCCTGCACGGCAATCGTGGCGGCGAGCGCGTGCTGGGCGCGGGGGTGGGGGGCGCGGCACAGCTCGGCGTAGGGGGGCGCGGGGGGGCGGTCCCCCAGCAGCGCGCGGACCACCTCCTGCGCGCAGTCGCACATGGCCGCCAGGTCGTAGCCGCCCTCCAGCGACATCACCACCTGCAGACACAACACAACCTCCTCAATTTTTCATCACCCCTCGGCAGGAGCCCTTCTGTTCTCGACCATTATAATATTACAATGAAAAAAGTTTCACGTAAAGAGTGAAAACTTTCTGGAATGTTGGCGAGGAGGCGTCCATTATTGGACAAAGGTACCTCTTAGATATTATACACAAGATTTGTTATTTATTGTAACGAGGCCTTCATTGTGACATGTTCATTCCGCTGAGTGAATGAGACAGTGAGCCCTGGTCTGAGACATATTACGAGATATACTGAATGAAATAAAGAATGTGTATAATTCTTCGGTCGCTGTTGGCGCCCGTGCGGTCCCTACCTTGCCGTTGGCGAGCTGCATGAGGTCCCTGGTCATGTGCGCGAAGCAGGCGGCGGACACGCTGTACCCGCCGAGCGGCGCCGGGTGCCCGGCCGCGGCGTCGAACCCGCACGACACGAGCACTATCTCGGGGTCGTACTCCTGGAACAGCAAACTTGGTCGCTCAACGCACGAAATGAATCGACGGGACGCTTATAAAATTATAATTTTTTTTTTATCGGCTTCATTTATTTGAGCTGTCATTATGGGTAGGTACAGTACATCGACTGGATTCGTGCCCCCGAACTTTCCCCGACGCCACCGCGCCGTGTGGGTGTCAGAGCTTGCTCTTATATGAACGTGAACATAGAACCGGCGCAGAAGCTGGGGGGTCTCATCATGAGGACGGGGTCAGCCCTGTCGCGTACCTTGGCGATGGGCATGATGACGGAGCGGAAGGCGGCCAGGTACTCCGCGTCCCCCAGGGGCGGGTCGGTGCCGCAGCTCCAGGGCACGTTCACGTTGTAGCCGAGCCCCGGGCCGGCGCCGCACTCGGTGGCCGCTCCCGTTCCAGGGAAGAAGTTCCCGTCGTCGTGCCGGTGGATGCTCATGTACAGCACGTGAGGATCCTCGTAGAATATCTGCTGGGTGCCGTTGCCGTGATGCACGTCCTGAGAAATGCAGATACATGTCATCAACAATTCCGCACGAGCTCCAGTATCCGCCCGGCGTCAAGACGGTCGTGCAGCCCTGCGCGCAGGCGGACCGGTCTAGAGTGCGCAGCTACCCACCCAGTCGACGATGAGTATCCTCTGCAGCCCCAGCCTGGTGTGCAGCACGCGGGCGGCGATGGCCACGTTGTTGAAGAAACAGAAGCCCATCGCCTGGTTGGGCTCCGCGTGGTGACCGGGGGGCCGCACCACCGCGAACCTGCGCGCACAGCGGGGGACCGTCAGAGCAAGCCAGCGGCCGAGGGTTCCGCATATTGGAACCGTACATTCATTTTAACAAAAAGCAATATTCAAATCTAAATCTAGTATCATTTCCTAGAAGTCGCAATCTATACCTAACCCGAATCGAGGTACCTAACGACGTAACACCCAATAAGTGGGCCCAATCTTCAACGCGCCCCCGGGGAGCCGCGGGCAGCACGGTCCGGGACAACCGCGACGCTAGTTCGATGGGGCAGGTGATTGAAACGATTGCATTGCGAGACATTTTTAAAGTGTAGACTGGGTAATGTAATATCTACATATAATCTTGTTTTCAAAATTTATCAGATTAATAAATAAAAATAAAAATGCTTCAAAAAATACACTGAGGATTCAGACTACGGCAACAATCAAACATAACTTGACTCTGTACCAACTATTAAATAAAACATTAAAACCCTAGCCGTGTTGCCGCAGTCCCCGGACAGCGAGTGTGTGTGTGTACGGACCCGTTCCGGAGGTGTCCGCGCGCGGTGCGCAGCGCCAGGTCCAGCAGGGCTCCGGCGGCGAGGCGCGCGGCGGGCGCCGTGTGCAGGTCCGACCACGCCGTGTCCGAGTCCACGCCCAGCCCGCCGCACGCCAGCCGCACCAGCTGCCGCACCGCGCCCCCCGCGCCGCCCCCCGCCCCCACGCCCGCGCCGTCGCGCCCCCGCCCCGCGAACACCTGCACGTGCGCCTCCGTGTGCACGCTCTGCACACAGAACACATAACTCAATATACCTGTGAGTGGATCTGATACCTGAGTGAGGGAGCAACAGTCCCCGTACCTGCAGTTCGTCGAGCGTGGCCTTCCTGGGCCGCGTGCGCTCGGTGCGGGCGGCCAGGCCGGTCTCGCACAGGCGCGCCCACACGGACTGCAGGCGGCCGCCGTGCTCCGGGTGCGTGGGGGCGTGCTGTCCGCACGCACACCTGCACGCACACGCACGCACTATATTTCGGCTCGGGCGGGACCGTTACCACAAATACTGGACGTTATTCGAAAAGTCGGACTCTTAAAGAGATTATTTATGTATTTTTAGAATTACTCTATAATAATGCATACCCATGCTTGAGCATGAGCGGGTCGTAGGCGAGTCCCGTGGCGGGCACCCTGGCCCCCACCAGGGGCGACGAGAGGGCGCGGGTGAGGGGGGCCGGCTCGACGGGGGCGGGAGGATCGTTACGCTTCGACGTCAGGTCGATGACCTCGCCCTCCTCCTCCCGCAGCTGCACCGCCGCGTCATGTGCGCGGGTCAACACCTAACACGTAAATAAATACTAAATAATCACACACACTTGGCTCCAAGCTAGAACTTATTATACTGTGGGGACAAGAGATATTTTTATACTATCCTGTCAAGAAAGTACCGGGAAATGATCAATGATACCAAAAATGTTAGCAATTCATTAAAACTTATTTTATCACCGTCAAAGTATGCTCTTTCAGAAACAATACACTTACGCCCAACGAATAGTTCAATCATCAAAATATTTTTTAAGCGCTTTTTCCGGAATTTAGTTCAATTCTCGCCGCGAATTCCCCTTTGTCTTTTTGAATGAAAATAATTCGTTACAGTGATGACTTTGTTCGTCGAATTTGCTCTCCTACACGCCACACACGACCCAATAATAATATCCTTTGTTTACCGTCTGACCTTCCGGCGAGCATTCCGAGTGCACAACAACGCGATAGTAAAAAAAAACCAGTCAACATGACTTTTGGTCCACTTTAGTGTGGTTTTTTCAGTTTCAGTTTAAATGGAAGGGGTCACTCCGAAGCTTGTTGACCAGTTTCCATGTCCAACTCCTTCTGGCAAGTGTCCAGCGACTTTTATGCGATGAAGTGTTTTGGAGAAAAATCAAGTCTTTTGGGACTAAACGAGCGGCAACGTGTTTCATACCAAAGTTATTATTTAAAATGGTAGCCATCGACTCGAGAAACACAGAAAGTTCGGCGGCTATCTCTCTCTCTAAGCTTGAACGAGAATTTTCGGTAATTATTTCCTTCACTTTTGCGATGTTAACTTCAGTTGGAGACATTGATAGTCTGCCAGAGCCGCGCGAGGCAAATCTTCCTTTACATATCGATCGCTTTTGAACGGTTTTTAGATTTCATACGCATATTTTTTTGATGAAGTCGATAAACCAACATCTTTCTGTAATATTGTTAGTGACTTCGAATAAATACGAAATTCCATTGACGATGCAAAATTAAAGACAAAATCTTCGTTCGATGTACTTGTCCAATATACTGGTATATGTACTTCACACACTAGATACGACACAACTAAAAACAACACCGTACAAAAACACAAAATGGAAAACAGTGTTGCCAATATAACAATAACAAATAAAGCTAAGTTTAAGACTGGAACCATTAACAAATAATCCATTCCCGATACTTTACCCAACAGTGAGTTACAATCTACTTGCGACGGGCATGTCTGTTTGGACTTTTAGTACCAAAAATAAAGGAAATGTATTTATTGATAAGTCGTGGTCAGAGTGGAGAGCATAGTACGTACAGTTTTCCGGATCTGATCTCTGAGGTAGTGGTGCACGGGGGGCGGCTGCAGGGCCGGGTCGCCCAGGGGCAGCGGCGCGGAGTGCGTGCGACCGAGGCGCTGCACCGGCCGGCCCCCCGCCCCGCCCACCACCAGCGCCTCCGCCTCCGACACGGGGGGCAGCACCACGGGCGCCGGGGTGTGCGCCGCGGGGGGCGGGTGCAGGCGGGGACCCACGTGAGGTCGTCCCAGAGAGATGTTGGGCAGTGACGGAGACGAAAACAAGAACTCTGCGGCGCGGGAGCCGTTCTCCTCCTCCTCGCGGATGGGAGCCGCGGCGCAGCCACCGGGGGGCGAGCCGCGGGGGGACCCACCTTCGCAGTCTGCAAGTACAAGTGTGGCATTAGCTATCCGCACACCGCAAGGTTCTAAAGTGATATTTTTTTTAAAACTAGATGAGCTCGGGCTGGGTCCCAGTCTCCGCGAGCACGTCGGACTGCGCCGTCAGTGGGGGGCAGGTGTAAGTGAGACTCACTGCGGTGTTTGTGCCGGGTCCGGAGGGGGCGGCGCGCGAGGGGCGAGGCCCGGCGTTCGATGACGCGCGCTTTCAGCCGCTGCTTCAGCATGTTGGGCTCCGACGCTGCAAGGTTAGTTCACGCCATGCGGGTTATTGGGCATCACAACACAACGCACACACTATATATATTCCAATCTATAATGAATTTTATAATAAATAATGATACTATATTGCAAATATTACTATTGCCGGATTAGATATCAAGTTGTTGGTCGCAAGGAGTGGCCGCAAGGGACCAGGACAGGGATTCAGTTCAGCGACTTCACATTTAGTCTTTGAAAATTCGGAAAGATTCAAGCGGCTCTTTCTTCAGCTATTGAATTGGACCGTAGTTCAGTTTCTAAATTCAATTGAATTATTGATTATTCATTTATTTCATTTTTAAATCTGCCGGAGCAGAGCCAGAGCTACATCGGCAGTACACGGGGGCGCACATCTAAATAATAGCTTAACTTTAAATAAACTTCTTTATCTGATGTCTTGAAATAAAAGTTCTTTTATTAAGTTTTTATTTATACATTTTTTCAATAAAAATTCTCAGTTGTAAGATTTTACTAAAGACGCTATTCTCGAACCTTAAAGATTTTGCAGAAACGAAATAATATACATATATGCACATACGATACGGATATATAATATTATGTTTATTGCTAAACTACAATAAGTACACAAGTTATTGAACTACAAAAAACAACATTCATAAAAGTGCAGATGATAGAGGTCGCTGCGGTCAGGGCACTCGCTACAACAGACGTTAGTAGGACACTCGGGTAAATGATGATTGAGGGCTGATAGACTTACCGGTCTTGCGCAGGGGGTAGTCTGCGGGGGAGGGTTGCGGAGGGGGCGCGTTGAGGTTGAGTGGCAGCGGCGCCGTGAGCCGGTAAGGGTGCGTCGCTGTCGCCCCCGTCGACGTTATCGACTCCCCTGATGAAGACTTCACTATGCCCCTACAAGAGAACCGTAACCTGTACCGGGTCGTAAGTTTACTTGGCTGTAGATGGGCCGATGACCTCATAGACCATCTGATGTTAGGTATGGCTTGTGAGGTTGAAATCTAAACTCTATTTTATAACTATACCACCCTTCTAACCGGACCGCATGACTTGCTTTGCGACATAAAGTGACATGATTACGCTCTGTCACCATCACCAGCCCTGTAACTACCATCAGTAGTCGCCCCACCTTGTCCTGTCGCTATGGAGCTAAAATGCAACGTCATGTGACTTGCACCATGATATCACATCACATACGTTATGCCAGAATATATCATTTCTCCCAATCGTAAGCTCACAACAGTACGACCTTCTTTTTAAAGGATAGGACGTTTTATTGTTGAGGCCAAGGGGGGTTGTCAATACGACAATCTGCGTTGCGTCATATAAGCTGATATCCTATATTTCAACTGTTTCAAATTTAAAATTGTTGTCATCTGTGAGTCCCTAATCATTGTTACATTTGCCAATTTCCCTGATGCATTACGGGTGCCAATACCGTTTCATAATATTTCCCTTAGTAACTGGTTATTATAGTGTAGAGAGAGAGAGAAATGCAAATAAAAACAGGATAATAACTGACTTAAGCGGTATATTGATTTTGTCAAAGTGAGCCTGGCACTAGTGCCATAGATGGACAGGTCACGAAGGGAGCCCTCAACTTACCAGTTGCGGTAGGAGGCAGTCGTCACGGTGCCATTGGCGTTGGCCTGTTTCTTTTTTATAAACTCCTAAGAAAAAAAAAGGTCAACATCAAAATTGATAAACTGCAATTTTCTATTTTTCGTTTGAAACTTGATTGTGTTGGGTTCGTGTGGATCTATGCGACAAAGAAATTTATCGATGAAATTGAGTGATCGAATAGCAGTGGTAAACTCTTGAAACCACGTCTTCTGAGTCAATGCTTATATTGCGAAACAATGAATGCGAGAGCAACTGTGGGCGATTTTATCAGTAACGGCGGGTTGACTGCACCACGCTTTGTCGGGCATGTCCCCATCATCTCCCTTCCACAACCACTACGCCCACCAGGAGCAGAGCTCTCGCCTGATATCGCTTCATCCACAGTGCGGTTGCTTATACATCATTTTTTCCATGCAATATCCGACCCTGCAGGATGTTTCTCAGTGCTATGGCATGTTCGTCTTCCACCGAGGATTGAGGAATCTCCGGCAAGAGGCAGCGGTTCTGTATCGTCCCTGAACTTGCCATTGTCTACAAGAATCGACGCCCACTCACCATCAAGCTGGCCCAATGCTGTTCTACATTCTATGATACTACAAATCTTGTATGAATTTCGATTGCATAATGCCACGAGCTCCGATTCCAAGTGTATCAGTGCCATCTTTTAAATAAAAAAAATTGAGTCCTGTCACAAGGTAGGCAGCAGCAGACACGTTGTGGTCTGTGAACTCTGTAAACCGTTCAACACTGAAGCTTTATACCTGTATAAGTATACATTAGTTACCTGTAATTTCTGTTTAACTTGGGTAGACGCGTTGGCGCTGTGTTCGTGTATATCCTTCTTCCGCATCAGCTCGACGCGGTCGCGCTCGTGCCTCTCCCGGGCCTCCCGAGCCTCCCGCGCCTCTCGGGCCTCGCGCAACGCTGCCTCCTCCATTGCTTTCTTCTGTTGCTCCCATAACTGAGGGACGAAGGACTTTCATTTAAATAATTAAATGTAAAATCACTAATAAGGTTAAACACCAAGCATTGGACGGAATTTGAGGTCGCACGTGAAGGTAAAAAAGCTTCTTCCTATTTCAAATGAATAATTTTGAAGTCGTCGTGTCCTAAAGGATAAGACTTCTGGTGCATTCGTATCTAACGATGCACCGGTGTTTGAATCCCGCAGGCGGGTACCAATTTTTCTAATGAAATACGTACTTAACAAATGTTCACGATTGACTTCCACGGTGAAGAAATAACATCGTGTAATAAAAATCAAACCCGCAAAATTATAGTTTGCGTAATTACTGGTGGTAGGACCTCTTGTGAGTCCGCACGGGTAGGTACCACCGCCCCGCCTATTTCTGTCGTGAAGCAGTAATGCGTTTCGGTTTGAAGGGTGGGGCAGCCGTTGTGACTATACTGAGACCTTAGAACTATATCTCAAGGTGTGTGGCGCATTTACGTTGTAGATGTCTACGGGATCCAATAACTACTTAACATCAGGTGGGCTGTGAGCTCGTCCACACACCTAAGCAATAAAAAAAAAGATTTTCAATAAGTTGTTCGTGAAGTCAAATTACAGCACGAACACACGGTGTACCGCGTCGCGTACTGACATCGCGGACAGGAGTGCGAATAAATCATCTTACGTAGATTACAGCAGCAAGCCGAGGCAGAGAATAATGTCGTTAGCGTTCTAATAACGACGTCGCGTTGTGACGATCGTAATAAAATTCCGAATTGATTCGTTCTTGGCTCTTTTTTACATTAATAATACATAACAGTCTCCTACTTCTCTTAATTTCCTAAACTACGTCATACAGAGAACAATAAAATTCGTTGGCAAATACCCTCATAATAAAAAATTACATTCGCGACAAAGTGCAAATTATGACGAAGCTCGAAGTTTGTTGTGTCACAAGCGCCAAGCTGTTGACGCAGACTCCCCTCCGCGTGGACGGAAACGTGTTAGAGAGATCTTTCCACTGACCGAATGAAGGTTTTATGTTTTCCTAAGATGTTCGATCGTTAAGTCTCTTGTGTGAAAAATAAATGATTTTTTATACAAACGAGAGAATCAAAGTGACGTCATTAGATGTAATTCTTTTTAATAACTAATTTTTTTGTTTGAGCGTCTGGGCGGATGAGGTGACTATCTTTTGCGCCGGGGTTCAGGTCCCTTATAGGTCGGCATATTCTCAGTATGTGATGCCAAAGTGTTCAGTGAGCACCCAAAGTATAGAAAAATATCGGATAGGAAAATCCCAAAGTATAGGAAAATATAATAATTGACTGGTGGTAGGACCTCTTGTGAGTCCGCGCGGGTGGGTACCACCACCCTTCCTGTTTCTGCCGTGAAGCAGTAATGCGTTTCGGTTTGAAGGGTTGGGCAGCCGTTGTAACTTACTTGAGACCTTAGAACTTATATCTCAAGGTGGGTGGCGCATTTACGTTGTGGATGTCTATGGGCTCCAGTAACCACTTAACACCAGGTGGGCTGTGAGCTCGTCCACCCATCTAAGCAATAAAAAAATAAAAAAAATAAAAAAATATCCAAGCTAACTTTTACAAAATTTGTGGAAGTTATATGTATTCGTTCCACTTGGGAACCCTTTTCCGGGCTTTAGACCAGTGATACTCCTTCATATAAGAAGGTATTTGATATTTACAACCAGGCATCAAATGTCTTGTTCTACATTTTTTTTAATTCAACTAGTAAATCATTGTTCTAGTAGAGCCCTCAGCACCCAGATTCTATCTTCGATCATTGCTGACCTGGCCATCTTAACAGACTGTTGATGTAGTCCTTCCACATGATTTCAACATACATACGATTCTAAATTCAAAACCATATGTGTGTCGACATCGATACGTTTATATATGTAAGTATTACGTTACGAATTAAAAATAAACATGACTGTATAAAACTAATTGGTTTTTTGTTTTGAAATACCGAAGCTGGTCGTATACTAACTAGTTCTCGACACGTGATCTTGTAAAAAAATGGATATGTTAGAAACAGGCAATCGTGACTGAGTTTGGCTAGCGAAGCAAGATTAGAATCGCATATCAATATTATTATGTAATTATTAGGTAATGCATATCAGACTGGACCCGAAGCGTAGAAGTAGTTATATCACTATTAAGGATTTTTTTTAAAGTCTAGATGGGAAGCTCAAGGATCGTGTCTCTTGGCTATCGAAGTCGTTGTGGCCTAAAGGATAAGACGTGCGGTGCATTCGTGTTGAGCGATGCATCGGTGTTCGAATCCCAGACGGGTACCAATTTTTGTAATGAAATACGTACTAAACAAGTATTCACGATTGACTTCCACAGTGAAGGAATAACATCGTGTAATAAAAATCAAACTCGCAAAATTATAATTTGCGTAATTACTGGTGGTAGGACCTCTTGTGAGTCCGCGCGGGTGGGTACCACCACCCTGCCTATTTCTGCCGTGAAGCAGTAATGCGTTTCCGTTTGAAGGATGGGGCAGCCGTTGTACTTTACTGAGATCTTAGAACTTATATCTCAAGGTGAGTGGCGCATTTACGTGGTAGATGTCTATGGGCCCCAGTAACCACTTAACACACAGGTGGACTGTGAGCACGTCCACGGATCTAAGCAATAAAAAAGTCTACAGATAACGCAACTGATATTGAGGCAGCGACGAGCCTGTAACGGCTGTCTCACCCTGAACACATGACTACTCCACTGATGTTGATGATATCCACCAGATCTCGCTCACAGCAGTCGTTATTATTAAGATAGGCGACCGAATTCATACTATTTATGATGTCGTCCTGACAGTTTTAAGCAACGCCATTTTTTTGCCCAACAACAAGTCTGAATACATACTTTGCGCGAAAATATCGTGAAGTTTTTAACACGATACGTATACAACAGGAAAGATCTCGTGTTATTAAACAGAGCCACGTTACGGACGCGTGCGTTCAATGTTATCCAAAGTTATAGCACGCGAATAGTTCAGTTTGTTTTTGCTGTGTTATATTTTAGAACGTAAACACCACACGAGCGAAACGAAGAAAGATGTGAAAGAGCTTTTTTTCTATCTATCTGTCTATCTATCTCTTAGGTTTATGGCGTTTCCTTTTAGATTTCGCCAATGTCAAGTGTATATAATACTCTGCTTTCTATGGCGGGCTTTGTGAACGAGCAAGGTCACAGATAGTCACTAAGAATTAAGTGAGTAGCTAAGAATGTGAGCTTCATTTTTTAGATTTTCTTTCTTATTCTTCATTCATTCATTTTTTAGAGAACGCATATGAGCACCGGGGGCCCTCTGGCCGGGACTGCTGCTACTCTGACATCCGACGCGGTACTATAAATTCTCACTGCATAATATGTAACTTAACTGGGTTTTGGGGTAAATAAAATCAAACTATATCGACAGGTGAAAGGCAATTGGGTTTAACAGACATTTGTCCAATTTTACAGAAAGAGCCATTTAGACTTTAATATTTGGAAGAACTATCATTAGAATAAAATATCTTCTTCAGTTATTTGAATGGGGTAAATTTAATTGAAGTTCAATTAAAAACATCAGATTGTTGATGCTAATACCAAATAAAACGTAAAGTTAAATGTCGTGTATTAAGCGAAATGTCGCTTAAGCCAAATATTCTTTCACCCCTCGATATGAACTCTTGGTCGAGCCCTGACCTCGTACAACAAAGGGCAATACGAAATACTGATAATACCGACTAACTCGCGCAACCTCAAAACGCGATTTATCAAATCAAAAATGAATCTTAGATCATAAATGTTACCTTCAAATGTTCCCTCATCTGGTTCTCGTGTTCTCTTGCCAACTGTTGCCTCTGCTGCTGGAAATGCTGCAGTAGAATCTCCTGTTGGAGCTGTTGCTGCTTCTTCAACTATAACAGAAACAATTGTCATTCAATAATGAGCGCTGTTGTCGTAGACTCAACAAGTCAAGGATTAAACCACAAAAAATGACTTATATTTAAATTTTAGTTACAATTTCCACACTGACCCGGTTAGCCGCTGACGTATAAGAAAGCAAATTATTTCACAGATTTCAATCGAGTAGTGTAGTGTAAATAAGTACACTTTAGCGTACACGTAGAACGATAAGGGTTCTTTCACAATATAACCTGAATCCAAAAACTGCATTTACGCCATTCAGACATTTTTACATTCGAGGGTAGGACCTTGCTAGAGCCGCTGCTTACTTTAAATAGGAAAAAAATTAACACAAAAACGATACGTACAATACAATATAATCTTTCAAACAATTCGGGTAATCATGTTAACTATGACGCGCGTTGTAAATCAAATGAAACATGTATGGTTAAGATATAGTGCTCTAATTAAAAAGTCTTAATACCAATATTATTTTTACAAAAACTGTCTAGAATCACGAGAACGGTAAAGTTTTTGAAATTATTAAATAAATTAATAAACGCGAGATTAAGTAAAGGTACTTTTAATGTTTTATTGATACTTTTGTTCATTGTATTTTAATCACAATGGCGAAACCTTGAGAAAATACTAGAACATATACGATAAGACAAAAAATGAAAAAAAAAAAATACATACACTTCTGTTATCATATTTGAAAATTGATAATTTAATAGTATTAATAACATATTGCTCAAAAGTTATGTTTTGTAAGCGTCCATAAGTCATTTTGTTACTTTCCCCGAGTTTCCATTAGCGAAAATCTTTTACGTACAAACTGTATCCTATTCAACCACTTCACAAATCGCGTCTCCAAATTATTTATAATATATGGAATGCAATGAGTTATTTCCTATTCAAATTCGAGGTCATCCAATGTTTGAACTGCCAAACTAGATAGATGTAGGAGAGATGTAGAAGCAGGGATAGATTGCATGACAAACTTATTATTAGATTACGTAGTTTTCACAAATACCCCATAAATTTGTGAACATGCAACTGGGCTACGCTTTTATGAATAAACGGGCGATATTGAACACACAAACGGACGCGGAGTCATTGGAAAGTAAATTAATGAATGTTAACATTAACCATAATTAACTTTTATGAGATAGTTTCTTGAAACTCAGGTTTTCATTTGCTATGTATGTTTTCGTTATCTGGAATTCGGTATCTGAAAATTCTTTATTCTTGGTCAATAAATACCAATATTAGGCAATCTCTTAAATTCAAAACAGTGATAGTGATTATGTTAAATACACTACCCGTTAAATAACTGGTAAGTGTTTTCGAGCAATCTTCGATATTAAAAACAATAAATATAAGAGCCTTTACAAAAGATACCGTTAGTTAACTAGCGTAGACATAAGAGCCACCTTCAAGCTATTACCAGTAGGTGTTTACCCAGCAGACATTTTATAAAAGTTTTTCTCTCTGGAAGGCTTCTCTTGCCACATCGGTTTGGATCTTTGATATTTTGCCTAAATGCTTTTTCGAGTTGGCAGTGTGACCATTTCTATAAGCTACAGTTACCGCTTATCAATTGGCCAGTGAGTTCATCTGCCCATCTACGCAGTTAAAATACAACGGACAAGCAAAATGTACTGTTTCATTTTATTTATCGATCATTTTCAAGAAGACGCGGCATCGTTTGCGCTTAATCCAAGCAATAGTTGAATACAAATATTTTTTCGAAAATTTTCCTGATCATAAAAACCGTAAAATCCGAAAGTGTACAATGAAAAACACACGAAAAGAAAAATGGCAAGACCTTCATCCCCTTCACTTATAGCATGTCGGCCTCCTGCTCCAGTATTTTACTGTAACCTGTTGTAGGAATTATCTCTGTTTAAGCATCTACAGACGTATGTACATACTTATAACACTAGCTATCTTAATAGAACGATACGTTTATACATAGAGAACTCAAAGGTTATCGCAGATACAAGAGATATCACTGCAAATTTAATACTGATCATCATTCTCTTGGAAGTTATTTTCCAAACATGTTCAACCTAAGAATAAATTTTACAAAGTCACAGTCCTGAGAAGAACTGGCGAACCACTTTAATTAACTACCTTTTTCTTTAGAAATTCACAATTTAACCATACTCATACAATGATCGAAACTCGACCATAACTAGATTCCTTTTAAGTGCTAAATTTTCTCTTTTGTTTTGTTATGAAAATAAAAACAAGAAACTTCAACAGGTTTTATTTTCCACAGACAAGTAGAGCAGAAACTGGTGAAGGAAATTGTTTTGTCTTTGCTATGCTTTGTTATTTTTTTAGATTTGAATTCATGATTACATTAATAAACTGAAACTAGACCAGGAACCAGGAGCGAACACGTAGCGGTAGGCAGCGGCTTGGCTCTGCCCCTGGCATTGCTGAAGTCCATGGGCGACGGTAACCACTCACCATCAGGTGGGCCGTATGCTCGTCTGCGTGCAAAGGCAATTAAAAAAAAAACATCGGTTCTCGTCACGATGTCCAGTCTACTGCTCTCTGAATGATCACGAACTTTACAATATGCTTGGCTGCGAAGCTACGACACACAATGTTCTTCGTGTTACACACACAACGCAGTGCAAATGTTTGGTCAGGTGTTAAGCTATTTTCGAACTAGGTGTGGTGGTTGAATATGATACGTTTGTACAATATTACAAATCTCTACGTTAGAGCCGAAAGGTCGGATATCCACTTTTTAATCACATTTCTTAATTTTACACAGCTTCAACCGTCGACTTTCTGTTCAGGCGTCGTTATTTGAAATGAATCAAGCTATAATGATTCGCGAAACAGAGGGTCCGTGTTCAATATTTCAGGTCTTTAATTGGAAATGTTGAGAAGTGGGTATCCGACTTCTCGCCCCTCACGTCGAGAAGGATATTCTTGAACTCACTTGCTGCAGGAAAGAGTTTTCTAACGTTTGTTTGGCTCTCTCCACGATATGATTCTTTCTTGGACTGTGATTCTGACAACGAAAGGAAATATAGATATATGAATGTTGGAAAAAAAAACCCAAATTTTATAACAAGTGTAAGGGACAATTGTGCATCGGTTTCCAAAAGTTACAAACTAAACTGAGAAATAAAAATGTTTTTCGATCCGTCTTGGAATCCCACAAGTCGCAGATATCTCAATCTTAAGATTACAATAAAACAGAAAAACTTGTGTAAGACACGGTTTACATATTTTATGATAATGGAGCTATTAACAACACAAATTTGGTGCATGGTTTTGGTCGCACGTAAGCAACCGGCACTGGCTATTAGCGTGACCGGGGGCCATGACACGAAACACTTCACAGTGCTTTTAAAATCTAATGTAAATGAAATTCTAATCACATGTACTATCACAAAAATCTAGTTTATCAACCAGGAATAACGCGGACAGGAAACGATAAATAGATGAAAAAATACATAAAGATTCCCCTCGGCGAGCGTGCTCGTGTATTTTTGGCGTCGCATGCATTATTTTCGTGTGATGGTGAAAAAAATGGCGGTCGTTCGGTATGCGCCGCGAATAGAACATGTTACGGATGTTTTGCGCGTCCGACGTGGGCGGGGGGAAACATATCGCCGGGTGGCCTAGCTACTGGATCTTCATGACTCTTGTAAGACCCTATGAGTGTTCTTTCGACGCGATTATTACACGACTCTTTTAACCCATAGACACAGTCCACTGAGTTTCTCGCCGGATCTTCTCAATGGGTCGCGTTTCCGATCCGGTGGTAGATTCTGCGAAGCACTGCTCTTGCTAGGGTCAGTGTTAGCAACATTCCGGTTTGAGCCCCGTGAGCTCACTTACACACGTTAGGGTGAAGCTGAAATAGCTTCTCAAGGCTATCAGCATAGGTAGCGAAAAAAAACGACTCTGTCGAAATACTGATAGGAAATGTGCCAAATAAATCAATATATATCGCGTCTTCGGGGCGTTTGTAGAGAACATTTTTGTGACATTCGCATGAATTTCTCTATCAGCTTGTCAGCAGGGCCGTGGCGTAGCATGTTCTTCTTCAACGTGTCATTAGACGTAGGACGCAGCTTAACTGTGCTCCTCCTGGTCGATTTATTGCCGATGTTTAACAGAGACATTAACGATTCTAAATAAAGAGGACTACTAGGTTCGTCTGCCTTCGAACCATATTGAAACAGAATCCTGGCTTCTGTTTTTTTTTTCATTGTCAATAAACATTTTGACATTCTGGTTACCGTGATCACAGAAAACCTGGTAATTTAGTCGCCTCAATTCTGGACCTGGTGACCCGCCGAGTCCTAAGCTCTTATACTCCATCCAATTCGATCTGGTTTTAGTAGCATTCCTCGCAGTCTGTTATTTGCAAAATATTTTTCCCGCTTACAGCTTATTTGATATGAAACAATTTAAATTTTAATATCCATAAACACACAAGAGATATTATATGTAAATAAACCGACACACGCCTTACATACTAATATTATACACGCTGCACACAAGTGCACGTGTACATACGTTCTATGTGACTGTATGTAAGCGCACGTTTGTGTGTGTGCGTTTAGTGTGTATGTATGCGTGTTAACTTGTCTGTGTGTGGTGTTTTTATTTTGGTCGAGCGCTCCGTTCGGTGTTTTATAAATAAAACTGGTTGGAAATTTTAATTTTAAATGCGAGATGGACCGAGCCGGCCTTTGTTGCAGTATACTTGGAAAGGTCACGGCGACACGTCGCCACGACACGTTCACCCGTCGTCACGGGGACTGGTGTTCGATTCTGATGTTTTATAGCTTTTTAATTATGTGAAAATTATAAATTTAACGACTGCCATGTTTATTATTAGCATGTTATTATTATCGGCAAAACGAGCAGGCAGCTCGTAGCCAATTGGTACGTTTGTATCTAATAATGGCCATTCACTGCCAACAGAATGCTAACCGTGAGCACTAGTAAACACACTGCACGTTACCTAAATAATCATTATGAATTCGTGACAAAAGCCAATCTGAAAATTCAATCTGGTTTTGAGGTAATTATCACATAACAAAGAGGATTCACGTAATAATTCATGACGTCATCAGTGTCGGAGTGCGAGAGGGACAACCATATATATTGCGTACATCACTTTCTCATAACCATCTCTATATTAATTGCCATGTCATTTCACAACTAATTTAGATGCTATTTAGATAAACAATATTTGCTGTTTCGTAGTGCAGTGCAAGCCTGGCCATTTTATGTATTGTTCTAGGATTTCTTGTTAATTTGTTGGAACGTGGACATTTTTATATAGATAGATATACGAATATCTAGAAAGCCTTTAGTTTCCTGCCGATTCTTCTTATTGGTGAAACTATATTAGAGCTACTGGTAAAGTTATTTACTATTCGAGACTTCTCGTATACCGATTCACATTTTATACCAATTACATAAAAGTCCACAAGTCTCCATACAAGAGAAACGCGAAGCAAATGGGCTGATCTACTATAAATAATAACATTAATACAGATCCGTCAATAGCTCGTCACCACATCCGGCCGGCGGTACACGAACGAAGAAGCTGATGATGGCGCCTGTTATTTTTCGAGACCCTCACCTGCATTATCTGATGATGGAAGCCGGAGTCGGTGACTGGGAGGTGAGGGAGGTGGGGCGGCGAGGGCGTGTGGTGGGGCGAGCCCTCCGTCCTTGCTGGGCCCTCGTGGGCCATTTCAGCTGGAACCAATAATTAATTACAGTTTAATTATATTTTTAACGAAGCGTTTAATGGCGCCACGTTTACAATTCGTTTGAGGGCGAGGACGTTATTTTGTTAAATTCGTTTAGATATCTATTTATTAATACGTGAAGCAAAAATTTGGCACCCTTATTTTATGAAAATTGCGCGGACGGAGGAGTATGAAGTTTCCCACGCTTCCAGAGAATATAGAGAAGGAGTGCAGAATGTTAATATATTTTTTTATATTTTTGTATAAAAAATACATTAAACCAATAAATAATTATATTTATTACACACACTTCCATATTATTATATTTGACACAACACACATATATAAACTGTTTGTTTATTCTCAAACTTTTGTTATTGTTTAAAGTCTGCGGTCAAATTGAGAATAGATTAATATTGTTTGTCTTTAATATTATTTTTCTATAATGTGGTATTGGCGAAATCTGTGATTATATGCAGAAGTATAATAAATAGTCTTTGACAATAGAACCACAATAATATTCAAACTTATAATTTCAACGACTACTGGGGGTCCATTAACTTTGTTGGTTCGTCAGACACATCCTTAGCCTAGGGCTACGTTTAGCCCAAATACATAAGTCGTCCAAAGGTATTGCTTAGACAACATCGTGACGACTCACAATACGCGCTCTTGATCATTCTTGATCTAGGCACTTGGGACACAAGCACTGCAGGGTTTCAGATTGCACTATTGTTAAAACACTGGCAATAGTAGAATACTTGGTAAATTTATATTTTTGTATTGCGGGAAACACTGGCTACTTCCTCTCTTGGTAAAATTGGCTCTTCGATGATGAAGTCGTAATAATTTTTGTATTAATTATTAAAAACATCAATAAAGTGTTCTTGCGCAAAGTAAATGTTTTCAATTAAACCTCTGGACTTCTCTCAACTTAATTATTTATTACAGTAATCCCGTGCACGAGTTCACCGCCCACCTAATTTTAAGTTATAAACGGCCCAGGGACATCATGACGTAAATACCGATACCAGTCTTGAAAAATAAGATCAGAGTCTCAGTTGTATAAAAACTGCGCCACCCTTCGCCCACATACAGGCTACAGTGGTGCCTACCCTTACGGGCTCACCATTCCGGGCTACCATCAGTAAAATTGCTGACCACCACACCACGAGCAAGGTTGGGAGCCGCGTACAGCGATTTCCTCTCGACCCATTAAAATCGCTGATGATTTTAAAATATTGAAAATTATTATCTTGATGGTAAATGAAGCGCTCGCAGAATGAGTAACAACAGTTGTCAATGCAGAAGTCGGTCCGCATTGTCGTTGTAAATGGCATGAAAAAATATAAAAATTGTAATTCCAGTAATTGATATCAATTATTATTATCCTCTTCGACGAAATGAATAGCTAACAATATTGTTTAATTGCTCATAGAGCGCAATATCGTCGGATACCGATAAATCTATAATGCAGCTGCCTCTAATAATTAGGGAATTTGGGTCACAGGCGCTGAATCTAGAGCACGCGGGGCACACTCGATAATATATAATATCAGCTGCGTTCATTGTTGACGACCTAAACTGCAGCTATAAAACAACAGTATGTTTTATTTGTCCAATTATTATTATTATTGCGGGGTCCGTAAAACCTAAGTAAGTCGGTGGTATTTATACGCCCATCCACAATTAAAATGTTCTTATTGTTGGTATAATGCGTGAAATTGGGTTCATTAAAAAAGAGCACCCAAATGAGATTCCGAGTGTTCAGACGCATCGAGTGACGTGTCGTTGAAGAGTAGTTCAGATGTGGGAACAAATGAAGGTACAGTAAACTGTATATTAACAGAACACTAGCCGTCAGCACGTATCCATGTTGAAGAAGCACACACATTTACATATCCTACGGAAACAGCTGTTGCATCGTGAATTTACTGTGATTGAGAGTTTTACCATTGTCCGAAGTAACCACTTTACTCTAGTCAATTCGCGAGAGATAGGCCGCCTATTTATAAAAAAAAACCCGTATTTCATAGTTTACGTATGTGGAGAAATAAAATTCGCACTACAGTTGGTGCAGTATCAGACGCAAACTGACGAAGCCGAGAATAACAAAGGTGCGAACTTTGATCTAGATATTAGAGACCGCATCCAACTGGATATATTCTGTTGTTCGCGATTGAACGAATCAGCCGAGCCGAGTCTCAAGAACCAAGAAATCAAACGCGGTTACACAGAGATTTTGAACAGCTCTTTTTTTTCATCTAAGCTGATAGCCTTGAGAGGCAATTTCAGCGCAATCTTAACTAGTAGGTGAGCTCCCGGGGCTCAAACCTGACGACGTTGCTAACACGAAACCTAGCAAGAGCCGTGCTTTGCAAAATCTACCGGGCTCGACAAGAACGATAACCGGTGCTTGAGGTACCTAAAAGCACCGTTAGTGGATCGGGAGGATTCAAAATGACGTGTTGTTTTGGGCGACGTCGACTGCTTTCCATTCTGTCCGCAGGATCGGGAATGTAGTTACCGGCGGCCACGATGAGAGGATTCTCGTGTCGTGCCGCTTTATCGAAGTGGTTGAACAGCGAGTTTCATAAACAATGGTGTCCGCGCACCACACTATCTGCACTTTCATGTCCTGAAGATATCATATTGATTTGGAGCTCGAAAAATTTAACGAATGACACGTATGCTATACTTCTAAGTGGTCACTTTAAACATTTATAAAGGGGCGTATTTTCAGAAGCGGACTTAATATAATGACCCAGTGACCTGTGAAAACGTGACTATCAACTGAATACACGAAGCCGAAGGCTCATCTAATTTACTCTTTGAGCCGAATTGGTTTATTTCATTTTTGTTGCATTCGAGGATAGACGGCGAGCATATAGCCCATCTCGTGGTGGATCTCTCAGGATTCCTTTAAGCCTCGTTTGAAGGAAATTTTAAAATGTTCAGGAAGCATGTGGAGAGGAGTTAGTTCCAGTGCCGAACAGGATACGGAAAAAAGACCTCTGAAAATGTTTTATAAGCCCTAATGTTCCGATGCCGGTAGTGCTGTTTTTATAAAAGATGACGACATCATCTCGAACAAACACTCCCCAATTGGGCTCTTCGACGCAGTTATACTAGACCGATATATACAGGTATTTATCATATTTGTTAATCTGTGATTCGATTTATAATATTTTTGGTTTGTTACGAAATAATTTTATTCACATAATGCGATAAATCATAACTGCTGTTTTCTTGTATCTCATTTATATTCATATTTTTACCATACGTCCCTGAACAAATGATGCAATAGTACTTCGATAGCTACTTATTTTTAATATAAGTTATAAATTTTATATGTCTAGATTTTTTTCGGTTTTGCCAAGTCGTAGACATAATTAAGATTATACATTTCTAAGATACGTTAATTAAAACTTTAATATAATTAAATATTTTACGACATAATCCCGCGTTTATTCTAATTATTTTGTTAATTGTTAATTACCTAATTATCTCTTTACAGTCCTCGTGATGAGACTCCTTGAATGTACAAGTAGTTTTAATTTCTTCTCGTATGTGTTATTAAAAGCGATAGGTTTTATGGTAAGCTCACTGAGGTATTTACTACCATCCCGCTTATTTATGCCGCAAAGCATTTTGGCATTGTAGTTGGAAATTTAAGATGAAATAGCTGAATCGAAACCGATACCTCTCTTATACATCACCATGAACTGCACTAACTAATCTCCACTAGTGATCTGAAGATTCGCACCAAATGGGTCGAGATTTGAAATTTTCATCTTTGAATCCTCAGACATACATACACACAAACAGATTCAATATTACAAATTATTCTTAGACTAGACTTAATGTGACTGCGAGTTAAAACAGTCTTTATTTATTTGAAAGACTATAAATTGAAATTTGAAATATAGTAAAGAAATCTAATTTGTTCATTGATTTACACGAAATACCAACTTTTTGGTACAAATCCTAAATTTCTGCAGTATTTCAGTGACCTCTGAAGCTTCTTAATGTAGGTCGGGCGGGGATGAGGGAACGAAGGCCATGATGAGGTCGGTGGGGTAAGGCGAGCGGCACGGGGTGAGGGAGGGGAAGGTAGAAGCTATTTTTAGACCGTCTATATTTAGAGGGGCTGGTAGGCCGCCCCGGATAGGACCTGTCCTTGTGCGTTACAGGTCGGTTTGAGGGTCGCATGGTGCGAGGGCAACCATAAATGTCTATTTTTGGGGTAGCAAGGTGTTTTGAAGGACGAGTGTTCGAGCTTTAAATAAGATTTCAGGTACGACGTAGGATTCGACACGATTATAAGTGCGGTACAACCTGATAATAGCTGCAGAGATAACCCAATGAACTGATTGATTACTGATGATATTATCAAAATTATGAAATAGCGTGTTACAGTTACATTTGCCTGATTGAAAAAGTGAAAATGTGAGTACATGGCTAACAGCTCGGTTCACTCACTAAAGGCACATAGGTATGTATTTCCAGTTGGGCTGTTCACCTTACGTCATTGGGTTCGGTTACAATCCGGTTTCGGAAAATACGTTTGTCACTTAACATGAAGGTTTGGATAGAGCTACCGATTGTTTCGTGATAAAAAAAAACCCATAACTACATATATAAAAAAACGTTGCTAACGGGTAAAGTTTAAAATAGCACTGGAATAAATTGCGAAACACCTTATCGATCAAGCTGATGTTCATTGTAGGGCTAATGTTATGATGACATGTTGGAAAAGGACGTATTGTTTCCTCTGGGCAGACTTTTTATTTACTATTTTCGGTATAATGAATTCAATACCAGATTTAACGTACGACCTGGGCGACCTGAATACATATCCTCGGATACTGCTAATTAATTCAAGCTAAATACCGTCGTGCTAAACTAATTGAATTATACGAAACTGGTTGGGCACTTGGACTTTATTTAGACATCGAATCGGGTTAGATATTTTCATTAGGCTATTAAATATTTTATTTAGTTTTAGACGAATGGAGAACAGGTCTGGTCGGCATGAGGCGTGGCTGTGATTAGCAATGGAAGCTCAAGATCTTAAGATTTTAAACTCAACGTGCTAGGAACAACTCAACGTAGAAGGAGATTTTAACTAGGCCAATAGTTGCTTTGTTGATAGTATATATTTTTAGCAAGGTTATCTTGGCGAACACAACTGATCGCAAAAGGGGCCCGCACAGAAAGCAAAACGAGCATCAACACATTGGCTGGACTAACCTTCAGATCAGGAGTGCACGAATGTTTCGCAAACACATGGTTAACGTCGCTCATGTTAAGCCACTGCTAAGGACTAATTCCAAGGCAAATTTTCAGATACAGACACAAAAGGTGAGTAGTAGTAAAAGACAGACAAAGTAGGTGAGCTCGCGGGGCTCTAACCTGGTGACGTTGCTAACTCTAGCCACTAGCCCTAGCAAGGGCAGTGCTTCGCAGCATCTACCACTGAATAGGAAACGCGACCCACTGAGAAGATCCGGCGAGAAACTCAGTGGGCTGTGGGTTAATTTATTTGCCGAACTCTTAGTCAACGAGATCGATGATCGGTGCTTGAGGTACCTAAAAGCATCGTTAGTGGATCAGTAGGAACCGAAATGACTTGTTTAGGATGACGTCGACTCTAGCTGTCTCAAAACCTGCGACATCTGTTATGAGTTGACCAACGGGCGCTTTACAAATGGGATCACGAATATGTATCACGATGTATAGCCGTAAAAGACTGGAGTCAATGGATGACTATGAGTTGTCTCAAATATACATTGATTGACGGGTCAAATAATGCTCGCAGTGGACAATTTGCTACGTATCTATTGAATACATAATAATATGCATATATCGATTGCATGACTGCCTAAACAATATTCTTTAGAAAGGTTTTGTATTTCAGGTCGTCGTGGCCTAAAGGATAAGACGTCCGGTGCATTCGTGTTGAGCGATGCATCGGTGTTCGAATCTCAAGCGGGTACCAATTTTTCTAATGAAATACGTACTCAACAAATGTTCACGATTGACTTCCACGGTGAAGGAATAACATCGTGTAATAAAAAACAAACCCGCAAAATTATAATGTGCGTAATTACTGGTGGTAGGACCTCTTGTGAGTCCGCACGGGTAGGTACCACCACCCCGCCTATTTCTGTCGTGAAGCAGTAATGCGTTTGAAGGGTGGGGCAGCAGTTGTAACTTGAGACCTTAGAACTTATATCTCAAGGTGGGTGGCGCATTTACGTGGTAGATGTCTATGGGCTCCAGTAACCACTTAACACCAGGTGGGCTGTGAGCTCGTCCACCCATCTAAGCTATAAAATAAAAAAGTCATTCAGCTCTAACGTGGTCGCTCGCTCGCACCGTTTAAGTGGACAGATTTCATTTCGTTTGTTTACCAACAATGCTTGCCGTAAACAATACGCCACATCCCACTAAAGTTGGATACATTACCTAATCATGCGGTTATTTTTTAACAAAACAACATTTTTCTCTAAAGTTGTTTCGTAAAGAAAATGTGAGTTCCGGACGAAATTGGTTTTTTGTTCGGAAACAGATGTCACGTGGCTGGTACAGTCAGGTAGGTAGGTGCCTTTCGTTTTGTTCAAAACAAAAACAAAAAATGTTTATTACACTAAATGTGTTTTTCGATTAGCTGTATTTTATATTAATTGGATTTATATTAATTGGACTCGATTCATAATATAAATGAACCGTTTAAATAAAATAAAAATATATATGAAATATACGTTATAAATGAAAGTTTACCGCATATTAGTTTTAATTTGGTTCTGATTCTGACACCTACAGTTGCCGTTCTTATAATGTTATTATTACGTTGTATCTTGTAAGATAATTTATACATGCGTCGGGCAAGAGTTTTGCAGCAGTTACTTATTCTCACATTTTATTTTTTTGTTCGTGTTTACAATCAGATTTTGATCAGGCAATAAAAAATAATCAATCAACTTCGAAATGTTTTAATTTTTAACATTAATAATAGATTCGTATTTAATGAAAATCGATTGAAAGATTTCTGGCGAAAATTCCGTCTCTTCAGGGCCAATATTAAGAAAATTTTAATTTATTGTCAACCAACGGCCTGTCCTGTTTTATATACTTACAGCAGTCACCCGTAGACATCAAAGATGACAAGTCGCTAATTTTTCATCTATCTATATATTATATAAAAATGAATTGCTGTTCGTTAGTCTCGCTAAAACTCGAGAACGGCTGGACCGATTTGACTAATTTTGGTCTTTGTGGAAGTCCAGAGAAGGTTTAAAGGGTAGATAAATATGAAAATGCTCGGAATTAATTAAAAATAACAATTTTGCTTTCCCTTTGTTGTGTCCCCCGTCGGACGAATTCATTTTGTTTGTTTTAAGTTTATTTGAGGCACTACGAAGTCTGCCGGGTCACCTAGTTTTGAATAAAAAATATACAGTAGACTCTTTTCTGTTCGTTCCTCATATTTTTTCGATGCAAGCATACGTCCGAGTCGCACTGATGCAAGTGATGTTCCCGTGCGCTGCGTCGCGTCGATTGCCGTATAATCCTAATCTAAATTACCCAAAGGTCGCAGCGCGAAGCACCGTCGTCGCTCCCGGCGCGGCGGACGCCAAATATAAACAGCCATAAAAGCAATCTTCGAACGTCCCACATACAGAATCGAACGCGGTCTATTTACGTACTTGTAAACTGTTTACAACGTCATCACGGTACAATGTGGGCTATTTTAATAACCAAATGTGCACTCCACATTGAACGAACAAAATTTTACTATAATAGTCAAATTTTGTGCTTCACGGCACCCCGCCTATTTCTGCCGTGAAGCAGTAATGAGTTTCGGTTTGAAGGGCGGGGCAGCCGTTATAACCATACTTGAGACGTTATCCTATTTCTCACTCACTTATATCTCAAGGTGGGTGGCGCGTTTACGTTGTAAATGTCTATGGGCTCCAGTAACCACTTAACACCAGGTGGTCTGTGAAATCGTGCACCCAACTAAGCAATAAAAAAAATACAAGAGTGACACTCGCAATCAGCTGCAAGAACGATACATTTATAAAAATCAATGTTTACTTGTAATTGTTTTACGCATTCACGCCACAGATAACTGATTCAGTCGAATTTTTCTACGTTAAACAACACGCGTGTCGGGACTCCTGTCGTTCAATTGACTTCACTTCTCTCTTCGCAAGGTTTTACTTTACGATATATGTATATTGTATGTATGTATTGATTTGGTGCAAAATGTACATAAAAGGAAACATCGGTAAATCTAAACAGTAGTAAATAGAATAGTTTTAAAAGATCTTGCATATTAAACTACATATTTGTTTTACTTCAATTCGATAGTTTTTGTGTAAGATATACGTCGAAAGACCTTTACTTTTCGGACAAAAACAGCAGAGTGGAGTCGTTGAAATAAATAATTAGCGTCTAAGCTGCAGCATCTTGATGCAACACGCTACATTTAAAATAAAAATAAAAAAACTTATTTTTATATTCTTCGATACAGCGCGTAACTGTAATGTATCGTTTCATAAAAAAAAAAAACGAGAAAGAGAGATCGTTCCTAAAAATACACGAGTAACGAAAATAAAATGTATGAAATGAAATATTTTCGGAACAGCCGTGTACATACGATCGGGTATTACGTTAGGGCACGTGGCGTTCATTATGAATTGTAAATAATGTTTTACGTCAATGATTCTGTTTTGATGTGATTGTTAATGAGTTAACGTAACCTAATAATAGCATTACGAAGCGTAACGAACAAACAATGTCTTGTCTGTGTTTCAATTCAACACGTTATTAATGTAAACAACGCTTTCAGTTACATCTAAATTAAAATCGTAGATAATTCATGCACAAAAGCCGTCTAAACAGCTGTTTCTCTTTTCACAGGACTGTATGACGTCAAAGCAAACAAGCAAGCAACGTTTTTTTTTTATTAAATACCGATTACAGACCGAGCTACAGAGTTCTCTTGATGTGGTTACGGTTTACCGCTACACAAATAAAAGACTGATTCAGGTATTTTCCAACGTAAATGAGTGGACAAGCATGGCCTAACTGATACCAGGCTACAATCATAGACACCATAATAATATGTCGCGGATGTCATGGTCGAATACGGTCGAATACCTTAGATTATGCGAAAGGGAGCTCGATACAATTATGTTGCAAAGTAAGCGGTGCCGGCTTTGATGTCGATGGGTTCCAATAAAGACATATAACTTCAGGTGATTCGTGAGGTCGTCGACCTGTATAATGCGGCTAAAATTCCTGAGTAACTGCCCTTAAATGTTATTACGATGATGAAACTATGTGTTCCATTAAAATCGATTTGTCAGGCGAAGTCACTGTCTCCCGTCAAATTCACGCGCGTGTGTCTGGCGTCTATTTCCGTCGAGCACGACGCGGACGGACGGCGATTCCGTGAACCGACTCGGAACGAACCCAGCATCCCGTCCGGCTGTTAAACTATAACACGATGTTTATGAAATGTTTCGGGATAGCGGAAAAAACACGTGAGAACGCGAACGCGAATGAAAACTCCACAGGAGTGTTTACAGTTTATTAATAGTTTGCGTTCGTCGATGCAACCGTTAACTGACTGCCAAATGCACGAATTTATCTGCGAGCATTTTAGGAGGAATGTTTCCGAAGCCGCTGAAATGAAAAGTGGCTGGTCTCTTCGTGAAATGAACATCTAATTTAATTTCTGTTTTATTATAAAATACTTAATGCTTCAAAAAGTTCGAACCTAATTTCAAGATCTTGTGTCGCGGACAACGCACGTTTCTAAATGCATTACAATTGCGTACGAATGTGGAAAATCAATCTTTCCATTCCTATTGCATTTTTTTTCCTACCTAAGATAGTCTTGAGAGGCTATTTCAGCGCAACCTTAACTAGTAGGTGAGCTCACGGGGCTCAAACCTGACGACGTTGCTAACACTAACCCTAGCAAGAGCCGTGCTTCGGAGAATCTACCACCGGATCGGAAGCGCGACCCACTGGGCGCCCACTGGCGAGAAACTCAATGGGCTGTGTCTGTGGGTTTCATTTACTCGTCGAGCCCTTCGTCGCAAGCAACGGGTTCGACGAGAACGATGATCGGTGCTTGAGGTACCTAAAAGCACCGTTATTGGATCGGGAGGATCTGAAATGACGTGTTTTGGGCGACGTCGACTGCTTTCCATTCTGTCCGCAGGATCGGGAATGCTATTGTATTGGTAATTAGCAGCAAGCACTATCTTGTTTCTTTATAGGGGGCGTTTTTATTTTCTTCCTACATTGATATGCTTATTTACATACTTCTAAAGTCGCTCGACCGAGCCCTCTCGTATCAACTAAGAATACACAGCTTCGGAACGTGTGTTTTCAATTTTCCGAAGTATCATTATTGATATGTTTTTGTTACTAGACCTGAAACAACGGAAAACTAACATTCATCAAATTATAAAACGCAAGTTCACGATGTGAATTATTCGTGAGTGCTCATAGAAAGAAAGACGCTCAATAGTGGCAACAGTTCTTAAGAATCATTCGTTCTATATGTGAGGCCCAGACCATTACTGACTTGTTGATTGGTAAATAAGACTCCTTAAATAGATTGTACACACATTATTCCTCTACGGATAGTCCAATCCTGTTTCTGCAAGATAATCGTCGGATCACCGTGGTACATGAGAAATGTAGATATTCACGATGACCTCCAATTAGAACCGATACGTAAGTTTCTGAAGACTGCGTCAGAACGCTTCTTTGAAAAAGCGGCGCATAACACTCTTATCGTGGCCTCCTCCAACTATATAATCTTCAACCCAGGTGACGGGTTAAGGAAAAGCCATCGTCGCCCAAAATATGTCTGGTCGAATCCTCTAGATCCTCTCTTGGTGCTTTTAGAGTCTCCAAGCACCGGTCACGAGAGTTCGACGTACAACCTATTCCATAGACACAGCCCACTGAATTTCTCGCCGGATTTTCTAGTGGGTCGCGATTTCGATCCGATGGTAAATTTACCGAAGCACTGCTCTTGTACCTACCCGTCTTAGCGTAGTTGGAATACTACCTTAGGCTAACAGCAATTAGATAGGGGAAAATAGATTGATAGTTCGACGCGCGGAAAGCAAGCAGATAAACAAATCAATCAAAACAAGTCCTACTTATTTACCGTAACATTACCATCTTGAAATGATCATAAATTTACGAACAGTACGATTATTCCACAACATTTATACAGACAACGCAAAGTAAGCTGTATTAATATTTTATTTATGATATACATTATATATAAGACGTCATTGATTGTAATGTATTCTTGGAATATTTATTGAATAAACGGCGAAAACCAGCGTCACCGGGATCTAATTGGTCAATCTTATGCATTACAACCAAGAAAAATAGAGAATAGGTTCAATAAATAACACAGTGTTTTACGAAAACAATAATGGAATAGCTGAGAATTTTTATGCAATTAACAAATAATAATTTAACATAACTATTAGTAAACGAAACTACTTGCAGATTGTGATATTGAATTCACGGCGTAGAACCTACGACCACAGGTACCAATTAAGGGTTTGAATCGTGAGCTAATCTAACGATGTACACCAAAAAACCCTTTACCCTTTAACGAACCATCATATAATAATATTATTAATAAGACACGATTTAAAAAATAGGCCAACACCCAGATGTGCGTGGCGTATAAATCGTTCGTTTGGTACGCGGCGCGGCGCAGGAGTGAATCACGCTTATAAATAGTATTTCTATAATTAGTTTAACGTACAAAGGCTGCTAGTTCACCGCCCAAAGGATTCCGTGACGATTGAGGCACGTTCGTATGTGTGCGTTCTTTGTTTCGATTATGTAAATATTTCAAAGTTGTTGTTGGCTTTGTCGTTGCAGTTTTAGATTGTGCTGTATTGGACAATGTCATCCTTTCTCAGTATCGAATATTTATAAAGCAATAACAGGGTTTACAGCAGTCGTATATCCGATTTATTGGGCTCAAACTATATTCGATTATTTTTTTATTGCTTAGATAGGTGGACGAGCTCACAGCCCACCTGGTGTTAAGTGGTTACTGGAGCCCATAGACATCTACAACGTAATGCGCCACCCACCTTGAGACATAAGTTCTAAGGTTTCAAGTATAGTTACAACGGCTGCCCCACCCTTCAAACCGAAATGCATTACTGCTTCACGGCGGGAATAAGCAGGCATTCTTTCACTTTGTTCTGAAAATAATTTTGCTTTGTGTAACGGTATTCAGCTGAGTGGTTTTTTTTTCAGATTCTATTACAAATTACAATCTATTAAACAAACAAGTTACAATAAGTGACTTATCTTATATTAAGTTATCATTTGCGTGCCGTTTGATGAAACGGTTTCTGATAGGCGGCGACTTGGCTGTGCCCCTGGCATTGCTGATGTCCATGAGCGACGGTAACCACTTATCATCAGCATGTTTGTCTACCTATATGGGCAAAAAGAAATCATACGAACGAACGAAAAACAAAAATAAAAAATCTGCGATTAAAATTCTTATACACCATAATATAGTTCCAATAAATATCTTTAATGTACCGACACGCTCGTCTCCAGTTCGATCCAGTTTTATGTTGGTACTGACGAAACGACAACAGTAAAAAAACTGCCCGTCATGACTTACGCGAGTGTGGTGTTCGCTCACGCGGCCCGCACACACATAGACACCCTCCAATCTCTACAATCCCGCTTTTGCAGGTTAGCTGTCGGGGCTCCGTGGTTCGTGAGGAACGTTGACCTACACGACGACCTGGGCCTCGAATCAATTCGGAAATACATGAAGTCAGCGTCGGAACGATACTTCGATAAGGCTATGCGTCATGATAATCACCTTATCGTTGCCGCCGCTGACTACTCCCCGAATCCTGATCATGCAGGAGCCAGTCACCGTCGACGCCCTAGACACGTCCTTACGGATCCATCAGATCCAATAACCTTTGCATTAGATGCCTTCAGCTCTAATACTAGGGGCAGGCTTAGGGACCCCGGTAACCGTACTCGTCGAACTCGACAAAGAGGTCGACGTGCAACTTAACCCATGCATCAGCCCGCTGAGTTTCTCGCCGGATCTTCTCAGCGGGTCGCGATTCCGATCCGGTAGTAGATTCATTCGCGAAACAATTGCTCTTGAGTTGTTAGGTCTCCTTCGGAGGCGCTCGGGCAGTTGTTAGCAAATCCCACCCCTCTTGGCTGAGCCTTTGCTCGCCCACCTGTCCTGGTGAAACTGGAAAGGCCTTCGGGCCACCAGTAAACTTTCAATCATAAAAAAAAAAAAAAAAAAAAAGTAAAAAAACTCCAAAGTAAACAATAATTACGATCAGTACGGTAAACCATATTCATTTACTAACGAATGCAATCGACACTTGTGTATTTATATAGCAGGCTTATGGTACGCGAGCCCTTAACACGAAGAGAACCAGACAAGGTTTTTTTTTATTGCTTAGATGGTTGGACGAGCTCACAGCCCACCTGGTGTTAAGTGGTTACTGGAGCCCATAGACATCTACAACGTAAATGTGCCACCCATATAGTTACAACGGCTGCCCCGCCCTTCAAACCGAAACGCATTACCGCTTCACGGCAGAAATAGGCAGGAGGCGGTGGTACCTACCCGCGCGGACTCACAAGAGGTCCAAGGTGCAATTAAGGCCTGTAAAATCAAAGGCAGCTAAACGCCTTAATGTCGTAAAATGGATTAGCAATGGCGCTATCTTGTTTAGTTAGTTGGACGTGCAGCTAAATCTCTAACAAATTCAGTTCAAAATTTTTATTTTTACTCTGTACTAAGTACTAATAAAAATTACATACATTTAAAATTCAGATTATTAGTAATATTCTCATTCTTTATAAATCTGCTTTAAAATAAAGAATATCTTAGCTATCCGAACAGTTATTTCAGCTTCTCAAACCGGTAGTGTTGCTAACACTGGTCCTAGCAAGAGCAGTACTTCGATGGATCGGGAGGATCCGTAATAACGTGTTTAGGGCCGATTTTTGTAGTTTACCTGAATATTTGACAGACTTGGATTTAGCTGCCTTTGATTTTATAGGCCTTAATTAGTTGTTGTAATCGAAAACCCTAATAAAAGTTAAATTTCCGGCCCCGACCGAATTCCTAATAGTTCCCTTGGTCACAGACGACGGCGAATTGTTAAGCTGTACAACAATATTCTTGTAGTCATTATGTCTAGAGCTTACGAAAACCTGTATCGACATATGTGAGGCTTTACATACACAAAAGCGACTAAGCAAATTTATTGGGACATATTAAAAAATAAAACAGAGTATAACAGGTGAACTCATTTACAAGGAACCTACAAAAAAATAACTCCTTTAACGACACACACGTGCCTGAGCTTTGACCTAGAGCACGTGCACCTGTCAACAGAGCCGGGTCCTCGACACGTGCCTCGCTTTCCCCAATTCTTTTTCCCCCGTCAACCTGTTCCCTTGCCGCGCACACAAATAGACACACACAAACATATCTCTCCCGCCACGAAACGTCTTAGTCTAAATACAGATGGGCGCATTCCGTGCTGCGTTTATTTATAAACTGTTAAACCTAAATCTGGAACGACTTCGTGTTTTTATTTTATTTTATTATTATTCACATAAATATATGCGATTCATTTTTTACAGGACTGAGGCGGAGCCAAAGAAAGATGCATAGCTTGCGCGACGCATGCGGTTAACTTCATTATGGATATTTTAAGAGTTCGGAATTTGACAATTGAACGAAATATTAATTATTCAGGTATACATTACATTACAGTACCGTGTAAGGTATATAAAATTAGCAGAACCTACAGATCGCCGTAATAACTAATCTTGTTGTCCCACACTAGCACCACCCTCCTCATGGTTACCAAAGGGTGGGACAATCGTAAATTGCGATTCGGACTTCATACGAAGATTGGTGGCGGCATTGTTATCTATGAAAAAGTTGACTTAATACCAGGTAGGCAGTGAGGTCGTTCAACCAACAACGCTACTACTAAAGAAAATGTAAACTAAAACTTATTGTAACATTAATGTGTTGGGATCGCGAACACTTCAGAGGAAATACAACAAGTATAATATGAGGTTAATTTCAAAATATGCACAAAATAACAAAAACAAGTTTATAAATTCAAATATTATTCAAATTACTTCAGTAATTTTATTTAGAAATATTCAAATTTATGACTACGATAGGCAATACTAAGAATTTTAATCACATTGATCTAAAATAATCTAAATTATGTTTATTATCAAATATGTTTACATTTATACCGGTCGGTGACAATTATTTATTAAAACATATTTATTATTATGGAAACTATTATTAAAAAAAAAACCCGCTTAAATAGCAAACCGAACTAACAATTAATTCAATATTTTTTTTGCCTCTTGTTTTTAATGACAATACAGTAATTATTAAATGATTGTATTGTCATCGGGCCTCGATGCGCGTGCAAATGTTCAAGTCAATTGAACGCCTTGAAGTCGGAGAAAATGTTTTCAAAGATTCCGTTACATAGAAATAAACAGAAGCAGCTTCTTCCATTTGACTCCATACAGAGGAGGGCCGTTCGGATTGTCGATAATCCCATTCTGACGGATCGTTTGGAACCTCTGGGTCTGCGGAGAGACTTCGGTTCCCTCTGTATTTTGTACCGTATGTTCCATGGGGAATGCTCTGTTCGAGATGATACCGGCATCTCGTTTTTACCATCGCACCGCCCGCCACCGGAGTAGACTTCATCCATACTACCTAGAGCCACTGTGGTCACCCACAGTGCGTTTCCAGAGGTCTTTTTTGCCACGTACCATCCGGCTATGGAATGAGCTCCCATCCACGGTGTTTCCCGAGCGCTATGACATGTCCTTCTTCAAACGAGGCTTGTGGTGAGTATTAAGCGGTAGGCAGCGGCTTGGCTTTGCCCCTGGCATTGCCGACGTCCATGGGCGACGATAACCACTCACCATAAGGTGGGCTGTATGCTCGTCTGCCTACAAGGGCAATAAAAAAAAACATAAGAGATATATGCCAAGCTAATAAAAGCATTTTAAAATATAATTTACTCTCTCGTCAATTACTTAATTACTTTAATTTACTCACTCTTCTTCCTTCCTTCCCTATAAAAATATAGTGTGAATTATCCAAAATATAAGGATTAATGTCAAGTAAGAAGGAAAAAATCTGCCATCTGCGAGCTATTCTGACGTGCGCCGCAAAAACAGGTGGAGTTACACGTATATAATGTAAAATGGAAATGATTATCTCAAATTGTCCTAAAAGCCCGTTACAGCATATATTTATCTTGTACTAGCTGACCCGGCAGACTTCGTAGTGCCTCAATCGATAATTAAAAGACCTAAACATTTGTATAAAATAAACTTAAAACAAACAAAAGGCATTCGTCCGGCGGGGACACACCAAAGGATAAACAAAATTGTTATTTTTATTTAATTCCGAGCAATTTCATATTTATCTACCTTTTAAACCTTCTCTGGACTTCAACAAATAATTCAAGACCAAAATTAGCCAAATCGGTCCAGCCGTTCGCGAATTTTAGCGAGACTAACGAACAGCAATTCATTTTTATATATCTAGACTAGACTAGACTAGATTTGTAATCCGTTATTACCAGAATAGTGAAACGTTAATACATATACAAGAAAGAGGATAGATTAGATTTTTTTGTTTGTTACGTTTTCTTTATTGTTTGTTAGTGTCAGGACCAGATTTGTGTAAAAGAATATTCAATAAGATCAATAATAAATTACAGTCCCCGAAACAATGTGAGAGCGGGTCGCTAGTAGTCTTGACATGTAACATGTAAACATGTTTTATGTGACAACTATTTAATATTTATCAAATGTAAACACATAATTGAAGTAAATAAAGTATATTTACGATATACGTTTCTATCGGTAATACATATACATATATATATATATTAGGGACCGTACAAACAGACTTACAATTAAATAATCTGACAGTTTTAAGCCTACGGATGTAATACGATTTGTTCTTAATGGGGAGTGATCTAAGCAATTAATTGAGATGATTTCAGAATTCACTCCTACTATTTGGACTCATCCGTTCATCCATAATACAGGTCAAAAGACCGTTATTGGACCGGGTGTTTCCCGACCGCTATGATATGAACTCTTTCAAAAGAGGTCTAAGAACCCTTAGACGATTTGCATTGCTGATGTCCACGAGCGACGAAGCGCAGTACAGGCGGCGCGGCGACATGAACCCGTAACGTCCAGCAACTTTCTAAAATTGTGTAAGACCAAACAATGAACGGACTAAATATAGAAAGCCGTTAACTCCGACTCCGGGAATAAACGGACGTATGGGAAAGTATCGACAGCGACCGAAATAGTGACGACGCGGCAACTCGTCCAACACGATGTTCTCCACTTGGCGGACGCGGATAGACGTGGCGCTCTGGCTTCCAGCGCTTTATTGCTATTCAGACTCTGTTCAACTGTTGGTCACTCAACACACAAACCCACCAACACACCAACACACTCATTCGCGAAGCAGCTACTCTTGAGTTGTTAGGTCTCCCTTGGAGGCGCTCGGGTAGCTGTTAACAAATCCCACCCCTCCTGGCTGAGACCTTGTTCATCCACCTGTCCTTGTGAAACTAGAAAGGCATCCGGGCCACCAATAATCGCTCAATCATAAAAAAAAGTATTGATCATGATGTTATAACTCGAGATAAGAGCCATTAAATGGGATATCGGTGACGTTTACTGTGCAAATTGTAGTTTGTTTATGTATTGTGGATGGATAGGGGACCACTGTCATCATTTCATTTAATCACTTTTCGCGTAATGATCGAAATTCCATCGTAATCACTGTCACCTCAAGATTTTTAATTATAATAATAATACTTCGACGCTTGAAAGGCAAACATGACTAAGCGACAATGCGTGAACTTTACAGTAGACTAATTTAAAGTTGAAATATCTGAAAACTAAATTTATTTTAACGAATCTAGCTGTAGTAGAATCTAGCTAGTAGCTGTAGGATTGAAATGATTTTAATAGACCTAGAAAAATTTTTTTTTTGCGCATCGAATATGGTCATTGCCTATCATTTATGTACAAAGCAGTTATTGTCGCTTAGTCACTTTTGCCTTTCAAGCGTCGAATTATGTAACGTGCCTATGAAACCAGTTCACAGTTCGCAGTGACTATTATATGAAAAATATCGATTTTTTTTAAACTACTCGAGCGCCATCTGTCGTCATTTGCAGAGCCAACAACAACGATACAACGTTTAAAAAGACAAAGAAACGAGCTTCCAAATGAACAATATTTTTTATTTCTCAATGCTCTTTTTGACATTTTGGAGACAGAGAGAGATTTTTTTTAGTAAATTCAAATTATGTCCGCAGCTACTAAACGAATAAAGAGCCGGTCAATAAACAGAAGATTTTGTAATTAATGGTCTTGTTTGGTACATTTATTATTAAATCTATTATATTATATAATGATAGGAAGTATTTGTTTTTCCACTCATCCAAAAAAAAATCGGTAACAACAAAAATGTAATACATAACATGAACGAAGCTTGTGAAGAGTATTAAGCAGTAGGCAGCGGCTTGGCTCTGCTCCTGGCATTGCTGAAGTCCATGGGCGACGGTAACCACTTACCATCAGGTGGGCCGTACGCTCGTCTGCCTACAAAGGCAATAAAACAAAATATAAATTTTGAGACGTTTGTCAATATGATCGAATTTTGATTATACTAGACATATACTAATTTTCCCGGTATTGGTAACATCATTTTTTAAATGATTCCATCATCAGGTTTACCACGACGAACTGTCTATTACATCGGGTTATCATCGCCTATCTCACTCTACAGTACGTGGTCAGCGAAGGATGGATAAATAAAATAGACATTTAATATAATACAAAACATTAAATCGCAAGTACTATTAATCCTGACAGCATAATGTGTAACATACATAGTTAAATTATATTATAAATAAACACGGCTAGAACGCATGATTGTCAATCCGTTACTATAAATAGAACAGGTACAGTCACCGCTGGAAGTGCGAGGGCGTGCCAAACAAACAAACTTGCGTCCTCTGATTATATACACATCATATAATCAAAGCTTGCGTCGTTCAATATTGGGTCCTTCTGCACTAATCAAATCCTGTTTTCCATCAATATTAACAAGTTTTTATACAACTACGCTTTTTTTATTGTACTAGATAAGCTGACGTGCCGACAACCCACGCGGCGTTAAGGTTACAGAGCCAATAACCATCACTTGGCGAATATGGCCACCTTGCAACCTGGACTTGGGACATATACTGAGACCTTAAAACTTATATCTCAAATGGGTGATGCATTTACGTTGAAGATGTCTATGGGCTCCAGTAACCACTTAACACCAGGTGAGCTGTGAGCTCGTCCACCCATCTTAGCAATAAAAAAATGGAGTGGGAGTTGTATTGTATAACATCTGCCCCACTTTTTAAGCTGGAACGTTTGATTTCGTACAGCAAAAATAGGCATGAGACCTAAAACGGGTTCTCAAGACTTGCCAGTCCATAACGCATGTTTACACTCTTCATAAAGCTTCTACATGAACACGTGTTCAGTATGTAGATACATCCATCAGCGCACGCCTACAGCAATCGAACCCAACATAGTCGCATCACGTTATCCTTAAGACCACGACGAAGACGTTATCCTTAACTACCTTTCAAGTTGTCTTAATCAGTCCGTTGCTGGAGTAGATCTCTTGTGAGCTTTACTAATTAGTAATGAATTGTAAGTCTTACAGGAAAACATCCATCTTTATTAACAGAACTAATAATACCTATAGAATTGCTCTTAAATAAATTTTGTATTTGTTTGCTTTGAGGAAAATCTATTTTTAGTTTTTTATTCAAAGTGTTATTTATGATCGGTTTTTATCCCGGTGTAGCATATCCACTTGACGGCCTAGCTGGTCTTACGAGAGCCTCACCAGTCCAGTCACCAAATCACCAGTTGCCAACGAGGCTTGAATTGTAGTATACTGAACATTAATAAAAGACAAAAAATAAGACACAAGAATAATAAATACATATTATGTCAAAAGCCACCGGCGCCGCGGCGCTCTAAGCCATGCCCAAAGACTGAAATGGAAATGGGCGGGCCACGTAGCAAGGTTACAAGATGGAAGATGGACCTAAAGAGTTACTTTGTGGAGCGGTACAGTGGGAAAGAGACACAGAGGTAGACCTTACACAAGATGGCAGGATGACACCATAAGGACAGCGGACCCAAACTGGATACAAGTGGCCGAGAATAGAGAACATTGGTTTTCATTGCAAGAGGCCTTCACTCGAGGAGAGGTTCTTGCAAATAAGCAAAAAAAAAAAAGTAAAAAGGGGTATATATTCTATGTATTATGAAATTTGTTAATCATTGGTTGCAAGAAATAAAAAGGCTTTTAAGTTTATATTTATATATCCGACGTGACTAACCTTTGAAAACAGTTTATAAGGACGCAAATTTATAACTTTTGCGGTTTTGTTTATATTATTCAATATTCATAGTTTTATCGCGCAAGTCGTTTGCGAGAATGTGAAAAAAAACATGAAATTAAACCTTAAATAAATTATCGTGTCAACGACTCGTATAATCCTCAGAATAAACCAAGCGATGTATGTGTATGCTACACGCGAAACAGTCTACACGTGTTCCGAATTTTTAATGTCTATGCAAATTTATGCCTAACAAAAAAATAAGACCTCCTTTTTATTTCGATACACGAGTAACAAATTCTTTTACATAACATAAGTTTTCATGTTAATACTGTTGATATTATACTGTCAGTTGCAGGGGGCGTGGAGGAGGGGGCCGGGGTGTGCACAGACTCGAGCGTTTTGTCATGACTATAAATAGAATAACGCTAAACCGTCCAACTGAGATATAAATAGAACTAGAATTCATGACTAAAAACAACTATAGCCGCGGCCATAAAAAATATTCCAATGTAGCGTTTTTATGGCGTAGACAGGAGAGCGAATTTATGGTTCAGATGGTGTAAAGTGGTTATCGTAGCTCGCATACATCACGACGTGAATGCCACCCGACCGCCTAACTTAAGACATGAGTCATAGAAGTCTCGATTGCCTGAATAACGGTTGTCCCAAGCACGACTGTTTTCGGCAGAAAAGAACAGGACTACTATACCTACCCGTGCATGCTAACTATACAACGAAGTGCCAAATGCCTGCGAATCTGCGATATCCAATACGCCAGCACGGGTTGGATATTATGACCATTACCTCAGTTAGATGAGTTCACGGACCTGGTGTTAAGTGGTTACCGGAGCAAATAGACATTAACAACAACCAACCAAATGCAGCCAACCACCGTGTGACATGAGTCTCGTACTATAGTTCAACGAGTGCCGCACCCTTCAAACCAGAACGCATTACTGCTTCGCGGCAAGGTTGTGGTACTAGTGCGAGCTCACAAGACTCCCTACAAGCAGTTTTTTAAGTGAAAAAAATGCAAAGGGGAATGTGAAAAATGCCTAAAGGAAATTTTCAGTAAAACAAATAGACAGGAGGACTCTGGTCGCTGGAGGCCGTACTAGCAATAGCTGGTTGAGTTCAGAGTTGACATACTATTACCGTCTCGTGTGAGGGGCGGCGTGGCACGTGTAGTCACGGTCAGTTATACATACAAGTCACTGTCCACGACCACAATACAAATTAAATATAATTGTATTTTTCGACTTAAAATTTTATTTCTATGTTTTTGGGACCCGCAACACAGAAATTGGTACATTTGAATTTCGTCTCTTCGTAATTCTATAGATAAAATTAGGAACGTGGGTGATTTCTATAAACCGCATGAGAGGGCGATATCGAAATTACATACATGTTGCTGGTTGCACATGAATTTTGGATGAACGAGTGAATATTATGTGTATACACACATATATTAATATAAGTGACTAGTTGGCTAAACATATGTTTTTTTTTGGGTCATAAAATAGCTAGCAGTTAATTCTGAAGGTGTTTGAATACAAATTTTTGAACAAACTTTCAACGAGTGTTAGTATACCTAAATAAATATATTGACAGGTTTTTACAACATTTTCGACCGGTATTATTCTTAACGGCTATTATAAAATTTATAAATAACTTTGTATTGTAGCTGTGAACTTTAATGAGTACGGAACCTTTCATTATGAGTTATCTGACACGCACTTGACCAGTTTTTTTTTTCACTCGAACAACCTTGAATCTAAAACAGTGAATGCGATTATTCAAGCAATTTAACTTGGCTCGTGTGTGAAAATTACATTATACATATTTATGGAACTCTAATACGGAAACAACAATTAAAATAACACGAGTCACATTTATTTTTGTTATGTCACACACATTATTTCAGTTTCTAATAATAACTGAGGTAACGGAACTACAATTTGTAATTTTGTAAAACAATACGAGTCTGTCAAGTGTCCTTAAGGTATTCCTACTTGTCCTGGTGCCTCTTTGACAGGAGATTGGACCTACAATGACTGGACATATACTAAGACAGAGACTTTGCCACGTACCATCCGGCTATGGAATGAGCTCCCTTCCACGGTGTTTCCCGAGCGCTATGACATGTCCTTCTTCAAACGAGGCTTGTGGAGAGTATTAAGCGGTAGGCAGCGGCTTGGCTCTGCCCCTGGCATTGCTGAAGTCCATGGGTGACGGTAACCACTCACCATCAGGTGGGCCGTATGCTCGTCTGCCTACGAGGGCAATAAAAAAAAAACTTGACAGGTGATTCGAGAAGAAACAAAATGAAGAAATGGAACGAGGGCGGACGTGACTAGCGACAAGCAGTACTTTTAACGCCTTCTTAAAAGACGTAGACGAACCAGAGGTCAAGGATAGAACTGACCGTTCTCGTATTCGTATGTCGTATTACTGTTGTCAGAGCGGTCGTGGTCGTCATCCAGCATCATTGTTGTGGGCAGATGTTATGCGCCTCATGAGCAATCGCCAACCATGGCAACCTTCCACGCGGTCTGGTATCTTCTACTTTGCCCTGAACGACAAGGCTCTCTATGGACCGTTCTCATATGTATATAAAATAGTTCACTATTCATCATAATTCAACTAATCATTAGACATTCTGCTATCATCAACTCGTTCTTTAGCTTAATTCCCTGTTAATTCCTATCCTGCGCAGTTTGGAGATATTATGCGTTCGTGACTGTTATTTTTATTATTTTAAACGTACTTATGCCTATCGTCTATATATCTCCTTCTTACACTACAGAGTATTATTGTTTGGAATCATTTAAAATGAAAGAATACGTTACGTGCTCATATTACTTTCATTCAGTGATAATTTTTTTTCGTACCAAACTCCTTCATCACATGCAATTTCTAAAAATAGCCTTTAACCTCGGAGTTTTAAGGTCTCATATGGTTTATAGGCACATAACACCTTCATTCAATGTAAAAACTAAAAAATCTTAAAAATGGTACTTAATCCCTTCATCCACTCATGTCTTCAATTATAAGAAGAGCCGTGGATTTATAAGTCAATGAATCTTTTTTCTGGGCCAAGTTTAAAGCACTAAAACTTGGCTTATTCGATTAGAAATAACAAAGATATAAACTTTAGTGAACATTACCGATATTCGTTCTATGAGTGTTATCACGAAGCTGGTACCTCGATCGATTCCAGAGTCAAATTACCTGAAACGAGAAAAAAAACATTAATTAAACTACGATTATTTAACTCTTCAAGCCCGAACCGTCGATAGATCGACTACCTATTACTACGTATAAAATGCGGAGCGCCGACTATTGCGCAGTTTGATTATATATATAAGGTACCGACCTGTACAGACGTGTTTTAGCACATTTATAAATAATAATCATTAAAGATTGTTTTACTGTGAATTTATCATTGATTTCTGTATTTTTTTTAAGTTAAAGATTGTTATATTATAAGTACTTTTTTTCAACAAACCTTAAGCCATTACTGCAAAATATCTGAATATAAGCTCGGCATTATGTTGGTTAATTGGGAAGCTATTAGGCGGTAGACAGTAGCGTAAAATATTTGACGTATGCTAATGAGCGAATGGTAAGTACTCCGGCCGCCTGTAGTTGGCATAGTCCCGTAAGCTAAAGATTTGGCAGGGAAAATTTGGTAAGTACTGTTGTGTTAAATTAGCTAGTTATCCTGTCGCTCTTTGTTAGTGATTGTTATTTACTATCGTGACAACGCGGCTACCATGTGTATAATTACGAAATTATATGCATTTCCTTTATAAAACTCCTAGTCCACCATTGTATACTTATGGATACTTCATCCACCAATTTCCCAATGCATATGTCAAGGTTGCTTGCTGTTTTATGTGTAGTTAGATGTATATCAAGAGAACGATTTTAGAACTTTCATGTAAATTAAGATACTTCAAACAATAAGCCTAGAACAAAAACGTTCTGACGGTCAGGTCGTGTTGCGTTGTCACAAAAATTCTATTATCAGACTCAAACCGAATAGGATTTCCGCGTGCGAGAAGTTTTGCAAATTCTATTTGAGACGATGGCGTGCCCCATCGGACGCCCACATGTTGTCTGCTGTCGAAAATAGACGCGCGCCAAATTGACTGTTTTCTTTTAATGTATCCGCACTGGTCGCGTGTGCCTGTCAACTTGCTAACCCTGAACTCTTACACGACATCCAAAAAATTTCATTAAAAGCACTTACTTCTTGAGAAACAGTGTATTTATTACTGATGGTAGGACCTCTTGAGTCCACATGGATAGGTACCACCACCCTGCCTATTTCTGCCGTAAAGCAGTAATGCGTTTCGGTTTGACGGGTGTTGCAGCCATTGTAACTATACTTGACACCTTAGAACTTATATCTCACGGTGGGTGGCGCATTTACATTGTAGATGTCTATGGGCTCCAGTAACCACCCAACACCCGGTGGGCTGTGAGCTCGCCCACCCATCTAAGCAATGAAATAAATAAATAAAAAATCATTTGTGACAGAGAAAGTTGTGAAATAGATGAGTTCTCTAATAGATCAGCGTTAATAATCATGACTACACACATAGGAACCACTCCAGAAAACAATGAGTTTTGTTTGATCAAATTCTTATACCATTCCCGAAGGCGACTTAGACCTGTTTCTAATAAGTATAAACAGCAGTTTGTTTTGAAGCCAATTGGTAACCTTTTATACAGATCCTATTAGATGAATGATGATAGATCGCAGAGCCTCCACAAATGCCCCTATCCTACTCGTTTCTAAAACAAAGCGGTCATGCAAAAACAGGCAGAACGGTGAATCTTTAACTTTAAGGTAATATCAAAGAAATGATACAAGTATTGTAAATTAGAAGTTGGATATTTCACTTGTGGAAAAACACACCAGCCTTTAGAGAAACAATTTTGCGATGTACCGAGATCTACATAAGGCACCCTTTCCGATAGCCATTAAGTGGCCTCCGCGCTTCCCCTCCGCCGAGTTCTCGCCGAGGAAGCGCGAGTGGGGGCGGGTGCAGCGTGCACTGATTACGCATCCGGTCGGGGTTGTCGCCCTTCCGGTGCGTCGCGTATCAGTCAGCTGACGGTCGTTGTTTACATTGGTAATCAACAAATTGACCATTTCTTCACTGTGACGCGTTTTTTTATTTATTGCTTAGATGGGTGGACGAGCTCACAGCTCACCTGGTGTTAAGTGGCTACTGGAGCCCATATACATCTACAACGTAAATGCGCCACCCACCTTGACATATGAGTTCTAAGGTCCCAGTATAGTTACAACGGCTGCCCTACCCTTCAAACCGAAACGCATTACTGCTTCACGGCAGAAAAAGGCAAGGCGGTGGTACCTACCCGCGCGGACTCACACGAGGTCTTACCATCAGCAAAAAAGACGTGATTTGTTAATGAATTTTTGTTTTTTTTGATACTTCTGTTCTCCTCTGCGACATACTAGATTTAAATATCCTGGTGTAGATTGACACCTGTGTGTGTAATTAATATAAGAATATATGAGCTATTGACATAATTTCTCAAGAAATCGCCTTCTTTCGCTGTCATCAGTTGTGTCACACTGTATTATATTAAGAATCATATTATAATAAGACTCATAAGGACAGGGAACATAAAAAAAACGTGAATTAATCTTAAATATTGCCTCAGTATTGCGTATCGCATGGTCGTATATTGGCTGCAGCCGCTTCGGGTGACGATCTAGTATTTTTCCTTTATATCAACGCGGCGAGGGAATTTCCTATGACCAGTAGAGTATTCGCCGCGGAATGGTACTGCCGACCTTCGGGTGCGTCACTCGGTTCGGCTGAAAGAAAGGCGTTGCTTTGAAGTCATGGCTTGTGATATAATCATCGACTACTCTCCTTATTATATTTGTATACATATCGGTTATGTTAAGGCCTTCAATGCTATTCAGTTTATTAGTATATTGATATGTAAATTAGTATATAAATCAAATAGTTATTTCATATTATATGTAAACGGTATATATCTATTTATTGTATGTATATATTCTCTATAATAATTTATTGCCAATAGTACACCACATCATATAATACCTGCTATATTTTTTTCTTATTTTTTTATTGCTTGGATGGGTGGACAAGCTCACATCTCACCTGGTGTTAAGTGGTTACTGGAGCCCATAGACATCTACAATATAAATGCGCCACCCACCTTGAGATATAAGTTCTAAGGTCTCAGTATAGTTACAACGGCTGCCCCACCCTTCAAACCGAAACGCATTACTGCTTCACGGCAGAAATAGGCAGGGTGGTGGTACTACCTGTGCGAGTGTCACAAGAGGTACTCCCACCAGTAAAAAAGTTCGTTAACGTGATTCAGATTTTTGCACGTTCAGAACTTACCCGTGCGGACTGACAGTTGTCCGTATTAACGGTCAATAATTAATTTGAAGCAAACGTTGTTTGTACACACGGACGAGCACCCCAAACGCCTACTAACTGGGTTTTAGATCCTAAATTCTTATGTTTAATTCCTTCACTATTTAAGACCTAGTTCTGTTTAGCTATACTGTGTTGCGAAAAAACAGTCATTTGTTGAAGCGAAACGTTCAACTCAATTGGCTAAAGAACGCGAATACACGCGGAACACCAAAAAACCTTTGAAGTTTTAAAATAATATCTGTTTATGTACATAATGGGTGTGCGCGGCGCCGTGGGATCGGGTCGCTTCCCGATTCTCGTCCCGATTACAGCATCTTGGCGCCAATTCTCGCTGACAGACGTAACGTCATCGATTACTTGAAAGCCGTTGGCACGTGATGCACCTTGATTGATGGCTCTAATTATAGCTACGTTTGATGAGCACATTATCAATCGCGATTGTCATTTGTTATAAATCGTAGAAGCTCAAGAAAATGTTGTAACTAGCCCTCGCAGGCGAACAAGCGCAGCCGCAAGTCGACCTATTTTAAAATGTTAATAATCTTGAGCACTCGTGAGGACATTCGCGCCAGACTTTTTTTTATAAAGTTGATAAGTAAGGAAATATTACAAAATCCAAACAAATATAAGCTTGTGGAGAGTACTAAGCGGTAGGCAGCGGCTTGGCTCTATCCCTGACATTGCTAACGCCCGTGAGCGACGGTAACCACTCACCATCGGATGGGCCGTATGCTCGTCTGCATGCACGGGCAATAAAAAAAATCAACCATTAACTGTCACGATCTGTTGGGCATAAAAACTTAAAATTACCGACTTCTGATGAGAGAAACGCATCGTGATGTCTTCCATCGGAAAAATCTACGCTGTGGTCACACACATACTTCAACACTGAGAGCTCACACAAAACAACGAATTATAAATGATTTTATCAAAACCAACAGTCACATGTTTATTGAAGGTGAGGAATCAAAAGAATCTAATCGACGATAAATTGGGCTATTGATATATCAATTTTAGAAAGAGACATTTTTATGACGTGTTTAACAAAAGTCACGCGTCAAACTCTGAAAACTGTGTAGGTACTCGTAATACGTTCAACATCATGTATTTTATAACACTAAAATCAAACGTTTTTAATTCAGAATGTGTTACCTTTTATAATTATATTATCTCGTCACAGTAAAATGTACTGATTATTCAATTTATTAAGCAATAGAAAAACATGAATCACTCTTAAGAATGTTAACTAAAAAAAGTAGATATACAAGATTAACACATTGGCAGAGATAAGAAGAAGAAATACCAACCCTTTTCGGTTCACAAATCAAATTTCCTACTTGTCCTAAAGACAGGATCAAGACAAGTATTCTGTGGGAAAATAAAGTAAGGAAACTACCTACACTATTCGGTAGGGTTACCCACTGTTCAGTTTGCTATCTTCACATCTTATAAAGATCAATTGCTTGATTAAATGCGAGTTTAAAAAACGTAATTACCAGTGTCATGTAGACGCGTCTAGCATAAGCAATGAGATCATTGAGATAAATTTACGAAATATTATAATTATTCACCATGCATTCGTAGTTAAATATTAGGGAACCACTTGTAATTTTCCATTCAACGAAAACAGTGTTACTAAATCAAGAATCGGACCCATGATTAGATAGATACGCAAGCGATATAGATATATATATACGTTCTTGCTTATTATTACTAACGTGTTTAATCTACAAGACCTAATGCTACTGACAGTAAATTTTATAGTCAATAAATAATCATATTAGTAAACTATATTCGATGTGATTCAGTCATTGTCTAAATTAGGATGCACAGTTAGTCAAGCAAACCTTCTATATCGTTCCCTCACTACTGAGGATCGTGACCACATGCGACGTACTTCCAATGTGCTCGATCATGGGTGGCATGGACTGCATGGTACAGACTACCACCGAGTGCTTCTCTTGCTAGATCTGATCATCTGGCTGGTGTTCTGCCCACGGCGCGCTTGCCTTCTATTCGACCCGTAATTATGAGCTTCTCTAATTCATGTCTGGGAGACCGCATGATGTGTCCGAAGAAGCTCATAACACGTTCCCGGCAGATGGAAGAGAGCCTTTTTCGGATGTCTAGCTGCCTTAGAATGGACTCGTTTGTTCGCATGGCAGTCCACGGTATTCGCAACAAAACAAACAAATAGACTCAAATACTCATAACAAATTTAAAACTTTGTAATGATACTTTGATAAAATCGTTTGATAGCATCGTGTAATAAAAATCAAATCCGCAAAATTATAAGTTGCGTAATTACTGGTGGTAGGACCTCTTGTGAGTCCGCGCGCGTAGGTACCACCACCCTGCCTATTTCTGCCGTGAAGGAGTAATGCGTCTCGATTTGAAGGGTTGGGCAGCTGTTGTAACTATGCTGAGACCTTAGAACTTATATCTCAAGGTGGGTGGCGCATTTACGTTGTAGATGTATATGGGCTCCAGTAACCACTTAACACCAGCTCGAGCTCGTCCACCCATACAGGCAATAAAAAAAAATGTATATCAGGTAATTAACATAAAATTTAATTTTATAACATAGAACATATGAACCAGAGTTTATTTTTGAATGAAGCAGCTGAATGAAAGGGTCGAATGTTCCTCGTTAGTCGGAGGTGTCGTAACGGCCGCCGTAGTTCGGGAACAAGGTGATGCATCAGAATAGCGCGTTGTGCAACAGGCACCCCGTCAAACGCGACGTGGCCAAGGTCCGCGCCGGGATCTCGTTTCATAAGTCATCTACTACTATTATAAACACATGGGTATTTCTTATTGACGGTGCAACGATCCTGTCTAATTCTGCCGAATTCGAAGAAAAATAACAAAATATGAGCTTCTGACCTCAATTATACCATGTGTCGTTCACACTTATATAAGTATTTACAGGTTAAGTTTTTCTAGAACTCATATATGAGGCAGTCAGCGCAAACGTGGCCTAAACTTATCATAGCTAGTATGGAGATAATGAGGTTGGAATTTACTTTTACACTGCTTCGTAGGCAAAAGCATTTACAAAGCTATCTGCTATGTATGGGTGAGACTATGGATAGGCCGCTTTTAAATCACAAGTTATGTTTTAAATACATTGCAATATATAAACACGAATATGAAAAATTGTGGGTTAGGCCACTTTTGCGCTGACGACGGCTTCATATTCACTTACAAGTTCACTATCAATAACGTATTTAATTTTTAAGGCCATTAACATTGGTTACATTCAGTTTGTTTACTCGTCTCCAACACTAAGCAATATCAGAGACAAACAGGCAACGGCTTTTAATTTGTGATGGCATTAATCTCAATAAAATACGTACGTTTACTTAGATTTCTGTTCACACCATTTGCGCTAGGACACAATCATATGAATTAAATCCTTGACTATTAATTATTTAAAGTATACATTTGCACGGCGTGTTCGTTTGAGGGATCCGTGAGCGCATGTAACGGCGACCGACCGTCTGCCACAAGTCGGTCAAGGCGTGGCAGCGTGAGTGCATCATGTTCCATATACGACAGCCGATCCAATGGTATGCTGTGCGATTAGTTCAGTAATCTGAGGAGTGCACAAACATCGCAATATCATTACCCACTCTGAGATTAAGGACAATTGCGCTGGATAACTGGTATCCTACTCCTCAAAACAGATTGGATGATGAAATACGCATGGTAATGGTGTTACGATCCTCCAAACACTCACATACAATACTCTAAAACATAAGAACTAGTAGGAAAGTTGGGTAAAATTGGGACAGATGATAATAAAATAGTAATTAACCCAAGACGTCGGATCGTCGTATAGATCTGACATGATTTGAATACGCCAATTTTCAACGATACGTAAAGCTTAGGGAAATAACAATAGGAGTTAATGATTGTATCTATGAGCATACCTAAAATTGTAAACATGAAATATGACCAGTGTTCAGATCTATTTGGATCTTAAACAAAATGATAAAACATTATCGCCCAGACGTACATTTGTATCATACGTCCATTGTTCAGTGCCAAGCTCTTTCATAATGAACTACACGTTGTTAACGATGTAAACGATAAATCGTGCATTACGCTATGATAAATTGGCTCTAGTATACAGAACATGTTGTGGGTCCGCACATGCCATTTACACCAAAAGACAAATCTGTGCTCTCGATGGTAGACCTCATATTACAAAATGGGCAACATTGACGGTGACATTACCTGCTTACAAAAATGTGCCAGCGTGGAATCCGTTTGTATACACAAATATAAATATAGTATTAATTAATATTCAAGGTTTCTTGCAGTTTTTGATTGCACAGTTTGAGAGTTGTGTGTCTGTGTGTGTGTGTTGTTCGTGAGAATTAACCAAAAATCTTGTAGTTATCTGGTAGTCTTACGAATATTAATAGTACTAATGGTGCCGAAAATAAGTATCATAACAATTATAGTCGCGATATAATAAATGAAGTGTTAAAACTAACAGTAACACATATCTTAGTGAATTTCATCAATGAAAATTCGATGAAGACTAAAGACATCAATTAAGTTTTGTATTTTATTCTCATTCATAGCTTACTAGGTGTTAAAACGTACCGAAATCCAGAAATACCACAACGTGATAAGTCTTACCAATTTTCATATATTTTTATTTCATGATTTAAACTCGTGAACTAGCTGCCACGGAAAGGAATAGGATGAAATGCCTAAAATATTACTAGAATACATTGACGAAGGTTCTGAGTTATGTCTCAGTGTGGATTGGACACTTGGGTGGAAAAGCTATAGGGTTGTTTAATCCTTTCGACTCCTAAGCCGCGCATAGCACAATCTGGGACACAAAAAATAAATAGGTAAAAGTGGGGTATTCAGGGAGAATATTTAAGGAAAATAATTTAAACGAAATCAACAAACGATGGCGTAGCGACCTTGTCGAGATTCGTCAGTGAATTCGAAAACTTTTAAAGCATTCAATTTTATAAAGAATAAAACGTGTGATCAAGACCGTAAGAATGTATTCTTCATATCTATGATTCACAATAGCTTACCATAAATTTAAATTTACTTTGATACCAAATATATTAAGACAAGGAAATAAATACATTGTTATTTAAGAGGTATTAAATCGCGTTTCTAGCACAGCGTTTAAGATCATTACAAAGAATCAAAAATCGAACAAAAAAATTCGAAACAATGAGTAAATATAAATCGTATGTGACCCAAATAGTATTAAAACACAAACTGTGCTAAACTAGAAGCAATAAAGCAAGCCAGAAATAACACAGCGTGCGTGCACATTAAACTGAACTACAAAGATTCCACGTTTTAATACGTTGGCATAGAGATCGGCATTACCCGTCGGCCTCGAGTTACCATGCCAACTAGAAGAGAATCTGTTGACACGCCACGCCTCCTACTTTAAATAAACAATTCTATTATCGACCAGTTATAGCTGGGATTGCAATAAGTGACAATTAATGATTTGCAGTGTAAATCAACAGTGACCCAACATTTTAATTGTTAAATATACAATAAAGGAAAGATCAAATATGGCCCTTAAGATGCTGAGCATGTTTCCAGAGATTTTCAATCGATCCTTTGATATTATAATAAACAAACACTAGGATCGAACGAACAAGTTTAGGACCTATTGGGTGGTGCACGGTTTTCAGGCCCACAACTACCCCGCCCTTTAGACTGGAGCACGAGCTTGTTTGAGGTAAAAATAGGAACAGCCCAACTGGGCTCACAACCTCTATCTCTAATACTCAAAATTTCAATAATTGGAATAGTTCAATTAGTTGAAGATACTGCTATGAACAGATCATGAGGAAATAGCAGAAATACTTAAAGGAGAAGGGGAGCGAGACGGTAGTATGGTAGTCTTTTATGATCAGAAGCCTAACACAGCTGGGAAACAAACAGTTCAATACGTTCAGTTATTAAATTAAACATAGGAAAAACCGGAGCCGATCATTTGTTGTTTTATTTTTCTCATCATCTTCCTAGCGTTTTCTCGGTCTAGTTCCAGAACCCGGTTTTCTACTTTAGCTCCTTCATTTTGCCTGGTTTTCGGTGTTTCTGATGTAAAAATCGGACAGTTAAAAGATTTACAAAAACCTCTAAATTTTCATTGATTTTTCATCTAAAATTGATAAAAAAATTAGCACCTTTACGGTTCAATTGTTTATTTCCTTCACAACTTATGCCGTTTCGAAAACTAATCTATGTATAAAAATATGTATCAAAAAAACATTGCAAAACATATCCTTAATAGATTAAATAGATTAGATAAGTTAGGCATTTCTAATTTTATGGGACCCAAGAATATCTAGTACCATAATTTTAACATATTAAATTCTGGCCCGTGTCCAATCAGGTGCGAAGTGTATTCGTATGGCCAATGCTAATAATATCGTGAGCGGACCGAGTCCATTTATAGCCTAACCAGAATAGCCGGCGGGAACTTATAGAACGATTGACAGGCGCGTGGTACTGTGGGACGGAATTAGATCCTAGATGGGAACTCCATTTATGTGGATATACTATTTTAGATCACCATTGGAACGGTTGAGTTATTTATTATCATTACCGACTTACCAGCTACCGTTGAATATAGGCCTCCACTATAATTTCATAAGTAAGAGCCTAATATTACATATTTCCTTGGATTTCATAACGATGTCATCTGATTTGCCCATTAGGCGGATGCGTAGTGTGAAGTAAACGTATATTGGCAGGAATGTGTAAATAAATCGTGCGGACTCGCAACACATCTTACCATTTTACTTAAATGATCGAAGCCTCGTCTGCATTGGATAAATCAAACTAAAAACATCATTACAAATTCAATTGTAAAATTTTATTTAATATTTTGGTCACGACCACCGTTTGCACAGTATTATCTGATCTCAGAACGAAACAAGTTTACTTTTATCGTCTATTTATAGAACTTACAACACGACTATCGTGACTTGCATTTTTTATTAGAATGGATTTTATTTTATCGTTTTTATTTAACGAACACATTGATAGTTGCAGAGCTGTTTGAACGGAAAGATATGTTTTTGCTTGTGTAGAAGTTGGAACTGACAAAATGATAGGGGTCATAGGAACATGCAGACTGCGTCGTTCTTAACGCTGGCACTTTGGAAGTTTAGGAGCGGACGAGTTGCCGATAATTGTCGATAACGATGCTGTAAATGTGCAAATCATCACTTTTTTAGTGAGTCGGTACAGTTGAGACCACGACATACATCCGCCGTACTTTACAAATTGCATCTTGTAAATTGTAATTTTAAAAATCCCAAAAATTCCAGTATGGCCTGTTTTGGTACGGCCCTGCCTAGTTTGGTCGCGAAACTATTTTAAAAAGCGATTTGAAGAGAAGAATTACTCTACTGGAATTGAGGTATCCACTTCACTAATCAAAGTGTTGGTATAAGTGTGGTAATATTTGTTAATGGTGGCCGTATACGATTTAACGTCTGCTCTTCAAAGACAAATAAAACATATAATTTATGAAAGGAAAGCTATTATTTCTATAAATTACATGTAAAAGTTTTCAAACGTCGCAGTTTCGTTGTGCGCATGCGTTAGAGAAAATCTCTGGCAGAATCCCCAACGATCTGGCGTGTTTAGAACGCCTGCGTCACATCCGGAATGAAGCGTGTTTGGGATTTATACTCGCTTCTGAATTTCCGGTACATACTTGTATTCCTTCCTATTTATCGACATAAAAACATAGTATTGATTTATAGAATGACAATAAACGTACCACGAATGTACTTAAAATGTAATTTGCTTCATATTCCGAATAATTACCAAAGCCAGTTTCATTTGTCACTGTAAATGATTGTTCACTCGCAGCTCCTAAGCTAGTTCATATGGTATCGCATTTGGTCATAGGTGAGGTAAGTATCACAGGTGATATCACAATGAAAATCACTCGCTATGTTCCCATTATACATTCTCCAAGCGTCGTGGGAACTATTGCCTGAAAGCCTAGTAGACTTCAAGCGTGGGTGTCGTGGGTGGGTCCCGGGGGTCGCGTGCGTTCGGCTCACCAATCGCGATCAATTCCACCATGACTCACGGTACAATGACGAGAATTCACTGAAATGTTATCTGCATTTTGTACGTTAGCTTAAATTCGTAAAGTGGGCTTTGTGTACAAAAAAATGATAGAAAAATAGTTATTCACTTGCTATTTTCATCATTATTTTCAGGCAAAACCGGGACGCGTATGTATTCGGGAATTCGGAATCCTCATGTCTAAGTGACGTCAAAAAATATATCCTCAAAATTGAACGATACTATTTGCGACAGCGAAAAAATATTTCAAAATTTCAAATCGAATTGTCTTGTTATAACAGCTAGTTCCATTGTGAGCATTAACAGAATTTTAATTTAAAAACGCAATTACGTAGAGCCGATAAGTTTCCGCGGTAAGATGACATTCCGATCCACAATAACATTCTTAGAACGATATCCATAAACATTTACTGTGTAATTGTGACGCACAAAGGTCTAGACGAGTGACCTCCGGTTTGTACTAGTATAAATGGCTCAAAGTTCAACCAACATTGGCCCAAATGTTTACATGACTCATGCGGTTATATGTATTAAAGTAAACGAGTTATTTTTTAAGCAGTCTCAAACGTGATAGTAACGTGTCATCAACAATGTCAGAAAACAGATCAAGGGTACATTTTTATTTTTATAGCCTAGATTGGTGGACGAGCCCACCTGGTGTTAAGTGGTTACTGGAGCGCATAGACATCTACAACGTAAATGCGCCACCCACCTTGAGATATAAGATCATATAAGTGCTAAGGCCTCAGTATAATTACACGATTGTCCCACCCTTCAAACCGAAACGAATTACTGCTTCACGGCAGAAATAGGCAGGGCGGTGGTATCTACCCGCGCGGACTCACAAGACGTCCTACCACCAGTAATAAATTTTGCCATAGACAATCGAATCAAGAACATTGATTTCCAAACTAGACCGCTTTATACGGAGTTGGGTCATGTTGGTGACAAACAGCAGGTGGTGGTCGAAATTGAAGCTTGAACTGTTGACATTGTTTGATGAGCGCTTCCTGCGACGTCTTCTTGCGTAATGAACGTAATCGTTGGTTTCGGTTCTATAAATAACAAGTCTGCTTCTTGACTAATCTTTCAACAAGTTTCCTAACTAGAATCAGCCGCGACGGCTATAAAATGTACGATCCGAGTAATTTTACTAACAATAAAAGACTACAAATGTTTACAGAGAATATCTACGATAAAGGTACATCGTATAGAAAATTGTGTAGTATCGATGGTATGGTATATCCTGATTCGACACGGCTAGTTAGTTACACGTACTGTATTTTTCCCATGAAGTCTAGCCTTAGTGTATACTCTCTTAGTCTGAAGATGAGTGCCGGAATCACTTCCGAATCTACAATCAATACGCCCATTCACCAGTCGTTTGTGTATTTTTGCTACTAACTAGTGACAGAAATTCACTTCGATCTCACGCAAGATGTTTATCAAGCCAAGACTATACGTACAATTGTCTAAAGCACAAGAATACTTAATGCTATTATTACACACATTAACGTAATCAGTGACGAAATAACAATATTATAATAAATATCGGACAGCTGCGCGTGCGAGGGAATTAATGAAGTCGGTGTTGACGATTGGGATGGGGTATCATTAAAAAATTTATAACGTCTCGCCGTCTCTAAGCGTTTATTGTTGCTAAAAATAGAGATCTTGATTGCATATTGTGTCGACGAACGCAGGCATCGCCGCATACATAATGTGTTCATTTTATTCGTTCAAATACATTTAGTTTGGCTGTAATACAACTTGTACTGAGTCGACTGGCGGCATCAATCATATGCATGTATCTCTAGTTCTCTATAAAATGTATGAATGTTTTTTCTACAGTTGTGACTTCGACGTTCGAACAATTGAATCATCTATACTATTACTAATACTAATAATATATAAATATACACTGGTTTTTTACGGATGTTCCGTTATCACTACTGAACCATGCATCCGATTGACTTCTAACTTGATATCCATGTAGAAAATACACATACTTAATGGATAGGCTAATATTTATATGAGTGTTGGACTCCCTAATAATAATGACAATAAATAATAATGTTAATTTTAAATGCCCAGTGAAGCGGGCGAGTACGGCTAGTCCGAAATATATTCTTTCTTCAAAGATGACCAATTTCTCGTAAAAAATTCACTCTTTTAGGGGTGTAATTGTGAATAATACTGATTTCCGTGTATTTTTACTTTGAAAAACATGAATTCCCATACCACCACTAATCCCCTATTTTACGCCCTTACGCCTGAAATTTACAAAGCAAACAAAATAAAATGGCTGTTTACAAAAAAAAGACATCAATGGCCATTTTGAAATGTTTATATAGCCTCAATGGCTTAGAGTCTGCGTTAATGAATCAGTAAGGACAAGTTTTTTATGTATGGATACTAAGATATTACAGTGAGAAAGGCTTTCAAGAAATAGCATTAGCAGTGACGTGTGGCAACGCCGACATACACCACTGACGAGCCCTACAAAACTGGAACGGGACTCTGATGTCCGGCAGAAACAGGCAGAGCGGTGGTATCAACCGGTGTGGACACAGCGACGTAGCGCATTAGTAATGAAGATGAATAGGCGACGGCTGAGTTAAAAATAACGTGCTCGCCTGTCAGCGTATAGTAATAAAGAACAATTTCCCTTTCATCATTTCGAAACATCACGCAACTTTACAGAAGACATACAGTCTGCATCACGAAACATCTCTTGGTTATTTAATTCCGCACAGTTCCCCAGCTAATCGGGAACAGTACTTATTATTGACGTATGTGTGATGTGAAACCTTGGTATGTCAGTGATGATTTAAACAGTGTTTATTGAATTCACATTAAACAGTCATCGAAGGCAGATCTTGAAATGTTTGGTGAAATCTCAATTCAAACACAACTTTTTTACTTTTTTACTGGTGGTAGGACCTCTTGTGAGTCCGCACGGGTAGGTACCACCACCCCGCCTATTTCTGCCGTGAAGCAGTAATGCGTTTCGGTTCGAAGGGTGGGGTAGCCGTGGTAACTATACTTGAGACCTTAGAACTTATATATCAAGGTGGGTGGCGCATTTACGTTGTAGATGTCTATGGGCTCCAGTAACCACTTAACACCAGGTGGGCTGTGAGCTCGTCCATCCATCTAAGCAATAAATAAAAAAGGTGCTCACGATGAGCAGCCTGTTTTTTTATGTTTTTATTGCATAGATCGGTAGACGGTCTCACGGCCCACCTGGTGTTAAGTGGTTACCGGAGCCCATAAACATCTACAACGTAAATGCCGTTACCCACTTCGAGTCATGTGTTCTTAGGTCTCAGTATAGTTACAACGGCCTCACCCTTCAAACCGAAACGCATTACTGCTTCACGGTAGAAATAGGTAGTGTGGTGGTACCTATCTGTGCGGACTCACAAGAGGTCCTAGTGCCAGTATTAACAATGTATGGACATAGTTGTGTTTAAGCCGTCTGTTTGTCTGTCGAAATAATAAAAAAAAGAGCTTCCAATAAAGTTACTTCACAAAGACGACATGTTACAACACAATTAAGACATTGCTAGAAGTCTTACGAGTACAAACGCGATAGTACTGTACGTACGGTATGATGTCAGGATCTTTTTATAAATCGGTCGCGCGGGGTGCTGACACAGAGCTAACATAAACACAGATAAGGGAAGATTTACGATCGACTGCTTCGAGAGATCTTGACGCAAATGCAACCGATCACATCGATTTACTTAATCAATTTGCGTGCTACATCAAGACGCTAATGTGTTCGACCTTAATTTATCCTGTTATTGTAATATCTAAAACTCAATACGGGAAAACAACGTTTTATAACAAAAACATCACAAGAGCAATCCTGTTTCGGTTATGTAAATAGTATTATATAATATTTAGGTAGGAACGTACAATATCGTTACGTAATTTGTGCGCTCCTGCTGATCTCAATTAAGAGCTTTCCTTTGTGCACTGCAGGAAGTACGCAATGGAAAAACTTATATTTTATGACTAGCTGACCCGGCAGACTTCGTAGTGCCTCAATCGATAAATAAAAGACACATCAAGGGGACACATCAAAGGAAAAACAAAATTGTTTGTTTTTATATAACTCCGAGCTTTATTATATTTTCTCACCTTTTAAACCTTCCCTGGACTTCCACGAATAATTCAAGACCAAAATTAGCCAAATCGGTCCAGCCGTTCTCGAGTTTTAGCGAGACTAACGAACAGCAATTCATTTTTATATATGTGTATATAGATAATTTTTGTACTTAGGTACTCTTTGAAATTACATCACAATTGTAGTGTAACAGTGCTTATCATATCTGATATTTAGTTAATTAGTTTCTATTTTTTTTTTAAACTTTATTAAGACAAATACTTTCGACGAATTAAGTAAATAAACAAATAAAGCATTCTAAAGTGAAAGTAATTCACAACACAGAAGAGGGCTGCTTGGCAACTGACTTTAAATTTTTTAACAGTGCTTTAAAAAAATATTACCGTTACAATGTTTTCACCTTACGATCTTATTATGCCTAGTTTTTATCAACGATTTTTTTTACTTTTCTTAAACATGATATTAGCAAATGTCAACGCTTACACTTCCAATCATTTCTATCATTCTTTATCGTACTACGGTAAAATATAACATAGATTTATAGTCATATTTTTAATTACACGAAGCCAACTGACAGTAGCTAATGTCACTTTGTAAAATAATGTTGCCATATTTAAAGTGATAGTGTTGCGTTCAGTTCTCGTTCAATCAGATGAATGAACAATGAGTGTGAATAGTTAATCATTTCAAACTATAAAGGAATATTATTTCTATTTTACAATAAAATTGTATTAAAGTGCTCTAATATATGTTACTAGTAGTGTGTAACTACAATCAGTTTTTTATTTTATTTTCATTACTCACCTATATTTTATACATCTATAGTTGCAACTATACGATGTATTAAAAATAGGACAGTCTTACAAGTTTCCTCGCAATGTTTTCCTTAATGTTTAAAACACTCGATATTCAGTATAAGTAGATACTATAGGAACATAATCGTCGAAAACTCGTTGGTATGTACAAAGTATGACTAAAATTCGAACCCCGTACCCGATATCGGCAGTTCGGCACACTAACTATTCACTAGACAATCGAGGCAATTTCATTAATTCAGGAGTTTTTTTCGATCATTCACTTTGTCACAACACTATTTTTATTTCATCAAAAACTGACAACACAGTAAACGTCAGTTGACTTCGTCTTATTAAAAATACGAGACTATAATAATAAATGCGAAATGTCAAAAGTCCTCCAAACAAATGAAATCGTCAAGTAGACAACAATGGCTACGTTCGCTACATGAAAACAAGATACGTATTGTTATTACAACATACGAGTTCACAAATGATTGTTCCTTTCTAGGAATGCGCACTTGAACAAACACGCCCACATCTGCGACCTGCAAAGGTCAAGAAACAGTCCACGGAAACACCTGCGGGCGAGTATCTCATTAGGGATAGCTCCACATACTATATATTTATTTATTACTAGTGTTATTACTTGATTATTGATTTGATTTGATTTGGTAGGACCTCATGTGAGTCCGCACGGGTAGGTACCACCACCGCGCCTATTTCTGCGGTGAAGCAGTAATGCGTTTCGGTTTGAAGGGTGGGGCAGCCGTTGTAACTATACTGAGACCTTACAACTTATATCTCAAGGTGGGTGGCGCATTTACTTTGTAAATGTCTGTGTAAGCAATAAAAAAAAATTAGCATCTCGATTGCTACATCATCGTCCGTGATTTCTCCTGTGTCGTCAATAATTATTGAAGAACTTAAGCTTTACAAAAAAAAAAAAAAACAGCTAGTGCATTTTCAATGTAACTCTTAAACAGACGATTCTTTGAAAAAAAAATAACAAATTAGAGGAATCATCAATATTTTGGTTTTTTTATTTATTCTCTCTATTTAATTTATTCTCTTGCGTGGCGATTCTATTAACGTGGTACATGTATAAACTAGCTATTTACTAAAATTTGAAGGGTGGTAAGGGGCACGGGTAGGTACTACCTCCCTACCTGCTATATACCCATTAATGCAATTTGAAACATCCGACATCCATGACTCAAAATCTAATGACATTTAATGGTTCATTTACTTTCCCCATCAACAAAAAGTTATTCACTTTAAAATACATAAATGTCACGCCATAAACTCATTGGATGAAGTCCGGCAGGCATACATCTTCAAAACAACGTACTTAAAAAGACTGGCAGCGTCTTGGTTGCATTTCTGACATTTATTAGCGACGGTGACCATTCACCATTAGTTCGGAGGCAGTTTGTCATTCGTCTGGCTTCGTTCACACAACAGTCCCTGTATCTGATGATACAATGAAATTCCGTTGTTTTTTGTTACGAGACTTTATTTTATATAATTTGTTTAGAAATGCTTTAGTTTAATATTTTTGATAAATTAGAATGAAGTACATATGTAAAGAAGCAAGAAACTTGTTTTAGATTTAATGAAGTAGGTAGGAAAGAAGCGGGAATTATTCCTTCGTAAAAATATTTTTTAAGAGACAGATTATATTTTAATTACAGAGTAGTTAACTTATTATAGATTGTAGACGACACACAGACACGGCAAAGGCGTCAACAGTCCCCAATTCCGTTACAATTTCAGATCTTTGTACACCAGTGGTTTAGTACCGACGCTTATGCGAGATGTCGCATGTTCTCAAATTTTCTGGTCGCATTAAGGACAACAGTTAACTGTCAGATACTTGATCTCTGGACAGGGCTGTTTCGGAAGAAAAAATAATAATAATCTACGTAGCTTGATTTATTTCGATCGATTTGTTAGAATCAGGAAGCAGTTGATCTTTATCTATCTGTATATTGAGAGTCGTTGAAACGTGAAATTGAGTCAGAGAAGAGTTTTTTAATGTCTCCAATAAAATACTTCCTTTAATCATTACTTGCATTGGGAAGTGCTGTTTTACTGTTTTTATTTTGTTTATTGCAACGCGCCAGCAACGAATACTTTTGAGTTTGTCACATGATCACGGCACATATTTTACAATTAAATCGTTAAGTGTCATTGCAAACATGAGCAATCGTGAACACTCAACGCTATTTACGTCACTTGTGTGAATTTTAAATTGCGCAGATAGTCAGACAATCAGACAGAGACCCAAAAAACCCACAGAAAAAACACTATGACACGTGTTACCCCACAAACTATTATAGTAATTGATACGTCATAATTCAAAGGACAATAATCACCGACCACCGAAGACCTGCTGTTGGAACGAAGCTCGTCCTAATAGCCTGAAATCTGGTTTGTACTCATCGGTGTTTCCCAAACTTAACATTACGTATTTCTTTAAATTAGATTTAAAGACTTCGCAGCGTAGATTACAGTGGATCAACTGTACTATTGTAACGTGTATTCGATAGATAAACGATACTGTAATAATACTGGCTGTGCCCGCCCGCTTCGAGGACATTTAAAATTAACATTATTATTTCCCACCCCACAAAGATTCTCATCATTAACGCCCCCGCTACTGGTGTAGGGAGTCCAACACTCATATAAATATTAGCCTATCCATTAAGTACATGTATTTTTTACATGAATACCAAGTTTCAAGTCCATCGGATGCACGGTTCAGTAGTTATAACGGAACATCCGTAAAAACCACTGTAGATTTATATATTAGTATAGATTATCAAGACCTTGTCCTGTCACGTGTCGACAGGAGAACACGTCTATTCGTCTCCGGAAGAACGCTCGAGCGTTAGACTCCTCAAGGTCAGGAGACTTTTTTGTCTGATCCATCAACCGAGACTGAACTACACGAATAGGCCTTAACTGTCGCTTCCTTGTTTACCGCGAGCAGGGCTGGAGCGTGGCATTTCATCCAATCGGTTTAAGTTATTGTTTGCAGTAACAGTTTACATAAGTTTAGGAATGAATGGAGTACTGACTCACCACTCAGCAGCCCAGTGCTCTGTTGGTATAACGAAGTCAAATAAGTACATGAATCTCTATTAGATTTTTTAGAAACAAATCGATGTTTTCAAGATGTTAAGGTTGTTTTCGAATCTTCGTGAACTTGAACCGAGTAACTCGGAGGGGGGGCTGGATTTGGAGAATATAATACTTAATTAGACGGTCCGTCCTATTCTTAACACAAAAATGGAATATTTGATGAAAAATCATTGATGATAGGTCGTATGTTGCAACTTTGAGTTACTTTTTAATATGCTTTTTTTTATTATCCTATTAGGTAAAAGAGCATATGGACCATTTAATGGTGAGTGGTTATCGTCGCTCATGGACATTAGCAACTCCAGGGTCACAGCCAAGCCACTACCGCCGAGAACTCTCTACCAACCTCACTTGAAAAGTACACATCATCGCGCTCAGGGGGCAACATGATGCAAAAGAGTAATATAATCTACGGCAACTAAAATCTTAGACTTTAAAGCGTCGTTTATTTGAGAGAGAAATACGTACTTAGCAAATGTTCACGATTGACTTCCACGGTGAAGGAATATTTATTACATACATATATACTACATAAAAATGAAAACTGCAAAATTATAATTCGCGTAATTACTGGTGATAGGATCTCTTGTGAGTCCGCACGGATAGGTACCACCACCATGCCTATTTCTGCCGTGAATCAGTAATGCGTTTCGGTTTGAAGGGTGGGGCAGCCGTTGTAGCCATACTGAGACCTAACAACCTATATCTCAAGGTGGGTGGCGCATTTACGTTGTAAATGTCTATGGGCTCAAGTAACCACTTAACACCAGGTGAGCTGTGAGCTCGTCCACCCATCTAAGCAATAAAAAAAGAAAGAGAAAAAACAAATGACACTTCAATTTTTCGTCTCATCTCTAATACTAAATTACTTAATTTAACATAAAGACTTAGGCAATTAATTGAATAATAATCTTTTAAATTGTAACAAGGCAACAAGAGCCGATACCACGACGTAATATAGCGGTACCAGTTTTATTCTAAAACTAAAATTGTACCCTGACATACAATCCTCTACGAGTCACACGAAATTTGAATAATTTTAAATTGCAAATAAAAAAAAAAACCTTAATTATAGCTTCTGCTTTTGATACGAGATGCAAATATTTGACAGGTCGTAAAGCAAGTTAAAATCGATCGTGTGCTTTTTCAGCTCGGCGTGGACTACGGCCGCCTAACAAATGCAATTCTGAATGCAGTGTCTCAGGGTGAGTTGTGTGCTGTCACTCACACCCACTATACCATTAAACATCAAAGGAGAAATTTACTTTAAGCAATTTAATGTAATAAAGAATTGAGAACTTTGGTCCGATCTCCTATCCGCAATGATTTCCGCTGGGTCCACTAGTGTGTTTTTTTTTATTGCTTAGATGGTTTGACGAGCTCACAGCTCCCTGGTGTTAAGTGGTAACTGGAGCCACTAGACATCTACGACGTAAATGCGCCACCCACCTTGAGATATAAGTTCTAAGATCTCAGTATAGTTACAACGGCTGCCCCACCCTTCAAACCGAAACGCATTACTGCTTCACGGCAGAAATAGGCAGGGTGGTGGTACCCACCCGTGCGGACTCACAAGAGGTCCTACCACCAGTAAGGCAGAGGAGAAATGTACTTTAAGCGATTGAATATCTTATACCTTTAAACGAGCAATTTTTTTATATTAATATATATATATAATCTGAATCTCGGAAACGGCTTCAATGATTTTCATAAAATTTAGTATACAGGGGATTTCGAGGGCGATAAATCGATCTAGCTACGATTTATTTTCAGAAAATGTTGTTTTATTCGTGTTTTCAATAATCAACTCTTCCCGACATCTATTGGCGAATAATAATACTATTTTTCTTAATTTAGGGCAACTAACCGCTTTAAAGACACAACAAGATGGCGCTATCAAAAAAAAAACCGAGTAAAGCTCGGTCATCGTCTAGTAATAAAGAATTGAGAACTTTGGCCCGATCTCCTATCCGCAATGATTTCCGCTGCGTCCACTAGTGTATCATCAGTATATACTAACACAAGCACCGATTGATTCGTTGCTGCACAGTTCCTTTGTACGTATACTCCGTTAACCGCATCCGATTAATTCGTGTAAGTAGTTTGTGAAACAGTAATTAGTTCTGTTCGGACGTCATTGCGGTTTTATGACACAAACGGTTCCATGAAAATTTCTGATTCTTGTTTCGATTCGTTTGGGAGTTTCTTTATTGACCGACTTCAAGAAAAAAAGGAGAGGTTCTAAATTAAAGCTGTATGTTTTAGACTACAATAATACGCTCTGGAATGTTTGCAACGGAACCCTTGGAATGGCCACTAGTAAGCTCCTCCAGGCTCATTACGTTTGTTTTTACGAGTATCCGGGTCGATATCCGTTTCACACCTTACATGTGATGCACGCACACAAATATACCGGGCGTCTTAGATATCATAAACGCTTTGTCGCAACATCTTTACAAGGGCAATCCTTACAAAAGACTTCTTCACCTAATGAGTAGGATATAGGTATTGTTACCGAATCCTGGCAACCCCCGACCGAGAGCCAGCGCTAAAACTATAAAAACGATCCCTCGCTGCGCCTTTGCCTCTTTTTTGTGCGTGGCGTTCGTGTGTGCGGTTCTTGTTGAAACATGTTTGGGACTTGTGTAATTTTAACAGTTTTCGTTAACAGTAAATTGAAATCATTTTGTTAAAAGTATTGTTGTTAATTCAGTGAAATATAATTAGGCCAGTTCTGTGTTATTTATTTCTTTTTGTTAACTACCTCACTTCTGGTCGATAATATCAGAAGTGGGATAAAACCACGTGCTTTTGAAATATGACGGGACGTCGATCTAGAAAATGCAAGCGTGATCAATCTCATCGACGCTGTCATGACCGCTCGAATTCTTGATTTAGGAGTTTGTTGCAATTATTATCGTCGCGATCGTGCTGTGTGTAGGAAGAGCAAGACACCTACGCCGCAGGATGTCTCCTGGCATAGTTCCGTGAAACCGTTGTTTGGAACATAATTATACTCGTGAGATCGTGAGATTAATGACCACTTTACCAGTACCGTCTGATCGCAATACGCTGTCGCACTCTTGTACCGAACGCCACGCGCACTTATTTTTGCCTCCAGCAGCAACGGTTTCCGTCGAAGGCGGTGACGCATGTGCATCTGAGTACCCTGGAACAGCGTCGAGCAAATCGGCGGGTGTGTGTAGCAGTGCTGGTCAGCAGATGGACGGCGTGACGAACAGGATTATTGGAGCATTGCAGGTGCTATCTAAACTTTGACAATAGAGGCGCCTTCTGTCTGATTTGTTCACAGACGCAGGGCGTTGTCGCCGACGTGTGAGGTCAGTAGCGAGTCGGCGCCGTGCTCCAGCAGGAGAGCGCAGAGCCGTGCAGACTGCACGTGTTGCTCGCGTGCCGCTGCCTGCGCGCGTTCATCTACTTCTGGCGTGCATACTGCATGAGATGCTCGCGTGCCACCGACTGCACGGTGCCGCTACCTGCGCGCGCTCACCTGCTTCAGACGTGCATACTGCGCGCACTGCTCGCGTGCCGCTACCTGCGCGCGCTCACCTGCTTCAGACGTGCATACTGCGCGCACTGCTCGCGTGCCGCTACCTGCGCGCGCTCACCTGCTTCAGACGTGCATACTGCGCGTACCGCTGGCCGCGTGCACTGCTCGCGTGCCGCTGGCTGCGCGCGCTCATCTACTTCTGGCGCGCATAACTGCTCGCGTGCCGCTGGCTGCGCGCACTGCTCGCGTGCCGCTGGCTGCGCGCACTGCTCGCGTGCCGCTGGCTGCACGCACTGCTCGCTTGCCGCTGGCTGCGCACACTGCTCGCGTGCCGCTGGCTGCGCGCGCTCATCTACTTCTGGCGCGCATACTGCGCGCACTGCTCGCGTGCCGCTGGCTGCGCGCACTGCTCGCGTGCCGCTACCTGCGCGCGCTCGCCTGCTTCAGACGTGCATACTGCACGTGTTGCTCGCGTGCCGCTGCATGCGCGCGCTCACCTACTTCTGACGTGCATACTGCACGTGTTGCTCGCATGCCGCCGACTGCACGGTGCTGTACGACTGGCAGTGACGCAGAGGGCGATGTCGCTTAGTCTACGGCCTGCTACTGCGGACTACCCAACGGATTATCTATCAGGACGGTCGAGCGGGACGCCCGCCACACGTGGTGCAGCCTCGCATCGTGGGAGCAGACTGGAGCTGGGACGGCTGCCCTACTTCCACATCATCCTTACGAGTGGACCCCGGTGACATGCAGCCTTTTCTTCGAAATTAATATGTGAAGGTCGAGGTGGGCACTTCGGTGCTTTACTTCCCATTTTTGAGGTTGAGGTGGGCACTTCGGTGCTTTACTTCCCATTTTTGAGGTTGAGGTGGGCACGACGGTGCTTTACTTCCCATTTTTGAGGTTGAGGTGGGCACGACGGTGCTTTACTTCCCGTTTATTTTTTGAGCAGTATGGTTAGATGCGGATTCGGCCGGATTTTGCGTCCCTACTGTTTAGCTGTGTTGTGTCGGTAATGTTCAGTATCTGTATCGGTGAATATTGCCGACAACAGCGCGCTACTGTTTTAGACGTTTCCTATACGGGCTAACTCAGTAAAGGAATCGTGCAGGTGTCTCAAATTGCGCAGTTTGGGACAGTTGTGCGATATCCATTCTTCTCACTTCAAATGTTTATCTTTGGCTCGTCCTCGCTGCAGATGTAAGAGTGCACGCTTGCGTCTGTAGTAGGGATTCTAAATTTTAGAAAGTTTTAGAGCATTAAGGTCTGGGTGTATTTTTTTTTGTTACGTTACAGAGGGTGACCTTGTTGATGCAAGCTCTGACGTAGCTGGAAGAGATATGCTTCTGCTGAGAGATGAAGCGGTCGAGGACGCCTCGCCGTCAGGAACGGCCGTGTTACCGAATCCTGGCAACCCCCGACCGAGAGCCAGCGCTAAAACTATAAAAACGATCCCTCGCTGCGCCTTTGCCTCTTTTTTGTGCGTGGCGTTCGTGTGTGCGGTTCTTGTTGAAACATGTTTGGGACTTGTGTAATTTTAACAGTTTTCGTTAACAGTAAATTGAAATCATTTTGTTAAAAGTATTGTTGTTAATTCAGTGAAATATAATTAGGCCAGTTCTGTGTTATTTATTTCTTTTTGTTAACTACCTCACTTCTGGTCGATAATAGTATATTAAATTTCAGTTCAGCTTTTGACTCTCTGCTGATACTGTTGTTTTTTTTATTTTTATTTTTTTATTACCTAGATGTGTGGACGAGCTCACAGCCCACCTGGTGTTAAGTGGTTACTAGAACCCATAGACATCTACAACGTAAATGCGCCACCCACCTTGAGATATGAGTTCTAAGGTCTGAGTATAGTTACAACGGCTACCCCACCCTTCGAACCGAAACGCATTACTGCTTCACGGCGGAAACAGGCGGAGTGGTAGTACCTACCCGTGCGGACTCCCAAGAGGTCTTACCACCAGTGATAAATGATATTAAATGATATTAAATTTGATTTGATGATATTAAATTTCAGTTCAGCTTTAGACTCTCTGCTGATACTATTGTCTAGTAATCGTCTTGTAATTAATATTATGAAAATACATGTAAAATTAAAAAATTTAAAAATTTGAATCGCCTTTATGTACTGGCTACATACACACAACCATTTTGAGGATAACATTTATTTAAATAACTGAGCAAAAAATTTTAGTCTAGAGGTCACGTTCGAGACGCAAAGGAAAAGATAAATATTATTACACTTGAAATCCATACAAAATATTGAATTGAAGATTGAATCGATACAAATTTTAAAATAGATTCAGCCCGTGTTCTTGAATGTCGAGTTTTCATTGTTTAAATACTTCACGACAGTAGTGGGCTGCTTTAAGCTCTATTGCATTTGTACCGAAGCGAGAGCGAGATAAAACATAATGATAAACTTACCGGCGTTGTTGTAAAGGTGGATAAATTTAATTGAGTGTATGAAAAGGAAAACATCATAGGAAGTTAATTGAAAAATATTACATCGCGCCCGTAAACAAATAAAGTAAATTATCAAAGGCGCATACAGACAACGCTTATATTAAAAAAAGCAGAGTGTTACAGGATTAACCTATCATATCATAACTATATCCTATCATACTTTTCAAAGAGAACAAACGAATTATTGTTTCCCGACATAAACAGTAATAACGAACACTGTTTGCAATATGTATAGCATATAATGTAACATGCATACAGCTCATTTAACAAACTTACCTCGTGCGATTTTATCCTTAAGTTGTTTTGAAAATTATGAATGGGCATCGATGGGTTTTCACGCGTTGTGAATAATATTATATATACACAGAGTCAGACAATATATATTATTTTGTATAGAATTTAATAAGGAAATATTAACGTAGAAATTTCACATGTCTTTTCCAAAGATTAGCATCACATCTTAATTGACAACAGTCAATTCAGTTGTTTTCCAGAGGATGCGATTTCTTTGCCCTACCTACCATACTTCGAGCACGCTCCGATGAGGTCGTGTTTACGGTCACAAATATCTGTTTTTCCCCTATCTAATCGTTGGTAGACTAAGGGACTATTGCAATTACTCACGGACCAGTAGGTGAGCTTACGAGATCAACCTGAGAGAACTACCAACACTGACCGTAGCGAGATTAGTGCTTCGCAGAATCTGCCACCGGATCAGAGTCGCGACCCACTGAGAAGTCCGGTCAGGAAAAAAGTCAGTGGGTATTTCTATGATAAGCACCGCACAGATTCTGTATTTTCGAAACTTTTAAATCTATGTATATAATAATATACAATCTAACATGCGTTTATGAGTGGTCGGTCGCTCACAGATCGTATGCTCGGGGAAGATTGGCTAGGGGCCACGAGATTCAATAAAAAAAATTTCAAGATCTTTCTTTTGCAAAATTAAAACATGTTTAGTGATGTCCTTGATCGATTTTCGCGTGTAAGTAACGTACGAATTGTCTAGACGCCGACCGTGCTGTTATACGACTACTATTAGAAATGTGTTACTAAACACTTCGTGCGTCATTACCGTTACTTATTGACGCAATCAGAAAGAGACATTTAGATATAAATCTGACAAGTTTAAATTTTTATCGTGATTTCGATGGGGTATCGTTAAGATGAGAGAGATGTTCCAGGTATCAGACCGACCAATGATTAGCAATAAAACTTATTCAGTAGAAAAGATGAAATTCGATAAAGCAATATAAAACAATCTTAGTTCATTCGACGCACACCTCTGTCGTAAGATTGTAATTTGAATTGAAGGTGTCGAATGCGTGTTTGTCTAAGATTCTCAAAGGTTGAAATAAAAAGTATCACAATAAAACTGTACACATTTTCATATCATAACTAAAAATAGTACACGTTTTTTTGTTCTCGTTATCGTCAGCTAGATAACACACGGTATTATCTCTTTAGGCTATTGTATAACAAACGTAACTAGCGTCGCATAGATATTCATGTAATGGGTATGTAATGAAAATAAACACTTAATTAAAATTAAATCAATTCCAGTTATATTCGAAATCTCAAATGCAGACTAAAAGCAGCAATCACAAACGGTAAATGTAAAGAAACAAGAATATAGCGTGAGGTTTTTTTTGTTATTTCTCATTTGGTATCATTTGAGGAAAATATTTTGCAGTATTTAGAAATACACGCGGTGGCGCAGGCGATTGTATTTAAATAAACAACAAAACTCGACATTATTGAAAAACACTTTAACGACTTGCTTAGACAAGTCTAGAGCTACAACTGACTGATTTCCGTATCGGGAATTACGAATCATAAAACACAACAGTACACAACTAAGTGCCTTGTGGAGCATAGCGTATATAAGAGTATGTCGTAACAATGTCCGGTGTCCAAACCCGGAAATCATGAAACGGAAACAACAACAAACACAGACACGTGCGGTCCCAGTTCCGACTAAGGCTTTTATTTATTTATTTAAGTGGTGTTAAGTGGTTACTGGAGCCCATAGACATGTACAACCAAGGGCGGATCCAGCTTTGGCGCCAGGAGGGGGTCACATAGTCAAATTTAGATGCGTTCGTTCCCAAACGTTTGCCATTATACAAAGTTATTATATTATATTAAATTAATTAAATATTGAAGGTATGTAGTTACATAAAATCTGTATGGTGATAAAATATATAAATAAAGTCATTATATTCAATTAGTGGTCCACCTAAGTCCTGGAACCGGCTCAGGGGGTGGTCATGACCCCCATGACCCCCCCTGGATCCACCATTGTCTACAACGTGAATACGCCACCCATCTTGAGATATAAGTTCTAAGGTCTTAAGTATAGTTACAACGGCTGCCCCACCATTCAAACCGAAACGCATTACTGCTTCACGGCAGAAATAGGCCGCACGGACTCACAAGAGGCCCTACCACCAGTAAATGTCAGGCTGTAAATGTAGTAGTAGAGCAGTAAATGGCTCGGTCAGGTTTTAAGAAATCGAAATCAGTAAACGTGTAATTAATAACATGGGGCGAGATCAAAAACTGTTTAAATTTTACAGGCTTCATGTTTAGGCCGCACCGCTAGCGAGGTCGATGCCCCCCCTAGCTGGTCCGGAGCGCCGTTCCAGAGCTCCCCAACTGGTTCCTAACGGGCAACGTGTCACCGGTGACTCTTCGTTTATGAGTCACCCGAGACTGGATTCTGAGAGTCGCGCATCGGCTCCGAGCTGGCTGACACAAAAATTCAGCTTTCCCTTGTCTCATTCAAAAATTAAATGAACAGGTTATGGACTGCCAGCCGTCAATACACGTGAACATACGTGAATATGCATGGTCTCTATATGTGTATATAGCTCACATATCTATCCCTCTCAGGCACATATAGCAAACAAGAAATAGTGTTAAATTTGCGGCCAATCGGAATACGTTCCGGACGGCCCCTTATAGCCCTTTTTTATTTAAAATTTTCCTACCTATTCTGATAGCCTAGATGCTATTTCCGCGTTGCCCTAGCGTGTAGCTGAGCTCACGGGGCTCAAGCCGTAGGTGTTGCTAATATTGGCCCTAGCAAGAGCAGTGCTCCGCAGAATCTACCACCGGATCGGAAACGCGATCCACTGAGAAGATCCGGCGAGAATCTCAGTTGGCTGTGTCTATGGGTTAATTTACTCGCAGAGCCCTAAGTCGCAAGCGACGGGTTCAGCGAGAACTATGACCGGAAATAACCTTCAATTAAGACGACAAACTCAACATGAGTTGTGGGATTAGTGTCGTATCTATGAGGTACGGTAGCTACTTAAAACTAGATGTGGCGCGAGCTACTCTTCCCATATAGAGTAATAAATAAAAAATAGAAATTGCTCCCCATACCGTTATTATAAATGCGAAAGTGAGTTTTTTGTTTGTTACGCTTTCACGCCTTAGATACCCACAGCCGATCATAAGATTTTTTTCATACACGTCGTCATGGGCACGGTAAAGGAAAACAGGGTGCCTTTTATCCAGAAAAAAGTATTATTCCCGAGGGTTGATTTCTTTCTGTATTAACGCGAAGGAAGCGGCGTGTTAAAGCCTATATAGTAACATAGTAAAAGGCTGTTTGATATAACAAAACATATTGTTGGCGTGATCGAGCGCCCACGAGTATCCTTTTTCAATGGAAATTCGTCATACAAAAACATATTCTTTGAACTGTGACGCGTTCCTGATAAAAGTACATAGAACACGGGACTCTCAAATACAATTGGTTGCGGATAAGTTTAAATATTAATTTAAAAAATACATTTTTTGGTACCATAAAACATATATCATTCAGCTGTCAGTTGTCATGCTGTAATTCATTATAATATAATAACTGATATTTCTGATCAGTGTTCAAGCAACAACAGCATCAACGAAGAGATTAGACATGAGTCGACTATTATCAAAGCCGGCAATGTGACTTTTGGACAATTATTGGTAAATCAGAAAAACGAATTATTGACTTTGTATTCCATTGGCAGTCACAAAACTCTTCTGAACGACATCTTAGATAAATAACAGGTTAAGTATTAACCTTTATTTAATGCAGGTTTTGAACCGTATTCTTTGAAGGAGACGATTATATTCAAATCAATCTGTATTGGCATATCAATAACATTTTTTTGTCCAAATGCACAGATTGCCACTTTTGATAATAGACGACTCACATGGTTTAAAAAATAACAACACTATAGTATTTTCCTTTAGCTTTCGTCGAGTCATAGACATAATTAAAAGTATCTTTACCGTTCAATTCTGCATTTACTATATAGCGTAATATCTATGTATTAATACGTGAAGCAAAAACTTTGTACCCCTTTTAACGCAAATTGCGCGGACTAAGAAGTATGAAATTTCCCACACTTATAGAGAATATAGCGAAGGAGTGCCGAATGGTATTTTTTTTTTAAATAATACATTAAATCAATAAAAAAAACGTTACACGCACTACCATATATTTGACACACACGCATATGAATACATATTATGTTTATTGTCAAACTTTTGTTGCTCTGTTAGTCTGTGATCAAATTGAGAATGGGTTAACATTGTTTATTTGTCTATAATGTAGTCTTGGCGAAATCTGTGATTATAGAAGTATAATAAATAGTATTTGACAGTATAACCATAATAACGTTTCAAACTTATAATTTAAATTAATTATAGTCGAATTTCGACTACTGCGGGACGACTAGTAATAATAATTTTATTTAGTATGTATAATTTCATTTAATTAGTTTTTTTTTTATTGCTTAGATGCGTGGACGAGCTCACAGCCCACCTGGTGTTAAGTGGTTACTGGAGCCCATAGACATCCACAACGTAAATGCGCCACCCACCTTGAGATATAAGTTCTAAGGTCTCAGTATAGTTACAACGGCTGCCCCACCCTTCAAACTGAAACGCATTACGGCAGAAATAGGCAGGGCGGTGGTACCCACCCGCGCGGACTCACAAGAGGTCCTACCACCAGTGATTACGCAAATTATAATTTAGCGGGTTTCATTTTTAATTACACGATGTTATTCCTTCACCGCGGAAGTCAATCGTGAACATTTGTTTTGAGGTTTCGAATAGAAAGAAGAGAACAAAAACGTAAATGTCAAAAAATCATTATTATAGAGAATTACGCGGTAATTGACCACGACATTCAAATGTTGAGGAAAAAAAAACACCTCAGTACTTAGTAAGCACGAAAACTGTAAAGACTTTTCGAAGCCTCATAATATAATGACAATAACAAACGTGAGAGCGAACCGTAAAATAAGTATATATGAGTCGACTATTATCAAAGGCGGCAATCTGACTTTTGGACAATTATTGGTAAATCAGAAAAACGAATTATTGACTTTGTATTCCATTGGCAGTCACAAAACTCTTCGGAACGACATCTTAGATAAATAACAGGTTAAGTATTAACCTTTGTTTAATGCAGGTTTTGAACCGTATTCTTTGAAGGAGACGATTATATTCAAATCAATCTGTATTCACATATCAATAACATTTTTTTGTCCAAATGCACAGATTGCCACCTTTGATAATAGACGACTCATATATGTGTGTATAAGGAGATGGTAGCGTCGTTCACGTAAGGTACACTTTGAAAATTTATGGATTACAATAATACTTCCGATAGACCATGAATCGTAGTCAAAATCATCAAATCAAATTAAAACAAACAAACCAAATAAATTGTAGACTTTATAAAACATTCAACAAGAAAAAATGTTAGAAGATTTTTGCAAGTCTTTGTCAAGTTAAAATTTCATATACCTAATTCCTACTTCCTAAATTGGGACCCCTTGAGGACACCTTAATGTTAGACTTTAAAAATTACAAATTCTAGTTTAAAATCTCTCCGACATCAATGATATTGAAGATATGAATACTCAGATTTTAATAATATTGAATTTGACTCATATAATGAATCCCACCCAATGAAATAAAAAATAATGAATTTCGAAAGTGGAAAAGTTCGAGGGTTAGAACTCAAAAGCTATTATTATTCTTAGGGTAAGTTCGCATGAAACAACAAAGTCTATAAAGCAACATTCAATCATTTTAGTGTCTTTAATATTATCATTATAGACTTGCTTAAATGGTTGCGGTCACATGTCTAAAAATAGATCCGGTTTTTGTATTGATACATGTTTTCGTAGGCAGGAAAATATATATTTCGTATTTACCCACATAACATTAATAATTAACTAATTAAAAATACAGCAATATAGAAGAATATGGAGGTGCCAATACCATAATATTGAAGACAATAATGTCAACCGAAGAGAATGATAAGAACTGAACGCGGATACGAGACGCACACACGCGACCGTCGCGATACGTACGGACACGAGCGCGCACGCACACACACGAGATGGACCAAAATAGCAACGCCGATAGCGCGAACACACCAACACACGCCCACACGTTATACGTGAACTGTAATAAAAACATACATAGACACACACAGCGAGCCGCGAATAACGAACAAATTGAAATGGAATAGTACAACTACAAGTGGGACGATTGTGATGCGCGCCAAGGACCACCAACAACACTCAGTAATGTTATAATGTTGTCAAAGAGAAAGTCGCAAGCGCATTAAAAAACTAGGCCTAAGGCCGACCGCGGAGGCTGCGCAGAGACCTCCATACCCGAGAGCGACTACCGGTTCCGTCTAGTTCCAATTATAGGTTTGCATGTCGTCGTCGCCCTCCCTACACATCACATGAACTGTCGATCATCGAAGACGGAATTTCGAAGCGGACTCACCTAAATTTAAGACATACATGGCCTGGGAGCGCTCGAGCCTTCGGGCGTGCTCCACGGCCTGGTAAATTCCGCCGGAATCCACTTTTGGTACACTATAGAACTGAGACACGAACAGGATCCGGTGCGACTAGCGCAAACATCTTATGTGAACGGTGACACTGCGATCAAACTCGCGACACACTCGGCAGAGCGACAGGTGAGCTCGGCGCGCGGTCACACACTGAGAGCGCGGGCGCCGCGCCGCGACCGTGACGCACTACGCACAGTCAGTACGCCGCGCCGACGGCACGCTCTATGTTTCCACTCTCAAACTTGGCAGAAGCGTCCACACAAAAAACACGCCAGACTCCAAGTGCAGTTTTCCGAGAACTGACTCCTACGGAATACTGAGAAAACTTTCGGACGAACGAAATAATAAGCGATGACGCCAACCAGCACGCTGTACTCGCGTTGTTGATGTTGATCGGGCGACGAAAAGTAACATTCGCGTTGCTTGTATATTTCGTAACGAATCATAACTTTCACGCCATGTGCCTCTGAGAACACTTCAGTTGTATAAACGCGATCATTTCATGTACAAAATATATAACAACGTTCGATGTTTTAAATTGCTTCAAATCCAATAAAAAAAACAGTTCTCATCATAGCCGGTTGGTGAATTTGAAAAGAGAAGCTATGAAAGTGAGTGGTATCGATTAAGTCCAAAGCCCTGAAAGAGATCGAGGAGCTCTAAAGAAGTCGGTTTCTGGAGAGAGATTCTATTTATACAGTGATCTCCCTCGGCTACCAACACTGTTGTTGTTGGCACTAAAAAAAAATCACGCAGTTAAAGTGATTTTTATCGGTTAAACTATGCAAAATGGACAGGCCAGTGGGCAAGGTATACAGGTATACAGAAGAGCCTGCCTCTCAATTTCAGATGGGGTGAGAGATCACCAGTACAAACTAATAGACGTTAAAGATCAGACCCAATAATCAAGCGGAGACTTTTAGGCAGCAGACAGAGCAGTGGCACCACGACCCACGGGTTGCACACTTACAACACAGACGACCGCATTAATTTAACTTTATATAAAATTTAATAAAATTTATTTAAAATTTGTTTTTCTGGTCACATTAAATAAGAAGAAGTCAATACCGATCGATCTTCTTACATTATGTAAATTTTAATACTTGAAGTGACAGCTATATATTTATAATTTCACATTTTAAAAGTGTTAGAAACCACTTACATTTCTAATTCGGACATTACGAATACTAAGAAGAAAGTATCTTAATTTTTAGTGGCATGTTAGTACCGAAACTTGTTGTTTTATTTTTCTTTTCCTAAGTTAGGTGGGGCACTTGAGAATGAATTATTATTTATAGAAAGGTTGAATTCGTCGTCCCTGACCACAAAATCATTACACTATTCGAAAGGTCGAAAATTAAAATGAATAATATACAATCGTAAGATTAATTAATCCGACTGAGTTATGACTCGCGGAAACTTTGGTCTAAACATATTCGAATTATTTCACGCTCAACGATCGCCATCTGCAAAAGGTAAGACATTTAATGTATACGATTGTTGTTTTCAATCCTTGTGATGTACTCTCCACAACTTAAAATTGAAAACAAACGATCAGTTACGTGACAGCCATCACGTCGTAAGTCGAACAAGTGGCGCGTTAAACGAACCGACAGGAAAAGGTTGACCAAAAACAATGTCACAATGCGAGAACGTCGATTGCCGGTTTGCGTTACTGTTACGTCAATGAACTTTTAAATGTGAGAAGCCGCCGCACTGGCTACTACTGCACTGTTTAACCTATATAACCTACAGGGGCAGACAGGATTGTATCAAAATCTGAACAAATATTATTAATATGAGACTGTAGCTGCATTAGATCAGGCAAGACATCAATCAAAGAATGTTTCTGTAACAAGGCTGTGTACGAGAGTAGAAAAAACGTAATTTATGTAATAAAACAACCAATAGGTATAATTATATCAGGGATATATGTACGATGTGCCGTCTTATTCCTAGACCCTTACCACTATTCCTCTCCCTACCGGAGTAGGGTTCATCAATACTATCTGGAACCGCTGCGTTCATTCTTAATACATACTAAGAGCTTTTTGTGCCATGCAGCATCATGGAATCAACTCCTATGGTTTTGTCGAGAAACAAAACATGTTTTTCTTCAATCGAGGTTTGAAGAGATTCCTCAGAAGTAAGCAGCCGCTTGGCTGTACCCTTGGCACTACTGATGCCCATAAGCGACGGTGACTCCTTACAATCAATTGTACCGTCCGTACCGTAATAATGTAATTTTTGCCTTGAAATTTTTATTATTTATATTATTGTAAATACCTATTTATTACCTATTACACACTAATACCTATATTGTACATACTAATACCTATTAATGTAAACACCTATTTACAATAATAGAAATAATAAAAATTTCAAGGCAAAAATTACATTAATTATAATATGGCCATTTTTTTTTCTCAAAATACTTATTAAAAACGTCACGCCGGTTCTTTTGAGGAGCTCTTTTTGGAAGCCTTAGTTTAATTTAATTGGAGACGCAAGAACTCGCTCACATGACGTCAGAGTTAAATGATTTTCAATCTGTCATCCTCAAGTCGGAAAACACTCGAGCCGCGTTAACGATGTTTTTAAGTGTTCGTGACCTAATGGAGGAAAACATTAAGAATAATTTTCTTTATTGTAGGAACGATCGTCAAAACACGACTTTCAGAACAACTAAAGGCTTTAGATGCCCGAAGTCACGAAGTTGTACAGCTTGGCGTTAAAAAAGAATACCCAATATGTATACATTGTACATGTACATACAGTCACCAAGATAACATTATAACAAGAGCAATTAAAGGAAAAGACCTCGGGGGCGCAGCCTAATACGTTGGTTCGACCAGATCCGCACCGCTCTTGATTCCACGTTTCACAACGCCCTCCACACCGCCAGAGACAAGAATGGATGGAGAAAAATCGTGCGTGCGAAGGTGATACAAAAGGGTGGTCACGACCCTCAGCAATGAGGAATACGACGCAAGGAGGAGAAAGGCAACGGTAGATTCCATGTACGCTATGTGGTGTACAGCCTGGAATACCACCACCCCATCTTTTCCCGTGGGTAAACGGGCGGCAGCATTCTCTGTGTACTTTGCCCGACAACTGCACAAACTGTCATTTATTGTTGGTATTGCAGAATAACACCAGTTGGTACCAGTTGGTATCTGGTTTTTTGGTAGGACCTCTTGTGAGTCCGCGCAGGAAGGTACCACCACCCTATCTATTTCTGCCGTGAAGTAGTAATGCGTTTCGGTTTGAAGGGTGGGGCAGCCGTTGTAACTATACTTGAGACCTTAGAACTTATATCTCAAGGTGGGTGGCGCATTTACGTCGTAGATGTCTATGGGCTCCTGTAACCACTTAACACCAGGTGGGCTGTGAGCTCGTCCACCCATCTAAGCAATAAAAAAAAATCCATCCTGTCTATTTCTTCCTTGAAACAGTCCTGCGTTTTAGTTTGACGAGTACGATGCTATGCAATATAGACTATTAGCCCATATCTCAACGTGGGTGGTGGTGAGACATTCGTGGTGTGATGTCGATGGCCACCGCCAACCGCTTAATACCGGGTGAGTTGTGAACATGTCTACTCACTTATAATAAGAAAAAGACGTCGATCACAAAAACCTATGATTTTTTTTTACGAAAGGTTGAAAATCGTGTAATAAAATTTTTTTTTGCTGAAACAGTCATTTTTATGAGTACATAATATTTGCCACACGTATTATAATAAGTATCTAATAAATGTTTTGACATGTCAAAGCCGAGGCCGCTCGTATTTGTCACAGTCGATGACGTCCACCGGCTCGGAACTACGACGAGTCCAGTTAAATTAGAACCGCGATGATTCAGACATTTGAATGAAAATTCGGTCCCGGTTTGTTATTTGATACTCTGTGATGTAATTCTTATGTTGGTATCTTTTGTTCTTGATATATTTAATGTAAACATTGTCAGGGAGTCCGAGAAACTGATTTTCATTGATAGCCTTTACGACACACCCTGTTCACAATGGATTTAGTGTAGTCTATTTCTCGTCGAACCCCCGTCGCTTGGGACGAAGGTCTCGTCGCGAAAATTAACCCACAGACACAGCCCACTGAGTTTCTCTCCGGATCCTCTCAGTGGGTCGCGTTTCCGATCCGGTGGTAGATTCTGCGAAGCACTGCTCTTGCTAGGGTAAGTGTTAGCAACGTCGTTTGGTTTGAGTCCCACGAGCTCACCTACTAATTCGGTGAATCTAGAATAACCCCTCGAGGTTACTAGAATAGGTAGGAATAAATAAATAGTAGTCTATATAAACACTGATCTCACAATAAAAAAAAAACTTCAGAGGTGTCAAGGGACACCCGGATGGAACGAAGTTCCTTTCGATTAATTAGTGAAGGAATTGTAATTTTTTTTTAAAGTTATAATAATAAATTACGGCATTATGAAGAAGAAAAAAACAATACTATGAACTAAATTACTATTGTTGAAACGCTATCTCGAGAAACTGTACTCATTACGCGGACCAATCGGATACGAGCAATGTCACGCGATAAGCGCCTACACGTTGATTGGTCAGAATGACGGATCTAAAAAGTGTCGTGACAACTTTTCGTAAGAATTTTTTCCGTCTAGCCCCCTTTCACAACGCGCGATAAGGAACTTCGTTCCAATAATAATACGGTTTTTTTATAATGTTTAATATCGATTTACATCGAAACAAATCGTTATATAGGTTCTAAAAGAACTTTTAAAAGTACTAGCTACTCTAAACGTATTCAACCATTTAATACTTTGTAGCCAATCACTTTGTTTTTATAGAGTTCAAGACGAGCGGACGAGTTCACGGGACATTTGGTGTTAGGTCATTAAAGCGGACCATACAACACAACATGAATGCATTCACTGTGAGACATTGGTATGAAGTCTCTCAATGCTTTCCAACCTTCAAGCCGACACACATGACTGTTTCGCGGCAGATCTAAGCCTGGTGTTGGTACGAGCCTTTGCTGGCGCATAATACGGCCTACGGCCAAGAAACGTACAGAGTAATCGATGTACCAATCTTTTTTTTTTATTGCTTAGATGGGTGGACGAGCTCAAGCCATACCGAGCCCATAGACATCTACAACGTGAATGCATTACCCACCTTGAGAATTAAGTTCTAAGATCTCAGTATAGTTACAACGGCTGTCCCACCCTTCAAACCGAAACGCTTTACTGCTTCACGGCAGAAATGGGCGGAGTGGTGGTACCTACCCATGCAAACTGACTAGAGGTCCTACCACCAGTAAAATGATCCAATGCGTTTATAATACAATGGGATGACGCAATCCTGCCGGGCCTCTTGCCTCTCTTAGTCAATAATAAAGAAAGCAGCGCGATTTATGTACAGTTTTCTTGATGGTGATCACTTGCGAACGTTAAACGTTAATCTATTTTGATGCTGGACAAGGCGCCGCCGGTGATCGCGTCCGATGATGAGGCGAGGAAGTCGCCCGTGCGACGCCGCCGCCACCGCTCATACTCTATTTTTATTAACACACGCTCAACATTAATTATTATTGTGATGATATCAGTTTATGATAAATATTAACGGGATAAATTCGCAATTACTTCTAACCTCTACAAACGATAAAGCTAACTGTATTATTATTAGTACTAATTGTATTATTTTGATAAAGACAAAACAGATAGGTAATCATTCTCCCCGTTGGTGAACAGATCTCCTATTAATTTGACATATATTTGGTGGCTATTGATGAGCTATAGCGTTAAATATATTTTATTAAATCAGTCATATTCATATATTGTTTTTTAAATGCCAACATTCAAACATAAGCGAAAATGTAATGCATATAATTATGATCGAATTTCGATCATAGATTGAGTAATCCGTGGATCACCCTGTACATTAATATTTCACGGCAGAAATTAGGGAGGGCGTACTACGTCCTAACATATCGTGTTAAAATTACTTATATAGTTTAATCTCGCGTATATTATTTTCAATGTAAAATTTCCGACCTTTTTTATATGTACATAATTAAATCATACTTCAGCTTTCGTGGTCACAAATAATTAAGATGTTATTCCTACGATGTTTGAACATTACACTACTAATCGTCTTTTAATTTAATAAACATTTGATAATATTCATGTTTCTTTTCACGCAAAAGGAATTAGACTGTCTTAAGGTTTGACATTTTGTTTAATTAGCAATTAAAAAGCTATTTTATCATCACGATAAGAAGATTCCGGACGTTAAATACGCGCCAACCATCTTCTCTATTGAAATTTTGAGTAATATTTACTTTCAAAGGCCTCGAACAATACGTACATAACGTACAATTGACTAATTATAAAGAAAATATTATACTATTATCTACATTTCTATTTTTAGATTTTTGAATGCTTTACATTTTGATAACAATAAAGATTAGACGTCTTGATGTTAAACATAATTTAAAATTAAAGTTATTAAAGATGTTGAAAACATAGATAAACAAAAATTTACATTTTTTATATTATTGTTTATTGAAAAGTCTTTAAACTAAACAATCATTCATCTTCATTGCGAGCACCCATGACATTTAGTGCATAAAACAAACTACACAATGATCGGCACTGATAATAATATTAGCGTTGTAAATTGACATAATTATTGGCAAAGCGATAGTGAACTTTTTGAGTCTTTAACAAATCAATGACCAATGCTTCTTCTAAATTAATAATTATTTTTACTTTATATGATTGCAATTTACTTTAATATTACAAATTGAAAAGTGTGTTTCTTGGTTTATTAGTTATTCACGCAGGACCTAATCTAATTAAATCTGAATATGTATACTTAATTTTTTTTGCACCTCTGCGAGCCCCTGGGCGTATTAAGAAAGCATGGCCGAGATTCTATTAAAAGTAGAATATTGCAACTTACATCATCAGGTATTCTACTAAGTACATCCACGTGATACCAACGTACATATGGTTTAATTTGATTTTCAAATAATGATGATAAAGTGTAGCCAATCATGATTTCATGATCATGAAAAATCATGATTAAATAAGAATAACTACTGAATTAGCCGGTGGAAGATCTTCCCGCTACAATATCGACACAATACATTTTCAACACAGTACCGGTGATCTTGTTACTTCGTTTTATTTCTTGCTAGATAAATATAAAAAAAAAAAACATAAGAGCTTTAAAGAAGCAAAAACTCCGACGTTGATTCGTTTACATAAATACAATTTGTTTGGATATCTTTGCCAAAATTCTGCACGTCTGGAATATTATGACGACGATACCGTCCCGTTTCAACGATTGCAACCGGTATCGGTGTCGGGGTGAGTAGATTTTCTTTGTTTCGTTCATTTCGTTCGTATTTAGGTGATTGATTATTCAATATTGCGCAGTGTCACCCAAATATTAGTGAATAATCTAATATTTAGGCGTATATATTAGTTCCATAAATCAATTTTTCCAAGAAGCAATCAAGTTTAAAGATTTAAAACAAAAATAAAAATATGTAATACCTAATTTTTTTACCCTTCGCCTAATATCAGCAATCATCATTGATCCTTAGTATGTGTGCACAATTTCCAAGTTGATTGTACATAATGAAGTTGGTAATAACGAAATGATTCTTACATAAAAATAATGAAATGCGGAACAACGGTATAGAATCAAAGGGATTAACAACCGTAGTTTAAAAAAAAACATTGTCCCGGAAATGATTCACACGGTCACTAATTATCTTTCAAGAGATGAGAGACATGACAGAGTAACCAGTGCTTCCAAAACCGATAACAGAATTGTGCATTAGCACGTCTAATTCAAGATACACCAGTCATTGATGTAAATATTAGTCAGTTCCTAGTCTAGACGTAGCTGGTGTGGAGCGGACGGCGCCCCGGGTAGCGTCCCGACGGCGTCTCACGGCGACGACGAACACACAAATAGACAAATAAACAAACATGTTTATCGTTAACACCGCATTATGATTTCATGTTCGTTTCTTAATTTATTTGGGTTTTAACGATCCCTTGAGGACTGCTTCATGCTTTGGCAGTCTCTTTGTCGTTTAAGTTTATAACGCGGATACATTTGATCGCCTTGCCGGTCGATTGGAAAGTTATCTACTGTATCACTCGGTCCTGATTCAAAGGCAGCAGGTTGGACTGTAGTCACTTTGTACAAATTTCGTATTTATATATATTTTTTTCTTTATTGCTTAAATGGGTGGACGAGCTCACAGCCCACCTGATTTTAAGTGGTTACTGGAGCCCATAGACATCTACCACGTAAATGCGCCAACCACCTTGAGATATAAGTTCTAAGGAGTATAGCTACAACAGCTAGCCCCATCCTTCAAGCCGAAACGCATTACTGCTTCACGGCAAAAACAGGCGGGGTGGCGGTACCTAGCCGTGCGGACTCACTAGAGGTCCTACCACCAGTGAAAAGCTACTTGCCTGGGACCGTTGAAGCTGTAACATTTATTGCGACTGCTACGAAGGGAAACGACAAAGAGAAGATCTCCCGCCGAGCAGGTGAATTTTTCCGGTAGATCGACGACCCCAAAGTTGTTGATCGGAACTTGTATTTAAATATTTAAAATTATCTTGAATATGCCATTAGCGTCATTCACATTGTGAATAATATTATTTTATAAGTGAATGTTTATTTTTTTGTCTCGGGATACCTTGATGACTTTTTTTTACCGAATCGCTTGTAGGCTAATTGTGATGTCCAGGTACTCACGGACAGACATGATGACAGTCGCATTCATACCACATAAATAGAACATAAATGGTCTTTTTTTTTATTGCTTAGATGGATGGACGAGCTCACAGCCCACCTGATGTTAAGTGGTTACTGGAGCCCATAGACATACACAACGTAAATGCGCCACCCACCTCGAGATATAAGTTCTAAGGTCTCAGTTTAGTTACAACGGCTGCCCCACCCTTCAAACCGATACGCATTACTGCTTCACGGCAGAAATAGGCGGGGCGGTGGTACCCACCTGTGCGGACTCACAAGAGGTCCTACCACCAGTAAAATAGACCTTTTATACCTTACATATATATATAAGGTATACACCTTAAGAACATTAAGACTTTTCTCGAATACATGACCTCTTGTATATTTTAATCACAGCAGCAACAAAGCAGCAAGAAGCACGAATCAATCAACATCCCCTATCACAAGTCGCCTTTTCGCATTAAAAGTGTTCAATTTCCAAAAATATTCAAAATTGGCTTAATATGCGTAGACATTTGGTATCACCAGTATTTTTCTCATAAATACTGTCAAAAAAGCATAGTTTATTTTTATTTTATTTTTATTTAAATTTTAGTTTACCTATGTTTTGACTACTATTAACAAAATGAATACATAATTTTATTTTGCTTTAAAAGATATATAATGTAACTGGTAAAAAATAAAAAAATAATGTTGCAAAGATGATTAATTAATATAAAAAATATCGCATGTTAAACCTTTAAAACACCCTCCTATAAAATTTGTAAGTTTTGAGATTATACAGTTTTAATGCGAGAAGACGAAGGGTCCCGCGTCGCTAACTACTACAGGTCAACACTATGCGATTGCGACTATTGCGAGACGCGGCAAAGGTTCAGGAAGTCGCTGAGCGCTACAGTACACACTCCTAATCGACATTGAATCACATACGAATTTACATCCATTCTGGACGCAGTCAGTTTATTCTTGGTGCGATCTTGATAGGGTTAACCGAAATAGTTTACACTGACATCCCACGCGTGCTGCGTGACTCAAGCCTGTGTGCAATTAGATGATTTAACCAGTTTGAGTTTTGACCTAATTCGTAAGCAGGAGGCCAGGGGTTCTTATAATATACTAATCACTATTAATCAGAAGATCCGGATATGCGTTCTTGAATATATTAAGTGGTCTAGTTTATTTAGTAATATATTTTTCGTAGTCAACGAAATTTTATATTAATTAGCCAATAAAAAATGAACCGGTTTCGTTGAGTCCTAAGGAAATTAATTAGCCACGGCTGCATTTAATGTTACTAAGCGGAGAATTGCGAAGAAAATTTTCGACATATAAAAAATTGAGTAGGTACGTTGCATTTTGGATACTTTAGTGAAAGCGCACGAACGACGTCCACGATGTCGAAATTTAATCGTGTTTGTCGATTCAAAATTATCTTCAAGAAAGTAGCAACTGGTAAAAAAATCTTAGCTGCAAATGGCAAACAGCATCTATACTAATATATAAATCTACAGTGGTTTTTACGGATGTTCCGTTATAACTAATGAACCATGCATCCGTTTGACTTGAAACTTGGGGTCCATGTAGAGAATACATGCACTTAATGGATAGGCTAATATTTATATGAGTGTTGGACTCCCTACACCAGTTGCGGGGGCGTTAATGATGTGAATCTTTGTGGGGTGAGAAATAATAATATTAATTTTAAATGCCCAGTGAAGCGGACGGGTACAGCTAGTGGTTTTATAAGTTTGACATAAAAATGTAAATTTATTTGCGTGTGCTATCTCGACTCTCGGTGTGATGTTAGCGTTGCTTGTTGACATAACAAAGCCAGGGCATCAAAACAATAGTCGGGGAGCGCTTCAGCTTCTATTTCAGCTGGTGACATTAAAACCGGGTCGGTGACTCAGCTCGCGGCCGCTCTGGGTAATCCCAATTCCACCAGCTAGACGGTGCGTGCGTACATTCATCCCGGAACATAGAAACACAGTTACATTTTTATCACTGAACTGAATTCTGCTAAAAAAAATACAAAAAATCAACAATTGGGAAAACGGCATGCGAGTGTGGTCCGTTAATGTCAGAGAGTCCGTGCGCAATGCTGCGAGCAAGGGATTCGTAAAAAACGAAATCCTTATGATTTGGTCACTTGTGTGTCCATATTTCATAGCGATTCAACTATCTGACGATTGACGCTGTATTGAAAGGTAGATGTTTCTTGTATCATTTTGTAGATGATGACGTAATTACAAAAATAAAGGACAATGCCCAAAAGTGGGCCAACTTTATGTCAAAACTATTTGAACTTGAAAAACTATGCCTTATTTTTTTACGTTGTTTAGTTTATGTATCAACATTTCTGTAAACCTGGCATTGTTTTACAAAAAAATAAATTACTTATTTGATAACATCCGAAAACTGAGTGTCATAGTTTTTAAATCCGCCAATAGGCAAAGGGCTTAGCCCAACAAAAGCCTTATAGTAAACCTTTAAGCTGCCAAACGAAAGAGTTGTCTGTGACTTGAACAACAAATAAATAAAAAAAGCTAATGGTTATAATTCACAGACTTTTTAGTTTATTTTTGTTCAATTCAATATTTACATATTGTAATAATAATTATTACTTAAAACCATGAATTATTGAATATGTTTAGATAATTTTTTTTTTTTTTTTTTTTTTTCTTTTTTTTTTAAACAATCACGCCACGTCAACTGGTCCCGTGATAAGTTCGTAAAGAACTTGTGTTACAGGTATCAGATAACGTAAATAAATGTAATATTTTTATTATACACATACATATATTTAATATACATCCATAACCCTGGAAAAGACATTTATATTTATCATACAAATATCTTCCTTTGGCGGGATTCGAACCCGCGACCCCCTAGTGTAGTGACCGTGTCACTTACCACTACACCAGACGGCCGTTAAATTGATTATATTATTGATTGATATTATTGATTCCATTAGTAAAAATCTCAATGGCCTACCATTACTCTATTCTTATTATATATGATTAGAGAGTTTTGGCAGCAACCCGAGTGAAGCGTCACTTGAAGTTTTATTTGAATGTTTTTTTAACAGTTTATTGTGATGTGTAATATATAAATTGGGTGTTCTTTGTGTATTAAACGTCAATAATCGTTGTTCACGATTATTGAGGCATTGGAATAAAACTGTGGCTAACATAGCAGTGACTGTAACTACGACAGACTAGGCTGTATAGGCTACGCTCTTTGCCTGCTTATTGGCGAATTTAAAAACAACAACAACAACAATATCGTTGCGGCTTCCGGATTTTCATTTCATTTTATTATTGTTATGAGGATATAATAATAATAAAATGTACGTAAGGGCTTATTTCTAGCAACATTAACAACAATTAACTTATTTAATACTGTAAATAATTATGAGAACGATTATTGATTTCGAAGAAAACAATGAACAACTTAATTTTAGCTGCAGAAAAAAACAGATTTCTCTTAAACCTGAGTGAGAATATAAAAATCGTTTTCTGAATATGAAACGATATTTGTTTGTCTATCAAATTATGTTAAAACCATCATCACCCGACAACTTTATTTAGGGGCCCAAACGCCCTAAGAAAATGGGCATTGTCCTTTTAAAGGAATAACACTTGGTACATCTAATTCTATTGAACTACAACGACTTAATGTGTTGCATATTTTATAAGATAACCAAATGGATGCCAAATAGAGCTACGCAAAATTGTATTTAAATGGCGTTAAGATGAAAATAGTTTAAGCTTGAAATAAAATTAGGAAAAATTCACAGAAATTAAACCGAAAAAAGGAAAATACAATTATATTAGATGCGCAACTAAGTTCTCTACAACGATTTCTTTTAACTTGATGGTACTGTTTGACAAACTCCTTTTATTTTACTTTACTTCTAAGTTTTTTGTGAATTAAGTGTAATTAAACTTATCTACCACCATTGTTATAAATTTTTTTGAAAGTTCTCACCATTATTCATGGTTAACATTTTATGGATATTGTATGATACATTAAAATTCATGACCACGTTCATGAAACATAATAAAATGATATTGACCTATTTATGTAATCTTAAAATTTAAACGTTAAGATACAAATACTTGCTTTATTTATCTTCAAAAGCAAACGGGCCACCTGATGGCATTGTCAGTTCATTCAAACACAAAAGAACTTATTTCAGCTTTGATCTGTAACATATCTGTACATGACAAGTTTGAAAATCTATATATTAATACGTGAACTAAAAACTTTGTATCCCTTTTTACGAAAATTGCGCGGACGGAGGAGTATGAAATTTTCCACACTTATAGAGAAGAAGTGCACAATGCTAATATTTTTTTTAAATAATGCATTAAAGATACATTAAATCAATAAAGAAAACATTACACACACTACCATGTATTTGACACACACACGCATGCATACTATTTGTTTATTGCATTGAAGTATATTGTCAAACTTTTCTTTGCAATCTGTCAGTTATAGTCTGTCAAATTGAGAATAGATTAAATATTGCTTTCTCTTTATTAATATTTGTGTAAAGTGTAGTCTTGACGAAATCTGTGATTAAAAAGAAGTATAATAGTCCTTGACAATAGAATCTGTACAAACTTATAATTTCCAATAGTTATAGTCGAATTTCGATTACCAGGGGACCACTAGTCAAAGTAAACTTATAACAGGTTAAAAAAAATGTGTCTTTTTTAATCAGAGAAATAACAAACATTATTATAACAGCAATATTAGAGCAAAATAATATTTAAAAAAAATATATATTTCAAAGTAATGTCACAATAACATTAAAATAAAATAAAAAGTCAAGAGAACGAGATAGCAACTGAGTTTCTCGCCGCATCTTCTCAGTGGGTCGCGTTTCCGATCCGGTGGTAGATTCTGCGAAGCACGGGTCTTGCTAGGGTTCGTGTTAGAAACGTCGTCAGGTTTGAGCCCCGTGAGCTCACCTACTAGTTAAGGTTACGCTAATATGGTCTCCCTAGACCATCAACTTAGGTACGAAAAAAAAAAAAAAGAACGAGCAATCCATTCCCATCGCACAGAGCGAAGCGCCATCTAGTAAATATTATTATTAACTGTGCTATGTTAGCTTTATATTAATCTTTCATAGATAATCGTTTCTTAACTGATTTCTTAAATTTAAAATGAGTTATTGAATGTTTGTGGAATATTGTTAAAAGATTTCCACATGGGTCCCTAAATAGTACCATAACCCAAACTTGAATTGCTTCAGCGTACTCGTCAAAAAGATCAGTGCATCATAGTGAAGTTCACTCCCGCAATCGCGCCTGGCCAATGAATTTATGGAAACATAATAATAATTGACGATGTAACAACGGGCCGCAGACCGAATGAAATGTCACATTTGCTCGTGCGTCAGGAGCGCCCTAAATTATACAAACGGTTCCGCGTGCACTTGACTCACAACGGCGCGGCGCGGCGACGGATGACGTGTGTCATTGATGACAGCTCTCAAGAATAGGTACTAGTTATACGAGCCAAAATGTCAAAAAAATATATACATATTGCGCAGTTTTTTAACGTTCTGTTATTTTTATGATTAGCTTTTGGTGTATCGTCGTTGTCAAACCAAGATTTGCTATGTGCACTTTTTGAGATTTTTACTTTTTGACCTTTTCGTATAGTTCACAGCCCTATCTACCGTATATACCGTATAGCCCGTATAGCTCTATATACCGTAAAAAACTGTTATGTGTCTATAGCTTTAATATTTATCTATAGCTCTCATTTGATATAGTTCTTAAAAATTCACCTTCATATAATTTTTTTACCGAAAATGTTTTTACTCGATAATTCAAAATAGAGCTTTTGCACATAGCAGATTTTGGTTTGACAGCGACGGTATGCTCTATGTTTTTGACTTTAACTACATTTAAATAAAACTTCAGAGGTGTCAAGGGACACCCGGATGGAACGAAGTTCCTTTCGATTAATTAGTGAAGGAATTGTAATTATTTTTTTAAGTTATAATAATAAATTACGGCATTATGAAGAAGAAAAAAACAATACTATGAACTAAATTACTATTGTTGAAACGCTATCTCGAGAAACTGTACTCATTACGCGGACCAATCAGATACGAGCAATGTCACGCGATAAGCGCCTACACGTTGATTGGTCAGAATGACGGATCTAAAAAGTGTCGTGACAACTTTTCGTAAGAGTTTTTTCCGTCTAGCCCCCTTTCACAACGCGCGATAAGGAACTTCGTTCCAAAAATAAAATGTATGCCTTTTTTTTAAATCTCATTATTTAATTTTTGAAAAATCTCATTAAATAAGTTGTAATTCCACTGATACGTACTTTGCCGTGCTAGCTTTCATTGCATTAAATTGTGCCAGCTCATACCTCACTTGCGGGTTACCGGAGCTCACAGCAGTTATACCATACAATTGCGACCTACCCCAAGTCTTAAGAAGAGCAGGTGGGAATTACATTGTGATCTCTATATTTTACGGTAACCACTTAAAGCCAGGTGGGCCGTACGCCCGTTTAGACGGGTATGCAATTTAAAAGAATGTACATATGGTATGGGGCAAGCGTTGCGATAAAGGCTTTGTTCACCTGCGTTCAGCAGTAAAAAGCAGCTACTAAGATAGAAATTTCATTACACATTAAACAATTCTAAGTACGACAACAAACAGGGCTTTAGAAAGGGATCACGGACTTAAAACAATCGGTACGGGCACGCGAGCGTCGTCACGCTAGCAATGTCCCACTTCGGACACGTCATCGACGCAGTGTGACGTCACCGCCGGTTAGTGAACGTAATTGCATATCAACTGCCGAAAACCTTAGTTGTTTCGCGTGACATGAGAAAATGTTATGTTTGGACACAACATTTTTCAAAGAATTATGGTAAAAAATCTTTGGAGCTTCTTACAAGTATCAGTGAACAATTAACTTTAGAGCCGTGATCGGGAAATCCGCGTCTCGAGAGCCGCATGCTCTTTGACTACTCAGCTACGTCTCTTCCGCGAAATGTTTAGTCCAGGCACGGAATATTATTATCTGGCCTTGTAAGAGACGAAATAAAAATTTGTGAAACTCAATAAAAAATTTAATAAGTGTCAATTGTGTATTTATCTTTGGCTCTTTTGTATGACAAGGTTGCCGATCACTGCTTTAGAGATAGAAAAGGAGAAATTTGGTCAAGAAAGTTGTACATGTAAGTTTGTGAGCTACAGAACACTCGAACAAACACGACGGTTCAGCCGACACACAGTCACAATCTCCTCTTTATAGTACAAAACATTCAAAACAAGTTTCCTTTAACGTGTATATTGCTTATTTTAGTTTGAAAGGTGTGCTGTATGACTACAAAAATCGGTATCACCGCCCTCAGTATTTATGCCAAGTAGCAATCGATTCGCAATATGAGTTCACGTGAAAGTGGGTGTCGGTATTAAAGGTATGGTTCAAGTAAAACCCATGAGACCAGGTGCACCACGAGCTAGTTTCTCTACATCAATGAAAAAATTCCGGTTGTGCGCATTGCAAAGACCATAGAAATTGATAACATCGTTCTGGATTCTGGTCATTTCAACCGCATAGCATTCATTGGGATGGTTTGCGCCGTTTTGTCGTGTCACACGATTGTATAGTAATTAATTACTTAAATGACATATAGTTCGAATGGAGGAAACCAGAATGCTAAGACAACTACTATATGGCAAACCAGAGGGCCGGAGACGTCGTGACAGACCCAAACTCCGATGGTTGGATGGCGTAGAGGACGACCTTAAAGTTGTCGATGTCAAGAACTGGAATGAGAAATCCCTGAACAGAGCAGTCTCGAGAGACATACTGGACCAGGCTAAGGCCCATCCTGAACTGTAAGGCCTAAGATGATGATGATGAATTACTTAAATATTTCAAATTTTCTAAATCTGTCTCACGAACACATCGGAAGCAACTCGAGTACGATTGTTTGCCCTTTATCGGCATTATTGTTTAATAACTATACTTCAGTTATATTTTATGTTGTTACGAATATCTCTGGCATATCTTGAATGTTATGTAACTGATACTAGCTCACGTATATAAGAATTATCAGCGCAGTGAACTTATGAGTAGATAACATTTAGGCCGGGAGCATTTGGGAATATTCATTTAATTAAATTTTGCTTTACTAAAACCAATGGCAAATCTAGAAATGCTACAAAAGCCTTTATGTATTAATAAAAACCTCCTCCTTTAACATTGTTTAAACTGAAAGCAGTTAACAATAAATGCTCGGCTGACTTTGTGGCGTAGTAGTTAGCGCAGTTGACGGCTAAAACGAGAGTCGTGGGTTCGAATCTTCATGCAAATATTCGCGGGACGAATAGGTATGTTCTTCTTTGACTGAGTGTCTAATACATGTAAACGTTTGTATGTATATATTGTCTTGGTTTCCACAGTATAGCGTATACATATAACAGACATCTAAAGTTTTATGTTTAACACTGACAAAATGAATTTTAAAAAAACACGGTCTCATATGCGGGTTTCAGTTTGTATTTATGGTCTTCATGATTTTTGTGCTAAGAAATCCTCAGGAAACAGTACTTCTCCAATTTGTACAGATAAGGATAAATACATGGAGTCAGAGCTGTTGACGGTGGTAGGTTAAGCATTGCCTGGTGCGGGGAATATGTATCCCAACAGTGGCAATTAAGCTGCCCGCCAAAAAAGGCGCTAAGAGAGCAGATGCCAACTATGAGGACTCATAACATATCCTAAAACCAGTAAATATTCAATCGATTATTTAAAACACAATAACTTTTAATTCAAGACTATGATGCTGTTACAAAATTTAGTAGGCAATAAATAGTACTTAGTGTAAAATTTTATAGCGGCTAAACTTGATAATTAAATGTGAGCATTATAAAGTAATTTTATAAATAAAGAACATGTTTAATTTTGATATCTAAATAAACCGTATCCCGATTTTTTAATGAATCTATTTGATGCAACATTTTTTTATTGCTTAGGTGTGTGCACGAGCACACAGACCACCTGGTGTTAAGTGGTTACTGGAGCCCATAGACATCTACAGCGTAAATGCGCTGACATTGACATTGTGATTTTTATGAGTCCACTGTAATCACTTAACAAATGTAAATGGTTAGATCATTCACCCGTTTATGCAATAAAAATTGTATTCTTGAAAACTAGATTATATCTAGTTTCTCAAGAAGATATTTTTTTATGATAAAGGTCATTTTCCAGGCCGTTCACATTTGATGATAGAGATCAATTTCCAGTCCATTCCGGTGCCATGGCAACAACGCAAAATATAAAAATGTAGTGGTGTAAAATCTATATCAATAAAAACCGATCGATAAAAATCTTTATCAATAATACCTACAGTAGTTATGAATTAATATTAAATAAGGAAATATATAGTTTTATAAAACTGACAGAGAAGTTTGCGTGTTTTAGGTACTCCGCCTGAAACCTAATGATTCGTTTTGTTGTCTCGTTGGATATTCATCCGTCCGTTCGGGTAAAGCAAGATTTTATGAAGCTTTTTGGATTTATTGTTTGAGAAAAAAATTGTGTTTATTTGTAATTTGATTTTTTGTTAATAGCTGGACAGTGCCGACTCCGTAAGCTATAATAGCAGAACCAACCCTGAGATTAATATAATGATAAGGTTTATGCATACCAACTGTATTTATACTTATTATATTTACTCCAAATTTTTTTTATTGCTCTTGTAGGCAGACGAGCATACGGCCCACCCGATGGTGAGTGGTTACCATCGCCCATGGACTTCAGCAATGCCAGGGGCAGAGCCAAGCCGCTGCCTACCGAAAATTGAAAGCGCATAAAGCCGCAAACACTCCATAGTACTGAACACGAAAATGAGATTCATGATATGGAATTGATAAGATAAATTAATATTCAAAAGGTTTAACTGATTTTAATTATTCGTTTTTTAAACTCGGAATTTAATGGAGGTGCATTGTTATTTATTTATAAAACGGAACAATAATGTTGTTAGAAAATGTTTTCGGATTACTTAATACTTTCAATAATCTCTAGGGCGATCATTCTCAAGGAATATTTGTTGCCCAGCAACTGCCTTAGTGGGTATCTGATGAGAGACTGCTAAATATATATTTAGGTCAAATCTTATTGTGAATGGTCTGGCTGATGTTCATCAGTGCCGGTGTATCAGCCTGTCTCCATTTGCTACGGATACGATTCTTCGTCATTCAATTGTAGCCGCTTTATTATCTTAGTAAGCTCTTCCCTTAATTCCTACCGTCGATGACTAGCGTGAGGCGAGTTGCAAAACCTCCCTCCTATATCTGCAGGGAAGTAATCATCAGAGATGTGAATCATAGGATAATCGTTACTACAATTCAAAGTGAGTTGCGCCGTTCCCGTTGTAGTATCAGATCATCTACCAGTTAAAACATTACCAACAAACCGCCTATGATGTGGGAAAATACGAGCTTGTAAATAATGTGTGCAAATTGGACATTTGCAACATTGACATGTTTATTTAAATCACAGACGACGTGCAATAAATACAGAGTACAACTTTACCTTTGGCCGAAACCGTTGCTGGATTTATCGACATTTCTTACAATTCGAATAAACGTCCTCTTGCAATAAATGTTTACGAACAAAAGTACACTTTCAATATATGTATTTACAAGACAACATCATTAATATGTATAATTAGTCACAAAGAAAAACCATTTCGTTTCTCATTAATCTTAAAAGCGTTGAACGCCGCCAATTAATAATTCAAACATGTTTACGATAAATACGCAATACATTCCAGGTTCGTATGAGAGCCGACGCGTGCGGTCTCGTGCGGTGACCGAGGCGGACTGGCGCTTCAGGGTGGCAGGGGAGGGAGGGCCAGGAAGCACAGCCTCCAGCCAATAATTATGTAAGGGTTGCCGCTATTTTTAGCTTTTCAACCAACAACGCAACCGGATTGCATTAAGTATCGGTCAACAGCAGTGCGGACAACTACGACGGTACGTTTAATATTCGCAACATTTCTATTTGCGGACGCTCTGAGCGTTTCGCAAGTGTAGCGGTAACGATCGCTCGGTATACAGAGCTGTGTGTTTCGGAGTTATTGGACGTTTTAAACGAAGTAAAGCTTTTAGTACGTTATTCGGCTGTTCTCGTACAATGTTGCCTATTAGTCAATTCGCCTTTTCGCATTAAAAGTGTACAATTTCTTAAAATATTCGAAATTGAGTTAATATGGCGTAAACATTCGGTATCACCAGTATTGTTCTCATAAATACTGTCAAAAGAGCGTAGTTTATTTTTAGTTTTTTTTATTACCTATCTATGTTTTGACTACTATTAACAAAATTAATACATAATTTTATTTTAATTTAAGAGACAGATAATGTAACTGGAAAAAATAAAAAGTAAATGTTGAAAAATATGATTAATATTAAAAATATTACATGTTAATCCTTTAAAACACTCTCCTGTAAAATTAGTAAGTTTTGAAATTATACAGTTTTAATGCGAGAAGACGAATTGTGACGAAGACAAATTATGTTAGAGCTAAGACGAAGCGGGATCATTTCCACTTTTCCCCACAGTAAAATTTTATATTTTACTTCCATAAACAATTTTAATTTTGAATAGAAAATTTCTTGCCAATAATAAAACCTTATCGTCCAACAAAATCGCAAACGGACTACTTCCGAGATCACTCTTTTGAGCGGATTATTCTGATGCTCATCCTCTTCTTCTTCATCTACGAGTTCAGTGTGTTGTCTAGCATGGACACCAATAATTTTATAGTATTTCCTCTTACGCACCTATAAAACATTGGATACTCTAAGTCAATAACTGAAACGGAAAGTAACCTTTGAAATGTGTCTTAATGGCTCAAATTGTTTTTTTTAAGAAAATAACACTCGTAAGCTTAACACTGACGCGGCGGTAAGGGACATCTAATTTAAACTAGAATTTAAAACATTAAACTTATTGTAGGTGACTGTCTCGGTGGCGTAATAGTTAGCGCTTCTGACTGCTGGGCTGAAGGTCGTGAGTTCCATTCCCACATCGGGCAAACGTTGGTGTGATGATCAGGTTTCTTTATCTTTGGTTCCCGTAGTACATGAAATCCTAGTTTGACGCCAGATGACCGTGTGTGATTTGGCCTCAATGTTTATTTTTAATTAATCCGAAAAGTAACAGTAAAACAAAGTTTATTTTTATTTTTTTTATTGCCCTTGTAGACAGACAAGTATACGTCCCACCTGATGGTGAGTGGTTACCGTCGCCTATGGACTTCAGCAATGCCAGGGGCAGAGCCAAGCCGCTGCCTACCGCTATAAAGGTACCTATGCTAACATAAAAACCCTATCGCACCCCTCGGGTGTGCGGTGCTCATCCCACCCCTCGTCCACCCGTTAGTTCCCGGGTGCAGCATCGCGGCCGCATCGAGAGGCGTGCACTACGTGTTCCAGTGACACAATTCCTATAGCGCACTATTGACCCCGTTCGGAAAATATGTTACTTTTACAAATATAGCTCGTATTTTTTTTTATGGATGGTTGGACGAGCTATACTCACCTAGTGTTAAGTAGTTACCGGAGGCCATAGATATCTATAACGTAAATGCCGTAGCCCACCTTGAGATCTATGAGTTCTAAGGTCTCAGTATAGTTACAACGACTGCCCCGCCCTTCAAACCGAAATCAAACACAATCAAATCAAAAAAAAATTTTTTAACATAAATGAAAGTACATACTTGTTGAACGTCAAAAAGAACTACCGCCAATTCACAAAAACTAGCCTCCGTCCTCAGAAGAACTGGCAAGAAACTCAGCGGGCATATCTTTTCTTTTTTTTAAACATTAGATTTTTTATTTTTAAATATTTGATTTTTTTTTAAATATTCATTCATTTCATTTTTACGTATGAACAAAATAATTCATCTGACACGCATTTAACATTAATCGCATTATAATTTACTTGTTGATAATTTATATATCCTTTAAAAATTGCCGTTAAGTGTGTACAGTGTCAATACATATTTAAAGTTCCCGAGCTTTGACTTTCAATTTTATCCCTACCTATTCGCTGGTAGCATAAGAGGTAATTCCAGCTACGCCCTGAGGGGCAGGTGAGCTCACGGGATCAACCTGAGAGAATTTGCTAACACCAGTCCTAACAAGAGCAGTGCTTCGCAGAATCTACCACCGGATCCCACTGAGAAGATCCGGCGAAAAACTCAGTGGGTTAATTGATTTTCAATCCCCAAAGTCGTCAGACCCTACTATCAATCCGTAACCGTGCGTAGAATCTCAATATTTCTCTATCTACTATAGGTAGTTACCTAAATAATTGAGATCCGGGTAAACACACATTGTCAGATTGTTCCGGGAACGAGGTCGAGAGAGACGGCCCGGCCTGGCCGCCCGGAGGCTGGGGGGGCAAGGCGCCGCGTGGGCGTGTGTTGACAAACCTTGTTGCTGGGTCTATTTTGGGACCGAGCCCCGCCCTTACGAGGCCCGCCCCTAAAACGCGCCCTTGACCTTCGGTATCCAAACAACGCAGTCACAACAATAGAACTTGCTTTGCTCATAATTTGTTTTACTCGTGTTCACGATTTTTGTTATTGTTCTAAGCTTTTGTTTTGTGGGCGTTACCCTTGTGGTTGAGATACCAGGGACGAGTCTCGTTTTTAATGTTAATAAATTAACTGCAAAATTATCTGTCATAATATTATAATAAAATATTACACAAAAGGGATACTCAAACAATTCTGGGTTTAATAATAATTAATAAAGAATAGTTAGGTCAAAACAAACAGTACTGACGAAATATTAATTTCCAATTATTTATATGAACAGAAGGTCACTCTTAAGTCTTGAGTAGCCCTTAGGTACACTAACCACCAGACCGCAGCATCCTTTCTTTGTAAAAAGCTTATCTTTTGTATCGTATTCAAGTCTCGTGTTTTTTTCCTATTCACAATAAATGTACCGGAAAACGAGACACTGAAAAATACATTTTGGTTTTTCCTGGAAAATATAGATATTTATTTATCTTCGCTTATGGTCGTTGGTTTATAATTTTGTATTGGTATTGAAAGGTTCACTAAAACATAAACTTCGAAAAACACTCTTATTTCTTCAAAAATGTTCTTATTACCCTATACAACTATACAATAACAATCTGAACACAAGACTCTAGAGAGATTACTGAACCTGGTGTTTTATAGCTAGTTAATTGAGATTCTCAACTTGAATTCCCATAAATTCCCATTAACTGTAAAACCATTGAATGCAAATACTAGTCTAAGTAAGACAAACGCCTATCCATAATTTAAAACGAAAGTCCTTATACAAAATAGCCGTACTCGCCCGCTTCGCTTGGCATTTAAAATTAACATTATTATTTATTGTCATTATTATTAGAGAGTCCAACACTCATATAAATATTAGCCTATCCATTAAGTACATGTATTTTCGACATGGATACCAAGTTTCAAGTCAATCGGATGCATGGTTCAATAGTTATAATAGAACATCCGAAAAAACCACGGTAGATTTATATTATATTATTATAGAATTAGTATAGATATGGATCACTGGGTACTCTCAAATGACAGTCTTTCTTGTGGGATTTTTTGACAAATTCCGGAAGTCAAGGTAGCTGTTGTCTTTACACGTGGACAGGAACCAAGGTCAAACGGGCATCGAACTGACAGACCATCCATCATGAGGCGAGGGGCGCTAGGGCCGGGCACCGAGTTACGAGCGCGCGGGGAGCCGGGCTGAGGCTATTTATATAAAATCGATACGACGCCCGTGGCCTTGGCGGCATCGATCGCGACGGGGTGTGGAGGACGAGCCTCCAACAACTTCCACCGTACTATACAATGTGGCGCCACGTGGAAAATCACCCGACACCCTTGATTCTACGCTCTACGTACCGCTAATCTCAGAAATTATAAACTTTTATTGTTTTTTTTTTATCTTTGCATGCTTTAAACGTAAATTACGATAATTTTTTTTTTGGTTAATTGCCGTATAGGCAGACGAGCATACGGCCCACCTGATAGTGAATGGTTACCGTCGCCCATGGACTTCAGCAATGCCAGGGGCAGAGCCAAGCCGCTGCTTACGGCTTAGTACTCTCCACAAGCCTCGTTTGAAGAAGGACATGTCATAGCGCTCGGGAAACACCGTGGAGGGGAGCTCATTCCATAGCCGGATGGTACGTGGCAAAAAAGACCTCTGGAAACGCACTGTGGATGACCACAGTGGCTCTAGGTAGTATGGATGAACTCTACTCCGGTGGCGAGCGGTGCGATGGTAAAAACGAGATGACGGTATCATCTCGACCAATTCCTCAGAGGAAGTATCTTTATCAACTTGTAATAATATTATTTAAAGTTTTCACTCACTACCTTAATCCTCCTTACGTCTAAATAATCTGAGCGAAGATAAATTATGTGGTAAGAAGCCGGGTGTACTCCGACCGACTAGTGCGGCTTGCCGGGGATCTAAGCCTGAAGCCGACTACTTCGCAGATCACACTTTCACCGGCGACTACTACATGATAGGGATAACTGAAGTGATGATCTATGAACGTAATCTATCAAAGGTTGCGGGATTACTGGTGAATTATGAATCCCCGTGTGGAAATGATTCGTACCAAATACCCAATATAACATTTTGCTGTAAGGTTATTTAAATTTTTAAAAAGTATAGTGTAATATCTTTGGGAGCTTTTATTATCAAAACAGCATTATTATTTTGCGGCAATTATAGGTAGAGCCAAGAAATCTAGCAACCCAAACAGTTTCAATTAATTCTTACTATTTTAATTATTTAAAAAAAACCATGAAAATATTTGTTTTTTACTAAAAACTACAAAAGTTAGATTTAACGCACATAAATTTAATGCTAATAACATTTATATCAACACGGATTTTCGGCTGTGACCAGTCGATTAGACGTCAAGATTATCTTGGCTTAATTTATATTTATTATTCGGGTTTTTTATTTGGTACATTAAAAAATATTAGTGAGGCCTTTGAAATGTGGACCCAAAGAACAGCTCGATCGAGTAATAAGCGGTCGCCGGACATCCCAACTATTCCTCTGCATGTCTTTATGAAATTAAGTAACTATAACTATAGTTACTTAATATATTTAATAGTATATTAAGTAACTATACTTGAGACCTTAGAATTTATATCTCAAGGCGGGTGGCGCATTTACGATGTAGATGTCTATGGGCTCCAGTAACCACTTAACACCAGGTGGGCTGTAAGCTCGTCCACGCATCTAAGCAATAAAAAAAAAACATTTAGTGGAAATGTTAAATCGTTTTGAACCTACCTACACAGGTTTAGTGGTAAAATATTGCGAGTCTATATATTTACATATTTATAGCCCGAAGTTGTCTCGCTGAATGCATAGTAAGATGCTTGGAATGCTCAATTATTTGGGACAGGTTTTGGTACGTGCTTGTTCGAAAAGTTCATCTATTACTCTTTGGCCGCTCCAATTATTATTATTTTTATTGCCCTTGTAGGCAGACATGCATACGGCCCACCTGATGGTGAGTGTTTACCGTCGCCCATGGACTTCAGCAATGCCGGGGGCAGGGCCAAGCCGCTGCCTACCGCAAAATTAGGAGAGGATCATCATTACGACAAACTGCCGGTAGATTTCTGTTGCCACAATAGGCCTAGACAAGGGTGTAGGGGCACTATCCGCAATGCAATATACTTAACTTTTTTTCCTACAGCGTAGCCTTAACTAGTAGGTGAGCTCACGAGGCTCAAACCTGACGTCGTTGCTAACAATAACCCTAGCAAGAGCAGTGCTTCGTAGAATCTGCCACCGGATCGGAAACGCGACCCACTGTCAAGATCCAGCGAGAAACTCAGTGGGCTGTGTCTGTGGTTTAATTTACTCGCGGAGGCCTGCGTTGCAAGCGACGGGTTCCACGAGAACGATGACCGGTGCTTGGGGTACTTAAAAGCACTGTTGAGAGATCGGGAGAATCCGAAATGATGTGTTTTGGGCGACGTCGACTGTTTACCAATCGGTCCGCAGGATCGGGAATGAGACTTAACCACAATTTATATATGGTTTGAATTTAAGTGCAGTAGCGTAGTATATGTTAAATAAAACATTTGGATAAAACGTTTGGTATTAAGTCTCTACTGTAAAGTTGCTTTTTTTTTAAATTATGCCTTCAAAGACGAGAGTATATGGCTTACCTGTAGTGAGGGATCACTGTCTTAAGCATTAACAAAACTAGGCGACATACTAGTCATTGTCTAACACTAAGGACTCAAGTTCATAGAAGGACATGCTATTTTGAATTAGCATCGAGAAGTTTCCCTTCAATTTATAACCAAATTAATTTTAAACATCATTATAATTCACTTACCTGGATTCGGTGAGTGTCCAGGGTCCTCCGCCATACTCCAGGTTGCTGAAAAAACAAAACTACTTAAAATGAGGGCAATGAAAAAAAAAAAACAACTACCACTAAATAGATATTTCGCGGAATAACCGCCACTTCCTGTGTAACAACGTTTTTAGAAATAAATCGATTAACTAACATAAACCACATCATCGAAAATATTCTATCAAATAGAACAAAAAAGTTATTAGGTTGTTCTTCAATCTTTTATACTTTTATTTATAATGTATCTTTTACATGCATAACGCATACACCTTTTTTTTTTTTAACGCTGGTGAATCCATTTACGGATACCCGGTCGAGGGGGGTAACGGACCGGGGTATGTCGGACTCCGGCGCCTCCTAAGAGGAAGAAGGGGAGAAGAGAAGGGCCGAGGTCCTCCACCTCCCCCAATTTCTCACAGGAGACTACGCCTTGAAAAAGGCGCGCGGAAGCACTTGCCCCGCAGAACGACTACCGACTAAACCCCATCGAGCTCCACCACACCGACTACACGAAACTTACGGTACCGCGGTGCGCGCCGAAAATAACGCATACACTTCCGAGCCTATTTCTGCCGCAAAAATTCGTTCCTCTTGGAGGTGGAAGAGCCGTTAAGCAGTAAAATTATTATTGAGATTTCGACTTTCAAGTATCGTATCGTATCATGGACTCCGGAACATCTCGACACCGACGTGGTTCATTCGTCTAATCTACGCAATATGAAAAACATAACATGACAAATATAACAATTGAGAAAAGGCGGGCAACCGTATCGGTTATCGTTTAGTACCCGACTGCCGAAGATAATTTTTGAGCGAACATGTATTTATTTATGTATGTCTATTTCTTTAGATTCTTCTCAGTTGTGAGAGAACTATAAGAGTTGTATAAGATCTTCCATCGAGCGAGTGCAGTTGCTCGTCAGACCGACGCTCCGAATATTGATCAGAGCTTTGTATATATTCAGACTTATCTTAAAAGTTGTTAGGCAGATTCAGGCATCTGTCAAATATATTGTGTTGAGTAAAATATATTGTGCCACATATTTAAACATTGTATAGATGTAGTGAAAAAATATTTTCCTTCGGGAAAACTCGGATCTTTATCGGAATACGATGACACCCGAACTGGCAATGAATGATCGTGAGTGACATAAAAAATTTCATATCCATTAATAAGAAACTTTATTGTTTAATGTCTAATGTCAAAATGCACAATGTTTTTGTATAATATAGAGATGTTACAACCATAACAATTATTACTGAAAACGGGATATTTACCAGTGTATTATACGTAATGAGTTCCCGATATTTTTAAGTAATAATTGTTATGTTCGGGATGTGTGAACATAAGTTTCGTCAGTATACACAATATCTCTGCCTTCAGATCTGTACTTCCTTATTATGTCAATGTACTTTACTCTTTTAAGCCTAAATCATCTCTTTTAAGTCTAAATAGTCTAAACATCTTGAATAAAAAAACCCATTTGGCAAAGTATTCATCTTAGTGTGTAAAATCACATCCTTTGAAATTCATCGTTTCTATTATTTTCGACTTTTGTGCTTTTATTGTAGGGTCTAGTTTATAAATGAGATAAAAGTTATAAACCATGCGTCGTATCACTGTATAATCAAAATCATCAAGATCTACATAGAATTTCTTGCATGGTCTACCCAGTTTAATTTTGTTTGTGTTGGTATTTTTATTATTTCTGTATTCTTCTTCCTGGTTCAAATTTTTGTTATTGTTTGTCTAGATATACCCGTTGCGTTCGAAATTCGCTGTTTAACTTTGCCAAAATACTCTCCAGTTGTTGCTATTTTTGAATTTGCTATTTTCCGATATGAAGTTCAGGTAAATATTAAATATAATTCCTTGCTATGCTATACAACCTTTTTATAAGTACATAATCTGAAAATATGATTAAAACTATAGCGAATATCTGAATTGTGTATTATCCACTCTATATATATAGCAGCGGTCGGGGAACCGGGGTAAATGAAATTTTGAGGCGTAAAAATGAAAATTTTGTGAGTAAAAAGTATATATTGAAGTGAAACTTGTATAGAATCGTTGTGATTTCAAACTCGATGAAACGAAATGAAAAAATAAGTCCATAAAGACACAACACATAAATGTATAGGATTCAGCCGGCGACAGAATGAGATAGAGCACATTTTTTGGAAACACAAAGTTCACGTGATTGACTCAGGTATTTTATTGTAGGTATCGTGTGCCGCGATTGGCTTGCCGAAGCGGCTGCGAGTGGCGCGCGTCCCCGACTAGTTCAGTGTGTTTTGACTCCCGAAAAAATTATTTACATTAAAAAAGCTTTTTTATGGGGGATATATATAAAATTTAAACTAATTTTTTCGTCTAATAATACATGAAAAATATCATTTGAATATTTGACTGTGATTGAAATGTTTACATGTAAACACCATCTACTGAATGATTAGGCCTGAATTTCATTACTAATGGAAATTATTTTTGGGTTTTTCGTTAGTTCTGAAGTCGTCGTCGCCTAAAGGATAAGACGTCCGGTGCATTCGTGTTAAGCGATGCACCGGTGTTCGAATCCCAAGCGGGTACAAATTTTTCTAATGTGAATATATTTTAATAAATTTTTGTTTCTTTTAATAAATTATTCCAATAAACTCAAAAGTTAATTAAAAAATGTTTTTGCTTTACATTTATCCAACACATACATCCCTGACTACTAGTTAATTACTCTCAAATGAATGATAATTAATCTTTGTGTATTTCTATTTACTACAGAGTTAGATGAAAGGTCTTTTGGAGGCATTTGCGATCAAGTGACAATTGTATTCAGGTATTTTATAGTAAGCTGCAATAGATATAGAATAAACGAAGCATTATTTTACAAATACTGGAAGAACGAGAGGATGCACTTATTTAAAGATTAAAAACACATGATTTAGAAAACATATAGTTTTATTATATTTCCCATCAGTATTTGTTTTCTTCGTAGCAGAGATAATTGTATAGATTTGTACTGTATTATTGTACATTGTATACATTGTATACTCTAAATTCTACCTTTCTATATACCTTAATTAGTCAACGGTCTAATTTAGCTCAAAAAATATGATCTCAATTTGAGACCTCCGTGATAGATGCTTCATCAAATTATGTTGTTTTTATAGTTAGTACATTATTCGCATTTAACACCCTTTACCAGAAACAATGATAACTTCACAGTAGATGTACCCAGAGTAGTGGTGCATAATCAGTCAGTCTAACAATCTGACCAATTATGAGTTCTTTTGCTCTGTATTTAAATTGTGGTCCAATGCATGAACACTAAAAGACAATTTATATGTAATGCATACAATATTTACATAATAAAGTATTGATACAGATGTGTGTCAGACACTTGATTTTTATTTATTAACTCCCAACAATTAGCTTCCAACTTTTTTGTTCTTTGGCAAATTTCATAATAACCTAACCATGACAAAGTTCATAAATTCCAAAAGTTAAACAGAAACAGTAAAAAACAGATTACTGACTAATAATTATGGACAATAGTTAACAAACGGGTAACAGGATGTAAATTTATACTAAACGATCCGTAAAAAAAAAGATGACCTCTAAACGTGTGAAGTTATTTATTTTTTGATACGTGTTTATTTGAAAAACAATCATACATACCTTGCTTAGACCAGCTGGATTCCGAATAGAACAATGTTTGACAACTAGTCACTAACAATAAAATTTGTTTATCACAATTCTATGTACATTTTCAGGTTAATAAGTATATAATGTTGAATTAGAAGTAACTGTGAACCTTTTGAGGCAAGAAATCCCATAATATTATTCTTTCAAAACAAAGTACCTAGAATCCTAATTACTATGTTTTGACGTTTCATTTAAGACATTTGTGTAGAATTAAGGTCTGTTTTCGTCTGCAGAGTACTAATTACTTCCACTTTGCTCTTGGAGAACTGAACGACAATGATTGGTAACTTTAAATTAAATTGATTATTTGTCGACGTCTTTATTGGCTAATATGATTTTTTGATTACAATATGTTTGCAGACAGACAGAGAAAAATTGATTAATTTCATCAAGATTACTATGTACAGCCAGCATAGTCTGTGATTGAGAAATCTGCGGGAACTTGATGAGTGAACCTATGTCAATTGTATGCTTTTGTCAATTTAGTTCTTATTTTCGGTTCAAGTTTCCTTTAGTTTATTTATTTTATTCGTTTCCCAGTGGTACTGGACCAGGAAAACGCTAGGAAGAAGAAGAAGCTTTTATTTTCGTTTCACATGTAATGATATAAGATACAATTTTTACTGTCGGCTCTTATCACAAGCCGTGATAGGAACCATCGTTTCAAATCAATAAGGAACTGCCTTGATTGAATATGCATAATACATAAAAAAATTTAACACATAAATTCTGGCATTGCTGAGGTCCATGGGCGACGGTAACCACTCACCATCAGGTGGGCCGTATGGTCGTCTGCCTACAAGGGCAACAAGAATTAAAAGAAAACAGCCGGGAACTTTTTTTATTAGTCTAATTAAGTTTGGCCAAGTTTTATCTAGCTATCTATGTTCATATTTTTTATTTATGCAAAGCTTTATATTTACGGCAGCGATCGATTTTTCGGATGAGGGCTCCATAATGAATTTAAATATATATAGATAATAGTTTTGGGGCATCGACTTTCTTGAGATCCTATAAAATACGTTTTAATTATTATTTTTGTATGTTCTAAGCATGATAAATTATGAAATTTTATTTAAGCAATCATATTAAATCGATAACAAAGTCAATAATTAATGTACAACCCAAAACAGACGGCCGAACTGACGTGACAATGACATTTGGTGCGCTCAACATGGCGGATTTTCGGCCTCATTAGACGGAGACGGAGATATTTACGTATATTCATGTTTCATTTTATGTACGCACTGAAATACTGTTATATTGTTTTCCTGCGAGTTAAAGTGCTGAGTAAGAACGAGATAGATATATGTTTATGTGTGTGCCTTCAAAATGGGTGCTATTTATATAAGCAATTGTACGTATAGAACAATATGTCGTGTCCCTACTATATAGGTCTATGATTTTAGCACTTTAAAGTGACACATCTTTAAATTGTCATTAAATAAAAACTTACGTACTTATGAAAAGAGGTGAAACCCGAAAAATCTAATGTGAACTGCATAAGGATTCAAAGTGTTCCAAAATTGTCTTTACGTATTAATTAATATTCGTTTAAATCATACAGGTGAACAGGTATAAAAAAATGAAAAAGAATTCGCTGTATTTCGTTTTACGTCTTTTGTTCGTCAAAAAAGTCCTTTGAACTTTTAATGAATTGATTGATAATTATTTTGACAAACAATATTTTAAAGACTATTTTATTTCTGGTCTATCTAACACGTAAACTCATCATAATTCTTTCAAGTTTCAATGAATTTCATATTATTCTACGCTATTTTCAATTTCGTACAGTTGACATGCTTCAGCTTCAAATTATAAGAAATTAGGCTGTATAAACTATATTCCCTTGCCTCTCATATGGTTACATCAAAAAAGCAAATTAGGGATGAACCCAAGGCGATCGATCTTTAAACCGATCCGTAATCTTGAAATAGATGCCAAAAAATTGGAAAATATGACATACTTCAGAAACTATTTTTTATAAACTAATATACGATACGTCGTCTGGAATACTACTACATGTCGTCCTCCGAACGAGCCTTCAGGAGAGTATTTTAATGGTAGACGGCAACATGGCGGCGCTCCAGGTCATTAGTGACAACGATCACTATTCTCGCCGGATATTCTGTGGGTCGCGATTCCGATCCAGCGATAGATCATGCGAAGCATTGCTTTTTCTAGTTCTAGTAATAGCAAATTCTCTTAGGTTGAACCCGGGAGCTCACCACCCATCCGGGCGTAGCTGGAATAGCTTCTTAGGCTACCAGCGAATAGGTACGGGCAGAACAATTTTACATTATTTTATTAATGTGTTCTAATCTAAATTCGGTTTTCTGTAGAGTTCTGTTCATTCGTCAATATCGATTTACAAACTTTAGTCTTTTTCGAACTTTGTTGACATCTCTACGGACAGAGGAAACGAAGATTGAACTTTTTGGCGGGTGCGCGAGGAGTGAAGCCGTTTGATTTGTTTTATTTTGTCTATTTAGTGTTTCTTCAGGTTTAAATGTGTAATAACGGTGGCTTATTAACTGCTTAATATCGGTGAAAGAGCACACATGTGTGAAAATGAAAAAAACCTAGTGGACGTAACTTCTCGGAATTTTCCAAAAAGTGCATTGGAAAAATCTCAGTAAATGACCACCATTTTGCTGAAATTATATTTCATCCCATATCATTTCATTTAATTTCATCCCCATTGATTAATCATCTTCATTTCATTTTACTCCATATTATCATTTTTCATAAAAATAAGAATATAAATTAAAATAAGATATGACCTAAAGGTCTTAATTACCAGATCATAAAATCATAAAAAAAAGATAATACATTTGACACTTCACAGGGAGTAGGGAGTAGAAATAAATTGTAAAAAATTGAGTCATAATTCAAACGACTCAATAAATCTTATGACGTAAAATATATTATTCATTTAACCAAAATGTTTTCATCGTTTTTCGGAAAAAGGAGATCATCACCAGTTGAAGACGAGACACCGCCGATACCTGGCCCGAAGTCCGACGATGGATTTGTCGTCGTTGATCCTACGTCTCCAAGAGGTAGTATTTACCCCAGTGTTGGGCCTGGATCAAGTCCGTATCCTCAAAGACCTGCCCCAGCCGCACCTCTGCCTAGGCCCAGAGCCGAGCAACCGTTTCACTATCTTCAAGGAGTCCCATTTTCGATGTCAAAGGAACTACAAATGTCTGCTAACAAGGATTCTTACGCGCGAGAAATTAGTGATCTCCTAGCTTTCCTAACTAACAAAATCACAATGAACAATTATGAATATGATTTCTCTGTTGAAAGAAGTGTTATAAAAGAGTGCTAACGAACAGTGGAAATAATAACATTTTGTGATAATTAATACAATTTATCCTCAAACATGTACTTTATTGGTGTGGTCGATTCAATCTACAGATAAACAATGTATCCATCCACAAAGAAAACCATTACAATCATTGGCAACATATGGCACACCTGATGGTAAATGGCTATTGCCTATCATTTCTGTTTCAACATCTTGAAGGAGATATTGTTCAGTAGGCACCATGAAGATAATTTAATTGTAAAGCCTGATGGACAAAATGATCTCAAAAGTGCTTTGAATGTTTGCAGTGGTTGTGATGAAATTTGTTTGCTACCAAGTGTTATGATAACAATATTTTGTATCATAACACTTGTTTCCAACAAGATTTTCCCTCATTTTGTTCAAGATGTTCAAGATTTTCCCTCATGTAAGTTTTACTTTGACTTTGTGAATTGATGAAATCAAGCATTACAAGAGATATTTTTTAATTTACCAACATTCTGCAAACATTGTCATATAATATAATTAATTATTTAAAAACAAGGATTTATCCTTATGTTATCTTTAGACTTTGTATTCAAACTTTATAATTATCTGAACTATCTTCGTACTAGTTCTGAAATAAAATAAGAATATGATAATTATTGTAAGTATTTATTTTTCTTCTATTCAAATTTAATTTTCATAATTGTATAAAGTAATTATATAATTGAAATAATAGTTAATATCTGCAACCTGACTTCTTCTTCTTCTTCTTTTAGATAATTTGGCTCCAACGCCTTTGGCATTGATTTTGCCAATGTCAAAGTATTTACAAAAATGACAGGTGCTTAGAGAGGGAAAAAATTACTAAATCTAAATACAAGTAAATTTGGTCGGTTTTTCCATACGCGAATCTGTGGTTTTAAGAACAGCACAAACAAATATATGTACTACTTTAGAGATAAATATTATTAGCAGATAAAAATTTACACAGAATATTTACATGTTTAGAATAGACTAAAGTTAATAAACAATTAATATTAATAGGTCGGGGAATGTCATTGGGAAGGATATCATAAAGAGGGGATACGATATTGGGGCAGTCGAAGAAAATGTGATCCAGGGTACCCTCATCTAATCCACACTCACAAAGAGAATGGTCACGGACTCTAATTTTGGCAAGAAAAACAGGGGAGCAAACATGGCCAAGTCTAAGACGGATTATAGCTGAGACAATTTTTTTAGGAAGATGGCAGTGGGAGGAAAACCAAGGCTTAGAGGGCAGGGTCGGTTGCAAGTTACCATAATGCTTACCTACTGACTGACGAGAAATCTGCCAGCTTTCATTCCAAGATTGAAGCATATCAGATTTTGCCAGAGAATGTAAATCTCGAGGAAAAATTTTGTTATACTTGTTACAGCCCATAACAACAGCCTCCTTGGCACAGGAGTCAGCAAGCTCATTCCCACAAATTCCGCTATGACTTGGGATCCAGACGAGAGTGACATCAAGTCCGGAGCAGTGACATTGAAACAGAGTTTCTTTAATTTTTAATATAATTTCAAAATTGACTTTTGAATGCGATGGAAATTTAGTTATGTCTTGAAGACAACTTAAGGAGTCCGAAAAAATTACCGATTTACTTAGACCGCGGGTTTTAATAAAAAGAGCTGCTTCTAAAAGAGCAACAGCTTCACCAGAGTACACAGAGGAAGTCTGAGGGAGTTTGTATTTTAGGGAGATTTTAAACTTGGGGATCCATACCGCAGCACCTACAAGACCATTTTGGGATAGTTTAGATGCATCAGTGAATAGGTGATAATGATTAGGCCATTGTAGTTGTACTATGTTCTGAAATTGTAAATTTGCTCCTGGGGAGTCTTTATGGATCCCAATATTCAAGAAGGTAGTGGGACGAAATAAAAGACAGTCAAAAGAGAAAAGAAAGAGGGGGAATTTATCATATTGAAAAATTGGAGAAGCTAAATTTTGCAGTTTCTTATACGAGTTGACAAGAGGAGGTACAGATTTATGACGCCAGTATCTAGAGGTTTCGGTCAGTTGAGCAAGTTGGGAAAGTAGAGCTAAAAGGGGGTGGTTTGAGAGAGAAATTACTTTGTAGAAAAATCTATCAGCTAGAAACTGTCTACGCAAGGCTAAAGGAGGTTCAAAACATTCAACTTGTAGGGCATTTATAGGGGAAGATTTCATGGCGCCAGATATGATTCTGAGGCATTTTGATTGAATACGATTTAGTTTTGTAAGTGCCATTTTATTACAAGGCTCCAAAACAAAGCAACCATAGTCAAAGTGACTTCTAATTAAAGCATTATAAAGAAGCTTCTGGCTGTAAGGATGTGAACCCCACTTAACACCGGAGAGTGCGCGTAGAACATTGATGCTCTTCTCAACTTTATTGCAGATATAGTTTAAATGGTGAACACCGGAGAGTTTAGAATCCAAGAGAATGCCCAAAAACTTAACTTTACTCAAGACTGGAATAGATTGGTTACAAATTTCAATATTTATTTCAGGGATAACTCTCTTACGGGAGAAAGCAACCGCAGAACATTTAGGGATGGACAGGGATAAGCAGTGATCATTCAACCAAGAATTCAGGTTAAACAAAGCAGAATTTAGACAATTACAAGCTTGTGAGAAAGAATTAGATATGGTATAGAGGGCAATATCGTCAGCATATTGGAGGATACGGCAAAAACGGTTCACAGTAGTATCTAAAATAGCAGTGTAAATATTATAAAGCAGAGGACTGAGAACAGAACCCTGAGGCAGACCTTTCCAGGTCCGATGAGAAGAATTTTCACCTAAGATGCGAACTATAATAGATCTGTCATAAAACAAATTGAAGATAAAATTCACAATTCTAGGAGGCATATTCAGGTTAATAAGTTTTTGTCTAAGTAAATGAAGGTCGACATTGTCGTATGCAGAGGAAATATCTAGAAAAACTGCTATAACATGACGATTTTGAGAGAATGCAACACGAATATCTGAAGTGAGGAGGCTCAGGCTGTCCAATGTTCCGTAACCTCGTCTAAAGCCAAACTGACTATTAGGGAGAATAGACCTGTTTTCAACTATCCATTCTAGACGATTTTTTATCAAATGTTCCATAATTTTAGCTAGCACACTCGAGAGAGCAATAGGTCTATATGAACAAGATTGAGCTGGATCCTTGCCTGGTTTTAGAATTGGGATTATCAATTGAGTTTTCCATGAGGCTGGAATAGAACTGGAGAGAAATATATGATTTAAAAGATTTAGAAAGATTTTTTTAGAAGAGTCAGATAATTTTTTTATAAAAGAGTACGGGAAGCCATCTATACCTGGGGCTGAATCTCGGAGGTTGTCAAGAACACAGCATAGTTCTGCAAATGAGAAGCTGGAATTCATGGGGTCCTTAGAGGCGGAGGAGGGAATTAAGGGACAAGGTTTAAAAGGCACAAAGGGTGGGCAGAGTTTGGAGATAAAATCAGGAAGCCAAGACAAGGAATTAGAATTAATATTATTATCAGATTGTGATTTACGAAATGCTTTTATTTTTTTCCAAATCAAGGAGGCAGGAGTTCTTGGGGAGAGAGACTCGCAAAAATTACGCCAAGCAAGAGATTTCTTTTGTCGCAAAAATCTTTTAGAGATGGCCGAAATTTTCTGAAATTCTAGGAAATTCTCTAAAGAGAGAATTTTAGAAAATTCAGACTCAGCCTCCTTGCGTTTTTGGACTATTTGGGAGCATTCAGCATCCCACCATGCTGGTGAGGGAATTTTATTTGAAGCTGAATTCTTTAAGGGAATGGTTAGTTCGGCAGCGGAGGATAAAATGGAACAAAATTCTAGGTACAAAAATAGAGTATTTTCATCATTTGCATCAGGAAGAGATTCAAGATTATTTTGAACTAAAGATGAATACTTTTGCCAGTCGGCCTTGTTAAGTCTGAATTTCAAAAGGGGTTCATATGGAATTGAAGATGGGATGGAAGAATCGGCTAGAGTTAGTAATATTGGAAGATGATCACTGCCATGGGAGTTGGACAGAACAGACCAAGAAATCGAGTTAACTAAAGAGGGAGAGGACAAGGACAGGTCTGGGGCACTTGGACTTTGGGATGGGGATACTCTACGGGTGGGAGTTCCATCATTAAGTAGACACAAATTTAATTCATCAAGTTTATCAAGAAATAATGAGGAATTTGAGTCACATAACTCAGAACCCCACATTGTATGGCGTATATTAAAATCTCCTAAGACTAAGAGAGGACATGGAAGAGAGGTTAAGAGTGTCGAAAATTCTTGAATAAGGTTACTGTTAGGGTGAGGGATGTACACTGAGACCACTGTGATGTTAAAGCAGCGAACTGCCACAATGTTAATTGCTGAGGAATGAGGAGGAAGGGTAATGCGAGAAAAAGATATATTTCTTCTGACCAAGATAGCAGTTCCTGCCCAGCCGTCGTCTCTGTCATCGCGGAGACACGAGAACCCGGGCACCCTAAGCAGAGTATCCGGTCTCAACCATGACTCCGCAACAGCAAAGAGGACAGGGTTATATTGATTAGACAGATAAATTATTTCTTGTTTTTTATTTCTGATACTACGACAGTTCCATTGTAGGACCTTCGTCATTATGCTTTGGTTGAGAGTTGACGAGACTAGAGATTAAAGCGTGAATCTGAATCAAGACGTTGTTCGGTAGTATATCATTGAATTTTGATAAAATATTTAGAAGCAGCATTGACATTAATTCCGCGAGATTATCATTTGTAGCAGGGGCACAGGGGGTGGGAGTGCTAAGAGCACAACCATTGGGTAAACAAGAGTTAGGAGGGCTAATAATATCGTTGTGAGCATGACGATCATAAGACTTGGAAAGTATTGGTTTAGACGATTTTTCAATAAAAACAGTTTTTTTGTATGAAGTTGACGGAGTATGACGAGAAGATGAGGGGGAGGAAGACGGGAGGGTATTCGAAGATGGAGCTGATCGGCTCAGGAAGATAGGTTTTTGGGGAAGAGAAGAATTGGCAACATCGGCATAGGAGGTGCGGACTGAAGGAAATCTGCGAGCTGCCTCAATATAACTAATATTTTCTTCAGACATAACCAACTTAATTGATCTTTGACGGGCATGTTCGGGGCATTTCGGGTCAGAGGCGGGATGACAACCAGAGCAGAACAAGCAGGTTATGTTATTTTCTGAAACACTACAAGAATTACCTTCATGGGGGCCTGCGCATCGAGAGCAGCGGGCTTGCGATCGACATTGATCACGAATGTGCCCAAAACGACAACACTTTAAACACTGAATAGTGGGAAGAGTATATATGTTTACAGGGAGGGAAACGCTGCAACAATATACATGTTTAGGAAGAACTTGCCCAAGAAAAGAGAGGACAACTGTACCCGTCGGTTCCCATACTGTTTTTCCATCTATTTTCTTTTTCTTATTCATTCTTCTGGCTTTAATGACGGTGGTTGAAACAGACCGACACTCAATCCATGAGACTAGGTCCTCAAGAGACCACTCTACAGGAATTTGTCTCACGACACCCATCCTGGTAACTTGAAAGCGTGGAATAATTGCTGACAATTTGTTAGATGAAAGTAATGGGTTTGTTAAAAATGAATTCGCTTCGTTATATGTTTTAAAAATAATAGCAGCCCTATTTCTACCCATGTTTTTAATTTCATCTATCCCTGAGATCTTACCATTGTAAATAATTTGAGCAATTTTAAGGGTACGGGTGTGGTTCGAAACTGGGGCAAAGTCACCATCTGAACGAGATACATGGACAACAAAAGGGCCAGAGTCAGTTTCAGAGTAATTAAGAACTGAATTGTTATCAAAACCTGGCCGGGTGTAGGTATGTTGATTAGAGGCAGCTGCCGGTAAATGTGGAGCTGATCTTTTTTCTGGGACGCTTAATACGTCTTCCGCAGGGCGTTTTTGTGAAGCTTTTACAGGAGAATTAAGTATTAGAGAAAGATCGTCCATCTCTGAATCTAAAGAAGACCTCCCTCTGTCCGGCGGGACATTTTCGCCCACCGAGGACGACATTGACATAAAAAATACACTTACCAGTTAAATGAAACTTAAACTAATCCACCACCAACAAAAATAGGGCAACACAATTCTTAAAAACACAGAAAAAACGGGAAAAACACTAAAAATAATCGAAACGCGTGTGATCTGACAGATGTCCAACTACCCTCTCCTGCAACCTGACTTATAACATTACAAAATAGACATTGCTTAAATTATAATAATGAAACTCTATGAGTTCACTGTGCAGGCTCATGTCCATCTTGTCCCACAGAAAGGTACACAGGTGGGGGTGCCCTAGGCAGTATGTTTTATATATCACTTGCGTAATATATACAATACAGTAAATAAGTAGATAGATCTTAACATTTTATTGTTTTCAAAATGTTTCGTGTTGCACATGCATAATATGAGATGTACTACTATAAGATAATTGAAGTTAAACAAAAATAACCTTTATTGAAACACCTAGTGAAATAAACCTACTGTTTGATCTTGTAAAATCGATCTTTTTTTATATGATAAATATTTCATTTCTTTATTGGATGTTATTTATTCACATTTAGCAGAATGGAACCTTAATTTCTGTTTTAAGTTGTGCTACTAATGAAGCAGCATAAGCACAATTATCTTTGTTATGAATAATTTAAACATCTGGTAATTTACAACCAATGATAGCTTAATTGAATAAGAAGGTAATTTCAGACTTGTGTGTTCTTGAGAAAAATATTCCAGTTTACGGAATTAAAAAAAAACGTAAATAATAGAAACAGCCAAGGATTTTATTAAAAAACAGAAATTATAAATTTTTGCATATGAAATAATATTAAGAGTGACTTATATTTCAATTCACTACAAGAACCCTGTAAAGTTATATGTATCTGCTGAATGGTTTCTGAGTTACAAATGAGTCGACTATTATCAAAGCCGGCAATGTGACTTTTGGACAATTATTGGTAAATCAGAAAAACGAATTATTGACTTTGTATTCCATTGGCAGACACAAAACTCTTCTGAACGACATCTTAGATAAATAACAGGTTAAGTATTAACCTTTACTTAATGCAGGTTTTGAACCGTATTCTTTGAAGGAGACGATGATCTTCCATTCAATCTGTATTGACATATCAATAACATTTTTTTTTGTCCAAATGCACAGATTACCACCTTTGATAATAGACGACCCAAATACAGTTTTTTTTTTTACGGGCCACTCAAGGAAGATTACATAGGTTTATTGCTTTCAAACATTAAACAATCAGTATTGCTAGCAGCACATAGAGATACTACTGTGGCTGTTTGGCTACAATGAAATATTCATCATGAATAAACTTGATAAATTGATTTATCTATATTTTAAATTTACTATTTGTGTTTTTTATTTATTGCCTTTGTAGGCCCACGAGCTTACGGCGCACCTGATGGTGAATGGTTATATCGCCCATGGACTTCAACAATGCTAGGGACAAAGCCAACCCGCTGTCTACCGTCGAGTAATCTCCACAAGCCTCGTTTGAAGAAGAACAAGTCATTGGCGCAAAATGTGTACCTTCCGCTTGGCCTTTCGGGGATTAAATATCTTTCTTTTAGCACACAAAATCCACGATTTTCTGCAAAATACTAGCGAGTTAGCAGTGCATCACGGAGCGCGTGGGGGAGTCGGCTGCGGGAGGGCTAGAAGCGAGAACCGTCCGCGCTGCTCTTCCGTGTGCTTAGTGCGAGTTTTTTAACGTTCTCGATAGCGTAAAAGTTAGCTCATATGCTATATAAGGAATTGGATTGTTGGCGTACGTCTGGCGCTAGGGGCGCTGTTCCAACTGCATACAATATTGGCTTAACTTTTACGCTATCGAGAACGTTAAGAAACTCGCACTAAGCACACCGTTTGCTGGCTTTTACCAATCGGAGAAAAAGTGGTGAGCTGGATCATTGTTCACAAAAGGGGGTTATGTAAGGGTAGTGGATCGGGTTCTGATAGAAACTGGCAACGTCGCATCGTTCGATACGAATGCATCAAGCGTCCCTTTAAGCCATGACGAACAAATAGTGTTTTCATTAGAGAATCTTCCCGCAGACACAACCCACTGAGTTTTTCGCCGGATCTTCTCAGTGGGTCGCGTTTCCGATCCGGTGGTAGATTTTGCGAAGCATTGCTCTTGGTAGGGCCAGTGTTAGCAACACTTCGGTTTGAGCCCCGTGAGCTCACTTACATGTTAGGGCGAAGCTGAAATAGCCTCTCAAGGCTATCAGCATAGGTAGAAAAAAAAAAATAGAATAGTTTTGTGTGCTATAAGGTAAGATTTCTGTACGGTCAAGCCTCGCCTAGACTTGAAATACGTAGAAAAACGAGTATGTTTGGAAACGGACAATTTCCATTTCTACTGTAATATTTTCGGACTTAAAAATTACTGAATCAAGTACACATTATTAGTTTTATATTGACAAAACGATTGCGTAACTTAACTACAACATAGTTTGCGTAGGTAATTAAACTACTAGAAAAATCTACGATATTCACTATTATTGCACATTGTCTTAACGGCTGTGGGTGACTCACATGTATTTATGACGAGATTCAGGCATCTGTCAATTATCTTGCGTTGTATGATGGCTACCCGCCACAACGGCCACAAAAATACCAACAATAAAAAAATTAAATTTGAAAAAAACCTAATGCATCTTATGAAAATCCCTTTTTATGCAGTCGGGCGGTTGAAAAGTGATGATATGATTAGATGAAATTCAACAATGTCCCTGTAAGATAGTTGGAATTTACTGCGACTTCGGTGGACTTTTTGAAAGAAACCGAAAAGTGAATTTGATTTGGTTCACCATTGTTGGTTAGTAAGCCAGCATTACCTCAGCATAGTCAAATTATACAACAATTCACATAACTACTCTCCTCATGTTCCCGCCAAAAAGTCAACCACTAAAGTTCATGATAGGTCGACATGGCAACTGGGCTATGAGACGGGTCGTGGAGGAAGGATGTCCCGCCAATCCGCACAGGGCATTCTTCGCTTCCTTATTTGTTTTGGTTGCACATTGAAAATTACGTGATTTGTCTATACGTCACGCCAAAAAATATAAAAAGGTAAACAATTATTCTCAAACACGAGAATTAGCCATTTAAGTATTAGAAAAAATTAACAAACAACAAAAATACTATGTCCAGAATACAATTCGAATCAAAAACAGTAAGCCGTTATGAATAATTATTAAAATCACCCAACAACAGAAACGTAAAATTCGCACCATCCTCCATGACGCTTTAATATAATTTTGTTAGATACGGTTCGGTGTCCTAAGTTTTTAATTTTGTTGTACACCAAAGAGTCGACTACCGTCACTTCGCTTGAACGTTCTTATCGACTTGTCGCGAACAGCCTTATACCACTAGTATACAATTCAAACTGCAACTCACATTAATGAGTACTATCAATATTTCTTTAGCACTGGACTCAAATTATTCGAAAATTCGACAGGTTTGTACACCCACGCCACTCTGGCTTGTTTCTGTGTCTTTACTCAGAAACAAGCCAGAGTGGCGTGGGTGTATCACGTGCCCCCAGCTAAAATGTCATAATTTTATGTGAAATATTTACATCCACAAAAATAATAAATACATTTTAAAAAGTATAACAAAAATATTTTTTTTAAGGAAAGTATTTTAACAGTCTTATAAAGGCGAGGATATATACTATTGAAAGACAAGTAGATCCAAGCCCATTATTCAATCCCATCTTTTACGATGTAATGTTTATATCACATAAGCGAGCCCGCAAATGATGCCCACGATCACAAGGAAAGGTAGCCACGTCTTGAGGAATCCTCCGACACTGTAAATTAATTATTTTATTAAGGTATCAATGTCATAATATATTATATTACTACCGGTCTATGTGTAGCTGGAATAGCCCTTCAGGCTACCAATTATTAAGTAGGGACAAAAAAAAAACCTAAAGGTTCAAGCACGTTGAACTTATTTTAATTCCTATTTATATTTAATATTATGGGAAAATTTATTTTGTAGCCAGGGTTTTGGTGTACCAGTCGTCTGAGTGTTTTCAGAACCTATATCAAATTCCAGCTTGAGGAGATTATGTGAGACGGTATGAAATTTAGCATACATATTGTTAACAGATTTAACTTAAATATTAACAATAAATATAGAGATTATTTTTAGAATAGTTAAAGCTGGTGCAGTACTCACCTAACATATTTCGAGTATGGTATCATAAAAATGGCCAATTTAACCATGTTCCAATTCCGACTTCCTCCATAGTTCATGATGTTTAATGCTTTGGCAACATGAGAATGACAGTTGTCGTAAAATATTATATGCTGTAATTACAAATTGGCTAATTTTATATGGACCCATGCAATCTTCCTTCAAGTCATCAGTAATATCAGTTGGTACTTTTTTGGTTTGAATAATATATCCAAGTCGTTGTGGCCTAAAGCGCTTGTTGCATTTGTATCAAGCGATACGACTGTTCACTCACATACTTAATAAGTATTCTTAATATAAATGTTCTTAATATTGATGTTCAGAGTGAAGGAGTGACGTTGTGTAATAAAAATCAAACTAATCAAAATCATAATTTGCATGATTACTGATGGTAAGGCGTCTTGTGAGCCCATTTGAGTAGGTATCACTACTCTACTTGTTTCTGCTGTAAAGCAGCAACAGGTTTCGGTTGTGTATACAAGCAGCAATTTTACTGTAAAAATTCGGATTAAGAACAAGATGGTGTTTACATTGTTGATGTCTATGGACTCCGGCAATTACTCAGCACCAGGTGGGCCCACCAGATGGGTACTAAAAGCTAAAAGTGTTTAAAATTATAATTAACTTCAATTAAGATGCGAGGTTCTACACGTGTAGTATTTCTATGATAACATTAAAGTTAAATATAAATAATTACTTACCATTCGCTTTTTATATATTTCGGACGCTTCTGCAACTGCAGCATCCCATCCCGCCTGTCCATTATTGGCTTTCTGAGGAGATAGTTGCCAATATTTTGTAGGGTTTCCAAATGCCATCAAATCTTCAGAAACAAAGTATGGACCAGCAAAATCTCTGATAACTCCATTGGATGTTGATATACCCATATGTCCAAGGAATGGGAAAAACCATCTATAGGGTAATTAAAGAAAAAATTACTGTAATATCACTTTTGAGTGTTATGTTGCAGTATTAGAACTTATATCTTGAGATAGATGGGGGCATTTATGTCGTAGGTGGCTATGAGCTCCGGTCACCATTTAACACAAGGTGGGCCGTCAGCTCGTCCTCTCTTGATAGTGAAAAAGTTTAAAAAAATCTAAAATTGAAAAAGAAAAATATAAATAGTAATAGATTACATGGTAAGTAGATGACGTAATATTTTTGCTGTCATTATTATTTTTGTTTACTGTTTACGATATTACGATTATGATATTGTGACAAGCTTTTAATTTAAAAGTAAATTATATTTTGTTAGAAAGTGATTAAAACTTAATTGTTTTTTTTGCACTGTATTACAATGCAACAATATGTCTTCATTGACACTGAGTTCACAGAGTACACACTGATTGAGATGACTATTATAATAATTGTTGTGCCGACTCAAATAAAATATAAGAAAAGAGGAATATTTAAAAATAAGTGACAAACTTATTCCAATAAATTGTATCTCAGTCACCGCCAAAAAGAGAGAGGTGAAACATACTTGACAATTAAGCAAATAAATAAGGAAAGACTTTCTAACATCGATCTGCAAAATACTGTTCAATTATTAGAGAAAAATGTAATTTAATTGATATCTATAACAAAATTTGGGACTTACAAGAAGTGTTAATATACAGCAGTAAAAGATTAATCATATTTTTAATGATAATACTCACGTTAAAACAGGTATAGGAGTCCAAACAATACAGTACGGATATCGACAGCGGTCGTGGTCAATAGGATCCATCAGCACGGCCTGCTCTTGATCAATAATATCCAAAGGGCTAGACGGGCTTCTCGTGTGATTCTCGTTCATCACAAACACAAATTACAGACAATTTACGAGAATTAAAAAGGAGTTATGGAACAAAAATGTTTTTACGTACAAGAACTGGGAACAAATTATTAGATATTAGAACAGGGCTATTAAAGCAAATCTTTGTTTATTTTATTACTGTACCTACTATTCTATTAGTTTGCAAATGGTTTGCAATGACGTTTACCGCAGGTACTAAGTGTATTATCTATGCTAGGTGCTATCTTTATTAGATAGGTAACTAAAAATCTTTAGAGGTGTTAGGACTTTTTGGCGGGAACGCGAGGAGTGAAGTTGTATGACTTGTGTTATTTTGTCTATTTAGTGTTTCTTCAGGATTAAATGTGTAATAACAGTGGTTTATTAACTGTTTGATATTTGTGAAAGTGCACAAGTGTGGGAAAATGAAGAAAGCCGCTGAACGTAACTTCTCGGGATCCTCCAAAAGTCCACTGAAAAAATATCATTAAATGACCACTATTTTACTGAGGTTATATTTCATCCCATATCATTTCATCTCATTTCATTTAATTTCATCCCAGTTGATTATTTTTGAGGTGTTATCTATGCTAAACTTCACAACAACGTTCACGCTACCGCCAAATAATCTTCGTTTTTGATTCTCGGTCGAGTAGTATTTATTACTGGGGGTAGGACCTCTTGTGAGTCTGCGCGGGTAAATACCACCACCCTGTCTATTTTTGCCGTAGAGCAGTAATGCATTTCGGTTTGAAGGGTGGGGCAGCCGTCATAACTATACTGATACCTTAGAACTTATATTTCAAGGTGGGTGGCGCATTTACGTTGTAGATGTCTATGGACTCCAGTAACCACTTAACACCAGGTGGGCTGTGAGGTTGTACACCCATCTAAGTAATAAAAAAAATATCGCTTTTAGTATACGATGCTGTTGTAGTTGAGTTGATGCTACGGAAGATATTGGCGTTTGTAACGGACGTGACGTCAGCTGTCATGCCCTGCCGCCAGCCAAGCCGCCAAGCCATATTAACACGCCCCCTTCCGCCACAGCCACCGCCACCGCCGCCAGCCAAAGCCAACGAAGGGGGGATAGTGTTAATAAAACAAGCCGTGCCAGCCATTTCTAACTACTTTTCTGCATTCTTGCACAAATAAAAGAACTTGTCGTTACGCTGCTGGTTTTTATTGTCACATCAATTGCAACAATCAGAAGTGGCATAAAGAAATGAAACAACGTCATATACACGCTCAGATCTCTCGGTCTTCTGACAAGTTTGAAGAAGATGAAGCTCCTATTCCACTGGCGAGGAAGGTGTTGAAAAATTGCTTCAGAAGGAGGTCCACAAGGCGATACTTGAGCTACAGGATGAAGAACCTGGAACAATCAAATCAAAGGGACTTCGACGTCGTCGGACGAAGAGCAACAACGTGGAGTGACCCACTGCGGCACTACGAGCTTCACGGCGCTTCACGAGATTCACGGCTACGAGCTTCCTTCTCTCTCCCTGTCTGCGACGCTGCTGCGCGGCGAAGACAGCTACGTCAAAGTCATCAACATGAGCTCAGAGACCATCATGTGGCCGCCGGGCGAGGGCCTGCCGAGGGCCAACAGCTGCGAGGAGCCACAGCCAAACAGCCAGGTGTGTTGCATTTCTACTTGCCCTAGCCATGCTATTACAAATATTTCGAGATTTGTGGGTAGAAATAAAAAAAATTAAAAGGAGCCATTAAATATTAAGTCATTCAGATTAAAAAAAATACAGTATAAGCATTGCTTTGCTACGAATACACATGATTTAGGTATTGCCAATTTAGTTCAAATTCAAATTAAGCTTACTAGTGATCAGCCCGTGTATCGCCACCTTTAGACATCGGCATTATAAAATAATCTGAATCTAGTCATGCTTCACCAGTGGTCTTATTAAGAAAAAGAACGGCGACAGTAGGCTATGCGTTGATTATCGTGCGTTAAACGCTATCGTAAAATATAAAAGTATCCACCGAACAGTACTGCACGAGTTTAGATTTAGCCCAGGGCTACCATCAATTGAGCATTGTGCCAGACACACAACTGCTTTCATTACACCGCAAGGTCATTATTTCTAGTACACTAGAATTCCTTTTGGTTTAGCAAATGCGCCATCTGTATTCATACGTTTCTTCTTTATCTCCACCTTATTCCACTAGGTGGGGTAGTTAAATGCGTTTAATAAATAAAATAATTGAGTCTGCGGGTAGAAAAGAAATGGGTAAAAATAAATGTAGGTCAAATCGAGATACTAGCAATTTTAAACGATTTACCGCTACCCTCAGTTGGTATAAAATCAGGTTCAATAATTATTGAGAAAGTACTTGGGAAATTTTATGGTGGAGACTTAAAATTAAATATGAGTAAATGCTCATTCTTGGAGGAACAAGTCACTTATTAGGTCATGAAATATCTTCAGACGGTATACAGCCGGGTGCAACAAAAATTGACGGCCGTTTCGCAGTGTCCTGTGCCAAATAATGCTTATAGTGTGCGACAGTTTATTGGTTTAAAAAGAAAAAAAAAAGATAAATCATGGGTGTGGGGCCGTGAACAAAACGCGAATTTCGAACAACTGAAAAACAGCTTACGTTTCAAAACTGTGCTAGCTCTGTATAATCCTATGCTTCCTACAGAAATACAAACCGATGCGTGTAACTTAGGAATTTCTGGTATACTATTACAAAAACAAACTGACAACTCACTGCGGCCTGTTATACTATTTTAGCCGGGTTACTAGGAAGGAAGAATGTGTATCATAGTTAAGAGCTCATAACCTGGCGGTCGTACAATCGCTACGTAGGTTCCGTGTTTATGAAGTAGGTAAACATGATATAGTAGAAACTGATTGTACTGTGGTTTGTGCTACGTTTACCAAACGCGGCATTATACCACGCATGGCGCGATGGTGAGTTTTGAAAGAAGATTATGACATTAGTGTTGAGTATAGACCTGGTGAACGTATGGAACATTTGTAGACGCGCTTAATGGGCATCCTGTTGACATGATGAACGTAAATTATCTTAAAGTTACTAATTGATACTGTACTGTGCAATGTAAGGACGAAAAGCTTAGTTCGATTATAAAGCAATCTATACTAGCATTATAAAGCTGAAGAGTTTATTTGAACGCGCTAATCTCAAGAACTGCTGGTCCGATTTGAAAAATTCTTTCAGTGTTAAATAACCCATTTATTGAGAAAGGTTATAGGCTATATAACGCTAAGACCGCTAAGACCATCATTGTGTCACGCTAAGGCCAATACAAGCGAAGTACCAGTAAATAATGTTTCAAAATCGGGTTATTTTCCCTTTTAAGAGCTTCCGGTGCCTGCGCTGCAGAAGCGGTTAAAGTTTCGCTAAAATAATGTGACAGAATTGTTGTCCTTTAAAAAAAATGTCCGCGATAGCATATATCTATATGTTAAGGTTGGCTCACTATAACGTTTTTTTTTATGCTAACCAAATATGTTCTAAAATAAAGCATTATTTGTGAACTATATTCCACGCGGACGAAGTCGCGCTGATGTTAAAGATAATTATGAACTAGTTCGAAAAATTTTTAAGGGAAATAGACTCGCAGTCCCTTCGGCTAAATGGAAAATTGTACAAATGCACTATGACTACATTTGTCACGTGGATCTAAATCATCGTTTAGCTTTGATTAAAAGCCAATATTGGTTTTTTAAAATGACACGCTTTATTAGGAAATACGTGGCAGCATGTCTTTATTGTACACATGAGAAGGATAAATATGTTAAAAAAAAGAAGACTGTCTATATCCGATCTCTAAACCATCTGATACTATGCGCATGGTACAAATATATAACATGATGCCCTTCTGTAGGACATCTAAAGGCCACCAACCAGTACATGATCGTAATGAAAGATGCGTTGTCTAAATTTGTGATAGCTGAACTAACGCGTACTGTAAATTCAATCGGGACCATTCGTGCATTGAAAAATATATTAATAGGGTTTGTCCAGATACCCGAATCACGTGGTGACAGACTACGGGAAAGCTTTTACGAGTAGGTACTTTAAAAAAATATATCAGAAGATAAACAGTTTAGGCATACGTTAAACGGTATTGCTTGTCCGCGCGCTAATTGAACAAACTAAACATACAATTTTATGTGTTGCGGGCAACTGATCCTAGTGAAGCTTCAAATAATTTAGCGAACTCCGTCAATTGAGGCACAAACAACACAATTAAAAGTAACAGCGGCTACAAGCCTTGCGATTTAATCTTTGTGCGCTCTGGTAGGTCAATATGTGATGTTTCGATTCCTGGTCTCGAACCAGAAACTGTTGACGCACGGCGTAAGATAGCTGCAGCTAGGATAAAACAAGCGAGTACAATAATGACACACAACATTAATATAAAAAAAAAAGCTCATGTTTATAAGAAAAGGCATTTTGTATCTTAGAGACAGGCGCCAACTGGTTAGTAGCGCCGCTAGGATTAATACCAAATTAGACGATTTGTCCTCAGGTCCGTATGTAGTAACTAAAGTAGTAGGTAACAATTGTTATCGAATTAGAAGTATATCTAAAAGGTTTACGAAGTTATAAAAACTTCACTGGCCTGGTATCAACAGATTCATTAAAGCCCTATAAAAGTATAGCCCATGTGTCCGATAGCGCTAGTAGTTCCGATGAGCAGCTCGAAACTGAAGACCTTATTGATTTATTTGAGAACTAAATGTTTTTGTGTGTTCCCCATTGCGGGAGCAATTGTTGCAGGATGGCCGAATGTAACGGACGTGACGTCAGCTGTCATGCCCTGCCGCCAGCCAAGCCGCCAAGCCATATTAACACGCCCCTTCCGCCACAGCCACCGCCACCGCCGCCAGCCAAAGCCAACGAAGGGGGGATAGTGTTAATAAAACAAGCCGTGCCAGCCATTTCTAACTACTTTTCTGCATTCTTGCACAAATAAAAGAACTTGTCGTTACGCTGCTGGTTTTTATTGTCACATCAATTGCAACACGTTATATGGAATTATAGGCGTCAAAATACTTAACTATAACTTAATTTTTAATACATTTTATTATTTAGAATAAGTCTATCTACAAAATGTATATTTTCTGGCAATCAGTCCATGATCTCAGCAATATATGCCAGTGTCTTGCAATATATCTTTTTAACGTTTTATTACTCAATAAAACGTTCGTGTAGTCCTTTTTTGGCAGGCACGCGAAAAGCAAAGCTGTGGCAATTGTTTTATTTTGTTAATGTCGGGTTTCTTCAGGTTTAAACGTGTAATAGCGGTGGTTTATTATTTGCTTAGTGCATAAATGTTAGAAAATGAAACAAAACCGAAAAGCTGCTGGACGTTACTGAACAAGGCTTTTGGGTTCTTCCAAAAAGTCTACTGCAGTCTTATAAAATAGCCACCATTTTATTGAGAACTTATTCACATTATCTAGTTTCACTTAATATCATCCCAATTGATTACGATTTCAAATAAATCAACTTCATTTCATTTCATTCAAATCATTTTTCACTACATAATATTCACTTTCATTTAAATGGGAAATATATTATGTAAAAATTACGCTGTATTGTGTGATACCCTCGCTGTTCATGTTGGAAAAATGGAAAACTAATACTGTCAAATAAGCTAGTGTCAAATTGAGTTTCACTTTGACATTTGTACAAACAATTCGTGATTATGTTTGGCGCTTGTTAATTTGTGTTGTGAATTAAAAGCATTACAGTATTGCATGGGAGTTAGTCTTAATCAAGATGCCTGCGTTTCTTAAATATATCGATATGGAAAATTTCAAGACCTATAGAGGACATCACCGCATAGGTCCTCTGAAGTCTTTTACCGCTGTTGTTGGCCCTAATGGATCAGGTACTAATGACCTAAGAAAACCTTACATTTTTCCCATAGTCTATCTTTTAACCGTTTCTTAATATTATTATTTTCATGCTATAGAGCGAACACCGATTTCATTTTCAACAAAAATTGAAATACATTAAGGCGTCGTGTTCAAAACGTTTCCCTCGCTTTTCCAACAAACAGAAGTTGCTTTATGAATAGTAGTATTGTCACCAATTAAAAGAACAAGTTTCCTGCTTTGCTAAAAACAATTACGAGGGAACTTCTTTGTTAATACTGCTTTTTTGTGAAATTGTAAAAAAAAATCCATTAGACCACTGTTATAACAAATAACTTAAAATTTACATTTCTTAAAAGGAAAGTCCAACTTCATGGACGCTGTGAGCTTTGTGATGGGTGAGAAGACATCATTGTTGCGTGTGAAGAGGTTGAGTGACTTGATCCATGGTGCTTCAATCAACAAACCTGTTTCTCGAAGGTGAATTCTTCTTTCCACTTGATAACAAGATCATTGTATATTTTTTTCAAAATGTTCAAAAGTTATATTTTTTAGAATAATTATTTTAAACCAAACTTGTGCTGTAGACTTCTGTGTTGTATGAACAATTATAAGATAGAATTTTTTTAATTTAATAATTTTCAATTAATAAATCACAATTTATAGAAAGACTACCCAACTACTCTGAATAATAATTGATTTCTCAATATAGGTTACTTTTTCTTTTTTCATTGCTTAGGTGGGTGGACGAGCACACGGCCCACCTGGTGTGAAGTGGTTACCAGAGCCCATAGACATGTACAGCGTAAATGCTGCCACCCACCTTGAGATATCAGTTCCAAGGTCTCAGTATAGTTAAAAATGTTAATGTCTTGATCCATTTAACCATGAATTTATTCCAGTGCATCTGTTACGGCAACGTTTGTTCTGGAAGACATGACTGAGAAACATTTCCAGAGATCAGTGATTGGACAATCGTCTGAACATAAAATTGATGGCCAGGTAAAAGATTGTGATTTTTGTAACAAGTTCCTGTTTTATGTTAAGTTGAATAACAAGGATTACTGGTGATCTACCCCATAGAATGCAGGTGAAGGGTGGGCCACCATGTATTAGGCTTCTCATTGCTTATTTTTGCCACGAAGCAGCCATGCTCTCTCATTTGAAAGGGGGACAGCCCTATAATATGACTTTAATTTTATGTTTTTTTTTTTATTGCTTAGATGGATGGACGAGCTGACAGCCCACCTGGTGTTAAGTGGTTACTGGAGCCCATAGACATCCACAACGTAAATGCGCCACCCACCTTGGTAGTTACAACAGTTGCCCCACACTTCAAACCGAAACGCATTACTGCTTCACGGCAGAAATAGGCAGGGTGATGGTACCCACCCGCGCGGACTCACAAGTGGTCCTACCACCAGTAGAAATGAAAACCAGTAGAATGTCTCAAGTGATTAAAGCAATGGTAAACCAGAATGGTTGTGATGAATATGATTTCTAGATACTTCACACTAGATAAGCCCTGAGCCTGTGCCTTAGCCTTATTTAACCTAAAAAAAAAGATGATGAAACTAATCTGAAGTGAAGCTCTCTTTGTAATATGAAATCATAGGTTATGGACATCACCTGATTGGCTTTTTATTGCAAAGCAACTTCATGTTCAGGCATACCAGCACTCCCATATGTACAGTATATTCACATCTGATCAGATGTGCTATGTGTATGAAATAAATGAATCCTTTTTTTAACAGTCTGTATCAGTAAGTAACTATCTTGGTGAACTAGAGAAATTGGGCATCAATGTGAAAGCCAAGAACTTCCTAGTCTTCCAGGGTGCCGTCGAGAGCATTGCCATGAAGAATCCTAAAGAAAGGACTACTCTGTTTGAGGAGATCAGCGGGTAACATATTTTTCTAAGTGTTGTCACCATCATGATCATAATTTATATCACAAACTTCGTTAGTCTTTTACAATAGATAAAAGATTACCTAAAAGACATGTTTTAATCAAAGTTTCAATACAAACTTATTTGCTCCCTCACTCAAATCAAACAATACAATTAGAGGAAATAAAAAATTGCATACTACCATCCACTGGTACCACCCGACCATACAGTAAATTCTGCATCCTCTACACTAGTAGCAGTATATGTTTTATTTAATTACATATAATATTTAATATGTAGGTCTGGAGTGTTAAAGGAACAGTATGAAGCTTGCCGTGCTGAAGTAAACCGAGCTGATGAGGAGGCTCAATTCTCCTATCAGAAAAAGAAGGGAGTGGCAGCTGAGAGGAAAGAAGCAAAGTTTGAGAAGGAAGAAGCGGAGAAATACACAAGACTTAAGCAAGAATTGGTGAGAATTAAACTATTAAACTACATATTACAAAAATGTGGAAGCATTGCAATCATGTTTGTGAGTATATTTTAATGAAAACAGCAATGAATTAAACTATAATTATACCAACCTCGAGATCACACGCGTTTCGATTATTTTTAGTGTTTTTCCCGTTTTTTCTGTGTTTTTAAGAATTGTGTTGCCCTATTTTTGTTGGTGGTGGATTAGTTTAAGTTTCATTTAACTGGTAAGTGTATTTTTTATGTCAATGTCGTCCTCGGTGGGCGAAAATGTCCCGCCGGACAGAGGGAGGTCTTCTTTAGATTCAGAGATGGACGATCTTTCTCTAATACTTAATTCTCCTGTAAAAGCTTCACAAAAACGCCCTGCGGAAGACGTATTAAGCGTCCCAGAAAAAAGATCAGCTCCACATTTACCGGCAGCTGCCTCTAATCAACATACCTACACCCGGCCAGGTTTTGATAACAATTCAGTTCTTAATTACTCTGAAACTGACTCTGGCCCTTTTGTTGTCCATGTATCTCGTTCAGATGGTGACTTTGCCCCAGTTTCGAACCACACCCGTACCCTTAAAATTGCTCAAATTATTTACAATGGTAAGATCTCAGGGATAGATGAAATTAAAAACATGGGTAGAAATAGGGCTGCTATTATTTTTAAAACATATAACGAAGCGAATTCATTTTTAACAAACCCATTACTTTCATCTAACAAATTGTCAGCAATTATTCCACGCTTTCAAGTTACCAGGATGGGTGTCGTGAGACAAATTCCTGTAGAGTGGTCTCTGGAGGATCTAGTCTCATGGATTGAGTGTCGGTCTGTTTCAACCACCGTCATTAAAGCCAGAAGAATGAATAAGAAAAAGAAAATAGATGGAAAAACAGTATGGGAACCGACGGGTACAGTTGTCCTCTCTTTTCTTGGGCAAGTTCTTCCTAAACATGTATATTGTTGCAGCGTTTCCCTCCCTGTAAACATATATACTCTTCCCACTATTCAGTGTTTAAAGTGTTGTCGTTTTGGGCACATTCGTGATCAATGTCGATCGCAAGCCCGCTGCTCTCGATGCGCAGGCCCCCATGAAGGTAATTCTTGTAGTGTTTCAGAAAATAACATAACCTGCTTGTTCTGCTCTGGTTGTCATCCCGCCTCTGACCCGAAATGCCCCGAACATGCCCGTCAAAGATCAATTAAGATGGTTATGTCTGAAGAAAATATTAGTTATATTGAGGCAGCTCGCAGATTTCCTTCAGTCCGCACCTCCTATGCCGATGTTGCCAATTCTTCTCTTCCCCAAAAACCTATCTTCCTGAGCCGATCAGCTCCATCTTCGAATACCCTCCCGTCTTCCTCCCCCTCATCTTCTCGTCATACTCCGTCAACTTCATACAAAAAAACTGTTTTTATTGAAAAATCGTCTAAACCAATACTTTCCAAGTCTTATGATCGTCATGCTCACAACGATATTATTAGCCCTCCTAACTCTTGTTTACCCAATGGTTGTGCTCTTAGCACTCCCACCCCCTGTGCCCCTGCTACAAATGATAATCTCGCGGAATTAATGTCAATGCTGCTTCTAAATATTTTATCAAAATTCAATGATATACTACCGAACAACGTCTTGATTCAGATTCACGCTTTAATCTCTAGTCTCGTCAACTCTCAACCAAAGCATAATGACGAAGGTCCTACAATGGAACTGTCGTAGTATCAGAAATAAAAAACAAGAAATAATTTATCTATCTAATCAATATAACCCTGTCCTCTTTGCTGTTGCGGAGTCATGGTTGAGACCGGATACTCTGCTTAGGGTGCCCGGGTTCTCGTGTCTCCGCGATGACAGAGACGACGGCTGGGCAGGAACTGCTATCTTGGTCAGAAGAAATATATCTTTTTCTCGCATTACCCTTCCTCCTCATTCCTCAGCAATTAACATTGTGGCAGTTCGCTGCTTTAACATCACAGTGGTCTCAGTGTACATCCCTCACCCTAACAGTAACCTTATTCAAGAATTTTCGACACTCTTAACCTCTTTTCCATGTCCTCTCTTAGTCTTAGGAGATTTTAATATACGCCATACAATGTGGGGTTCTGAGTTATGTGACTCAAATTCCTCATTATTTCTTGATAAACTTGATGAATTAAATTTGTGTCTACTTAATGATGGAACTCCCACCCGTAGAGTATCCCCATCCCAAAGTCCAAGTGCCCCAGACCTGTCCTTGTCCTCTCCCTCTTTAGTTAACTCGATTTCTTGGTCTGTTCTGTCCAACTCCCATGGCAGTGATCATCTTCCAATATTACTAACTCTAGCCGATTCTTCCATCCCATCTTCAATTCCATATGAACCCCTTTTGAAATTCAGACTTAACAAGGCCGACTGGCAAAAGTATTCATCTTTAGTTCAAAATAATCTTGAATCTCTTCCTGATGCAAATGATGAAAATACTCTATTTTTGTACCTAGAATTTTGTTCCATTTTATCCTCCGCTGCCGAACTAACCATTCCCTTAAAGAATTCAGCTTCATATAAAATTCCCTCACCAGCATGGTGGGATGCTGAATGCTCCCAAATAGTCCAAAAACGCAAGGAGGCTGAGTCTGAATTTTCTAAAATTCTCTCTTTAGAGAATTTCCTAGAATTTCAGAAAATTTCGGCCATCTCTAAAAGATTTTTGCGACAAAAGAAATCTCTTGCTTGGCGTAATTTTTGCGAGTCTCTCTCCCCAAGAACTCCTGCCTCCTTGATTTGGAAAAAAATAAAAGCATTTCGTAAATCACAATCTGATAATAATATTAATTCTAATTCCTTGTCTTGGCTTCCTGATTTTATCTCCAAACTCTGCCCACCCTTTGTGCCTTTTAAACCTTGTCCCTTAATTCCCTCCTCCGCCTCTAATGACCCCATGAATTCCAGCTTCTCATTTGCAGAACTATGCTGTGTTCTTGACAACCTCCGAGATTCAGCCCCAGGTATAGATGGCTTCCCGTACTCTTTTATAAAAAAATTATCTGACTCTTCTAAAAAAATCTTTCTAAATCTTTTAAATCATATATTTCTCTCCAGTTCTATTCCAGCCTCATGGAAAACTCAATTGATAATCCCAATTCTAAAACCAGGCAAGGATCCAGCTCAATCTTGTTCATATAGACCTATTGCTCTCTCGAGTGTGCTAGCTAAAATTATGGAACATTTGATAAAAAATCGTCTAGAATGGATAGTTGAAAACAGGTCTATTCTCCCTAATAGTCAGTTTGGCTTTAGACGAGGTTACGGAACATTGGACAGCCTGAGCCTCCTCACTTCAGATATTCGTGTTGCATTCTCTCAAAATCGTCATGTTATAGCAGTTTTTCTAGATATTTCCTCTGCATACGACAATGTCGACCTTCATTTACTTAGACAAAAACTTATTAACCTGAATATGCCTCCTAGAATTGTGAATTTTATCTTCAATTTGTTTTATGACAGATCTATTATAGTTCGCATCTTAGGTGAAAATTCTTCTCATCGGACCTGGAAAGGTCTGCCTCAGGGTTCTGTTCTCAGTCCTCTGCTTTATAATATTTACACTGCTATTTTAGATACTACTGTGAACCGTTTTTGCCGTATCCTCCAATATGCTGACGATATTGCCCTCTATACCATATCTAATTCTTTCTCACAAGCTTGTAATTGTCTAAATTCTGCTTTGTTTAACCTGAATTCTTGGTTGAATGATCACTGCTTATCCCTGTCCATCCCTAAATGTTCTGCGGTTGCTTTCTCCCGTAAGAGAGTTATCCCTGAAATAAATATTGAAATTTGTAACCAATCTATTCCAGTCTTGAGTAAAGTTAAGTTTTTGGGCATTCTCTTGGATTCTAAACTGTCCGGTGTTCACCATTTAAACTATATCTGCAATAAAGTTGAGAAGAGCATCAATGTTCTACGCGCACTCTCCGGTGTTAAGTGGGGTTCACATCCTTACAGCCAGAAGCTTCTTTATAATGCTTTAATTAGAAGTCACTTTGACTATGGTTGCTTTGTTTTGGAGCCTTGTAATAAAATGGCACTTACAAAACTAAATCGTATTCAATCAAAATGCCTCAGAATCATCTCTGGCGCCATGAAATCTTCCCCTATAAATGCCCTACAAGTTGAATGTTTTGAACCTCCTTTAGCCTTGCGTAGACAGTTTCTAGCTGATAGATTTTTCTACAAAGTAATTTCTCTCTCAAACCACCCCCTTTTAGCTCTACTTTCCCAACTTGCTCAACTGACCGAAACCTCTAGATACTGGCGTCATAAATCCGTACCTCCTCTTGTCAACTCGTATAAGAAACTGCAAAATTTAGCTTCTCCAATTTCTCAATATGATAAATTCCCCCTCTTTCTTTTCTCTTTTGACTGTCTTTTATTTCGTCCCACTACCTTCTTGAATATTGGGATCCATAAAGACTCCCCAGGAGCAAATTTACAATTTCAGAACATAGTACAACTACAATGGCCTAATCATTATCACCTATTCACTGATGCATCTAAACTATCCCAAAATGGTCCTGTAGGTGCTGCGGTATGGATCCCCAAGTTTAAAATCTCCCTAAAATACAAACTCCCTCAGACTTCCTCTGTGTACTCTGGTGAAGCTGTTGCTCTTTTAGAAGCAGCTCTTTTTATTAAAACCCGCGGTCTAAGTAAATCGCTAATTTTTTCGGACTCCTTAAGCTGTCTTCAAGACATAACTAAATTTCCATCGCATTCAAAAGTCAATTTTGAAATTATATTAAAAATTAAAGAAACTCTGTTTCAATGTCACTGCTCCGGACTTGATGTCACTCTCGTCTGGACCCCAAGTCATAGCGGAATTTGTGGGAATGAGCTTGCTGACTCCTGTGCCAAGGAGGCTGTTGTTATGGGCTGTAACAAGTATAACAAAATTTTTCCTCGAGATTTACATTCTCGGGCAAAATCTGATATGCTTCAATCTTGGAATGAAAGCTGGCAGATTTCTCGTCAGTCAGTAGGTAAGCATTATGGTAACTTGCAACCGACCCTGCCCTCTAAGCCTTGGTTTTCCTCCCACTGCCATCTTCCTAAAAAAATTGTCTCAGCTATAATCCGTCTTAGACTTGGCCATGTTTGCTCCCCTGTTTTTCTTGCCAAAATTAGAGTCCGTGACCATTCTCTTTGTGAGTGTGGATTAGATGAGGGTACCCTGGATCACATTTTCTTCGACTGCCCCAATATCGTATCCCCTCTTTATGATATCCTTCCCAATGACATTCCCCGACCTATTAATATTAATTGTTTATTAACTTTAGTCTATTCTAAACATGTAAATATTCTGTGTAAATTTTTATCTGCTAATAATATTTATCTCTAAAGTAGTTAGTCTAACATATATTTGTTTGTGCTGTTCTTAAAACCACAGATTCGCGTATGGAAAAACCGACCAAATTTACTTGTATTTAGATTTAGTAATTTTTTCCCTCTCTAAGCACCTGTCATTTTTGTAAATACTTTGACATTGGCAAAATCAATGCCAAAGGCGTTGGAGCCAAATTATCTAAAAGAAGAAGAAGAAGATACCAACCTCTTCAGTTTATATTTGTATCCCTCTAACTGGAGCAAAATTCACCAGTTTTATCTCCACCAGTTTACTCCAGACTCACCCAAGACTCATTTACATGGTTCACTTTGATCATTAAAGCACATACGCCCTCATTCACACCATCAACATACAAAAAATAAATTATAAAAATAAATATTTTACCATTTAAGCAAGAGCAAAAAGTGGAACTTCAACTTTTCCATCTGTATCACAACGAGAGAGAGATCCAGGCTTATGAAGAAGATTTGCAACACAAACAACAAGAATTAGCAAAAATTGAGAAGAAAAGACAGAAGGCTGAAGAAGCATTAAAGGAAAAGAAAAAAGAAGCCGGAACCGTACAGAGAGAGCTCGCAAAGATTGAACAGGACATTAGGGAAGTGGTGAGTGAGGATTATTGATCTATTTTATGTCAAAACAGTAATTTTTTATTCATCCACCTCAAGAGAAGAAGGTAATTTAAGTAAATTGGGTGATAAGGCATTTAATGAATTTATTGAATCATTCATTGTCTTCAATTAAATATATGATATTGTTTGTTTTGATTGGTGTAACAGTAAAAGTATGCTCGCTCAGCTGGCTACAAAGGCAATAAAAAATTAAATATAAGATTGGTGTATCGTCATTAAAGACAAGTATACCGCTGTAAGCTCACCCGATGGTGAGGTGCTACTGTGGTATTGGGGCATTGCCAAGCCATTAAATTCTGCCAAAAATATAAATCGCAATTAGTTTAAAGCTTTTTATCATGCCAAAAATTAGACACCATTGTCTCTATAGTCGATTATGATTTCGATCAAAAATACTGCAAAAGCTGAAGTATGTTTCCTAGAAATAAACTTCAATACTTTCCATGTGTATTTTAGGAAGCAGAGATTTCAAAAAAACGACCAACTTTCATAAAAGCAAAAGAACGAGTCACTCACACCCAGAAGAAGCTTGAAAGTGCTCAAAAGACATTAGAACAAGCGCGGAAAGCTCATGAGGCCCATCAGGATGACATCAGGACTTTGGAGGAGGAGCTTAGAACCTTGGAGCAGCAAAAGGCAACATGGGAAACAGCTAGTGGTACCGGTCACAGTGGGAAGGCTGATGTACATTTGGAGGAGGCCCAGGTTTGGTTATTTCGTGTAAACTTTTTTATTTATTTATTGCTTTAATGGTGTGTAGTGGTTACTGGCGCCCATAGACATCTAAAACGTAAATGTGGCCACCCACCTTGAGGTATGAGTTCTAAGGTCTCAGCATAGTTACAACGGCTGCCCCACCCTTTAAACCGAAACGCATTACTATATCACGGTAGAAATAGGCAGGGCGGTGGTACCTACCTACTACCTACGTACGGACTCGAGATCTTTAACCACCTGAGACGGAAATTTTAATTTTGCGGGTTGTTATTCCTTCACTGTGGAAGTCAATCATGAACATTTGTTGAGTACGTATTTCATTAGAAATTTTGGTACCCGCCTGGGATTCGAACACCAGTGCATCGCTCAACACGAATGCACCGTAGTCTTATCCTTTAGGCCACGACGACTTCAGAATCTGAATTAGTCTCATTCTGCAGATTCATTCTTTGCATTAATGAGTTTCTACATGCTTTGTGACCACCAACCCGCCTAATCCAATTGCAATAACGATCCCAGTTGGAAGGAAAGCCAAAGGAAATAGAATTAAGATTTGACTTCATCTCAAGATAATAATGAAAGCATATTGAGCTTGATTTCAACTGTAACCGATCCACATAACAAACAATCTACTAAATTTTTATAAATCATTTGAGTAGATCCGTGAATATGAAGAGCTGAAGATGGAAGCATCCCGTCAGGCAGCTCGCTACCTCCAGGAACTGGATTCCGTGAATAGGGAACAGAAGGCAGACCAGGATCGTCTGGACAATGAGCTGAGGAAGAAGGGAGAGCTGGAAAACAAGCATCGGCAGAAGGTATTGTGCCATATTTTCACTTTTTTTTTTTATATATTTGTGTGTAATGCTGGATGAGAGAAGCCAAGGATCGTGCTCAGTGGCGAGCAATTGGAGAGGCCTATGTCCAGCAGTGGACTGCTATAGGCTGATGATGATGATGTGTGTAATGTTGTTTGGTAATCCAGGGGCACGAGAGAAACGAAGCTGTGAAGAGAGTGGACAAACTAAATGAACACATCAAGAGTTCGGAACAGGCCCTTGAGGAACAGAGGAGACTACGAGCTGAATTACAGGTAAACTAGATGTTGTCCTAAATCGATTAAAGTCATTCTCTATTGCCTCTGTTGGCACCATTTCGTGTTGACTGGTTATCCAGAGACATTCCAATGTAAGTGCTGATGCCCACTTTGGGGCAAAGATTTCAATAACATAATAGTTATTCTATACTTCAAACTAGAGTAAGGCTTAAGCAGATTCCTCAGCTGTATGTCTTACCATCATGACTGTCACGGCATTCTCATTGTAAGTCATGATCATCAATAATTCCCAAAATCTTTATAAAAAAAATTGAGCGTGGGACTGTTTTTTTTTTATTTTTTTTATTGTCCTTATATGCAGACGACATACGGCCCACACGATGGTGAGTGGTTACCGTCGTCCATGGACTTCAGGACTAAGCCGCCTTGTGGCAGAGATTGCCAGGATGCTAGTATGAGTGTGTTCCAGGCGGACGTGGGTTCGTGCCGCGGGCGGGCCGCCAGCCTGCAGACGCAGCTGGAGGACGTGGCGGCGCAGCTGGGCGACGCGCGCGTGGACAAGCACGAGGAGGCGCGCCGCAGGAAGAAGCAGGAGATCGTCGAGAGCTTCAAGCGAGACATCCCCGGGGTTGTGAGTAGCAACTACCCTCATTACAGTACAAACCTTTGTAGTGTTTGTGCTCCACTTTCAAAATATTTGTTGAGAGTTTCAATAATAATTATTAAGAGGTTTTATTGACTTTTATTGCAATAAACTAAGTTCAACCGAATATTAATTATGTCGAAACTGCCACTCAGCCACCGCTGGCGCCGTCATATTCGTTGCTTAAAGAATCGACTCTCGATTCAGTTGACATCCACTCTCTCGTCTACTTGACGCGGCTGCAGCTTGAATGTATTACATTTCCGCAGTACGACAGAATGATCAACATGTGCCAGCCGACCCACAAAAGGTACAACGTGGCCATCACCAAGGTCCTCGGGAAGTACATGGAAGCTATCGTGGTGGACACCGAGAAGACAGCCCGGAGGTGTATCCAGGTTTGTCTCAGCAATACGTGGCGCATCAGAGTGTCTGTGGCTCCATCAGTAAGACTCGTGGTTTACTGGTGGTAGGACCTCTTGTGAGTCTGCGCGGGTAGGTACCACCACCCTGCCTATTTCTGCCGTGAAGCAGTAATGCGTTTCGGTTAGAAGGGTGGGGCAGCCGTTGTAACTATACTTGAGACCTTAGAACTTATATTTCAAGCTGGGTGGCGCATTTACGTTGTGGATGTCTATGGGCTCCGGTAACCACTTAACATCAGGTGGACTGTGAGCTCGTCCACCCACCTAAGCATTAAAAAAAAAGCCCTGTACTGATTCAGTGATGTTATGTGTTGATACTCTAGCATAAGTAACGTTGTCTAACATTTACGGCAACAGAGTAACAATGGGATTGTCAATGGGACTGTCTCACAGAGACCGATCAAGTGTATGTATTTACTTACTGAACAATTTTAGTGGGAATCGTTAGTATGAAGCACGTATGCCAAGTCACTCAGGGCTTGCCGGGGCAGGACACTTGCACTGAATGAGTGATGCACTTGTGTCATTGTTAACGTACATCTATACTAATATTATAAAGAGTAAAGATTTTTTTGTTTATATTGAATAGGCTCCGAAAGTACTGAACCGATTTGAAAATTTCTTTCACTATTTGGAAGCTACACTATTCCCGAGTGACATAGGCTATAATCTTTTTGAAAAAAAATTAGGGATCCTTACTAAAACTCCAAGAATGTAACCCAAGGTGTAAAAAAATTACCTAAAATATTCTTTACATCGCGTGCCCTGCGAAAACTATTGATGATAAACTAAAATAATGTACTACGACTTTGTAGAACACATTATTATTTACAAAAAGTGTCGCGACAGCAGATGTTTAACTATTATAGTTATGCCGCAATAAGTGTTCTTTTTTTTAAATAAAACAACAATAAATATCGTTAAATTTTTTGTTAAAGACCCGAGCGGAGCCGGAGCGGGCCGCTAGTTGTATAATAAGATGATTGTAATTGGTTTATTTGGTTTAGGTGCTGAAAGAAAGAATGCTGGAACCGGAGACTTTCCTCCCCCTGGACTACATACAGGCCAAACCGCTGCGGGAGAGACTGAGGTCAGTGCGCAGATCGACTGGAAGTGACACAACCATCAATCCACCCCCCACACGCGCTTAGTATTTTGAAGATAATTTTTGAAGTGAAACTTCCTTATCGGCGTTGGAAAAAAATTTACCGTCACGTTTTTCGGTTACGCGTCACTTTTTTCCGTTACGCGCCATCTTTTAATTAACGGCTGTATGTTCTGAAGTATGGATGCGCATTTGAGAAACCGACCTCATGTCTCAAGGTGGGTCACGGAATACATTTTGTAATTGCAATAATCCCAGGTAACCCACTTAATATCACGTGGACCGTGCTATTATTGTTATTACGTAAAATAATAGGAAGAAAAGTACCAGGGTATTATGATATCAAAGAGATGTATTATTATAACTTTACTCTGACGTACAGCCTTCTTTATTAATTAACGGCTGTATGTTCTGAAGTATGGATTCCGATTTGAGAAATTGACCTCATGTCTCCAGGTGGATTACGGAAATCATTTTGTAATTCCAATAATCTCAGGGAGCCCACTTAATAATATCACGTGGACCGTGCTATTTATTACTGTTATTACGTAAAATAATAGGAAGAAAAGTACCAGGGTATTATGATAGCAAAGAGATTTATTAATAATTAACGGCGGTATGTTCTGAAGCATGGTTTCGGATTTGAGAAATCGACCTCATGTCTCAAGGTGGGTCAAACTTCACGAACCTCAGGAACCCCATTTAACACCACGTGGACCGTGCTATTATTATTAATTTATAGGAAGAAAAGTACCAGGGTATTATGATATCAAAGAGATGTATTATTTAACCAATTTCTAGAAAGTTGCATGTAGATCATTTTTCGAAAAATAAGGCCATAAACAAGTTTCACTTCTTACGTGTGTACACTAGTACACGCACACATTTTTAATTGGTCTCACTCCACATTATTGTAATGATTTTCATTAATTATTGTATGCGAAATCATTAATTATTGTATGCGAAATGTTCATGGATACAGAACTTGCTCATCAAAGTGTCCTAAGTCCCCGATGTGCGTTTAAGACCAGGGACGGGACGCTACGGGAATCACTAGGCCCCGAATTGTTTTGTTTGATGTTGCTTCGCTCTGCCATTGGATGAATCCTAACGCGGAAACCGGTTGGCTCGTCAAACATCATGTTAATTTCTTTAGTTTGTGCCATTTTGTAAGACGATCTCCATCACCATTGCGATTAGTTTAGTTTGTTGTGGCCCGAGTCTGATGCTGTACCCCGGTGAAACTTTTTGGCGGGAACGCGAGGAATGAAGTGTGATTTGTTTTATTTTGTCTATTTAGTTTTTCTTCAGGCTTAAATGTGTAATAACGGTGGTTTATTAACTGTTTAATATCTGTGAAAGTGCACAAATGTGGGAAAATTAAACAAAGCTGCTGGACGTAACTTCCCAGGATCCTCCAAAAAATCCACTGAAAAAATCTCAGTAAATGGCCACCATTTTACTGAGATTCCTTATCATCTCATGTCATTTCATTTAATTTCATATTATCATTTTTCAATAAAAATAAGAATATAAATTAAAATAAGACATGACCTAAAAGTCTTAGTTACCGGGTCATAAAATCCTTTAAAAAAAAAGTGTACCGGTGTGAGTGGTCGTGGTGTTCGCAGAGACATAAAGGAGCCCAAGAACGTGAAGCTGCTGTTCGACGTGCTCCGCTTCGAGCCGGCCGCCATCCACCGCGCCGTGCTCTTCGTCACCAACAACGCGCTCGTGTGCGAGACCCCCGAGGACGCGTCGCGCGTCGCCTACGACCTCGACCGGAACAAGAACAGCAGATACGATGTTAGTAGCACGAGCCCCGGGACAGCGACGCACTCGTCCGACAGTTACTGGGAGCCCGCACGGACGCGACCGCTCTGCCTATTTGTGCCACGAAGCAACCATGAGTTCCGGTTGCAGATGTGATATCTCAAGCTTTTTTTTATTGCTTAGATGGGTGGACGAGCTCACAGCCCACCTGGTGCTAAGTGGTTTCTGGAGCCCATAGACATCTACAACGTAAATGCGCCACCCACCTTGAGATATAAGTTTTAAGGTCTCAGTATAGTTACAACGGCTGCTCCACCCTTCAAACCGAAACGCATTACTCTTTCACGGCAGAAATAGGCAGGGCGATGGTACTCACCCGCGCGGACTCACAAAAAGTCCTACCACCAGTAAAGCATTACACAATACAACTGAACTTCGACCTCATGTCTCAAGGCGGCTCCAGTGGCCGGCTCACACGGCTCTTCACACCGGACGTGTCTCTATTCACAGGCGCTGGCGCTGGACGGCACGTTCTACCAGAAGTCTGGCATCATATCGGGGGGCTCGTTGGATCTGGCGAGGAAAGCTAAACGATGGGACGAGAAGCATCTTTCACAGCTTAAAGCTAAAAAGGTAAGCTGATCTCTTGTTACCGATGGTACAATTCTTCGCTGCACAGCTCGAGGCAACGTTAACAAGTAATAAATATATGTTGGCATTACCAGGAGAAGCTAACAGAAGAGCTCCGGGAGTCGATGAAGAAGTCCCGCAAGGAGTCGGAGCTGACCACCGTAGACTCGCAGATCCGGGGGCTCGAGTCCAGACTCAAGTACGCCGTCACCGACAGGGACACCACCGTGAGTCTACGCGCGCCTCACTACCTGGCTACACAGAGGCTTCAAGCAGAACATATTAAATACATATTGTTCAGTTATTTAATAACAAGCTTTTGCCCGCGACTCCGTCCGCGTGGAATAGTTACCTTGGCATAATGCTAAATTTTACCCCCCGCTCCATTTACGAAGAAGAAGAAAGTAAAAATATTTTTGAATTATAGAATGTTAAGGAAGCTATTTAAACCCCTATTTTGAAACATTCCTTATTGGTGCTCCACTTGTATTGGTCTTTAGCCTATAGCCTTCCTCAATAAATGGGCTATCTAACACTGAAAGAATTTTTCAAATCGGACCAGTAGTTCCTGAGATTAGCGCATTCAAACAAACTCTTCCGTTTTATAATATTAGTATAGATTCACTTCAGTAAATAAGTTAGTGACCTAATCAACAGTTGTTTAATGATTAATTAATTTATTCACTCTCTGGTTCATTCATTCGTTCACTCACACACATTCCTTGCGGTAAACAGTAACGTGGATTTCTAATTGCAGTTAAAACAAATTAAGACGTTGGATGCTGAGATCGTTGAGCTGGAGAGAAAGATGGAAACTTTTGGGGTGAGATTACAAATTATACGATAGACTACATTTCATTATTTATTATACCTATAGAACTATAAATGGATACGCGTGATTTCGGGATACATAAAAACTTTCGCCGAAGCTTTAATTAAGACCCTATTTAATGACTTACGACCCTTAAGGTAATCTTCAATATCATAATTCACTTCAGGTTGTCCCCTCGAGTAGGGCTGCCACTGACGGCTTCACGTTGTGTAAGGGACACGGCATGTCTAAAAATTTCCAGAACATTCCGATAGTACTAGTCCTTTTGGTATTCACTTCTGCTATGTGACGACAGATGGCGTCACTCACAATGAAAATACAAGTAAATACTGAAATAATGCCGTCTAATAAATATGTATGGCCGACTTGAACATGGGCATCAATATTGGATACAGGGTGCTCTTCGTTTTAACATGTTAATGTTTATAGATTTTTTATATAGATTTAAGTATTTTTCTTGTAAATTAAAATAAAATAAACTTTGAATGTTTATAAAAAAATTAAATTATTATAGCTCAAACAATACGGTCATCCTCGTGAAAGTTGACCGTAAGCTAATCGTTAGTGTTTCCGCGCAGCCTCAGATCGAGGAGATCGAGCGCACCATCCGGCTGCGCGACGCCAAGATCCAGGAGGTGAAGGAGAACATGAACAACGTGGAGGACGTCGTGTTCAAGGCGTTCTGTCGGGACATCGGCGTCGCCAACATCCGGTGCGTACCCGCCCCCTACCCCCCGCGCGACTACCCCGCCCCCCACTCGACCCCCCACCCCCACCCTTCACCCGCCACGCAGCTTCCCCGCAGAGCGGACAGTCGAGTCGGGCTGGGGATGAAACGGATTTATGATCTAGGCCATTACAAAATACGCAGAGACGAAATAGCGTTACCTCCTCGACCGCTCTCCAAACGGTGTACTTCTCCACGAGGTCGGACGAGCACTGACTAGTTGAAGTAGTAAAATTAATTTGTACTTAGACAAAGGTGGCTAATGGTACCGTCCGACAACTCTATCTGTGTTTGTATTACATTGCGCGCAGTGTACATTTTGTAAAACGTAAATAAAAAAATAGTTTAACATTCACGGCACAAAACTTTACTGTCAAGAACTCTTCCATTAAACCGGGTACAACCGGGCAACAGTACAATATAATTATAAATAAGTTTATAGTTTGGTCTCGCGTAATACAATATTTCTATTGATCTTTCGATCGAATGATTATATCGACCAACGGTTGACATTACAATATTTTAATGACACTTACTTAACTATCGAGAAATTATTTTTATTAAAAATTAGACGGTAGCTAACATTCAATTGTAATAATAGTTTTAACTATGTTTAGATCTCATGAAAACTAAAAATATATAATTAAAATAACCTAATCTTGGTTTTTCCTGTCATAAGTTGGTTATGTATTTCAATTTCAAAGATAGTATACCTGTCCTATGTCCTGTCGCCTCCAAGTGAGTATTAAACATCAATACTGCCTTACGTAGACAGGACGTTATGTTTGAAGAGTAGGCTCTGCGGGCGGGGCGACCCTCCCTCCTCTACAGCAAAGTGCTCCGTACTGTTCAGTGCAGTAATGATCGGCCCATTCTGCTGCATGCGTCCGCAGACAGTACGAGGAGCGCGAGCTGCGCGCCCAGCAGGAGCGCGCCAAGCGGCGGATGGAGTTTGAAGCGCAAATCGACAGGGTCGCCTCCAACCTGGAGTTCGAGCGATCCCGGGACACGCAGAGTACGTATAGCCCCGACCCCCCGGTCCCCGAAGCGGCCCCCCCTAACACACCCGTCCCCCCCAGAGAACGTGACGCGGTGGGAGCGCGCGGTGCAGGACGCCGAGGACGAGCTGGAGGGCGGGCGCCAGGCGGAGGCCAAGCAGCGCGCCGACATCGACCACGAGCTGCGCCGCGCCGACACGCTCAAGGCGGACCGGGCCGCCGCGCGCACGCACCTCGAGAAGGCGGAGGAGGACGTCAACAAGGTACTGCCCGCCGGCGCAAGGTGCGGCCCCGACCCCACCGCACAAGGCACTGCACTCTACTGTATTGCAGGCGCGGAAAGAGGTGTCCAGCATCCAGAAGGACATCCAGAGCGTCCAGAAGCAGATGGCCAGCATCGAGGCGCGCATCGAGAGCAAGCGCAGCGAGCGACACAACATACTGCGGCAGTGCAAGGTACCCGCCCCCCGCTAATAATTAGGATTTCAATAGAATCTTACATTAAAAAAAATCGCACTTCTGATTGCTAGTTCCAATGTCCTGGCGCCCGCTGGAGATGAATAGGCATTTGTTTATGATAAACACGAGTTTCAATTACAAATACTTTTAAATATATTCATATGACCTTGGTACAATTCAAACTATATTAAAATTAACACAAACCTTTTTTTAGATCGATGACATAATAATACCCTTATTGGAGGGTAGCCTAGACGACACGGCCGACACGGAGTCCGACCCCTCCTCCATGTCCACCACGCAGCAGTACAGGAAGGAATCCAGGTACTTTGGATTTGATTCTAACAACCCGCAATGTACTCCGAAGGTACTCTGCGAGGTCGATGACCTCGCGCTTCAATATATTTTAACTTACATTGCGTGCAAACAACATTTTGAAAGTTGTGTTTCAAAGCGGAGGCGGACCGGCTAACCCTGGTCTGCAAAAAACTAGCGGTCATTAGTGTCAATAACGTGGCCCGATGCTTTCAGGATTCGTGTGGACTACAGCATGCTGTCGGACAGCCTGCGCGACCTGGAGGAGGCCGACGAGGTCCGGCGCCGCGCGGACAAGCTGCAGAAGGCGATCAACTCCCTGCAGACGACCGTCGACAAGATCCAGGCGCCCAACATGCGGGTACACCACGACTCTGTACAACTCACGTCCACGTGCGTTAAGTGGTCACTCAGAGACCCATAGACGTATACGTTGGGTCGGTTGGAGTCTCAACTGTGCAGTACGACGGCAGCCCCGCCCCACTAACCGGGCCGCAGCACCGGGGCTGGGTCGGCGGCAGTAACCAGCGCCCCGTGTGTCCCCAGGCCATGCAGAAGCTGACGGAGGTGCGGGAGAAGGTGAACGCTACCAACGAGGCCTTCGTGGCGGCGAGGAAGCGCGCGCACCGCGCCAAGCTCGCCTTCGAGAAGGTGCGTTTTTTTTATCTCAATTTATTTTTAGTGTATGCTAGCTGACCCGGCAGACTTCGTAGTGCCTCAATCGATAATAAATACCTAAACTTTTGTCGGGGACACTCAAAGGAAAAACAAAATTGTTTGTTTTTAAATAATTACAAGCATTTTCACATTTATTATTTATTTTGAATATTTTTTCCAATACTAAATGAAATGTTTTATACGAACTGTTTGTAAAGTGTTGTAACGTTTCGCGAGCAGGTGAAGAAGGAGCGCCACGACAAGTTCATGGACTGCTTCGAGCACGTCGCCAACGAGATCGACGCCATCTACAAGGTACGCCCGCGCCCCCCACCGACCCCGCCACCCGCCGACACGTGGCTGCAGTGGCAGCTGGACGAGCATGCCGTAGGACCGACCATGTAGTGCAATGACCTTCGAGGGGAGGTCAGAGATGGATGGACAGTGCGTAGTGTGGAGAGGCTGTGTCCAGCAGTGAAGGACTGTGGGATGATAAACATAATAGTGGTTATATATTTTATGAAATGTTGTTTGTAGTTAAAGTGTCTCCTCACTGAGTTCTTATCTAGTCGTTCTGGAAGACTCGCATACTTTGTCGCTGTTGTCACTGTTGTCGGTGAGGTGGAGGTGACGGCCCGCTGTTGCAGGCGCTGGCGATGAACCAGTCGGCGCAGGCGTTCCTGGGTCCCGAGAACCCCGAGGAGCCGTACCTGGACGGCATCAACTACAACTGCGTGGCGCCCGGGAAGCGCTTCCAGCCCATGTCCAACCTCTCCGGCGGGGAGAAGACGGTGGCCGCGCTAGCGCTGCTGTTCGCCATCCACAGGTCCGCACGACACCCCGCACCGCGTACATTCTTTTCAATTTTAATTACAAGTAGTGGTCCCGCAGTAGTCGAAAATAATGAATTGAAATTATAAGTTTGAACATTATTATGGTTATATTGTCAAAGACTATCATACTTCTATAATCACAAATTTCGCTAAGACTACACTATAGACAAATAATACTAAAGATAAACAATATTAACCTATTTTCAATTTGACCACAGATTAAGCAATTTGACAATAAACAAAGAGTATATATACATATGTGTGTGTCAAATACATGACAGTGTGTGTCAAATACATGACAGTGTGTGTAATGTTTTCTTTATTGATTTAATGTATTTTTTATGCATTCTTCTAAAAAATAATAGCATTCTGCACTCCTCTATATACTCGATAAGTGTGGGAAATTTCATACTCCTCCGTTCGCGTAATTTTCGTAAAAAGGGATACAAAGTTTTTACTTCACGTATTAATATATAGATTGAAGTAACAATGTTTTGTTCCTTTATATGCGATTCCGTAGCTACCAGCCGGCGCCGTTCTTTCTGCTGGACGAGATAGACGCGGCCCTGGACAACACCAACATAGGCAAGGTCGCCTCCTACATCCGCTCCAAGAAGGGCTGTCTGCAGACCATCGTCATCTCGCTCAAGGAGGAGTTCTATGGGTGCGCCGATGCGCTGGTCGGCATCTGCTCGGAGGTACGTGTGCTGGTGTCCCCGGGCGCGAGGACCATGGGCTACAGCTATGTGACTTAATGTTCGTTTGTCCGCAGCCGGCGGACTGCCTCGTGAGTGACGTCATCACCCTCAGCCTGGAGAACTACGCGGATTAGGTCAAGAAACGGAACAAGCTCTTTATATTCTCATTCCTTTAAGATTTTAATTTCAGTTGTGACGTTAATTAATATAGGACTTGATTACATATCTTATTATATTTTGGATGATACATTCTTTGTTTTATTGAAAAAAAATATCCTCACTAACCTTACTATTTTACTACAGTAACCTACTTAAAATTAAATATTTTTTGAGAACAGCCAACAACAAGCAATGCAACTTACCGTTTATGGGTGTGTTAAGAGAGGTGTTTTTAGAATTAAAATTTAAATAGTAAATAATAAAGGCGCTGTGGCACAGTGGATCACCATAGGCAAGTCGTTTGGTTAAAAAAAATCGAAAATATAATATTAAAAAAAGGTGCGTGTACTTATGTACGCCCGTAAGAAGTTATACTTTATTTTTATTAAGTTTTTGTTTTTTTTTTTATCTAAATTTTAATCAAATTGAAAAAATCGATTAAACAACATCCTCAAACACGCATATTGGACATCGCTTTTCTTTATATCGTATAAATTCGGTAATTCTCGGTACGGTTCGGAAAGTTCACCTGCGGCTATATTCAGACTCGCCAAGTTACGTCGGTGGTATTGTAATGAGCGATTTAGTGGGCAACTTCATTCTGTTAATTTTGTGTCATGGTGCGCGCGCATCGTAAAATTTCACTCTCATCAATTTTTCATAACGCGCCTAAAGAAGTATAACTTCAAAAATGTTTAGTAATAAAACTACAATAATTTAAACTTAATCATTTATTTTTTACACAACTATAATAAACATTTACTTTAACAAGTAGATTTATCTACGTCATAATATAAATAACAGTATGTGGTCCACGGACCACTAAATTTACAGCTTTTCATTTATTTCAAAAAAACCAGAGCAGTTGTTCATGAAACTTTTTAATTAGAAATATTTTGATTTCTTTGCAATTTCACAATTTAGGGTGCGGTAAGTTTGAATAGTAGTAATGAAGTAGGTATTAATAACATTTATTTTGGATAAAGGTTTTTTTTTATTGCCCTTGTAGGCAGACGAGCATACGGACCACCTGATGGTGAGTGGTTACCGTCGCTCATGGACTTCAGCAATGCCAGGGGCAGAGCCAAGCCGCTGCCTAGCGACCGTTTCGTTGCACAACTGTAATGGCGGGGGGGGGGTCTAGTCCGGCGAGGAGGGCGGCTGCGTGCAGAAGTAGGGCGCGGCGTGCGGCTGCAGCAGCGTGCGGCACACGGAGCACACGCGCGCGGGCAGGCGGCGCGGGCCGGCGGGCACGCGCGCACTCACGCACGCCGCGCAGAAGATGCGCCCGCAGTGCCGGCAGTGCACCTTCTTCTTGTTGCTGGGCAGCGGCTGGCGGCACGACGGGCACTCGTGCACGTCGTCCTCGTGCTGCCACCGCACCTCCGTGTCCGCCTCCCTGATGCGCTGCAGCTGCACCTGGAGTATTTTATGACCTGATAACTAAGACCTTCACGTCATGTCTTATTTTATATTCTTATTTTTATGAAAAATTATATTATGCAGTAAAATGAAATGAAGATGATTAATTTGAGACATTAATCAACTGGGATGAAATTAAATGAAATGAGATGAGATGGAATGAAATGTAAACCCAGTAAAATGATGGTAATTTACTGAGATTTTTTCAGTGGACTTTTTAGAGGATCCCGAGAAGTTACGTCCAGCGGCTTTGTTTCATTTTCCCACATTTGTGCACTTTCACAGATATTAAACAGTTAATGAACCACCGTTAATACACATTTAAACCTGAAGAAACACTAAATAGACAAAATAAAACAAATCACACAACTTCACTCCTCGCCCTCTCCCGCCAAAAAGTCTTATTTAATCTATTCTCAATTTGACCACAGACTATATGTAATAAGTTTGACAATAGTCAAATAATATGCATGTGTGTATGTGTGTGTCAAATACATGATAGTGTGTGTAATGTTTTTTTTATTGATTTAATGTATTTTTTATGCATAATTTAAAACAATATTAACATTCTGCACACCTCTATATTCTCTATAAGTGTGGAAAATTTCATACTTCTCCGTCCGCGCAATTTTCGTAAAAAGAGGTACATAGTTTTTGCTTCACGTATTAATATATAGATATATTGATAGATTTGAACTAACTGACAGATGACATCATGATACAAATGTCCCGAGGCGAACACGCGGCGCTGGCGGCGAACACGAACTGGCTCCGATGTAACATCCATCCGGATGGTTTGTGTTATTGTGCGCTTGTCCGCATAAACGTTAAGAATAAACGAAAAGAATAGCCAGCAATAAACTCGTTTTTCAATTAAATTTTTCCAAAGTAAATTTAAATAGTTTAGCCAATAAACTTATGTTCGACCCGAACCCAGCGCCCTCGTGGCAGCCCAGGGCTCCGGAAACCAGCACGAGATGCCCGTCGAACATGTCCGCCGTATGTACTATTTTAACAAAATATCGTCTAATCACTCACCGGGACCGATAACCTCGTCGTCTCACGCCATATCACTTAGGGAGAAAGGCTTTAGGGCGGGAATGGATAAGGAATAGTGATCATGGAAAACTGTAGCGTACCGTAGCAAGACCGTCACACATGAGGGTACCATCCCATTCGAGAAGCAAGCAGAAGTGACAGATGTCAAGTCGCGAACGCCGCGCCAATTCGCAACCCGTTCCCACATATTGGTTTTCAACAACTTATAAACTGACCTGCAGAGACTGCGAAAGTCTGACGAAGTCCTGCTGCACCTTCTCACTGTTGTCCAGCTCCAGCTGCAGGGCCGCCACGCGACTGCGCATCTCTGCCGCCTCCGACTGCAGCCGCTTCTGTAACAGCAGTCCACGGGCCACTGGCAGGGGAGCCAAGCGTTTGAACTCTCTAACATTACTCGACAAACAGATTGTATCGTCCCGACAATCTTTTTGTTTGCACACAAATTCGCGCCAGATGCAGACGACTTAAAGTCTGTCAAGTGGCACCCTCAAATCCTATCGGACCTTTTTTACAACAAAATTAAAATTCTTCGGTGACGTTGCCATGGAACTCGTTAGAAAAAAAGGACAATGAATGAATGGTCTAGAACAAGAAAATTTGTGACAAACTTCCTTTTTAAGCAAGAAAAGTGTGGTGACGTGCTAAATTAACGTGTCCTGCGAAGTACCTAAATTACACCAGACCGTGAGAGTAGATCGAGGTGAGTGCCACATGTTTAACTGGCGTGTTTTAGTGTGGATTGTAGAAAAAACAAATATAGTTTTTTTTCCCTTAAGTGCTGATCGTGCACAGATGATGTCGCTGCGGACCCCCTCCCCTCCCCCCGTAGATGAGGGCGTTACTCAGATGTGAAGTACATCGCGTGCATGGTAGGGTACCTTGTCCTCCAGCAGCCCCTCGATCATGTCGTTGGAGTGCCGCAGCTTGTCAGCCAGCTCGTTCATCTGGGACCGCTCCGTCTGCAGCTTGTCCAGCTCCTCCCTGCGGCGTGAGGGTGCGGATGTGTTCAGATCTCGTTGTTGTATCAACAAGATTTGTTGAATTAAATTTGAATTCTCAGAAAACTAAACCGACTAAAAAGGGGGAAGGTACTCGCAAATGCTCGCTTGATATTGTCTGTGGTCTTCTGTTCCCGGGGCACTGTTCTGGATTGGTGGAGTTTAAGACACACGGACACACACGCACAAGTTGAATAGCAAAATTTGCGAAAAACAGTATTTTTTAATTAAATAGCTCTTTTCATGTTGCGCGCGCGGTGCGAAGCGTCGACTCAGTTGTTGTTCTTCGCCCGCTAGGAGGCGCGTTACAATTCTTCATAAAGCCGATAGATGGCGTGGATTAGGAAAAAGGGAATTTTAGTCGATTTCCTAACGGTCTTAACTCGACAACACGGACAGGAAGGTCTACAGTTTGTCTGGTGTACGTACTGAGCGGCGTGCAGCTGCGCGGCCAGTGCTGCCGCCCTCTCCTCGTGCTGCTGGAGCGCGGTGGACTGCTGCAGCAGCTGGAGGCGCTGCTGCTGCTCCACGGCGGCGGCCTGCTCGCGGGACAGGCAGCACGAGATCAGCTGCTCGCGGAGGCGGAGGGTCAGCTCCTGCAGCTCCTGGTAACAGCGGTCAAGTTGTTCATTAATGAAGTTACCGATTGTCCGGATTTCTTCTTGATTTTATTCTTTTATTAGGTGTCACAATCCAATAAGAGTCCCTTCAAACGTTGGGTTCGGTGGAGGAACAGGGCGACGTGGCCAGGTCAGGTTCCCACTGGTCAGTTCCCCTCAACGCTAGCGTGGGATGACCTTAGAGCTGCCGAGCTGTAGCTACACTGTACAGAGGACAGCAGGGTGGCGGGTACCTGCACGTCGTCGGGCAGGTCGATAATTTCATTTTGCATCTCCTCCGCTTTCTTCAGGTAGCGGCCCAGCAGCGTCGCGTTGTCTCTTTCTAAGCTGCAACAACGAATAAAAATGCTTTATTAAAGCATCTTCGAACCCCACTTAGGAACAAGGGACTATCCGAGTCCACATGGCGGGGTCGGCGCACTGACCTGTCCAGTTTCCCCTGCAGCGTCTCCCGGTCCACGGTGAGCAGGGTGACGTGGTGCAGCGCGCGCTGGGCGGCGGCGCTGGCCTGCTCGGCGCGGGCGGCCACGGCGCCCCGGGCTGCCGACACGGCCGCGCCCAGCTCCTGCATGCCCCGAATACTCAACTAAGTCCTCGCGGCCGATATTTAAATATGTCAGCTAATTATAATATAGTAGTCTTCTTAACTTTCCTACTCATTTTGGACTCAAGAATTTCTATAATTATGATCCAGCAAACATCACATTACTCAAAGCAAGCTGAACGTGTTTACTCTAAAGCAGAATGAGTTTGTATTAAGTAAGAGTTGAAAGACAAACGGCACAGAAGCAGCACCTCTAGCTGCGCGGCGGCGGCGGCGCGGGCGGCGTGCCAGGCGCGCACGGTCTCGTCGTGCAGGGAGCGCACGCCCTCCAGCTCCTCCGTGGCCTGTGCACACACGCGCAAGTGGTGAGTCTACAGTGAGCCGAGCCCCGGGGGGTGGCGGGGGGTGCCGGGGGGGCGTACCTGTGCGAGGGCCTGCTCCAGGCCGGTAGCCCGGTCCCGCGCCGCCGCGGCCTGCGCCTGCTCGCCCACCAGCTGCTTCTCGTAGTTCACGCACATGTCGCACTGCTTGTGGACCTCTGCGCAACGAGCACACACCCTGCTAACTATACTTGGAGGCAATACAGAGAGTCAGGCGACCGACAAGGCCGCACTATCACCTCACCCCGATAGGCCGAAACCTCAACTAAACATAGTTAAAGTTAACTGTTTCCTTAATATTACGCAAGTCAACAACTGTTTAAGTTGGTATTCAAGAGAATTCATGACTTAGCTACCCCCACTTTCTACTATAAATACTAGTATTTCCTCGGTGAATCTAGTATGACCCTTCGAGACTACCTAAAAAAACGCACCAAAGATTCCGGCTCGATCAGTCGAACGGAGCGAAGCTCTCTGCTGTTATTCTTGAACACTTGAGATGTAATAAATGGAATTCATTGGAAAAGTGAGTCTTAGTTACTGTCATTACGGAAGAAAATGATCATGATGAAGATAATAATGTCAGCAACGCTGGCGTCATCATTTTAAAAACCAGCGCCATAGAACCAGCCTTTCCGCCATATATATAAAATAAATAGCGGTTGAGTTTATGGAGCACTTAAATCACACATCACGAAAAGAAACTATATATCGCTGGCGACAGTACAGGAGCAGTCATGTTGTTGCTTCACAGCGTTTCCGTTACAAGTAGCGACACCGCGCCCCGCCCCCGCCCCGCCCCGCCCCGCGCCCGCGCCCCGTCAGTTATAAGTTCATACAGTGTGTGCTGCGGGTACTCACCTCCGTCAGTTTTGCCATCCATCGCGGCGCCAGTAGGCGGGCTCGCAGCCAGTGTTTTCTGTAAACAATTAACATTGTAACAAGCGTTCATAGTTACGCGTTAAAATTGGCTTGTCCGTAATACTCTTTCTCTCTCGAGCTAAACAAAAACTCAGTGGAACTTGTGAATCTCCGCAGCGTGAGTGGTCTGCGCGACTTACGAGCGCCTCCTGCAGCTGCGTGTCGGTCTCTCGCAGCTTGTTCTTGAGCGCTGCTATCTCCAGCTCCAGCGGCTCGATGATGGACTGCTCGTTGTCCTCCATGTTCTGTCACAACATTATATTTTTTATTGCTTAGATGGGTGGACGAGCTCACAGCCCACCTGGTGTTAAGTGGTTACTGGAGCCCATAGACATCTCCAACGTAAATGCGTCACCCACCTTGAGATATAAGTTTTAAGGTCTCAAGTATAGTTACAACGGCTGCCCCACCCTTCAAACCGAAACGCATTACTGCTTCACGGCAGAAATAGGCAGGGTGGTGGTACCTACCCGCGCGGACTCATAGAGGCCCTACCACCAGTATCTGATGAATACAATATGCAACATCTTTCCACCGTCCGCTCCCAATATTTTTCGCTCTAAGCTCTAGGTGGTCAACCGAACTCACTTAAGTCGCCACTGTAGTCCATAGACATCGCAGTGAAAATGTTGCCACCGACTTGGATACGTGTACCGGCTTGGATGCCCGACCGACGGGTCGTCGAGGCGGTAGTCGACGACCAACGACGCCGGTCTTCGCGGCAGGGTCTTCTAGAATACCCCGCTGGGTCAGCACCAGTCTACCGGGTCGGAATACGTCAACATTTAGACGATAAGTTGTGAACCAATCACCAAAAAAAGCATTTTTATAAAATAATAGTTGACCCGGCAGACTTCGTAGTGCCTCAATCGATAAATAAAAGAACTAAACTTTTATATAAAATAAACTTAAAACAAACAAGACGAATCCGTCCGACGGGAGATACATTAAAGGAAAAACAAAATTGTTATTTTTATTTAATTAGCATTTTCATATTTATCTACCTTTTAAACCTTCTCTGGACTTCCACAAATAATTCAAGACCAAAATTAGCCAAATCGGCCCAGCTGTTCTCGAGTTTTATTTAGCGAGACTAACGAACAGCAATTCATTTTTATATATAGATAAATTTAAAGTGATCTAAAATTAATTGACAAAAGTCTCACCCTCCTCATCGGCTGCTCCACTTCAGCATCAGCCCCTAGCTTCCGGGCCAGGGTGCGCACCAACGTGGCCGGCGCCAGGGACACCTCCTGCCACATCGCACGACGTGTTATCGCCGATTTAAAAACCATTACGTAGACAACAATCATACAGCACAGACACTACAGCTATCGTTTCCCAAATAAAGTTTCGCTTGTGGTATTGTCTGGCACGATTCAATTTATATTTAATTTTACCAACTCATTAACCTGTTGTATTTATCGTAGTATTAATTTTATAATGTACTTATTGGGTTGCGCGTGCGCGAGGCTCAATCCCTGGTTAAGGTCGGGCCGTAAAAATATACGGTAAAATCAATTTAACTTTACAACTAATTGAGTTGTGCTTGCGACGATGCACGATATACGAGTATTGCCAGTTGGCGACACGCGGGTAAGAAAGACACTACATTTATTAATATCGATCGGTTCACGTGGTCGTGTACCTACACGTCACCCTACGGACATATCTTTGTGGATTTAGTGAGAGTTCTTTAACGTTCTCGATAGCGTGACAGTTAATTCAAATTTGAATGGAGTTGCAACATTTGCCGCTAGGGGCTTTTTTTTTTTTTTTTTTTTTTTCTCGGGCCGGTGGCCGAACCTCCTACGAGGTCCCCGCGCCTAGGGGGCGCGCGGGGTATGTGAGACTCAACGATCTGCAGGTGTTGAGAGCAGATCGCGGGCCCAAGGATTTTAGGGCCCACCCACTAAACGACTCCCCTGCACTCTTACACCCGACGTCCGATCTCCGTCCGGGGTCAGAACCAGTTCAGAGTAGGGGGGTTCCCGCGGTCAACACTACAACCAGACACGCGGCGCCACCCCGAGGACGCCCGACCGACGGGTCGTCGAGGCGATAGTCGACGACCAACGACGTCAGTCTCCGCGGTACGGCGGCCCTACCAGGCCGCCCGGGCGGTGCCGCTGGTGTTCCGGGATACCCCGCTGGGCCAGAACCAGCCTGCCGGGTCGGAACGCGATACACCGCCGACCGGGGAGGGGCGCTGTTCCAACTCCATACAAATTTAAGTTAACTTTTACGAGATCGAGAACGTTAAAGAACTCGCACTAAACACACTGTGCGACGCAGTAGGGAGTTCTGGATTCGGATTCGATGGGGCGGGACAGTCCTTATACATTACTATTCAAGTTACGATTCCTATCAGACGGCCACTTAACGCTAGGGTAGATGTTTGTTCGTGAACTATGGCTTTCGGAAATTATCTTAAATTGCATTGAAATTGTCAACTTGTTGTTGTCACTTCGCAGGAGGACTCCGGTGGATCTTTGGCCTGCCCGTACTAAACCGTACACTTAATACGTTTTATTTAGATCGCGACCTTCGGGGACGCTCAGCCGCTAGCTACCCGTGTAGCACTTTTTAATTATTTGTGCGTCATTATATACAAAACGAGGCATATTATGCGAAAACAATCGAAACTTTAAAAAAAATTGTTCAACTAAAAGTAAAATTAAATGATGTGTGCTGCTGACGCTACAGTCGCTCGTATTGCGGGACCCAACGGCGGGAAGGTGCAGTGCCGCGATAAGGAATATGTAGTATCGAGGCGAAATGTATGTGAGCGCGACAATGCGATAACTCATTAGGATTGTTGTACACTGAATTGAAAACGTGGTTTTAAAGGTGTTGAAAACAACATGGGACAGGGGTCGGCAACCTTTTGAATCAGAAGAGTCAAAAATTACAATTTACAAAATTTTTATGTATTGAAAGGTACAAAAAAAATTTTTGTCAACAAAAAATAGTACTTGCATAAATAAAGTTTTTTTGTGTAGGTATTTCTTTAAATCATCCTTAGCGCTATTCGGAGTATGATAACGTTACGATAGTGAAGAGCTCTCATTTAAAAATGCGACACCAGCGTGACCCGACCTCAAGCCAGGAGTCTCTGTACAGCCGGAACCAGAGACTCCTATACTACTTATATGCCTTTAAATACAAGATTTAGAGCAATAAGTCTGTTCATGCTTACTGGTGGTAGGACCTCTTGTGAGTCCGCTCGGGTGGGTACCACCACCCTGCCTATTTCTGCCGTGAAGCAGTAATGCGTTTCGGTTTGAAGGGTGGGGCAGCCATTGTAACTATACTGAGACCTTAGAACTTATATCTCAAGGTGGGTGGCGCATTTTACGTTATGGATGTCTATGGGCTCCAGTAACCACTTAACACCAGGTGGGCTGGGAGCTCGTCCACCCATCTAAGCAATAAAAAATAAAAATAAAAAGCCAATAATATGA